>NC_083546.1:4711078-5912503 GCF_018135715.1 Danaus plexippus
GCGTTGGGCGCTGTCAAAGCTCAACCGGGAACTTGCTGAAGAAGCGGCCGTTGTCGGCCGCTGAAGCCTCCCGGAGAGTGCGGAGTTGGGGGTGGATGAAGGGGCTAGTCGCTTTGGAGACGTTCTCCAAAACGTCTGCAGAGCGGCGATGCCCCCCGTAGGGCGTCCCCCCCCTCGGGGAGCGGTGTACTGGTGGTCGGACAACATCTCCGACCTCCGGGTCGCCTGCAACGGGGCCAGGAGGGCATACACCCGGAGCAGGCGTCGCCGCCCCCAGGACGAGGAGCGAGATGGCCGGCTGTACAGGATCTACGTGGCGAAAAAGTTGATCCTGCAGCAGGCCATCTGCCGGGCCAAGGAGGCAGCCTGGCTGGAGCTGGTGGAGGGTCTCGACCGAGACCCTTGGGGCCGACCATACAAGCGGGCGCGGAATAAAATCTGCGCCCAGTTGGCCCCCATCACGGAGGTGCTCCAGCCGGCTGCTCTGAGGGGGATCGTCGGGGAACTCTTCCCCGACGCTCCTGCGGGATTCACTCCCCCCAGAATGGCCCGGCCGACGCTGGAAGAGGGCGACCGCGTTCCACCGCCCGTCACGGAGTCTGAAATGGAGGCGATTCTGGCTCGCCTCCAGAGTAAGAAGAGCGCACCGGGTCCGGACGGGGTGCACGGGAGAGTTCTCGCTCTCTCCCTGGTGCACCTCGGGGGAGCCCTCAGGGAGCTGTTCGACCTCTGTCTGAGGTCCGGGCAGTTCCCGAGGGCCTGGAAGGAAGGCCGGCTTTGCCTACTCCCAAAAGGCAGCCGGCCACCGGACTCGGCTTCGGCGGTGCGACCGGTGGTTGTGCTGAACGAGGCGGGGAAGGCCCTGGAGAAGATAATGGCCACCCGTCTCGTTCGGCATCTGGAGGAAGGCTCGGGCCCGGGACTGTCAGAGTCCCAGTTCGGGTTCCGAGCCCGCCGGTCGACCGTGGATGCCCTCAAACGCCTGAAGGTGGTGACGGAACAGGCGGAACGCAGAGGAGAGGTAGTGTTGGCGGTGTCGTTGGACATCGCCAACGCCTTCAACAGCCTCCCACACAGCGCGATACAGGTGGCACTCGAGTACTTCGGAGTGCCCCTGTATCTGAGGAGGCTGATAGGCGACTACCTCTCCCAGAGGAGGGTGGCAGTCGAGAACCGGAGGGGGTTCATAGAGTGGTGGACAGTCGAAAACGGCGTTCCACAGGGTTCGGTCTTGGGACCTGTCCTGTGGAATGTTGGATACGACTGGGTCCTGCGGAGTCGCCTCCTCCCCGGGATGGGTGTCATTTGCTATGCAGATGACACCCTCGTCTTATCCCGGGGCCGGAGCTACAAGGAGGCGGCGCGGCTGGCCGAGGTCGGAACTGACCTCGTGATCAGCCGCATAGAGAGGTTGGGGCTTCGGGTCAGAATCGACAAAACCGAAGCCCTCCTCTTCCGCGGGACTGGGCGGAAAGGACCCCTGCCGGGTGCCACCCTCCTCATAGGAGGAGGGAGGGTCAGGGTGAGCCCGACCATGAAATACCTGGGGCTCACCCTTGACGGAGGGTGGACCTTCGTGCCCCATTTCAGGGAGTTGGGGCCGAAGGTCATGAGGATGGCAGGTGCTCTGGGAAAATTCCTCCCGAACCTCGGAGGACCCAGCGCAGCTTGCAGGCGGCTATACTCTGGGGTCTGTCGGAGTATAGCCACGTACGGTGCTCCCGTTTGGGCTGATCGCCCGATGAGCCGCGGGGTCAAGGCCCTACTGCGCTCGGCGCAAAGGGCACCCGCGGTGAGGGTGGTTAGGGGGTATCGTACGGTCTCCTGGGCCGCAGCGACGACTCTTGCCGGCGATCCGCCTTGGGATCTTGTGGCGTCGGTTCTCGCCGAGGTGTTCTCCTACGTCTCGGGTAGGAGGGCTCTCGGAGAGAACCCTTCATCAGAAGAGATCCGGGCGGTTCGCCGGCAGGGGGAGTCACGTCTTATGCGGGAGTGGGAGGAGGACCTGGCGGGGCAGCCGTACGGTAAACGTACAACGGCAGCGCTCCGTCCGGTCCTAGAGCGTTGGATGAGGCGGAAACGCAAACCTCTCACTTTCCGTCTGACGCAGGTCTTCACCGGGCACGGGTGCTTTGGTGATTACTTGTGTCGGACGGCCAGGAGAGAGCCGGGAAGAGGCTGTCATGAGTGCGGCGCTGCGGTGGACTCGGCCCAGCACACCCTCGAGGTGTGCCCGAGATGGGCTGCGCAGCGCCAAGATCTTGTGGCGGCTCTCAGCGGAGTGGACTTGTCGCTTTCGAGTATCGCGGAGAAGATGCTCGAGAGTGACAGGTCCTGGCTGGCGGTGTCCTCCTTCTGTGAGACGGTCATGTCCACGAAGGAGGCATCTGAGCGGGAAAGGGAGGATGCGGCTGATGCACCCTCCCTCCGCAGACGACGGACGGGGGTGCGCCGGAGGCGATATTTGCAACGCCTCCAATAGCGCCCCTGCACTCCGGGCTGGGGTCGGGCTGGTAACCCGGCCCCTGTGAAAGCCCGGCGTCGTCGGGGCGATCCTAATTGCCGAGATCGCTCCCTTTGTCCGAGGGAGTAAGTCCGGTCTTTGCCAGGACCGGCCAGTCGCTGGTGTGCCCTGTTGCTGACAAATCCGGGGTGCACCAACATAGCGGCCGATGGCTTTCGCAGTGGTTTTAGTGAGTAGGGGCCTGCCCAGGCCGACTCTCACACATCCTCTCCGGTCCCACCAAGGCCGGTTAGACGGCTCGTAAAAAGAGTTTCCCTGCGTCATCAAAAAAAAAAAAAAAAAAAAAAAAAAAAAAAAAAAAAAAAAAAAAAAAAAAAAAAAAAAAAGGTTCTAAGGCATGTCGGCGTCGGGTACAGACGGGCCCTCGGTCCTCTTTTGTTGTAGCAGTCGTGTCATAACTAAACTCCAACTTTGGCACAACTACAACTCTAAGGATTATGCGCCAGGTGAGGATGAGGTCCCCAGGGTGGAGATTATGTTTTTTTTTGCTTCAGAAACCCAACTATTAGGTGCACAGCTAGCGATTCTTCAGGTCTCCCCGATCGTCACGGTCACACTTCTCGTCTACACCTACCAATGGCCATGGTACTATTAAAGCTAGTCCCCCAGCTATCAGCATACCCGGGTGAACCATCGGATATCTTACTCACCACAGGATCATGATACTGCGAGAAAGTGGCTTTAGTTGGCTGTGGTTTTTTATAATCGGGCTTAATTAATAATAAAGTCGGGCTTCATCTCATATAAGATGAATTGCACTACGCCCCATTTCTTTCACTGTATAACATATTAAAAATATTGCCTATACTACAATGATTTATTTTTGTAATGGGCAACCCAAGTTCAATCAGTAATCAGAACAAATAGTTGACTCATAACAATGGAAGGCAAATGTGTAATTTAGATTAAGACGTTGTTTACAATAATGTATTCTGTCGTTATTCTATCAAATAACACTAACAATTCCATCCTAATGGTCAAAGATTAGATATCAGTTATATTTCTTTTCCCAGAATGTATATACAATTCAATAGACAAAACTGTATCTTTTTATTTAGTAGCAGCATCACAAATGAATGAACGGATTCTTACATCTAATTATGACAAATAATTTTATAAAAAAAAATATCGATATCCAATCAAAATTATTAATACTGGTTATTAAACAGATAAGATATTTATATAATTGCTTTTTAACTATGTTTACTTTAAACATTTTGCCTTAATTATAGCTTGCTCATAAATTGTAATATAGATTTAATATAAACCATCATCTTCACTCCATATCACATTAGGCGAGCAAATACTTCTGATATATCAAAGGGATTGTTCAATGAGGTGTCCGATAGAATTTTAGACTTTAGTATAATATATAAATGTGAGTCAATGTTGATTGTTGAAGATTAAACGATATTACAATAAACCAATTCCAATCTCTACTCAAATATTTTACTGAACTATTTCATATAAGAATTGAAGTTTTTATAATATCGAAATATAAATCTCTATGATGATTACTTTACAACAATAAAACTGTTAATTTATCACAATTTCTTATATATCTGTCGCGTTGCTTCACGTGTCCTTAATAATACCGCCATCAATGTTTATTCAGTTGCAGGCCATCGCTGAAGAGTACCTCGATTACTTGAAATTAAGAGGACGCTGTCATCCGTCGAGGATACTACAATAACAATGAGCGGCCAAAAATACTACAGAGATAAGTGACAGAAACAAAAATAATATGAATTGTCGCTGTGGCGTGTGAGAAATCAGTAGTACTAAATACGTCCCTTGCTTTTTAGAGAAACATGTGGCTATCATGCACTGATTTACTTAAGCCACTGTAATCTTTGACGGTAGGTATGAAATATATAATAATTTCACTATTTTCAATATGATTATATTTAACTAATCTAGTTCATTATAGTTCTAATTCGATGAGTGTTTTCTCAGTTTGACGCAACATATAGACAAAGACAGAAGAAATTTGGTCTTGAAATCTCGGATTTTTAATGCTATCTCGATCTTTTACACACTGTCGGTGGTTATAGGACCACTTCACATCTGTTTTTAACTTCTATTTTACAAAAAAGTGTAATATTCGTAGAAAGCAAACTCAAGAAAATATAAAAAAAAATTAAATTCAAACTATATAGACTATGTAATTATTTTTTTCTAATTTTGTATTTAATTACTATTTCATAAAAAAAACCACATATCGAACATACTTATAATATGTAGGTATACCTATATACCGTTCTTACTAAGAGTAGGTAACAATTTTATATTTTTTATATCAGTTTAAATAATTTGTTTATCACAATAACAGTTAAGTAATGGCCCCTAGGAAGAGTCAAATTCTTAAATAGTAAATGAAGAAATTTGTATGATAATAATTTGCTGACCATGGCCCGGGGCAAAGGGCGCCCATTTGAATCCAAGCGACATCTTCTCATTAAAGTAAAAATTGCTAATGACTCTATCTCCATATTTTAGCATAAAAACGTCAGCACTCTGGGCAAAATTTGCCTTAAAGAAAAATAAAAGTAAAATTACAAGATACATCTGCATATCTTTTGACGCTTTCACGCTATAACTTGTCACGTTGACGAACATTAAATGTACAATTTAACATCTTTTTGTTCGCTTGAAGACGGCTTTATTGTAAAAGCTTGAAATGTTAATTTTCTTACAGTTAGTATTGCTGTTGTTTATTACATAAACACATTTTAAATCACTGTTAAGGGTCATTTCCTTTTTAGAAAATTAAATAAATGAATAATAAAAGTAAAAATTTTAGTATTGTTAAGGATTGTAAAATTAATAGTTACAGAAAATTCTAAGTAAATCTGTTGAAATAAATTAGTATTAATTTGGCACAATCCACGTTAAAAGAGGTGATTCCTTTTAAACATTTATAAAATTAATGAGGAAATAATTATTATTCAGTATTTGATAACGCAATATAATCTTTGAAAGGATTTTTTTTTTTCATAATAAACTAAAAAACTTTATATTTCGCTAATGGTTAAATAATTGCATTTATGGATGCATTCATTAAGACCTATTTGCCTCTATTAAAACTCACAAAAAATGTTATATCAACAGGTAATAAAATATAAAATTAAATTTTTACAAGGCTTGCATACTTTGGAGTTGTATAATTTTTATTTTACAAAACAATATTGTTATCCGTCTTTTAATTTCTATTACCATAATTGTACGAAAAGTTCTTTGAAAATAAACTGTAACCTTTCTTGTGTTAGCTTTTGTTCTTTGATGATTCAAGGATATTCTTCAATTTTACAGGAAGTTCTAAACTTTGATTTTTATGTTCCCATTTTATGTTTTATTATGAAATTTTTATTTTCTGCAATTGATTTTTTTTTATCCCCGAACCTTAAACAGTTTCCTATATGACGGGCCTGAAAAAAAAATTCATAAATAATTAGTCCAAAGATCTTTATAGAGTAGATTAGATACTTAAATATTTTTTTAATAAGCAGATGAACGAAACAAATATATTGTTTTTATTATGACATCCATTAGAATATAGCAAAATAAAAACAAAAAGCAACTTATTTTCACTTCCCATAACAGTTAATTAAAAAATTCAATATGGTGCCTCACTAAATTAGAAGTGTCACAAAAGATTGTATACAGTATAAAATTATTATATTCCTAGACATTCATCATTGCCTACATTATACTTCGGAAGCACGTCAGGCAATAAATATTCACTCGCCTCCTGTTTGTTTCCACCTTTTAGACCTCATAAAATTAATGTTTATTAATATATGAATGTCTCGTGGTACATTGTAGTAGCTCCAAGATAGAATTTTAAGTTAACTTTGTGATGCCATAAACAAACATTAAGTTCTTTGCGTATGAAGTTTTATTTTGAAATTTAATGATCTTTTATTTAGTGAAGAAGATAAAAGTCTGTCTTCATCGTAGAATATATTAAACCGTGTTAGCCTTCTGTACTTAGATATACTCTGATTATGTTCTGATTATGAATAAAGCGTAAATTATTTCAGAAATGTTTCAACTTTTCTCACAGTTTTATCAATATATCCTTCGTTTTAAATTTATTACCATTGTCTAAACCACTCATCACCTCATTGTGTCAAAACACTACAAATAGTCAGTAAATATTGAAAAACATATTAATTATATATTTTAACTTCAACATTATGGAGTATTCATAACAGCAGTTTTCATAATTACCTACTTTAGTCAGAAGTTACGTAAATTAAGTTAAAGACATTAATTGTAACAAATTTTTTTAAGGATCAATATTTTTGAATTTGTAATTTGAAAAAACAATAATAATATTGATATAATACAACTTATAGGAGGTAATACATTTTACTGCTTATCCGCGTCAGTACATTTACAATATTTTGTTCATGATGTGGTTTTGTGAGTGTATATATACATTTTCATCAATGGTTCAGGAAATAAAGATAAGTATCATAATAATAAAAAGTACTTGAAATAAATAACAATGGAACCAAAAATATAATTTACTTTATTTTTGATGAACATCAAAGTTCATTAACAGGAGAAACCCAAAACGACAGTAAAGTAAACATGATAAATTTAAACCTCCAAATTAGATTTTCACAAATCAAAAACGAATTTGTAATATGATAGAGCGTCGTTATTCTCGGAGTTTTGAATTGCTCTCCGATAACAGATTGACTTTTTAGCAATGAATAATCGCCTTTATTCCGTTGTAACAGAAGCTTTGAGATAGAAAACTAGTTTTGGACTGTCGTTCGTCGTTCACTCGGCCGGAAGATTGCTCTTTCGATATGATTAAAAGGGTGAGGACTGTTTTATGTGGCAATTAAGGAGTTCTGTTCCTTTGACTTTTCGTTACTATGATGAAAACGAGGAAAATGTGGAATATTATTAAGTATTTCATACACATTAAGTTTAAAATTAATGTGGCATTTTTAAATAGTTATAGTCATTTTTTATATATTCACTTATGTGTATTTTATATAAAAACATTTTAAATTATTCAAAATTTAAGCACTTAGCACACATTTTCAGAGCCAATATACAATGTGCGTATTTTAAATACAGAGGGGGAATCTTGACAATAAGTAACAGCAATAAATTGTCTCGTATTTATTAAATAATAAGTGATTTACGGCAACACTCCTAATTTTCAACAAGCAACCTTTCAACATCGTACACAAAATAAATGAAATTATATGTAAACACTTTCTGCTTTTTACCTAAACTGTTAAAAACTCGAACTTTTCACTTAGCTTTTTTGCTGCCATATATAAATTGGAAATTTTCTGTTGGGCTCGATTTTATCTTGGAATATATGGTACTTGAAGTAATTTTATTAACTTCCATTAAAAGTCTTTTAGAAAATAAGATGCGACCATTTTAATTACTACTTACTTAAGCAAACAAAACAATGTTGTAATTGAAACGAATATATATATTTCAAAAAACTCTTAGTTCTATGAAACTGCAACCCAAATTATATTTTGTTTTGTGAACAACCATAAATGAGCAGTATTAAATAATATTCAGATTTTTAAAAGAGCTCGTAAGGGCATAAATAAAGTATTCATTTCCTCATTGGCTTTATTGTCAAAAATGACTAAGTCCAGACGAAAACAAAAATATTTTATTATAAAATCATTTCGTGCAAGATGAAGAAAAAATTCAATAGCCACTTAAAAAACCATAATCTTCTTATTGTTCAGCTGTGGGATGCTGTTTTTAATGAATCCGTAGGTACCTTAAATTGCGCAAAAGTTCTTCTTTTTCGTTGCAGTATTTTGTTTTTGCGACAGGCGGAAACGGATATAGAGGGAGACAGAATAATAGCCGTCGGAAATGGTCAGACATGGTGGAATCTTATTTTTTTCTCTCATATGCTGGACATTGGTAGCTCAATTGCTTTGTTTATTGAAATACAGCTCTTACTTTCCTATGTTTAAAGTTCTTTGTTGTTAACTTAATCTGAACTGTGTTTTAAAATTACGTGTACTAGAGTTTTAGTAGAGCGTAACGCAATGTATGCACATGCAGTGATGTACGATTTCAAAGATAAAATTCTACCCAATTCTTAGCATTCATACTGGTCAAAGACTTAATGTATGTATTATACATACAAATTTTCGGTTGTTATTTAAAACAAATATTTTAAAGTTATGTGATACGAATGATCTTTGATTTTAGGTTATCTAATTCATATTTATTGGCCATTATTTAAGTTTACGTCTTAATTATTTATATCAAAGATATTTTATACGTTGCATGTACTGCATACTGTGGATATGAATAAGATGGTATTGTTTTATAGATACATAAATGCTGTGAGTTTTTGAGACCATTTATTATCATAGCGGAAAAAAAAGGTATAAAATGTTTCACGTCAAACTTCTGCTAGTTGACAGAGAGATGATTCAATTCAGGGAGGATAAAATAATATTATCACTGGGGCGTTTGAGTGGGAAAGTCCATTTGTGTTATTAGAAAACTTAAAATGTTTAGGACATCTGTGTCTCGGTGGATAGAAATGATACCGATTTGGCTTATTTTTTTTTTTTTTTGCTTCTATAATATGAATAAGATAAATTTAATATTTTTTCTATTGTTTTAAGAGTTTCATTTTAACTTAAGAAAATTATTTTCTAATACATCGTAACTTTAGGTATTTAACAAATAAGCATACTTTCTATTTACAAAATCGTTATATCATATAATATGAAATCATATAAAGTATTGTTACAGTTGAACCAATTATATATTTGTGTAATAATATTAAAATATAACTATACAAAATATAATAAACTGAAGTTGATTACTTATTTATTTAGATATTTTCAAGTAAATTTACTAAATGAATATTCGTCACGAGTATGTGGGAAAATTTCAGTAAGCCGCCTTAATGATCCATGTTAACAATTTACAAAGCAAATATTCGTACTGACTTAATTAGTTTATCTTCAATGCGAAATATTGGGGAACTACGGGGAATATATTGATTGCCTATTAAAATAATGGCTTAAACTTATGCGAAGCGTATCTTAGGGGTTAAGTTATGTAAATAATTAACAAAAAATATTCCCCTATTTTGTTTTCGAGTTTATGAAATTTAGAAATATTAATACCGTTATTTTTTTTACTTTTCGATATTGCTTCTTAAAAATCTTCGTGTATATTTATCTCTTGAACATTTTTTATGTTATATAAAATACTGATTTACGTTAATATATAAATAGATATCGAAATTAAAAACATTCACATACTTACAGGCTTCGAACTGGTGATCGGATATATGGCATTCTAGTCTTTTTGCCAAACGGGGTCATAGTTAATCTTGATCAAATCACCAAATTATTATTTTATTTGACTATAATAAAAACCTCTTTAGCTTGCCAATGGTGTTGCTTTTTGCAACTTTTAATTCTATTAATTTATTTTAAGTTGTTTCATTGCATTAGAATTTCATAATTATAATGAAGGCATAAAATGTAACATTATATTATTTTTCTGAACAGTAATACTTTAACTGATTTTTGAACGTTCGTATATTATATTATATATAAATGTATGATTCTATTTACTTTAATCTTACAAACCAAACAATGAGAGAACAACAAGAAATGAAAATTTCAACATTTATTGTTATAAAACAGTTTACACCAATCCATACTTTTGTAGGAAGAACTTTATTTTTCAGTTTTTCACAACCAACTTTGGTATACGGTTGAAACAGAGATTTAAAGTTTCTTTTTTTAGACGATCAATGCAGAACAATTCCAACCAAAGGACGGGCAGGAAAATAATTTTTGAAATTCTCGCGGGAGCTGGAAATAAGGATAATATAAAACGTTCATAGGTGAATTTGTTTGTATTAGATGTTAAAATTTACAGTCTCTTATTATCTACAGTGTAATATAGTCTCTTATTGTCTTATAAAAATTAAAATTATAATAAATATCCATCTTTATGTTATAGAATAAAAGAGTATAGCAGCTTGAAAACTAAAGCAATTTACTTTTAGAACTCAATAGTTAAACTGCTGAAGCTAGAACAGCTTAAATGTAAATACTCGCTTAAACCAGATAAACGTTTACAAATACTTAAAAATCTTGATATAAGAATCGTTTTAACTTCAGTTGTTGCTATCATTGAATAACTAAATACAGTCACCAACTCAACTGGAAAAGAAACAAATTCCACATTAAAGCTGACTGGAAGTAAGAAAACTGCTCTATCCTCAGACTTGTTTCATGAATACCACTATCTCCAACTTTAATACTCACAAAGTTTCTATTTGATAAAGAAACTTTAAACTCGCTCCGGCAAATATTACTTACCTTTTAATAATTCATTCCTCTGTGCAAATAAAAAAAATATTTTATAGTCTTATGATTTTTATAGTGAGACGTTCCGCAAACATTTTGATCTCAATAAAATCCCCTGTGAAAAACAATGCGGTAAAAAATATAACTAGCATCAGGAAAGTAAATACTGAAGTAAAAATTTAAAAAGCTTTCCCCTTAATATCACTTTGAAGTCATATTGAATTAGTTGAGGCGAATTTCTTATTTACCAGTGATTTATAGTCGACACATTCTGAGGTACGACCCGTATGTTCGTACTTAATCTTGATTTACGCGATGGTAACGTCTTGTCCTTGCCCAGATACGATTTTAAATTATTTACGATCCACATATGAAATTTGTCGGGTCTTATTATAGAAGATGTTAGAAAAGGTGCAAGGAATTCAATCCTTTCAATATATGCCTTTATTGTTTCAAATAACATTTGTTTTCAATTTAAAATAAAAAGTAACTTTAAACGTTTAAATTCCATAAGAAAGGCTTTTTATATGGATGTGACGTTCCTTGTTTGAAGTAACAATATTAGAAAGTGATCCAATAACTCAACATTAAAGAAACTTCACGAAGACTAAAGCATAATTAAAGAAATTAATAACTTCCTCAAATATCTCAAACGAACTAGGAATGTTTAGAAATATTTTAATTAAGCCAAAAATACTTCGATACATTGAAAGCTATCTTGGGGTCAGATTTTGATCACAATCAGTTTTAAGAGTTAATTTATAGTTTGACGTGTCCCAACTTGCCACTGTTTTTCGTATCCGCCAATAGACGTGATTGACATTAATTTGGGGACAACATTTTTTTGGCTCAAACAAAAAACTTTAAGCGTTTTCATAGGTCGGATAAAAACCTACCCCTCTTTGGAGTTCTTCGTTATATAAAAATCATATTTTTTAGGATTATTTTTACTTTTTTCTGGCAAAAAGAAAGTTTTAAACCAAAAGATTATATTATTGAACGAATAAATAACGATAAAGTGTATTAATTGACAATTAAATGTTTTTGTCCCTACAAATCCTGTAAACGTTTTCTTATTTTAAGTTTTCTACTGACATTTGATATTTTAGAGGAGAATGTCTAGATTAAATGACCTTCAAAAATTATACATACAACAAATGTCTGTATAAAATGTGCTCCATCTTTATTAAAATGGTTTGTAAAAATTTATTTTTTCCTAGACAAATGACTTCCGTTAGTAACTTACGCCAAACAGAAAGCAGAGGACATGTCATTTGGATTACTGCATTTGTCTAAAATTATACATGCCACATTAATTCTAACATCAAAGGACTTAGGGTGATAATGGCTTAACCGATTTCATCGAAATAACACTGTAGTATTAGTGAATGTATATTTTACTATGAAAGCATACTTGGCTGCCTGGCGCCTACAGAAACAACATTGACCGGAAATCTTGATACTTACTGAATCAATAAAATCTTAATACTTACTAGGTTTAACGCGCTTTATTATGAGATAAAATTTATAGCTTTGTTTATTTATTCCGATATAACCAAAATCTATTAGAGTATTAGGATTTAGATAGTTGAGTTGAACGTGGATGTATTACTCAATAGTAATGTAATTATTATAAACGCATTTCTGAAATCAGTAAAAATAGGTGTTATTATGTAGTTTATATTTAAATTTGAATTTTGTAGTCAATAGTTTACTAATTTTGTTGAAATAAAATTAAATTTATTATTATAAATAACAGCTAAAACTTTTAATAATCAGAATTGAAATAATTTGATTATGTAGTACACTTCATTATCAAACACTTGGGTTTTATTAAACAATGGGCTATAAATACTTAATATCAACCCGGCTCGTAGATCACCTTAATTGGCTTAACAAAGAGCGGGTTGGTATATTTTATAGGTTAAACTGGATTAAATATTAGCACGCGACTTTACGAGTTACCTTATATATAGTTGAATCGGGTCTTCATACTTTTCACTTGCCTATAAAATACTAAGCGAATGCTTGTAACGATACTAGTTCCTCCGTAACTTTTGACGTGCCACTAGAAACTTATTGTTGGAAAATTCTTTAGTCAACTAAAAGTTTATAAATTCAGAGGAGTGCGATTTTAATTTGTTTTGGATTTTCGATGTAGTTAAATCAAAACTTATAACTTAGTCACTTAATTAAAATGTTAATAAATGTTCTAGATTTTTCCTCCTGTACGTTAAAAAACAAAAACAATAAACATGAATAAAAAAGTAACGTAAGAACACCACAAATGTAGGTAAATAAAGGCCTGGTGACATTTGACTGTCGTCGGTCTATTAAGGGCTCTCGGCAACGTTATGAATTGCCAACTCACATGCAATCGCTGTTAAAGGGAAAATGCGATTTTATACAAACGGTTAGTGGGAAACTACTCAATATGATCACAATAAAATATCACTTGTGATAAAAGGGATAATATTATTAAATGGTCTTTTATACGGCATCAAAAATCAAGATTTATAAAATCAAAATATTTTAAAAAACTACCCGGGTTATTAAATTTCGCGAGTGAACAATAGAAATGCCAATAATGGCCTCTTTACTTACGAGTGCTTACTTAAGGAAATGTAATGAATATGAAGAATTTAATAAAATAAATTGAAATTTGTACTAGTGATAAACTATGTTTGAAATGTGAGACAAATTGTACTTTGGCAAATATTATTACAACAATCGTTTTATTTTAACTAACAAGTCTATAAATATGTACAATGTTGATTTTTATTATTAATACAGCAAAAATGTATTAGAATAATTTTATCATAGGTTTTAATGGCAATTTTTGTGTACAACAAACAGGTGTATATTTTCTTTTTAATTAAATCAGAAGGTTCAGCTGTTTTTATTAAAAATTAATCCCGCACTTCATATCCCGAAACGTTAAAAGTAATTAGTTAGTATTCGGGGAAATACTATGGAGGTTTAGAAATTAAAATCAAAAAAAGAATTATTGAAATTGTAGATTTAAGAAAGAGTATGTTAGACAATAGAAAAACTAATGTTCTAAAAAGTTTCATGTGTAATTTAGCAAAAAAAAAAGTAAGCATCAAGAACAAAATCAATTAAGGTTACTTTTTTTACTTTTTTCATTTTTAAATATAATAAGTAAATAAATTTTTATAAGTAAATGTAGAAAAATACATTTTTAAATAAAATAATTAAATGTTCGTATAAAAACTGTAGATGTTATTATCAGTTAGGAAAGAACGTTTTATCTAATATCCACACCCTATATATTTTTTTTTATCTTCACATTTGATTGTTGTCATTGTAATAATATTATCCATCAATAGAACACAGACATTATTATTAAAGACGTTTTTATATTATAACATTTAGTTATAACGGGTAACCGTTATGTTTAAGCCACGATTTATTAAAAATTGCAAACCAATAAGGAATTGTATTGTTTTGTCTTTAAATATAATAAATATTTTCTATAAAAATATGGGCATAAAAGCTATAATTAAAAATTACTACCCCAATGTACGTTATGATGCTTCGGTAAACCCTGATTTGCCACTTCACCTAGCGTAACACAAAGGCTATTGCCCACGGCGATCAGGTGCCCAGCTTATAAAAAGAAGAAATCTTAAAAAATGTTCAAATAAAGTCAGCGGTTTTGGATGGTAAAATATTGTTACGAATTTTGTTTTATTCTTTACGTTCGGCTTAATTGATAGGAAGACGCGACATGGGAAGCTTATTTCAGGCCCTAAGGCTCAAACCATGGAGCTAGAACAATTTGCATTAAATTTAATGTCTGTTTGTAAAAAGAATATAAAGTGATACCGTTTTAAAAAAAAATGTTGCCTCAGATATGCTTCAATAAAAAAAACATTACTTTTTTATTATAATAAGAGTTATAGTCACTTATGGTATAATTTCATAAAATTCGTTTATTCGTTTAGAGACAGACTATGGTCTGTGTGACAATCATAGTGGCAATTCATACAAACAATACGGTTAAGGCTTTTGGAATTGATCCTTATAAATTTTATGGGATATGAATATTTGAATATAATGAACTCTATAATCTTAATAACAATATGAAAAAATCTCTATAGACTCTATACCTCTTTTACAAGAATTTAAAAAGTTTAAATCGTGTACATCTCAACAGCTACTGTTTGCGCCTCCAGGCTATTGAAAATTAAAAAATTGCAGCTAGATTTTTTGTTGTAAATTTGCGAAGTGTGTATAGCTCATGGCATAGTGCTGTATTTTTTAAATCTAAAAAAAAGGTTAGATTGCATCTCTTTGAAGTCTTCCATTTTTAACGTTTTTCAGACAATGTTTGCTGTTGATGTTTTTGTCATGGTATTTCTCGGTTTTGTTTATCTGTTTTTATTGTAATAAACAAAAAACATTCGTTTAATATAACATTTAATTGGAAAAAAGTTTGTTTCAAAACATAATAAATATTCATACATTTTTTTATCTTATTTATGTGTATTTTAACTTCCTATTCTAGGTCGTACGAATAGTATTAGCACTAAACAAAATGATAGCAATGTCGAAATTAGTCCGGGACTTAATTAAGCACTAGACTGGGGTTTAATCCTGGATAAATTGCGCACTGAATTGAAATTCAACAAATTAACATGACAATTTGTTAAAACGGTCTCTCGTTCATGCAAAAGGGTATGCAGAAGTGATAAACTGAATGTGTTTAGTGTTTATTTTAATTTTCTGAAATAACTTCTTAAATATTTATTTTATTGGCTGAAAGAATACTAAATTGTTTCTGAGTTAATTTGAATCAAGAATGATTAAAATAATTTTTTTCTGCTATTAGTGTTTTTATTACACTATAGTTTCTTGTAATAAAAAACTTATTTAAAGAACCAACAGAAGTAATATTGTTTAGGATTTAATTTGTGTGATACATATATAAATTAAAATATTAAAACAATTCTTAACGGTAAAATGTTTCTTGCAAGGTAAGTTCCTTCTTATTTGTATAACATTGTCTTCATTATTAATAACATTAATCCTGTAGGGATAAATATTATGCTTGTTATTATTTTGATCTGCAAATCATCCCTCAAATTGACGAATATCATAATTAAATGTTGAAGGAAGGATTATCTTGAAACTCGGTCTCTTCATTTGTTACTCCTCTGACAAGTTAAATCGCTACATGGGGTGGTAGTCAGTATTCATAAGACACCTTCCTTACAGACATTTCATTATTACCCCATTTATAGATCTAATAATCGATAGAAGTGTATCTCATATGTAACATAACAGTCATTATCGACATTTTTCATACCGAATGGTTATTGATTTTTAATATATTATTTTTAAAAATATCAAACGATTTTTAAATAACATCCAGGTAAATTTCATATATATAATCAAACTAAAGATTGTTTATCATGTATGATATGTGTATGCAGATAGCTATATCAATCTACAAAATATGAAAAGATACTAGAGGAAACTTTATTTATTAATTTCAGTATATTTTTTCCTTAACTTAGTATTTAATCTAATATTAAAAAGTATATCTAATCTCTAATAACCCTCTGTATATGCTTACCGCATAGTCTTTCCAGTCATGACCCGCGAAGTGCGCCACACGGTAAGGGTGCTATTAAAATGCAATTTTCATGTACCCTAATAACTTGGGTTTAACTAGTTTAGTTGTACACTATACACAAATGGAAAATGTTTGGATGAGCTTATTGAACGAGAATTTTTTTAAAATTTACTTTTCGTGTACAAAATGTTTTTCGTCAAAATATAATTCGTCAACCGACTAAAGTGTCCAAAAGCTGTAATAAATAATAAAAGATGTTTGAACGCTTAAAACCTTAAAATCAAATAAAGTCCTTGACCAGAATGTCGACTACGCCATACTAAAATTTTGTGGCTGCACGAGAAATTCTAGGCTTTGTATTACTCTAGAAATTGCATTTATAATGCATATTGCTTCAAAAGCCTTTGTGCTTGCAAGAAATTTTCCGGATAAGTCACAAAGAAACCACAAAATAGGTTTAGTTTAAAGAAACCATTCTTGATAGGGTAATGGCCCGCAGTGATTTCATAAATAATCTTGAATTCTTTTGACCATAATTTTTTTTTGCTTAACTGTATAATTAGTTAGTTTGTTAATAAATATTAATGAAATTTATTAAAAAAAGATGACAGTCCTTTTGGTCGTACAAATAGTATTTTGTTTTATCAATCTTCACGAAATAAAATTCTTCACAGACTTAATAGAGGGCATATAACATATTTGCATATTTTGGCTTTAAAAAAGGAATAAGAAATTCCCTATGTTTCCGTATCAATTATTTCTAAATTAAAAAAGTGAAAATATTGTGTTTACACCGTGCTCGTCTCATTATGTAATCTGTAGCCATCTTTGTGCCATAAACAAGGCGGGGTACCTAATTGTTTCATTAGAGAGACGCCCTGCACGTGATTTGAAAGTATCACTTTGTCCGTGATAACCGTCCTACGATGAACATTCGTTGATTAAATTGCATGATTTGTTGACCAACTGGTTGAAGCCATTATTTACGTGAAGTATGATGTTTTTATTATTAACTTTAGATTATATTTCTAATTCATATGAAATAAAAAAAACAATATTTTAAATAATTATTTTTTTCTGTTATAGCTTCGTTGACAATAGAGCTAAAATATATTTTACATGTGACAAATTGAAAAATAATTTAAACAAAATACAAGAATGAAATGTATTTTGTATACAGTATTGCGGTTGGGTGGTATAACATAAAAAAAATCAGATATATATTAAATCATTCTTAACTCTTAATTAAAATACAAAATGATGCTACTTCAAAAGATAGAATAATCACCATGCTTATATTGTAACCTCAAAGCATTTATTAATTTCCCCTTGTTACCCAATTTGACTTGAGCGTCTTCATCAACGTACTATTGTGGTTTATGGGTTTCCACACCGTCGACTTTCGTCTACGTCGGCTCGATCTCTATACCTGGTATGCAATGCGCTCTTGCAAGCATAGATGTGCGAAATATATTAGAGATGCTACATATAAACCATTTTAGTATTTATTATATAATAAGAACATTTATAATCATGAATACTGGATATTATCCGTTATTTTATTATATGGCAATTAAATTGTATGCTTTTTACTATTTTAACAACTTTTGAGTACTGTTATATATAAATTTTAATAAATTTCATTTTCAACTTAGACTCTCGAGAGAAAAAGTTAAGCGAGAAATAATAACTTTAAATATAGTGTTTAAGTTTTTACACTTATTCCACGGGTTGAGAAAAAGTTCCGTTTCTGTTGCCGAAGAAAGAAAAATTCATAATTGTATTAAGTTCCAATTAAAAGTTGGTTGTTCGGAAGAAAAATTAAACATCCCACCGGAGTTGATTGGGTCTAATTTATTCTACAAAACAATAAGATGTTTAAAAAACAAGGTGAAAGATTGATGTTTTATTAATTTTCAAATGGAACTTTGTTTCTTACTTCTTGTTTTCATTAAATAATTTATATGCTCTTTATTTTATATTAATAAAATATTTTTATTTTATATGATTTACTCTAATAAAAATTAATTCAAATTCTATTAAAGTAAAATGTTTTATACAATAACATATGATATTGTAGGAATCGTCCTAACAATAAATAATGTTTTTGAGTTAATTTCAAAACCCTACGACGTGAACAAACGATTCTCGTCATTAGCTAAAGGTGATCAATTACAGACCTTCGTGATTACGAAAAACGAACTAACATACATCCCATATAACTTCGGAATGCAAAACTAAATGACGTATTGTAGTGCAAGAATAGTAATTTATTATCGGATGTACAAAAAAACATAGGAACTAAGTTAATTATGAACCTTTATGATAGATGGTAAGCGATTTTTAACCATAAATTTAATATATTGAAATATTAAGGCAAATACCGATATTTTATTTCAGAATTGAATGGTTAATTATGTTCGTGCGCTTAAATCTTTTATGTTGTAAAGAAAAATCCAGTAATAATTTTAAGCTTTAAATTCATTTATGTCATAAAGAATAATTTAATTCATAACGTATTTTATAAATATGAATTACGTATTTCTGTATTATATATATGAAATTAACATTTGAACAGTTATGAGTTAAAATAATATATTCATAAATGTTATATTAAAAATACAAAAAAATAATATTATTATATACCATGTAATCTATTTTATATCTGACAAGTGTATTTTTGCATTCTCAGACACACAGGTGAAGCATGTCAGTATTTAAATAACTTGAAAGCAGTAATTAGCGGTGATCTAAATTTTCAAAGCCTTAATATAGACGTGCTTGGTTTCGTTTACTTCATGCAAAATGAACATTTTAATTCAATTTTAAAATGAAATAACACCTCTATTTATAGAACATACTATAAAATAGTCGTTTTTTGTTTGGTATTTTTACAAATTTCGCCTTTATTTAAAATAACGTTTATGGATCAACATTTTGGGATAAATCTCAGGATTTTATAACAGGATTGTATTAATAGTTAAATTTATATCTATTTAAACATATTTACATGATATAAATGGATACTTAAACTGTAGTTAATTATAATATGAAAGCGATGCAAACTGCTAGTTAGGATGTAGGGGGCGTGTAACAAAAGTTAACACCTCGTGTTACCTAGCCCCATTTATGGGCTTAATTAATTAATATTGTATTAACAAGCCGCGTTTCGTGTTAACTAGTTCGTGCTATTATCAAATATATATATAATAAATATTAATCGGTATTATTCAGAGTATATATGTACATCCAAATATAAAGTACGTAAAACCGAAAATATTTTGGAAGTAAATTGTATACAAGTTTAGTAATAGCCTTGCAAACTCTATCGTATTTAATGCCTCAGTATAATTTTTATTACACATATAATGAATGAATATATTCTTTAAAATGTGCTTAGATTTTTCAAAAAAAAAAATACAAACATTGATGTAATACATATTTTTTTTACTTTCATAAACAACCAGTTAATCGTACGGAACCCCATTATGGTGATTTCGACGCACAGTGTTTCTGTAATTTTAGCCTGTCTACTAATGAGTCACGATCCTCCCTCCAGCCATGAAGTGCAAAACTTTGGTTTTAAGTTAAATAATAACATGTACGAACCTTAGCTTTAGGGTTAAAAGCTTGATTTCGAATTTAAAAGTATCCAAGCTGCGCATTATACATTATTTTTTGTAAGACATTATACATAATTTATAATCAACGATATAAGCTTCAAAAAGCATTTTGTTGTGTTTTATGTTTCTTGAATTTATTGGATAGAAATAATATGGATGTGAAATATCTAAGAGTAAGTATTTAATTAAGGTACAGATTATAAGAAGCTATTTGTTTTCTGAGTATATCGAAAAATCTCATAAAAGGTAAGGTTCTGGCGCCAGCCGAAGTGTTCAGCCATCACGTACTTTAATAGTTATTTTGTCGCGTGCGTGCGCGGCATGCTATCTTAGAGGACTTTTATAATGACCTTTTATGATACCTTTATTCTTTATGAAATATATGTTTATGATAATTATATTAAATCTATTATTTATGAGTTGTGGTTAATATTATACTACTATGAAAAAAGTTTACCATTATTTATATTTATATTAAATCGTAAATTATAAACCTATGGTGTTAGGATTTTACTTCCGTATTTTATTATTTTACTACGTCTCGATTACTTTTCAGCCACCGCTATCACCGGAGAACGAAATCTTAGATGTATATATGAGATCCCTCTTTTTACTGCAATAATTTTAAGAGAGTAATATATCTTTATAGTATTGAAGCTTGACTTCTCAAGAGAAATGGTAAACTTTTCTACGGCTCAAAGACATTTCAATCCCAACAATCTTAAGCATTATCGCAATGATATATTTTTTAAATATTTTATTTCACACAAAACAGGTGAAATATTTGTGAGTTAGGTAAGCCTTGTTACTGACTTAATTTTAAAGTTATTACATAATTCAGTTGCATATTATTCTACACTCTTTTAATGTTTTAATGAATCCTAATCAGGATAGATATTATATTTTTGATACAACAACTTGAATACACAAAATTTGTATGTTAAAATCTTACTGGGATATTTTTTTTATCGTATACCTATAATTTTTAATGTATATATAATATTTACGTAATTTTTAAGGAAATTATCGTTTTTTGTATTTTTATATTTTTTCAGAGGTAAGCCACAATCCAATAAATATTATTTTAACCAAGTAAATAAACTCCTGCATATAATATCAATAGTTATCCTAACTTAGATCTCCTGTAGTCATTTTGAAGCAAAGAGACATGTAAATTGTAGTACGTATGAGCGTCAATTGCAACAAAATTTCGTTATTCAAAGTAAATCGCGTTAATTTTGTCCAAACTTTTAGGCAACGAGGGCTTTTTAATTAAAACTTATTCAATATTATAGAGTCAGATCGAGTTAGCCCGGTCAGTTGGATATCTCAAAGTTTGTTACGTTAGAATGAAACGGTTGCCAATTTTTCTTAATTAGATTAACGGATTCGCTCAGTTTTAATACTTTTTGGGACCATTTAAACAGAGTTTTATCAAAGCTCATAAGTTCTAAAGATAACTTCAAACAGATCATTGAAATTTGTTTTTTTTTAAACACATGAAATATTAATCCGACGTTCAATTTAATGCTTCTTTATTGTAACTATTATTTATGTCGCTAAATATATTGAAATAACAAAATTAATTTTATGAAAAGTAAAAATATTAGATTTTCTTAAAATTGTATAAGTGAAACTATTTAAGTTAGTGTGTAATTTGTTTTCGATAGTTCCATAGTGTTAGATTAAATAATTTAATTTCGCTCCATTCTCTTTATGTGATAATGATAGTACCTTGCAGACTGATGCAAGCGAAGTCTGTGGTACTCAAAACCATTCATTCTCTGAAACGGCAAACGACCAATAAGTCTTGCTTCCAACGATATTAACACTATCATAGGTTATTCTGCAGTTTTATGAAGATACATTAGGCTTGCCGACATTTCCATTCCCCTGAAATATAATTTGTGGTATGTTTAAGTCCCAAAAACTGTCATTTCAAAAAATCTCCCTGAGTATATGAAAGCAGTTGAGCTAAATTACTTGCTATATTTCAAAATTATAAAACTTTCGGCATTTCTCATTGATTTTAAAACGTTTTTGTTTTGTAATATTCAGTAAATTCAAAAAGCAAAACGGCAGTAAGTCCGCACCCAATAACAATGGCGACATAGTTTACTGCAGCGTACCACTTGTCCATTATTACCGAGTTCAATTTTATGATATTCCAATTTGTATTTATATAATTGACAACTTAAATGCCGAAACAGTTGATGTTTAATTATTGGAAGCTTATCGAATTTATTGGGTTTCGGGCTTTTTCGTAAAGTATTTGGTTATACAGAATTTTAATAAAGATTGTCGTTTTGTTGATATTAAAGAATAAAAACCATTTTAAAAAAGTTGGATATTAATAATTGGAAGATAATATTTTAATACATTCAAAATGAGAATAAAGGTGACCTTTGAAAGTTATTGTGTCTGCGAAAGCTCGGGATAAAACAGGATAGGCTAAAACTCGCTCACATATCCTTGACGAGTCCTTTGATATGCTATTGAGTTCAATTTATGTTTTCATATAAAACAGATTTTATCCCTTTTCAGATGTTTTGTTTAAATAAGTTTTGCTTTTCACTCTACCTTTTTGTTTTGTTTTTTATTAAATTATTTGGGAATTAGTAAACAAACTTTTAATTTGTAAAAATACAGAAAGACTAATTTTGAGAATACTCACTTAATATTATGTACATTTACTTTTATTTAACAAGATATATTATGTATTTACTATAGTATGAACTAAAATATTTTCATAACAATTTTCCAATTTCCTTCGGCTTTCATTGAAACAGAATGTTACATCAATGCCAAAACTAAAATCCTGACTGAATGAGATCTTAAATAACAGGCAAACCTGTTCTTGGAATCATTCAAAGGTATCCAAGATCAAAAGTAAATGTGTAGTCCGATGAAGGATTTCAGAAATGATTATTGAAATTTTGCTGCAAATCCTTCGGGTCCTCAATCTTTCCACAAAGAAATACTATGCTGCTATTTTTCTTATTAGGGTCAATACTTTTATGGAGATGAAAGAGGTTAGTTCAAGCTACAGTAATCTTCACATGATTTTATTTGGAGGTACACTTCTTGAATTTTTGTTTTGTTGAATGTAAATAAGTATGTGATTATCATAAATAAAATTGGAGAACATTAATACAAAATATATATTAAGTACCCAAATCAAGATATTGATATACATATGTCATATGTAAACAACAGATATTTATCTTTATATATTTATAACGGATTTTAAATTGAAAAATACAAATTTTTCTTACAGTATTTCCTACTAAAAATAGACATGAGATAGATGTCTATGAACAAATTGTTCTGAATAATGCATTAAAGCTACAAACAATGCGAAATGAAATGTAATGAATACAATATGAAGTAAAAGGAAATAACGTTGATTTAGGAACAACAAATAATCAAATCTATTGCGACAACGTCTCCATTACGACGATTTTACCCCACTTATACATATCATCCTCTTGCCATTATTAAAATGATATATTTTTTTCAAAGTTAAGAGGGAAAGCTATATTTTTAAGGGTATTATTAATATTTGAATAGTCAATGGCAAAAAAAGTAATTATTTTACATTTTCTTTTATTATAACCACAACATTGTATGTATAAGCATTTGCCGATTTCACATTACTTACTCCCTTAAACACTTAATGAGTTAACTCAGAACTTAAGTTGTGAGTTGTTATCTTACCGGATACATAATTGTAAAGTCCTGTTCGAGAAACTTTATTGGGAATACTGAATTTGAGTAATTCAGGAGGCACAAAGCGCTCGCAATCCTTTGATATTGCCTGAGCATTATTTAGGGCCTAACTACACTGTTAGCTAAAAATATTAAATTACAGTATGTATGGTAAACGAATTATAGAATTTATATTGCTTATAAAAAACTTATTACAGAATAACTTGCTTATGGAAATTTTTTACTAAATTATTTTAGCATATTTCAATATAAATGAAATATAATTGTTAATTTAACTTGATTTCAATTTTAAAAAGTTCTAAATACAAAATTAGAATTTCTGGGAATGTGATCGAAAGTTAATAAAAATTTTAATAGTCATAATCAAAGATAAAGAAAATATAAAATGTTCTGAGGACTTGGTGTATCTATTTAAATGGTTAAATAATTATATTTTATTTAAAGATATCTCTGTTATCGCTTGTTGTAGTGGTGACTAATCTTTATCCTTTACGCATATTATTATTAATATTCGAGCATATATACACTTTAATACGATATTCATTCGTATTTCAATATAAAATGTTGAGTTTCCATTATGATCCTTCTTAGAAGCGACATAACTCTTAACTGAAAATTTTATGAATAGACACACATTATAGACGTTTTATGATATGTTTATTTGAAATTATTCTAAATATTATTAACTTTGAGCTCAAAGCTCAAGAAGGAATCCAATAACGTGAATGTTTTCATCCTTACATAATATACATTTGTCGTTTCAAACGAAGTGACTAATATTTTATGCTTTTTAATAACACATACCATTCACGTACACATAAAGAATTTAGTCCGGTTAAAATATTTAACGCTACGCTAAAAAAGCTAATACTGCATGCCGATACAATATCACAGGCTGTACAAACACTGGCATCCGTTATTGAATATTGTCTTTATTAGTATCTGCCTCCGCCCTAGGCAAGGATCCGATATAATAGAATACTTCAACGTTATTTGCAGTACATGCACCCCCAGGGCTGTACTAGGTATGTTTGAACCGTGTCGACACGAAGAGACAACTCTTCATTGGGATTATAAAGCAACTCAGTATCTTCATCCTTTCTCGTGCATTGTTGTTTTTGTTCCGGGGCTTTTTATGGTAGATTTAAAACTTTTTAAATTATAAGATTGTGTATCACTATTGAAAAGAATCTAGCTGGATTCATTGATAACAATCACTTTTAATGAAATCATGCAACATAATGCCTTTTTGTGAATTGTTGCAATAACAAAACTAACAAAGATAGTGTATCTACAAAATTCGCAGTTGTATTAAGAGTAACTTGTATGACTAACATTGGATACGGGAACTGTATCACAAATATGTTATTTGTTAGTCAGTTAATGTAACTTTGTAATGACCGCGAAGTGTGAGCAAAGCTTTGTCTCAAATAAATTTGTTACACTAAAGCCGGTTGTTTAGTTTAAACTTAAAATGTTATCAGAATTTTGTTGAACTAGTTGCGGTTATAGCTGTGTTTACTGTTATAGTTTTAATCACATTTTGCGTTCAATATTAATTAATTTTAAATTTAACCTAACAGTAACATTATTTTTTTTAAGTAAAAATATAGTTTATTCATAAACACTTACGGCGTTGAAGAGGTGCTAAGTAGAGCAAAAAGCGTTACAAAATAATCTTATCTTTCTTGGCATGTGCGAGAAATTTGTTTTTTTTTTAGCCTAGCACGTGTTAGAGAACCATCACACGTGCCAATTGATGTCTTTAACATTTGCAAATACTTAAATATTTAAATTATGGTTTCCGGAGTTCTGGTCAATTCAGAGGCGTAAAATCTATTTAAAAATCTCTTGAAAATCTTACAACCTGGAATCTTCATAAAAAAGTAATATATAAATATTCATTTTTTTTTAATAAATATATCAAGTGTATTTTGATATGTGTATTTTGATAACCACAACACATACATCAAAAGGCATTAACTTCATGGAATCTTTAAACATAATGTTACTTAAAAGATGTAAAGATAGATAATCAAACTAAATGCGAAGTTCTCATCATAGTCACTAAACATATTGAAACATTAAGACGCCCCTTGAGAAGGAAGAGGAAGCATCGCAAGCGATTCCGGCAACATTATTGTGTAATAATAATTACTTATACCGCACTATAATGTTCCGTATCATGTTACCTTTACATGGAAAGAATTTTGATCGTTACTATTTCCACCTGCATCACTACTTTCAGATGTTATTTACTGTTACAGAGAAACTATTTACTTCTTCGAATTATTTATCTTACTTTAAAACAAATATCATAATAATGACTTCGGCGGTTCAATAGAAAAACATAAAGCAATATAGTAAGTTTATATTTATGTAAAACTTTAATATTCATAATTTTAGATAGGACACGTTTTTAACTAAACTTTCGTTATAATAGTTTTTCTGTAGACAGTAAAAATGTTTTCTTATTAATTTTCTCTTGAAGTTTTATGGTTATAGGAAATACAAAAGCCATTTCCATACTATTTGGATGCCATTCGCCGTCGATAGACAGACAGAGTATTCCTCTAGTCGTTTTAAGATCCCCATAATTCTATGCGAGTGTTTCACACGTAATAATCGGCTAACACGTTGTTATGCATGCATTCACTGCATTCGCTAAGTGCTACTTCAGTAAATACATTTAAACATCCTCACAGCTTTACTAAACCTCGGTTTAATATTATTAAGGTATAGCGTGTATAGCGTAAAGTACATTACAATATTAGTTTTATGTTTAGTTTTGGATACTTTTGTTTGTGATAGATTATTTGAGTAATGGTTAATATATAATCAAATGTAAAAATCCACTTATGGTTAGGAACATGTGACATGTGTAGAATGTTATTAAAAAACGAGTGCACTTGAAATACGCTCGTGTTAACTCTAATGCTGAGTAAAATAGCTAAAAAAATGTCATCGGCGGCAGATGGCACTTGAAAATATAAGAGAATAGTTTTAAGTGATCTCACGGTACGGGATGCATAAGAGTTGTCTATTAATTATTATTTATAAATTTCTTTCGTGCCAATAAATGAAAAAAAGTCATTTGCTACTATTATTTGTCAATCGATAAGGATAATAGTCCTCAACGAAGTCGTGCTGTCAGCTCTTTTTTTCACTAAATAAATTTAGTGTTTTTTTATAAAACACACATACAACTATAGCAACTTTTTGGAGTACCTAATAGCTACAATAGTAGTCTTTTCACGATTGTTTTAACATAGATTTTCTATCTGAGCTCGTATTCGAGTCTGAAACAATATAAGTTTTATTTTTCTTTATACTGATGTATTTCGATGTGGTCGATAAAAATGTTTTGCTTTTATCTCTCTCCTGGTTTCAAATGCGGCCCAGAGCCATTCAGCAGTATATATAAATTTATAGTTACCACGACTTAATTTAAAAAAAAAACCCTCGTGGATTCATATTATTGTTGACATTGACGATTACTTAGTTTTCCTTTTTTTTGTAGCTCACAGAATTCACGTTTACCTACGTTTCACACAATTATTTAACATATTTTAAAGTACTGTTTATAATACGTAATACCCTATAAATGATATCAAAATATCGGGTTGCACCATATAAGTGGCTGTTATTTAGCGTAACCACACACTAAAAAAATATATTGAGAACAAATCTGAATAGGCGCCCGTCTGGTAGGGTGAGTTCCGAATCATAACACAAAGAAAAATACGGTTATTTTACACCAGTGCGGCAGATTATATCTTTTATGTTCAAAATCAACAGGAAACTTTCAAATGGGGCATGTAACCTACACTTATTATTGATGCAACCGTATACGAGAGGGTGCATAAATTTCATAACGCAAACTTTGAAAGGGTTTGTTTGAACAAGACAAGTAATTTACTTTTTTCGTAATTGCTGACATAGATTTGCGTTGGCTAATAAAAGGTTTTTATTTTTTAATTGTCATCAAAAGCTTTTTATTCAATTTTGACAAACGTTTTAATCTTAGAACTGGTCAAAGTTTGAAAATCAAGACATCTATTCCTAAAATTTCTAAGACTTCAAGACTTTATTTATCAAAGTTGATATAATGAATACCATTAATATTAAAATTCACTCATGAATAAATTGAAAATAATGTTATCAACCATGCGAACATTGTTTAACTTTAAACTAAACATAGCAGCTGAAGAAGATATTTCACAACACTTAAGCTGTTAAACTGTTTTTGCTAGTTGTGGATGTATTTTAATTGAATAAACAAGTTTTATGATTGTATGTTTATTACAATTTTGTGGTAACGTGTATTAAAATCAGAAGAGACATCAGAACGAAATATCATATGGTTAAGGATTTGCACGAAATTAGCGTTTACTCGAGATTATTTGTTGTTAAAAACGTGACAGTTCTAACTTTTTGTACATCTCTAGTGAATACAGAACCGTACTCGTTGAACAATGTTGGAACAGGATACTCTGTTTACCCTTTTATTAACCTGGGAATTGTTATTAAAACAGATCGCAAATCTAGAATGACCACACATCAATATTGTTTTATTTGGTTGTGGTGATACTTAGGTCATGTAAAATTAGACATTAATTATTTAATTTGCCTTATAACATTACTTTATTTCTAAATACGAATAAATATTAATTTGTGTCACCTCACCTCGTTTTAGGTATATAGTTATTGCGTTTATTAAATGAGAATTTGATTATAACAAACCGAGAAAACAATTTTTTGAAGAACTGTTATTTTTACAAATAATAATTTTGAGGATGCAATACATACTATGTATTCCCCTTATCATTCTAGCATCCCTTTATGCCACATGTTGAGTATTAGTGATATGTTAAATTTAAGTCCGACAATCATAATATGCGAGAACAAGGATTACCACTAATTCCCCGGTTTAGTGCTGTTGGTGGTCTCATGTCCTTTTTTTTGCCGATGACATACGTTCAAGTATCTATGAGGGCGCAAATGTGTTGTTACTTTTTAAAATGTTCAAAATGTAATAACCTAGATACTAAATATACCTACCATATGATGCATATTCTAATAAATCAGTATTTAAGATATAAAATTTGTTTTTAACAATTGTTATCAAACATTTCATATAAAAAAGAAAAACGTATTAAGTATAACTTTTGATTTTAAAATGTTAGTATACTAGATACTCTCATATCATATTATGTATGTTATATATAAAACTCTGTAATCATTTAGGCAAAGTGATGTCCCTTTAACAATGTCATGCGATCACCCCTTATATTATTTGGCTCTTCATTCACGATTTAGGGTTGGCATTGTATTAGCAATGAAATTAGTGGAAAGGTGCGACATAAGTACTCGATTCTCATTGATATATTACGTGGATCTAACCGGTTTCACTGCTTCAGCTGTTAGATTGGCTTTAATTCATTATTAGGCATGTGCTTTATAATTTATTGGTATTATATTTATTTGCAGTGAAGCAGCTCAAAAGATTTAGCTGTAACTTATTGTTTTTGTTATTTAAAAATAAAATTAATGGCTTTTTTAATTAGAATAGAAAACGGACAGATAGATAAAGACGAACTATTATTTGAGAGAGGCATCTTAAGTGGTAAATTAGAATATTATAATATAATGAAAATGCAATGAACCAAAAGGCTAGACGCTACTTAAAATCAATGACCCTCAACCTAACCGACCAGACACTCTTAGTGGAAATTTCTACAGTCTATGTTAACTTTTACTACTTTAAGACAAAGATTAAGCTAAACGATTATATTATTTATAACAATGATGAGAAGGGCTATAATCGTATAAAACTTTTAGTTAGACATTTGTATATTTGAATATCTTTTATTTAATGTCTCTTGTATTTGAGCTAGATTAATTTTCAGAGATAATTTCTTGAAGCGCTCTTTACAGGTTGAGTTGGCGGTAAAGTATCTTCAAATTAGGAGCCAACGTTTGGATAAACATAACTTTAGCAAAATTTAAATATGTACTTTAAAGACTTTGTTTTATAATATTTAATGTATTAAAAACAATTTTAGGTTTCATATTTAGTTTTATCTTCGAGTAGATAATAAATAATTCCTATCAAGATTTATATAAAATTTTTCCGCAAAAAATATCTGAAGAATGCTTCACGATCATATACGTGATTAAATATTAGTATTTGGATACTACTCACACTGAGACGAACGAGCAATTCTAAGCAGTTAATGAAAATCGGCTTGCCCGTTTTATGCATATAGAGAGGCAATTTGCTGAAACGATCTGCCTTCGAACTAATACGAAATATTGCCACAAGCGTCACTTAACAAGGCAATATGCTCCCTATTGCTATTTAGCTAAGAACTCTACGTAACCGGACTGTTGGCGCCGCTTCGTTGCGTCCGATACTTAATGATTATGCAAATACAAAAGCCCTAGGAGTGTTTAGGTTCCATATTTTTCGAGTGATAAATTGATGAATGCTTGACTGGATATATTAGTGAAACTATGTACATCAAATTTAATAAATGGTTTCAAATAGCAAAGTAATACATTTTGTAAAACGTAACAATCACACAAGTTGCTTTGAGAATTCTCATTGAACAAATAGTATGAATATTGAATATTATATAGTTTTGTACTCAATTTATCAGGGATTAACTTTACCTTGGTCGTTAAAAACCCAAAAGTTTACGGTAGCTTGGATTGCCTTTAGGTATACAATCTGGGTCGAATAACGAGCTTTTCATTTTTACGTTTAAAACCGGAATTCTGTGAGCCTTTAAACCGTCGAAATGTAAAAGACCTTAGAATGACGACATAATATTGCAAAAGATGAATTTTAAAATATTTTTGCAGAGGCTCTTCCATTGGTTTTGAACTAATACAATATTAAATTGCATATAAGAATATAATATTATTTATTGTTAATGAAAATATATTTATCTTTGTCAATAAAATATCCATACGCAACAGTCATTGATGTTTACGTAAAAATAATAATAATTTATACCAAATACTTCATGAAAATAAGGGATCAAAGATCTAAAGAAAATTCATTGCTAACATATAAAAAAATACCAGACTATGTTTTATATTATATTATACTCCGAGTCCGTAAGTCTTTGGTGAAACCTAATTTTATATTAGTATATTTATATTTATTTCAAGTCACAATATAACAAATTGCCTGTGGAGTGCTTTTATTATTAGAATGTGCTTATATTGTTTATTTATTCAGAAGCTTTAAGACATGAATGATGTCATTGTCGCCATAATAACGCACTTAAATAATATCCTACTGTGATTTTCCATAAAGCGTGAGATTGATTTTAAGATAAACAATTTTCATAAATTTACTATATGTTTATTACGCAATTTGCTGGTAATAAAAGTATTTAAATTATGGTTTATTGTAATAGTAGGTTGAGGCGTTTCTGTACTTTATTTAAATAAATGATAATAGTTCTTTAGTTCATCGTAAATTTCTCCTCACCTTCATTTAGGAATCAGTTATATATGAAGCTGCTTATGAAGTTGAAATAGTAGTTTATTTTCTTTTCCCAGGATATCAAGGGCCAAGTCATCATGAATATAAGTCCTCTTGAAATAGATAGTAATTAATACGGAATGTTTGTCATGTTTTGCAATGAGAAGGTAATCGATATCATCCAACAATTCCAAAAACGTAATAAACGTGCTGTGATGATATACCACCGTCCAAGTCCATTAAAGTAATCTTGATTAGGTTCAATTTCCAACTAGTTTACCGGCGCGGAACACCGACTGAAAGTAACCCGACACTTGTCCAACTAATCCAGAGATTTGTCGAAGGATATATCATTCGACTCTTGAAATTGAATATGTCTATAATTATAAATTTTTTGCTTTAATTATAATCTATCTGTTTGATTTGAACTAAAAGTTATAAGAATATATTGATATTACTACCAGCATTATCAATTACAGATGATGCTGCTTCTACAGTTATTCTAAGGGTTTTTAGCAACAGTAAAAATTTATTTAAAATAAAAACGGTGCGTCAGAGTGAGAGTTGAATTATAATATTGTTATAATATTCTTTTTGAATCAGAATAATATAAATAAACTATGATGTTGTACTTTCTAACGACACTATTTTTTTGTAACATAATGAACTAAATAAGGATGTTGGTTATATTTATATATATATTAAAGAAGTATATATACATTTAACTTTGGTAATACAAGCGGATATCGTAAATGTGTATGGACCAGTGCAGTAGCAAAGAAACCCTACACCAACGCCTAAAGCGTTCTTAGATAAACATTCCTCTGTATCCAAAATAACATTATAAATCATTTTCCTGTCCTGGGATTTTTTTGTATTAAAGTTAGTTTCGTGACAATCTGTTCCGCTATTTGCTTAGCGTCAGAAAACAGATGCTCGGGACGCATTCATCATATTCAAATATATTAGTTTTTAAATGCAACAGTCTTGTATGACGTGTAACTAATAGTGCAATCAGGGATTCAATCAATTTTCTATGCATACGAAATATATTTTATTTACAACTTTTTATGAATATAAATAACGGTTTAAATTATTTAATGACCTGTTGGCTATTGGCTTATTGTGGTTTTTATAGGAGCTGGGTAAAATATAAATTATTTAATATAATTAACAATTTCAAAATATAAATGTTATATCTTAAATAAAAATGTAATATATATTTGTTTATAAAGCAAGCATTAAATTCTTCTGTTACAATACCGTTGTCTATGAATTCACAACAATTTTAAAATGAGTTCAGAGCGAACTAGTTGTACTTTTTGTAACTAACTTCGATTACGTCCCTATCATGTTCGAAATGCTATTAGACGCTGACATTTGCTCTCTCGCTGTGCGGGCATCTAGAGAATTTCAAAATTACTCATTTGGTATTACAGTCACGAGCCTGCAATAGCTTCTACGCTGATTTTTACTTCTTTCCATTCCAATTGCACTATTTCACCTGGTAATTTATCTTCTCTGATATTCCACTATGAGATGCGTTTTACACTTAGCTTATTTAGTAGGTGAAGACTTTTACAAGAGCACAATGTTTGTTTTTTGACACATATATAAATTAAGTTTTTAGAAATATTAATTAAAATCGTATTTTAAGTTACTTGCATAATATTTTATTTTAATATTAACGATTTATCACAATTGTCTCATCGCACTTATATGTAAAAGGACCACATAATTTAATTAAAAAAATGTTAATATAAATATGTTAGCAGTTTTACGCACATAATTGATTCCATGAACGAAAGCGGATCATTAAATTAGCGCTGTAAATTGGCGGAACTGATTTGTTTCGAATAGAAATTCCATACAATATTATTTATATCAGAAAATAAAAATCTTTAGGTTATAAACTTTTTATACTACGTTGTTAATATTATCGGATTTGATTCAAATGAAATAAAAATAAAAAATCCCATATTGTATTTTAGAAATATATTAGAAATTACTTTAATGTCAATATAGAGAATGAGAAAAAGGTTAAATATTGCTACAGTGGGGCATTATCTAAGTCAATGATAAAATATTCCGTCTAGACTAAATCAGAGCAAAAGTCAAAACTTTTAAAGCACCCTCGAGACCAAATTTGTCAGGAACGTAGTGAGTTAGTGAATCTCCAGTGAGAGAAAAAAGTCCCGAAACAAATTGTTGGCAAACGAGAGAAGTGTCCAAGAGCGAAAATATGTTGATTGAATAAAGAAAAACTATTAAAACTTCCCCTTGGCGATCCTGGTTCGGATGGTATAGACAAAATGGACGCGATGCGTGGAACGATGCAAGTTTTAACTTTAGTTAAAGAAAGCAATTATTGTCTCTTGTTAACTCTGGCTTTCGTCGTGATTTTAACATTTTATTTGTATGTTTATTTTTGTGCTCCGAAGAAAATAACTTAGTATTTTAAGAAAATGTGCCATAAATAAATCTAGACAAGCTTGCTTGCTTTATTACTGATGTCATTACTATATGTATTTGTCCTTATATATACATATTTTATTCATATTAATAATTATTATTTTTTTTTCAAATTACTCCCGTTGGTAATTCTAGGGTAATACATGTATTATATTAATCAATTTGCAACAGTATTTATGACAATAAGATACAAGAGTGGACATGAAACTCATTACCCTTACATTCAACAAATATTATTACGGTCCAACTTGTTTCCTTCCAAAGATTAGTAAAACTTTCTTAATACCGAGACTAGAGTTGGCTATCGATATACGCGAATAATAATAAAAACGAGCATAAGTCATTTATCGAGCCATAAATTCTAGGGGATATATAGCTCCGTTATTATTTCTGCTTGATAAAGTACTAAGTTAAGGTTGTTAAAGTTACTGAGTAATGTACTATCAGTGATATTTTTGTGTATATTGTTTTTATACCAGAACAAAGGACCTTCTGACCATAAAATATTAATTTATTTGCAATGAATTTTTTAATAAAAATAATTAATTTGAAAGAAATTGATTGCAAACCCCTTTTGAAATATTTTATTTCTCATGTCACACCAAAAATTATAAACACACTTTACGTATATATTTAGGGATATAAAATTAAAACATCTCATCTCCCATCTATGAAGACGCATATACGTAATCAAATAGAAATGTGGGTGCGTGTAGCGTGATTCAAATGTATGTATGCTTCGGAATTACTAACATTCCACAAAGAGTTCCAAATGTTCCAAGCTCATAAATTCGTCCAGAAAAGGTTATTTTAATGACCATCGCACGTCAATTAAAATAGTTTTGCTTGTTTCTTTCGATAATCATAAAAAGTGCTGAATATCTGCTTTACATCACAGGGAACTATCTATTTTTTCTTTTCGGAAATCCCCGGTGGTCATGGGCCATAAACAAAGTAAAAAAAAAGTGTTACAGACCATTTTGAACGTTATAATATGTATGTAAAAAGAATAAGTTTTATATAAGTGAAAAGATATAGATAAAAATTACTTTGATCTTAACAGAACCATAACTTTTAAATTAAATTTCCATCCTTTTTAATTCTTATCAGTGTGAAATAACAAATTCATTGGTATTTGTTTTCATTAGGAGCTTTACAAATTTGCATACGTACCTATACATGAAACTTACATTCACAATATATTATTAATCTTTAATTTACTTTATTAGCACTCGCTCCCCTCCAGACTCTCTCCCTCCAGGGATTTGTCGAGAGTAAAAATTTAAATTTGTATGACCCCTCTAGACACAGAACAGTTAAGCTCTTTTTGTAGGAGTAATTTCAATAGAAACAGAGTTTTTTTATATTATTGAAGATAATTTTTTTTTATTTAAGATAATAGTTAGAGTATAATTAAGTTGAGTTAGGTACAAACAAACACTTCTTGTTAATTATATATATAATTTATTTTATAATTATAATGATTACTATAGCGTTTTTTCCCACAAATACTTTAATTACCGTCCAACTGGGAATCATCTAATTTAAGAAAAGCTTCCCGTCCAAAGATATACTACCAACATTGTTTTCAAATGCAAATACCCTCCGGGTAATGAGTAGCTCGCTATGCAATTTAAAAGGCAGTCGTTTGTAGAAGCTATAGCCAAAAAGATACTAGGAACTGGGATTAAGAATGAATAGTCAAACATGCACTTACTACTAATTGCTGCCGGAATGCAGATTAGTTCGTGTGATTTTAATGTAAATTGTAACAAGGTCTTTTGAAAGAACAGATGAATGAATCTAAAACCGTATCTCGGTGTGTGTATATTAATTATTAAAATACATCTACTCGGGCGTAGTTTGGTTGGCTAACTTCAAAAACATACTAAATAAATTTATTCAAATAACACATCTACATTTTTTTAATTAATCCCTATAGATAGCAGTAGTCAAATAGAAATAATAGAGTATCTTGTGACTTTCAAGTTATAATAATCCTTTGATAATAATTAATTAATCCAAAGACATTTAAATATTCGAATATGAAGCAAAATTCAAAGGCAACCCATTAAGTGTCGGCCAAAGAAATGTTCAGGTTGTAATCAGCTGGCGGCGATTAAGACGTACAAAGTTAATTTGGCCCTGAGACAACAGCGCCGAAGCCTTCAAGGATTCACGAAAAGAAAACATAAAACGAAAGTTATTTTTCATTTCCCGATGACATAACTAAATAAAATATCAACTTATCCATAACTGACGCTTATAAATTGTGTTTAAGTATTATTCTCATCTGTAATGTACTTTACTTTAAAATTGTATTATATAAATATATACACACTCAGGAATATATTCATACAATAATTCTTATGTAATATGCTAATACAATAAAAATACTTGAACCATGTCCAATAATTGCAATCATCATGGATTATCGCATTCACTCCCTCTTATTTACCAAAAACTTTTCCGTCCTAACTAATTTATTTTCCGACTAAATCTTATGAAGTCGCGCGAGCCGTCGGCACGCAATTTCAGTCAAACGTCGACTTTTTGATAACATTATTATAATAAATGGTTACTGTATTCTGTCCTTCATGTAGGCAAAAGTACATTTTCTTTAATTTTGTATAAATTATATCCTATAGTGTTTATTGTACGTATAAATGGCTTGGATATTGTTGAACTCAAAACAATTTCACTTAATTATATTGGAATAAATGACTGTATTAATTGAATTAACACGGTTTGCGCAACAAACTTCATCATTCGAATAACAAATAAAGCGTTCGATTCATTTGAATTTTTCCTATAAGTGCCATGGAAAATACCGTTGGAGCAAACCATTTAAATTAGGCCCGATAACTTGAAAACTGAATGAAAGGGGTTTAACCAGGAGTGTTCCAATTAGCTGTTATTTTTCCATTCCGTACGACGGCGACTCCAAAATTGGGTCGTTTGAAATCGATCATAATACGTACTTTCAAAGAACAGATTTCTCTTTATTTGTCACCGATTTTATAATTTAATTCAATTTAAAATCAATTCATTATTTCGAAGCAATAAATTCTTATATTAAACCTGTTAATTAATTTTATGCTTAACTTTAACCTCACTATTATCACTATTCACAGAAAAGTTGTTGATTATATCAAAAGGAAAGGAGGAAAGGAAAGGAAAGAATACAAATAAATATCATTATTAACATTTTGTTCCGAGTGTCATTCAAGATTCTCAATTTCTGTGTTATATAATAAACACATTTTTGTGTATAATTATAACAGCCCTATATATCTACATACTAACACCCTTACACTCCTTTTTTATGTACTCTTTTATACTTAGTAGCTTAATATGAAAACATTTTACATAACTATCTCTTTCTAATATTTACCATCAAATTTTGCTTACATTAAGCTCCGACCCAGTCTAAACTGCAACACTAATTTCGCAGTTCAAAGCAATCCCTTTATCCTTTTATGAAGGGTAAACTCAAATGATTGATTAACCTACTGTAATTGTACAAATGTTTACTCCAACCTTTCGTAGCTAACAATTTAAAATTGCGACAGTTTGTTTAACATCAGATAAAATTTCTAAACTTCACAAAATAATCACTCTAAAACCGGTAAAGTATTCAAGTGTTTTTCTTTAATTTACTTCGCAAAGGGTTCTTTATTACTTGAACTAAAGATAAAATTCAATGTTATCGTAATAACTAAGTTATTTGTATCACTATTTTATTTAAATAACTCTACCAAATTTAAAAACAAAAATGTTTTTTTATCAATTCCCCGCCACGCAATATTGTTATCAAGTAATAAATATTAAATATATTCAAATGTTTGTTTTGACCCACGTCGATTTTTGTAAAAATATTTAAACACGGTCAAGAAGTCTATCAACAAAGGCGGCTGCATATTAACATATTAATAAAAATTAAAAGAGTCTTTAAACTTTTTCTTTTTCATGTGTTATGGTTGGATGGACAATAACGTAATGAGTTGACCGCGCGAGCTGTCGACAGTTCTATGACACCCTTATCTCAGGACACACGCGATGTTTTTTCAGCCATAACTTATTCGTTCATTTGAGCCTAACACCGTCCAAAAAATATATAGTTATTTCATGAAAAGAAAATAACTCATGTATTTTCTAGAGCATTTTTAATATCATAGCATCGCACAAAAATACATTCTCGTATTTCATGTTACGTAGTTAGCACAAGAGCTTAAGAGAAGTTATGTCTAGAAAGTTGTAAGAGATCAATAGTCATTATTTTTAATAAGTATTTTTTGCAACTTTGTCATTTAAAGTATTCTTAATTATAAAACTTTTTAACTCTATAGTTTGTAAGAAACTGATTTCAACAAATTATAATACTACGTTTACCTCGCTTCTTTTTCTGCATTATTTCATACATATCTTAAGTTCATACATCAATTTAATAACCCTCTCTGTGTACAATTTCGTCCTTATTTTATCATTTTATATTCAAGAAACAAATGATTCACGTACATTTCTCTAAAAAAAAGTGATATTAATAATTGATGACTACACTCTCGTTGCCTGTAACTTTATACTTAGCTTGAAGCGTCAAATTAAAAACGGAGAGTTTTCAGTTATTCATTCATAAATCTTCAAACATGATGGTATAACTAAAAGACTGGAAATATACCATCGTCACATTCCAGTATGTAGGTAACGTGACGATGTAAACGCGATGTAAGGGAGCTGGACCTTATTATCACACGATTATACGTTAATGTTTTATTTCTTATTACTAATTTTGAAAATGAAGTATGTATATGTTTTTTAAGTAAAGAGCCCTAAAGACGAAATATAACAATGCAATATTTCATATATTGCATTGACGTCATAAGCACTAAAATGTTTTTTTTTTTATTTTTTGCCCAGATTATAGGATAAAATGTTAATGCTTATATAATAGTATATGTAATTTAATAGTCCTTTTAGTCCTCAGTGTTATCTATGACTTTATAGTTGTCGTGCCTGAAAGGAATAAACTCCAACACAGTGAAAACGACATATGTACGTGCATACTGCAGTTAGTATGCACGCTACAATTTATATACGAAATGTATTTTATGTCTTATTTCTAGGAATGATTAATACTAACATGAATAGAAATATTTATAAACACGATTTGGATTTATAAATTTTACGAATTATTACTAATATATTAATTCGTATTTTATTACAAACAAATATTTAGCTACCCTGATTAAAGCATATAAAATAACCGTATATGATATTTATTCCGACTAATTATTAAAAAGTAACAAAAGCAAGCTAAGTAAACTCACGGCAACGTTTTTCAGCGAAAAGGGAATAAAAATGTGGTTTTTAATTAAATTCAATGTAAATATGGACGAAGCAAACTGCGGAGGCGAGAATCCACGTGTAACAAATGATACATGAGAATATAAAATGTCGGACATCTAAAAATATTGTTTTATAATTACGCAAATATTACATGTTAAAAATGTACCTCTTTAAAAATATACTCTTATATGAATATTATCTTTAAAAAAACCTTTGTGTAATTTTAATTTATTTATTGAAAAAACATTATCATTATAGAATACTCTGTGTAGAATTATTCTAATTGATTGTAATACTCATAACTCATAAAACTTACTCATACTTAATGTCATGTATAAACCCCTTATTTCTCTATTTTACCATAAACGTGTTGCATGTCATGATTAACGTCAAAATATTTTTACCTCAGCCTAAAAAGTGCAGATATTCAAATTAAGGCCTCATTACACAACGTGGGCCACGCTAATAAATCGTTGAGCGATTGTAACTTCCTAGTAAAATATTTGGAATGTTAGTTTTCATGACATGCTCATAAATTCATAGATTTTCAAATATGTATTTATCGAACGGTTTGAATATGGCGTCTCTCATAACAATAATAAAATATATAATATTTATTGTTGAAGGCACGTTTTAAAGATTAAAGTAATGAATTAAGCTTTCATTTTGAACTTAGCATTTGGCAAACATTTAAGAAAAATAATACTTGTCTTTTATGATTAAAAAATAATGACCGAGTAGAACTATGATAACTGGGGCATAATAAGGACCAAATGAAGATAACACATTTCTTGGCAACACGCCACAGATAAAAACTAGAAGTCCGAAATGAGGTCTTTGCCCCATAAAAATAGGCTGTTGCGGAACAAATAAAAAACTCTAGAGCATTTAAATGTGTAGTTGTAAGACTGTGTACAATATAACAATGTGGTTATCAAAGTCGGTTAGTTAGCATATCGCCGGTATGTTTTTGTAACCCTGGCGACTGTAGACATGTCGCCTTATAAAGCTGACCATTCATTACTGGTTAATATATTATAGTTACATGGAACGAAAAATTACATTTTGTTGTTAAATTTGTTGTTGGGTATTTTTATTTCACAAGTGAATTTAACTGTTGATATATAATAGAATTACAAAATAAATATTATATTTTAAAAAAGTAATTTATAATAATGTAACAGAATTATCAGTGGAAACACTAAATATTTATGTTATATAAAATATTAAAATATTAATAGAAAAAGTACATATGATGGTACACCTATTTCGTTTCGTGACTGAGTTTGCCAGTTACAGAGGAATGCCGTTTCAAATTATTTTTGGTATTTCTGCAACTACTATTAATGCAAAACATGAGTGATTGAAAACGATAATATAATTTTTTGAATTATATAATACAGACAATAATTTTACTCTTATAAATAAAGATGTTAACTTATCTTTACACTTTTATGAAGTCGAATCAAAAACTGTGTTACAAAATATTTTTTTTCAAATTCTCACATTTATTTGTTTAAAACATATTTAAATTAAAGAATATGGTACAAAAAGACAAATTGAGACAAAAATAGGTTATATGAATAGCCTTCATATTTTATTTTATTTGTAGATAAAATTAGTATCGTAATAAACAGTTTTTTATGGTTTATCTATGCCTTGATTTTGCACGTCTCTTGTTTTTTTTATAGTTTTAAAATGCGGCTATATGAAGTAATCATGAAGAGTAAGGTGTTTCTAAACTGCATCGATCTACTGAGAATTTCCAGTTTATCATTCACAAATCTTTACACATAAAAGAATTAATATGGTTTCTGAATGAAAAACTCGAAATGCTTCGTATTTAGTTTAACGATGGAAACTTGTGACAAGGAGATATGTTACAATAGTTCACCCCAAATAATGGGAATAAAAGCAACCATACATCATGTTTCTCTATTAACAATGTGGATTCTATGTTTGTGCTATATTCCTGGTCCCTCGATTCAAAATTCAAGCATAGGTCAAATTGCGTATCGTGTACCCATGCCAGTGATGCTGTAAAAATTAAAAAGTGGTAACACATTAAGACATATGAGAAAATTACAAAAAAAATAACATACACACAAGACAAATGCATCAACAAATAAACTTTGTTTTGGTGAACTAACTGGAAGCACGTGATTAAAGTTGACTTAAATTATTGCACAGTGTCCTATTGAGTTGACCCTTAAAACAATTTTTTTTTTTAACGAAACCAATTTTCTAAATTCAATAAATCAATATTATAGAAAGACTTAGCAGTAGATTCATTTCTGGCTACTGCCTCTATACAGACAACTGACATTTCTGTTAGCCATCTAGTAAAATAGAAGGTTCATTACCATTGACTCATCTTGAATTCAAAAAAATATCAGATAATTGTATTGGCGGCAGATATCTTTAGCCCAAAGTCTTCTTCTTCATTCAACCTAGCATTAGCCATTGAAGAATATCTATTTCAAAACGTAGAATTCAATGTTAAACTTGTTGACCAAAAAAACTTACGGAAATAATTTCAGTACAGTTTTGTCCGTTATCTCTTCAGAAATATTCTGAAATTTGCTTTATTGGTGTCTCTAAGGAACTACTTAATAAATGAGAAGATTCCAAAATATGCATTCGATTTATCTTCGAATTGACCAAGTTAGACTACGTTTTAGATTATCAATATCAAGTCAAATGACTCGTATTTGGTATGAACTAACTTAACCTCGTCAAACTATAATGTCCTTAGGAATTTATCTATTTTTTTTCTGAAACGATTCTATTGTCTTCGAAACGATTGTACGATAAACGATTCTTCAGATAGCTTCTTGTTCAATTTTTTAACTATCCAGGTCCTGATTATATTATTTCTTACACGTATGACTCCCGTGAGCTTTATTTTAGCACTGATTCGTTGCTTTGCCTCTGTGTTTAAAGGTTGGGATACTTTATAATAATATATGACTTTCAAGTGTTGAAGTGTCAAACATTTGTTTTCACTTTGAAGTTACGTGACTGTAATGTCGTTTAAAAAACGTATGTATATATTAACGCCAACTAAAAATTTACAAATTATCAGCTTCAAACCCACTTACGAAGCCCTTGCCAAACGTTTCGTCAATTAAAACGAATTAGGTTAATGTATGTAGGTTTTAGTGGCAAACCCTGTTTAGGAGTCAGTATGAGATTTTTATTTAACTGTTTACTTCTAGAATTATTAATAAAAAATTATAATGTATAACAATTATTCTGGTTATTGTTCTGGGAACTAGCTACTATCATATTTTGTCTACTATAAGTAATACTTAATATTTCTGTTTTGTTATTTATTTTTAAATTTGTTAATTTTATTAAACTAAATAAATGGTATTTAATGTTATTCCTTTTCTTACTGTAATTGTTTTGATTTAATTATAACTACATGTACGGAATTTTATAAAATTCGTGAAATTGTTCTTAGCCTAGTTATTTCTTTCCGTGACAGGTTTCTTCTTATCAGGTGGCATTAATCACAATTCTTACCCCCAATTAAAACACTGAGGCCCTATGATCCACGATAAATATTTGCACATTTACACCCTATTTACAGTTTATGAGAAATTATTCTTTTCACTCATGTTTTTTTACTTTTGTACCTATAAAAGTTGTACCAGTTGTAAACTCGTCCCACTAAATATTTGTCTTTTATATTTTCTGTAAAAAAAGCTTTAGACTTGTAACTGTACTTAATGAGCGAAATTATTTTGATATTTATAGTAGACCCTAATACAATGCTCATATGGTTGTTTTTTTATAATGGAGTTAGCTATATCTTTGTAAATAAAAACATACACAATTCTGTGTTCCAAATAGTTTGCCGTCAACGGTTGTCAACTCTAGGAAACATCACAAATCATTCTAACACCTGACCGCAACCTTATCGCTTCGACTTGAAAAATTATAGTTCCAAGTGGCAGTTATTTTTCTACGCCAATAAAGCTAATACAATGAAATATCGTAAAAGATCTAGATTGGCTTTTAGAATATTTAATTAACATTAGGGGATTTTTTATAATGTCAAAAAGTAGGTGTTACTAGTATTAAAATATATAGACAATATATAAATATTTTATAAACCATCGGCTGGTATATTAAACAAATGAAAACTGAGAAACAAAAAGAAATTTATATCTAGTTTTAATTTTTGATGTCCTTCGATACATTTTGAAGAAAAATGCAACTTTTCTGGCAAAACTGTAGATTTTAGTAATTATTATCTTAATATTAAATTAACATCTAATCTGTCATATTTTATCTCTACTACCGTGATAACTACTGGAATCGATAACGTTAAGATTAATACTTGGACGTATTTTCAAATTAATATTGAATATTATTGATATTTTTACAAATAGCTATGTTTTGATAAAATCTAAATGCATACTGAAATCGTAATAGAGGTAACGTTTATTGTTTTACATTAGCAGCAACGAGTACAAACGATTATTGGTCCTACCCCAGCGGAGTATCAATTTATTGTTCAATATACAGAGTAAACGAAACAGATAATTGCAAACTTTTAATAAAACGCTGTTGACATATAGGTTTATAAAATACTACAATTTGTTTGTATTTGGATAAAGTTACAATTTAAAATATATTGTTTTAGATATAAGATTTAATACAAATTATCTGTAAGCAGTTAATTTATTCAATATAATTGTAAATGCTTCAAAATAAACATGTCTATTCTCACTTGTAACTAATTTATTAAATTTCTGTTTATAGTAACAACAAAAACAACAGTTGGGAAAACAGACCTACTTAGTTTATTATTCCTCCTCTTAAATTTCCATAGTATGAAATTTGTTTAGCATTAAATGTTGATAAAGTAAATTAAAAAATAAATTTTGCCCATTCAAGTTTTTTAAGTGTTGAATAAGGGAGTGCAAGGGAAGGCTATAGGCTGTAGACTATAAGACATGCATAATGTAGCATTATGAAAGGCTAATACAAGTTCCTAACTTTCCAAACATTTCCATGTGAAGCAAGTTCTCAATCTCAATGTGCTAGGCTATGGAGACATGATGTCATAAAACTGTTATGAGTTCATTCCCAAATGGCGTCTAGAAAACCCCATGAATCTGGTAAAATCTAATATTAAGGATATAAAAGAGTTTGATTAAATAACATGTTTAAAAAAGTATTATAATTTTTAATTTACTAAAAAAAATATTATCCTACAATCCTTTTTAAAATGATATTGTAGTAATTTGTTTTTAAGACCTTTTTAGGTTATGATTCATAAATAAGGAATATAGTAATGCAGGATTATTTTATTTTATAACGGTTAACAAAATGCCATAGATTTATTTTAATATGTACCTACAATCACTTCCATTACATTTTTTTTACAAAAAGAAGAAGACAAAATATATGTTAAAGTATTGCTTAATGGTAATATATGTAAAAAAAAATACACTTTTAGCTTTATATAAATTTCCTTGCGTGCCCCAAATATCACATTAAATACATTTCAAGTTTTAGCCTTTTAAACAAAATTTTGTTAACTTTATACAAGATCTTCAACTTACCCTTCAGAAATCCCTTATGTAACCAACTCAGGATATTGTTCACGTGTCAAGGGGCAGATAAATACATTATATTCTGTCCCTAAAAGCGTAAGAAATCTAGAGATTTGTAAAGTTTCCCCTTTTATGACGGATGATGCGACCTACCAATGTTTTCTTGTTAAGCGATATGAAGAACTTTATTCGAGATGGAAGTTCTCCTTACCCCAATACAAATAGGACCTAATTTGGATTGGCAATATTCATTTGCAATCTTCGTCAACAAAGCATTTAACATATCTCGGTTTCTATTAACCGTATACTATCAAGGAAACTATTTATGACGTCATGAAATGCTTTCTTTTATTATTCTTTTGATAATATTAAACTTTGAATAAGCAGTAAATTCTTAATGTGGTAATACACAGAAGATAAAATGTTGCTTGTTGCTTATCGGTAAAATACAATCTGTAACCTTTATGTTATTATGCATTTGGTCTGTTATTGCTCAATTTAAATGCAGATATATTTTCTATTTTATCTTTAAAACAGTGCGCTATATTAACTGCTCTAAGACACAAGGACAATATTTATAATATTATAGGAGTCTCAAAAGTAATAGTATCCATTTATTTGTTAAATATTAAATACATACTAAAAATTATATAATCGTTCTAAAGTTATTGAACAGCAATGAAAAGTTGAGTCATTATATTCTAAATACAAAATATTTCTTAGCGGTTTGTTTTGTTAATTATACGCCTTCCTTAATCCGAGTAGCCACGTGATCTGCACGTGCATGCTATTGTATCTATTCCATCTCGATTATGCAATTGGTTCCGAAGACAAATACCTTTTAGATTTAGTGGCTCTCTATTAAGATACGTGTTTGGTTGCATGCACTAATCGTAGATAGGCTTTGTATATTGCTGTTACATAGGAGTAGCTTAAAGATAGTCTTGTTTAAATTAGTTTTGATCCCATCAGTTAAATCCCCAGGTTGAAATTTATTATAATTGTGAAAATATAGTGTTAAAAAAATATTTTAACATGATTTTTTATTACTATTTCAAAACAGTCATCTCTAAAAAAAATACTTCGAAATTTATAAAGGTAGGTGAATTTGCCGTACGCGAAAGATATGATCACTTTAAAATTTTATAAACAAAAGATACAAAAGACATTGAAAAGCTTTAGTTGAATTTTGAAACACTATAAAATGAAGGTAATACTTGAATGAATCAAAAATGTTATAAAATAAATACTTGAATGAATCAAAAATGTTATAATATGTACTCCAACCAACAACAACTAGCATCCCATTCACAACTGCCCTAACAAGCGTTCATTTTAAACAAAGATTTGAATACAAGCAAGTGGACCAGTCAAATTATCAAGAGCCTCAAGCGATGCTTTCATATCTCCCCGAAATAATTATTTTCATATACGCGGATATTAAAAAGGGCAACTATGCCCAAAGCAATTCTAAGATAGATAATAGGTTTAGTTAGAATATATGTATCCGTGCAATAAGATCATTCATTTTAATAATAACTCAAACTATATAATCATAGCGTTTGAATTTAATTTATTAAAAATTCATAATACAGTGTATTCTGTAAAGATAATCAGGTTAGTGCAACAAGATAAGCTATCTAAACAAACAAAACATAAAGTGATGCTGTTAAATAGATACCTTCTTGTTAAAGTTTAGAATTAGATCATGATAAAAGGAATGTAGAACCATGAAGTCTTAATAGCTTTATTTCAACTTTGACGGAGCGCCATCTCGCGGCCAATCCCTACCCTGTGTTATTTTAATGTAATTCTGGTTTCAACGGAACGGTTATAGTTAAAGTTGTGGACCAATTACTTGAATTGCAATTGCCTTCTCTTTGTCCGGCTTGTTTTCTTTGCAAACTGCTAACTTTACAATACGATATGTGGAATACGATTCTGTGTAGAAAACAATACCGAAGCTAACGATATTGTTAAGTTATCAGCCAGTTCTAAGACGAGTTTAATGACTTTAACGAAAATAAGAGACACTTATCTGAAAGGATATTGCTAAGTGCACCATCACATTTTTTAATATCATATAAATAAAATATATTATATAAATATACATAATACGAATATTTCCTTAAACCTACATAAATATTTATTTTAAATGACTTTGAATTGTTTTTCTTTATAAAAATATATCTTAACAGTAAATCTTTTAAGATGGAAGTTTATTACACCAATATATTCAATGCTTTGATATTGTATAGGAAAATCTCATTTAGTAATGCAGTTGTGGGGCGTTTTGTTGATATTCTAAACCACCCTAGAAATGTCTTGTTGCCACTGATCGTCGCTCGAGCCAGTCCGTTTATAAAACTGTATAACGTGCGGCCTTGCTAATATCGATAAATTTATAAAAACTATAGTTTATCTTTAAGTATGTAAAATACAAAAATGCTTTACATTTTAAATTGTTTTTGCAATCATAACGCTTCTTATTAAAATTACATTTACATATAATTTTATTTCCTAACGACAACATTAATGATAGAAAATATTTATTCTCTAGTTTGAAATTTTAATTTACATTGTTAAAATAATAATATTTATTTTTTTCATATAATCAATTCTTCCTGACAAGCCCGTAGCTGAATAGGAGTCATTTGCAGTTGCAAAGCGTTTAATGCCACATTTTCCGTGGCCATTTTGTAATTCGATATCCGACTAAGCTGCGCAAGATTGAACCATGCGTGGTTCATATTAAAAAACCAATATATTTATATAATTGCCATCAAGTGTCTCTAATCTATTAACCATAAAGAGTGATTAAAAAAAAAAGAAAAGAGGAAAGTTTTAAATAAAAAAAAATATAAATATAATATTATAAATGTACATAAACCGCACATTAAAAATAACGTTAAATTGTAATTAAATAAAGCGGAATTACTTACTTAGATATTTACTCTTTTTTTTATTAAATGCATTTTATGAATGCGTTACTAATATGCTCTTGTAAAAGCCTAGAGTGAATTGACGTGAAGGCGTTGGCGGCTGCAGTGGCTTTTGTTGTTGCAACTTACTGCTATACTTACATTATCCTCTCAGAGAATAATGCTTAGACTGCCTTATAACCTTGAAGGACAATAAGCGGAATATGACGCTCTTTAACCGTATGAATAAAGTTTCGCTATAATATGAAAACTTTTTAAAATGTAATTAAAAAAATTAATTCTAAATAGCTATTTCATATAAAACCATTGGATCAATTTTTAAACATATGCGATTAAAATATATTCAACTGATTATTTTACTCGGAGTCGGTGGGAAACATGAGCGTAATAATTTGATTTGCACAGTCATAACGCTGAGTTTAAGCCTATTCGTTCCGCATTTTAATTTATCTTAGTGTTTAAAACCTTGTACAGAGATTACTTCGGACTTAAACTAAACGCCCGGTGAGATAAACAGCAGTGGCTTTTTAAGATCAGTAGAAACTATCATGAGCTTATACAAAATAAAAGCTTTGTTCATTAATTAGATAGCTATGTATGTTACATTATGTTATTGTATTTGTCGTTATAATAGCTCTTATAATTAATATTCTTTTGAAAGTTTAAATAAGTAATATATATTTTCATCTTAATGGTATTACTACATCTTTAATATAATTTTGTACAGTTTCGTATTCATTTCTGTTAAAATCTCTGCAATAAAAACGATATTCTGAGTGTGTAAAGAAACAGTCTAACTTAATCTTCCCCAAGAGGTCCTTAAGTAGGGCCGCCATGTTTACAAATATACTTGGAGGCGTCGAGTCGAAAAAGTTTGAGCAACTATTAATTCATTATAACCTTCTTCTTCTTGGTTATCAAATTATTCCTTGAAGAATAATCAGTTAGTTTTTTCTTTGGGTTTTAATTAACATTAATATTTGAATTAAAATCAAAATACAAAATATAGAATGAATAAAATATCGACATGAGCAGAATAGATATTTTTTTTTCATTTTTCGCTCGTGTCGATATTATTTTATTTTATTTTTACATAAAATATAAATGTGTTAAATTAAATCTGAGAAAATCCTTCGCAACTGCATCAAAAATGGAGGCTCTACATGCAACTGCCCTAATGATATCTCAAGACGCGCTTAAGAGCCCATACATTACACTGTATGTGACGTTTTTAAAATTTAAGTCAACTTTAATGCATTCTGCCCTGTTTACTGTAAATACTTATTCAAATTTGTAGGTGACTTTACAATACAATCCAGCCTTTCTGTATTATATTAGCATAATTCTAAGAGTGAATATTGAAAGGAATAAAATGTAACAGATAAAATAAAATTGTATGGTTTAGCCTTCTAATATAAACCGGATCATGAAAGGGTATATAAATCGACACTGTCATGGAAACTGATTTAATAATATTGGTTTTAATTTCACCGTTATTATGATACAATTTTATTGACACTCATAACACGATGCATTTAAGGGAATCGAGTAAGATATAATCCTAAACCACGATACGGCTATAGCCATCCATCGTAACTTGGATAATTACTTTTACTAGTAAAATAAGTTCCTACATTACACGGTACATCAAATAAGCTCAAAATAAATCACACAGCGCAGACTTTAAATTAAAACAGTTTTTGTTTTGCAATTTTAGTTTAACATAAATTATGTTGTGATACGCTGCACGAGATTATATTTCTGTTCCAAGAAAGGGTGCTTTGAAAAGCACTATGTAAATGCAAACAAAACTTGCTCCCACGTCCTCTTGTATTCAAGCTTAAAATTATTGTCATATCTAAAGCCTTTGAAAATTTAATATAGAATTTGTTTTGTGCAAATAATATTTAATTGTGCGCTACTTTTTGTCACTATCAAATTGTATAAGAGACTGGACGTTTGTGGAAAGTAAGACCATTCATAAAGTAACTAAATACTAATAAAGTAATAAACTGATACATAAATAAGACAATAAAACTGCATACATTTAATATTTTAACATTAATAGCATATAATAAAATGGTACTAACAGATTATTACAATCTCAAAATCAGAAAGAATCACAGTTTACTTGTATTGAAGTTCTTGAATGTCGAAAGAAAAATCTCAACAAAAAATTCTCTTAATGAATAAAAAAACCGAATTTGAATAGAACCTAGTCAAAATAACTATTTGTAATATAATATAATATAGAGATTCAGGTACTCTATATGATTTATTTATGAACAATAAAAAATATATAGAAAAGTACGATGAAATAATCTAATAAAAAATCAGTAATTATAAGTTATAAATAAATTTATAAAAATTTCCAAATAATTTTTATATAATTTTATAGAGCAAACAGCATCATTATTTTTCTTTAATAAATCAATATGTACCATGAAATTAATTAGCGTTTGTACTTTGTGTAACGATAAATTTCATAAACTGCTTCGCTCTAAATACTTTTTGTTCCTCGTTCCTCGCGGGCATTTCTGCACCATTGTTTAAGCAAATTGTTTTCTCAAGTTTTAGTATTAAAAGCTCTTGCTGGTCCCTACTTCGAGCTAAATACCAATATACTGATTTAAATTGATAGTTGTGTTTTATATTAGATTAAATCTAAAATTATACTAGTTTTAGCATTCATTTTAATGGGAAAATTCTTAAAAATCCTTTTCTTATGAAACTGATTAATTAAAACCTCATTAAAATAAGGAATAGAAATTAAATTTATAAAAAAAAGTGTTGTCTATTTCCAAATGATTCTGCAAAAGGTAGACCTCTCTACTAGAAAAAGTATTTAAAATTAAAATATACAGTAAACTAAAAATAATTAAAAATATAATCAGGATACTTTTCAGGATACTAAATACTTTTCAGTTATTCAACATCTCGCTTCTTACTTAATTTTGCATTCGAATCAGCTCTGAGGAAACGAGACGGAGAGTCCCAATTGGAAAAACATTTTCCACGTCCACTTGACAAACTTCTTAATACTTTTGTATTGCATTTTAATTGAGGCGAACTTTTATACAGCTCTTTAATTCACTTAATGAATTCTAGGATTTATCATCCATTTTCATTAAAAGAACCAAAAGTAAACAAAATACAAATTATATATGTACTTTCTCTCAGTTCTTATGAAATTCTGGTTATAGTTGAAAATTTAATTATCTTTCAAGGCGATTAACTATTAGTCGCAAATTAAAGTTTTTCACATTATACTTTTCTTTTTCATTATAGGAGTGTTAAAAAACTTGTCTAAGTCACAAAACCGAGGTGAAATTAAATAAAAGTAAGCCACTCGATTATTAGCAATATAAAATATATTTTTCTACCATTTGTCTAAAGCAAGGTGTTGTTCTTTTATGTACTAAAATTAAACGTCAATCGATATGTCAGATTCAGAGCGGTTATTTGTTATTTCAATTATCCACAAGTTCTCGATGAAAATTTTCTAAAACATGCTTCTTTCATTGGAATTTTTAATTCCGTTGGTCGTTGTTTCCACGGTTATTATTTTCCAAGCTAAATAATAATATCTAAAATGGTTTACGTATTAACAAGAATATTTCACGAATATATTGTGCAGATAAACCATATATATGGGATTAAATAACACATTTATATTTTTTATAATTTCATTCATATCATCATATCATATAAATGAGATTATATGATATGACTCATATCATTAATATACAGTTTTTTCTAAGCTGACCAGTGAAAACAGAAATGAAACATATTTTGCTTCATTCTGTTTATATATCTGTATCTATTTCAGTATATGAATCTGTATTTTCTTTTAAGAAGTAGAATATTAAAACCTTATATTATACTGCATAATGAATGACTGCGAAATAGTAGAATTGCAAAAGTTTATATAGCAATGGACGGTCTCATTCCGTATACCCGATAGGGTTTGACAATGCACATGCAAATTATTCTGCGAAGACCATTTCTGAACAGAAAGTTTAATGGGATCCGTTGCTTCAAGTTCAGCGATTCTTGCAACAATTATTGAGGTACCAGTATTCTTGTATCGAGTCTCCTGTTTTGACCATAGATTTCAATGAATATTTATTTACGAGATTCGTATACCCATATATTAGTGTATAGTAATGGAACATGAGTTTTAAATTCAAATTTACGGTATTTGTATCTGTATATAGAATTTCTAATAAAATGGGGCTTAAGACTGTAAAAGAAAAATGTTTCTTTAAAAATACTAACTTTAAATGAAATTTTCTATAAAACTAAAATATACTTCTATTTATCCTCAAAGTATTTTTCAGAAACATCTTAATATCTCGAGTTAAGTTAATAGTATGATGATGCTGATAGGAATATTGTAATTAAATATTTTACAAACAATGTTTGTTGTTCCAAAAATTCAATATTAGAAAATTAAGTTTTTAATTAATTTTCTTTGAGAATTTGCAGCATGGTTATCCTTGCCTGGGGCTACAATATTGAGTTTTTCTCGTCCGGATATTGATTTAATATTTGAATTCATAACATGTGTATTAAATTTTCTGAATTCAAAATAATGTTTTATATTAAAAATCTTAAACAACATGAAGATATTCATTTTTATTTCTTTTTAATAATATCCCGTGTAATGAGAATCAAGATTCCCTTCGTACCGTATGAAATGAAAACATTTAAAGCATGTGTAATATATCAACAATAGGTATCATTAATTTTATATAAATTGCTACGTTCTGCTCTTTTGGTCAAGTACCTGTCCCTGTTTATTTACGAATCAAAGTAAAGGAAGTGCTAAATTACATATTCCGTAATATATTATAATGAAATGGGTATGTTTGGTTGTATCTGTTGAACCGGCAAATTGCTTAATCAGTCATCTGTACCGTGCGTTGATGATTAGTCAGATATCGATATGAAATTGTGGGTGAAATTTTTGCTTTATATGCAAAATTGTTAGAACAATGCCGTTTATTGGACAAAAACATTCTAAATAACTAAAACTATTCGACTGTGATTTAATTAGAGCAGTGGTCATTGGAATCGAATATATTGGTAATGAATTTGAATTCGTTTTTTAATGGATGTATCTCTTTCAGGGATTATTATAAAATCAAAAATGGTGGTGTTCAATATAGAAATACTTCCTGGTATACAATTTGTACTAAGTTTAATCCACTAATGTAGTTTAGCGATTTACCTATATATTATCGAGATTTTTCTGTCTCTTTACGCGTATAAAATATTATAAATAAATTACGATATACGTATTACCCGATGGACATAAAATAACACATCAAAAAATGTATAAACTTACTTCTCTTCCGAATATTTTACGAAAATATTCCTTTACTCGATAAAGTAATAGATCTCTGGTCATAGTTTGCCTAAATTATTATAAAATCCCTATTTAATCTATTATACACCTTAAATCAAGCCATTAATTTTAAAACACGGACTAACTTCTACACTATATATTATTATCTGTTGTCTTGTTAAATAACGCACAACCCTTCAGACATACGAGATTTATGACGCGTGAAAATATTAAATGGTCCATGACAGATTCCTGCAAAAGTCAGTAAAATAAGGAATAAATAAGTCTGGACAATGTTACTATAGGATACAACAAGATAACTGTTCGAAGTAAATCAAATTCTTTATATGTACATATAATAATTTTAATGTGTCTTGAAGTTAATTAATTAAAAGGTAAATTACTTTTGTCTGTTCTCAGAAAAAGCTATCACAAATTGGACGCAAGTTCCTAATCTACTTAAAAGCTGTTTGCAATCACGCAAGTTGTACATGGCTCGTTTACTTTAAAATAGCAGACCTATCCAGACCGCTACTGTGGCGAAAGAAACATAGAACTAAATTAAAATGCTCTTTGATAAACACTTGAATTTTTTATCTAAGTCTTTCACCTAGAATATTTTATTAATCTTGAAATTCTGGAATATTCAATGGATTTGTGGATTTAATCAAAATTAAAAAAAAACTTTCTAACAATAGTGTACTTTCTTCTTATTACTTCGATTGTATTAGTCAGTAAAATATTTTCCACGTAGTAATAGAGATGATGAGCTAAGTGGTAAATTAATCCCGTTATAAGTTTAAAAGAAAATCGTTTCCAAATAAAAACCTATACCCTATACCTTAATAAATAAAAAATCTAATCCAAATGCACAATCCGAATAAAAAACCTATTTTAGTGCTATTTCATGAACGAAATATATTTTTAACTCATTTAATATTCGAAACCTAGGTGTTGAATTTCGCATTGAACATGCAAATTGGAGTGCGATATCGTTATTTGTTCTCGAAGTTAAATAGCTTCGTAGGTTTTCGGAAAAATCAGGAAGAGTTAATCTCATATAGAATCGCAGCCCATTCACAGAGAACGGTAAGGTGAATGAATGAGTGAATGAGATCTTTTGAAGTCGACCCCTCGACATATTGACGTATTCCTTTTTCACCAGTTACATACCCTTGGTTGAATTTATTTCATCTTATTTAAAAATGAGTTTGTAATTTTCTAACATTTTTATTTTATATTAGTACCTATACACTTCATTTAATTGATACTCTTATGTCGGTTGATTCAGAACATCGGCCGTCACGGCAGATGTTGGAGAAAGCTTGTGTCCAAGCGTGTCCAATCACTAAGGCTGATGATTATATTGCGTCTATAGTTTCTAGATATAAGGAATATGAAAGATTCATCAAATTTAACTATGTAGGAAACAGTAACAGTACTATTCCGAAGATAATTGCCCTTTACAAGGAAAATTATTATACCGTCCGAATTAATATATTAAATTTAACTTAATTTGCTATGTAATATTGTTTTGCTACGTCTAATTTAGGCATGAATATACAATAATTAATTCATAAATAATAGAAGATCTGTAATGTTAACTTAAAACTTATATTAGTAAAATGTTATATTTTATAAAAGACAAAAGAAATTTTGTGTGACGTCAGCTTTCATAGCCTGATAATCTTATATCATTGCATGACCTGATTTCCCATGACGTGAGCGCTATTCCTATACACTTTAAAGCCTTGCAATAAACTAGCCCAGTAATAATGATACACTTTCATAACCCTATGACATCATAAATTTATCCAATACCGTGAAGTAGGACAGGCTGTGTCTTACTGAGTAATCGTTATTAAGATTAATGCAACGCTATGAAAGCACTAATAACTATTTATTGGTCATTTAATTTAAATGTACTGAGTATTATTCAATTCAAACTCTCAGCAAAGATAAATTGAAACGTAGAGTATATTTATATATATATATTGATTAAATTAGGATATTTAGATTATATTCGGATATTTATGAAGATAGTTTGTGTTTTTTGTTTTTCTTTCGATAATCAATTTTTAATGAAAGACTATTTATAGAAAAAACAAAATAGGTAATGTAATATAACTCAATAAGTTATTACATGTTTGCACTCATACATTTAAATATTATTTTGTATTAAAATTTATCCTATCACAGAAAATGTGTAGAAAAGTGCTAACTATTACTAAACTATTGTAAGTTATGTGCAGTGGATGTTCGAGGCATAGGCTGCAATGTGAAGCTACGGCGGCTCTATTGCGCTGGCAACTAGCAATGTTTGGAAATATGGAGTCAATATACATTTTCATATCTCTTACTTATACTCTTTTAGGTCTATGAATCACGGAATATTTTGGATTAATTGTATTTAATAAGCACCATTAATTTCGTTTATTTTGACTATTTATGTATTTAAATAATTTGAGTAAGGACCACAAGCAGTAACAGATGCTTCTCAAGTAATAGTTTCTACTGTTTTCAATTATTCAACTATATATATTTTTCTTTTTTTTGCGTATGTGGGATTTATAGTTTAACCTGAATTTGTGGTTATTTTACTATAATCATTTATGGACGGATGAAAGAGCCTGCAGAGCCTTACGTCATCCTACTCTAATATTTGAAACAAATGAATTTTTTTCAATATTTTTATTGAAGCACATTCCATGTTTTGGTTTATTTCTTAAACGGCTGCATCCACGTTGTAAATATCATACACTGGCTCCGGTTATGACAATATTATGAACACTTAATAATGCCTTTTTAGAAGCAGTTAACGTACACATAATAGATGAAAGAAAATACAATTGCTTTAATTTTTCTTACCAAACATGTTTTTAGTAAACCGAGTGAAACTTTTTTAGGTCATAACGCCATATCCTTATAAATGTGAGTATTCATATGAAATTTTGTATATATAAATTGTAGTTGAATGTACTCCTACATCATGTTTCAGTGATGAAATTATAATTTCTAATTATGCATTTATGTATTATGTATTAGTGTTAGTATAACAAATATGTTCAGAAAAACTGCTAATTTTATAAAAGCATTCATTCCTCTGAAAACATAACAAAAATAAAATTATCAAATGAACAATACAGATACGATTCTTTTGATAACGTAATTATATAAAGAAATTATAGTTTCGTCACGAATCTCGTTTCGTCACGCTTCTCTTTGTTGAATTCGATCATATTAAATAAAAAATGAAATCAATTGTACTAAATTAAAAATTATAGAATAGATCGTAGAGGTACAAAAAAGTGTTTAATTTACATTCCTATTTGACATTATATTATTAGCGCTAGCTACGAAAAAAAATCTATTTTTTATAGACACCTTTATTTACCCAAACAACTTCGATTTTTATTTCCACAATTAAATACCAGAACGTCTTTTTAAGCTTAATGAAATTATAGAAATACATTCATTTAAATTGTTTTTCCCTTCAGCACAATGCATCTTAGCATGAAGTTCCCTAATTGGCGAGGACGTAGCATGAAATTAAACATGACAAAATTGTACGGACAAAGAGAAATTATAGCTTCCAGACACTCACTCTAATTATAATGAATGACAATATACAGAGAAACGAATTTGAGGGAACTCATTGATACAATTCATCTTGAAGCGTTGTTTCAAAAATCATAAATATAACTTAGAGGATTAAATAAACATGCCTTCATAAAGGAAAACAACATTTTAACAAATTCAATCCTTTTTTATTATTATGTTAGTTGTTATATTATTCACTCACTTTGAGATTTCACTTTGTTAAAGTTTTTTATTCTTAATTTGTTTTTTCATAATATAAAGATTTATAAATAACTCTCTTATAACTTTAAAAAATTATTTTCATCTTTGAATGAGGATATTATTTCCAAATACGGAATGCAGACAAGATCTTAATAATCTCTTTAAAGTAAATCTCGAACACTGATGCTAGTAGACAACAGCCTTAATCTGATTTTTCATTCAAAGAACAGTAACTCTTACAAACCTAAATCCTTGTCCGCATTGCACAGTTTTTAACAGAAAATTTTAATTTTTTCATTGATTTCATATTGTACATCTCGAGATTATTTTTTTATAGTAAAAGGATAAAAATGTGTCTACCATACCCCTACTAAAGTTTTTATTATTTTGAATATAAATATTGATTGCAATTGTTGAAATTTAAACTACTTATTTTTTCAAGAGATTTTTCAGATAACAATTCCTCATAATATACGTGACCACAGACAAAACAGTAACGTAATCTAATTCAGAACATCATAATATTGTTGTCATACAAAAACCTAAATCTTTTAGTACACAAAACATTTACACTTACCGCTTAAAATATTTCAATAAATAAATTGTCATCTGGTATAAAGTTGTTTGAAAACATTTAAGCCAATAAATAAAATAATCTCCCGCTTTTCGAACAAGATTTCTGAGTCTCGATTCGATTTGTTCCCTTTACCAGATTGTAACTTAATACTTTAGCGCCGCGGTGGCACATTTTGAAGCTGTTTTGTAGATATCAGGCCCCTGTCATTATGACAAAGTGTTTACAAAGCGGTCTCTTTATTTCAATCTTAACTTTTGTATTCGATATCTTAACTTCTGAAAGTCTCACATTAAATATCTCGAAAATTCTGGTTTGGGTTATAATTTTTCAAATTCTAATTCATAAATCATTATAATTTACTGGTCCATAAATGACATTTTAAGAATTGAATAAAAGGTTTTGTATAGATAATAAAATTAATAAAAAACAACAGGTACATCTAAATGAGATAAACAATTATATACCCTGAGTGGTAAATTGGCGTGTCTAGATTTTTGTATGTCTTTATAAGTACTTTTTCTAATATCCCTACTCATCATTTATTTCCCTAGTATTGAACTATCTGTAATAATTTGCTTCAAATTCCACTCTCATGGTATTTACTTAGGTCGGGTCATTGTGTTTGCTGTGCAGGAACTGCATATACCATTAGTGGGGAGCAGCATAGGGTTAACTAAATCAATGAGAAGTACGGTTTATCTTACTTTGTTTACGGTAATAGTTTTATACATATATACATAGAATTGAACTGTAGTAACGTATAGTTTAGAAAATACTTATGTTATATGATATCATATGTATAAAAACATACATAAAAGCCGGAGAAAGATCCAGTAATATTATAATTGACGACTGGATGTATGGAGGTATCGATGTTTGGGAATATAGAAAATGTATGTGTACGTAGTGTGTATGCAAGGGTGTTTGTTGCACTTTAATGCAAAAACGGCTTCATGGATTTTCAGTAAATTTTAAAACAAAGTAGCCTAAACATCAAAATAAGATATAAGCAAAATAGTTGTAGGTTGCAATTAGTCACGTGATATGTATAGTCACTTTATACGAGTATTTGCAGCTGTCAGTTGATGACCATATCTGTTGTTTTAAATTACTTTGTACATTTCCTTTGATCAAAATATGAAAGATCACATAAATGAAGTCGCTGGCAAAAAATAGTCCTAAATAGTTTTGTTCTATAAACAACATCATCATGTAAAATTGGCAACCTTGTTCTGCTATGACTATCGACAATATAAATTCAAAAGTTGTTTATTTGAACACATATACCCATTATTTAATCACGCATAAATCACGGGATCAGATTGAATAATAATTTGTATTTAGGTAGCGGAATGTTGGAAAATCACATAGGTTACTTTATTATATATATGAGTCTCTAAAATTAAGCAAAACTTATCATTACTTTCAATCAAGCAAGCTAAGATACAGGTAAAATCTAGTTTTCTATAAATAAAATTAAATATATTGATCTATAACGTGACTGTTAGATATGGTTAATAAAGTATTGTGATTGAAATTAGTGTTAGTGGTATTGTCACCTAAAATTCATTCGCAAAGCGAATTTAATCGTCCAAAGCGCCAGTGCGAATAATGGCTACGACAAATTTTCCGTTCCGTCGAGCATTTTCCTCTGAATGCACCTACACAATCGATGCTATTGCCAACAAAATTGTGTACTATTAAGTGACATTCTAAATATAAGGATTCCAGCGATGATTTCGAGACAGCGAGTGGAGCCGAACCCTTTACTTTAGTTTTTTTATTTAAAACTAAACTCTAGCTGCAAGCCATTAAGTTAATAATTCTATGGCATCCTATTAAATAATCTTTTGGTATACACAAGTGATGAAGTGTAACTGTTACACATCTGCCTTTCGTCGATTGATTCATAATGATGATTGCGGCATGAGGTTAAAAGACATATCCGTAAGAAAGAGGGTTGGTTGGTATTGAACTGATTATAATAATATACTAACTATCGCATCAACGTTTATGTCTTATTATTGACAAGATAATAAATACATTTATATCTCACTATACTGAGAAGAGCAACCCATAAATTATTCTAAGAATAATATCTTGATTTTATTAAGTTTTATAACAACAACGACGGACTGTTATCTTTAAAAATCCATTCCCTAGCACAGTAGTAGGTACTAATGAAAAAAAATAATAATCGAAATCTGTTCAGCTTTGAAAGAAAGTTAAAATAAATATGGTTGCGGTTATTATTAGTTAAAGCAGTCATCTGGGGTATTTGTTCATATATTTATAACTTTTACATCGAATCTCAACAAAACTTTTGAGTAAAAATTAAGACAAAAATCGTTACATATCACGTTATATGGAAAAGGAATAATCGAAATCTGTTTATAAATCCAGAAGTTCAGAATTAAAAATTTTTACAACTTCTAAATTTAAATTGATATTAGTTCTTAATACTTACCATTTATTATCCAGTTTTTATCTAAGAATTTTCTTCTTTTTGATTTTTTTCAACATTATTTTAAATCGATTTTGGAGTCAAATATATATAGCATTTAATTACTCCAAGTTTGATCTAAAGAGACATCTAAACATAATATTCAAGTCGTACTTATTCAAATGAGTGATCATTGATATAATCTTTTATGTGATGTCTTTGAATGCAATCACATTTACTCCATTTAGTGAATATTCAGAGAGCGAAAGAAATTCTTTTATCTAAAAGCCTCTTTGCAAGCAATGTATCATTGGAAATCGAATAGCGAGGCGAATTGTAAAATCGCTTTAAACATTGCGCTGTTAAATCAATTTTTCAATTCTTTTCCGTTTCGTTTTTAAATCTCAGCCGTTTTATAAAATTTAGGTACGTCAAATAAATGGATTCTATTTTGATATAAATAATATTTCGATTCTGTGCGTTAAATATAAAATAAAAATGTTAAAACATTATTCCATTTAACTATCGTTTTTAATTCATATTACGCGGATATAAAAAAGTATACAATAAGTAGATAATACTGAATATCTTTGTTTACCTTCAGACGTCATATCCTCATACATTTCCTTTAATTAAAAGCAAACTCATGAACGCATGGATTATTTCCCAAACGTGGTTCCAATCAAGTTCATCAAGAGTTTTACGACTGTCTGTCTGTCTCTCATAAAGCCGTTCAAAAACGCCGACGCTCTGATTGATAACACGTGTAGCCTTGGATAGAATTTCACGTTACGGAATATTTATAGTAAAATTATAGGATGTTTTATAGTTGAGATTATTTTTAAATCAGAAGTTCATAATAAATGGCCTTTCTATTTTATGATATATATAGTATAACCTTTATTTTTAGATATTTAGTAATAAATAGGTTAAGATGATCACAAATAAATAATTTCATTTGTCTAACTCCTCTAATTGTAAAGTCTGAATTCAAACAAATATTTATTTAATATACATTTGTTTCGATCTTATTTTATTAAATCTAACAAAACAAATAATTTTAAATCTTTAAACACAAGTCAAATGAAATTTTCAACATAAGACCTTAGAAAGGCTTACCAAATATTTACAAGTGCCTCGAGTGGCTTAAAACAAATTCTCCAATAATCTTGGCTCGACTTTCTGCTTGCTATTGTTTACATTGAATTTCGCAACTGCCTTCCTTTTAGAGCTATGTTATATCAAATTAAAAGCCTTTGTGATATTTGTTTTAGAATATGTTTTTGGCTCAAAAATGATTTTTATTTCAAAGCGTTAATGATTTATTATTAAAATTTAATATTGTAAACTCTTACGGTAATTTTTGTCAATATAGTATATTATTATCCAAATTTAAATATTTTCGCTAAAAGCTTTAAATTACATTAATATTAATTATTTCTATTACACTGTTTATTAATCATGTTTTTATTTTAACACGGAACCATAAAACTTTAGGTGATAAAGAACCTATTTAAATGTACTTTTGGGGAACACAACTCCATTTATGTTTGATTTCGCAAAAACATAAAACGTTAGCAAACATTTAAGTCTTGTATCGAGTTACGGGTTTTCTTTTGTTCATCGAATAGGTTTTTGGAAACAAATAGAACAAACAAATATGTTTTCGTTCTTTCAACAAATGCGTTCAATTTGTAACCGAATATATTTTATTTCGCTATGAACATAACCTGTTAACGATATTAAATGTTTAGGTATAAATCATTCGGTAATTTTGTAATTCACTTGAATTAATCATATTTCTTGTTATGAACAATGATTTTTTTCTTTAACACAGACACTCACTTTGCAATGTAATTATCGAAATGTAAACATAAAATAAACCAAGGTTTCCTCACTTTTTTTTTTGAAAAACAATCTTGATGACTTTGACAGCGCCTACTGTCGAGTGTTTACATCGTCGGCAAAGAGTCATTAGTTGTCGCTACAAATGCGTTCGCGCATCTGGCATGCACTCATGTTTAAACAACTTTTCATTGGGTTAACAGATTTTAAACTTATTTCATCTTCAATAGAGTCGAATGTTCTGTACCCTTTAACAAATGTAGTTTTACATTCTTATTCACAAAATAATTCAATTACAAAGTCAATACAGATTTTTAGTTTTTCATACATGCTTGTTTACGGACGCTCATTTCTTCAAACTGTAAAAAGAACAGATGTCGAAATTACTTGTATCCAGTAATATATAACAACATTTGTATTAATATTTTTTAAACATTCATGCAAAATATGGCCCCATAAAGCGTAAATAAACATGAAACAATTATTTATTATAAATTCTCTCTTATTTCGACGTAAGAATACCATTATAGCTTGGAAAGAGAATTACAAACGCCAAATTAAAATCACAACGCTCGTGACAAAGAGTGGGCCGACGCGTAAAGTATCAAACGTAATAAATAATTCCTTCGCCGCGACAAATGAGGTCATATGTTTCTCCTTTACGTTTTTTGTAAGACTTCCCGCGGGATCATGTGTCTTCTATTTCCGTTCAGATCGAACGATTTGCTTCTTCAAATTTAGAATGTTTGCTGTTTAGTGTATTGCGCCTCTGGGGGTCATTAAATTTGGAACATGTCAACTTGGCAGCACATCTGGAATTTGTTCCAAAAAAATATATAACTATATTGTATGAAATATTTAATGTAATATTTATGACGCACAATTAAAACTGAAATATCGTTCTTAAAAATATTAATGTTGTACCAGATGTAATGAACAATAATTCAAATTGAATATTACGAGACATCCACAAGTGAGCTGAAACAACGCGGTTCTTAGAGCTACTTTAAAAAATATAACTGTTTATATGTTATTCTGTGTATGCTAACCTACTTACGTCATATAAATGTCAAATTAAATTCGATCTCAAAAGCAGAATACACACTTAAAACTTCTTTACTTTAATCTATATCTATACTAATAATATCATCGCAATATATAAAAATGTACATAAAAATATAGAAAATATTGAGCACAAACTTTTTAGAAACTATGAATCTTATGTAAATTTCTAGATTAAATGTATGTCTGTAGGAAATTTCATCGTTCATTCATTCAGTACTTTCATTAAGCAATCATTTAAAATAGTAACATAAAAGCTTGAATACCGCTTAATAAGGTTTATCATTATTTATTTTGATTTGTCACATTTTTATTCTTACGTTATGTTATTCATAATCAAATACAATAATAGTAAAATCGGGAAAGATAAGAGACCGGCATAGTATAAAAATAATCTATATAAAAAACACCTTACTTAATGTTAATTAAATACAAAGAATTTGAAGAAGTTAATTATTACTTATGTTTTTTTTATGAAATTGGTAATATTACATTATTATAGCGAGATTTCATATATTCAAAGCGATTTAAAAAATAACTAAGGAAATTTCTTCAATATGCATAATATAAAATATTGTTATAGGTATGACTTCTTAATACTAAAAAGTTAAGCTATACAGTTTAGTACTCCTCCAAAAATAAACTAAGACAAAAGAGTCATAAAGAATCTCTCACAGAGAAACATAAATCTGTTTGCTTGAGAGAAAAATCAATCACCTTTTACGTGACACATCCCTGTTTAATAATTTAATTAAAAAATGTTTTTCACATTACTATAGAATAATTTAATCAAATTATCAAATTTAAACAAAACTTAAATTGCAGCGTCCAGTAATTGTATATTTAATGTTTTTCTTTCTAAGAATGTTCATTCTGCTTTAGAATCTATTGGCAATAACTTTTTTATAAATGAAATAAATACGTCATGTTATAAAAATATAAAAAGAAAATAAGTACCTAATTCAAAGAACCACTCCACTAAAAGCAATGACGCCGGAAAGCCAATTCCGTTATTACAGTAACTTTTTGATTGATGCTGGCCAAATACTTCATGTCATAACAAGTAAAAACGAGTGAAAGACAGAAATAGATAGAAATACGTTGAGAGTTGAATGATATGTTTATTGTAATTGGATGGAATTTTAACTAGGAAGGTTGGAAAGATTTCACAAAATAAATATTTCTGACTAGCAGTCAGGGTAAATGATTTAAATAAAGCCATTTTTTATACTTGTTGTATGCTCATTTATATGTATTTTTTACATTTCTGTAGTTTGCAGTACAACATGGAATTTTATGTAAGCAATTAATTCAAACAAACAATTAAATTATTACATCTTTGAACGTATGCTGTCAATTTAAAAATTATAGTTTATAATAATTTTTTTTATCTTTAAATCATATACAAAAATTTTGCGATAAATATAATCTAAATTAATGATTTATTTGCAATCAAAGTTCACTTGAAGGGATTTTTTAAAATTACTATCTAGTTTAATTCTCGCGTTGCTAGAATATATATTTTGTAATATAATAACATTATCACATTGAATTTTAGTATGGGATGATGAGAGAAGACAACTTATAACACTATCAACTAAATAATGTATTTATTTTAATTATTATGATGACCAAAATTGGATTTTTAAAAACAATAGCACTAATAAGAACCAGCCTAATTAATACGAGTCGAATCAAGTCTCATTTCGATGTTTATCAAATTGTTGAGTCGAAAAAGCTACCAAAACCTAGCGACTTTAGTGAAAATTGGTGGTTAGAAATACATTTTGGAATTCATTATGAGCAAAATTATATTTGAAAAATTCATGGAAAGAATATGAGAAAAATATATCTAGTCCGTGAATACGTATTATACGAAATATTCATTATTTCTTCTGTAAACATGTAAATATTATATTTCAATGTATATAACTTATATCTTTTTAATAGGGATAGCAAATATTTGTTTTCCAAGGAAAGTAATATCTTTATAAATAAGAGAAAGGATGGATTTAATTAATAATTTAAAACAAAAATATCTAACGAATTCAAACTCATAACTGAGTCTGAGACGTTTTAGTAATCATACCATTTTTAGAATACTTATGTATGAGCAGAGAATTATACGAACCGACTTTACAGCGGTTTTATGGAGGAGAATGTGATATTCAAAATGTTTTCAGGGCAATTCCTTCGTATTCAAATATTTATTTATTTCAATTCCTTGAATTTTTCGTGGCACGTCATACAGACATTTTACAACTTTTCATAATATTATAAATTAATATTTTAAAACAAATACATGAAGAAGCAACTATACAGATTTTATTATTTTACATTAATTTGATTTTATTCTTTTACATTATTTTAAAAAGATCGTAATGAAAATTAGTTTCAAACATCTCGCATTTTCAAAATAATATGAAAACAATAAACCCGAATTGTATTCTGGTACCGACGTCGCAAAGTAAAGAATACTAACTATTACTTTTCAACTAAAATGGTTGTTGAAATATAAAAGACAGTGTAAAACAAGGAGCTATAGTTTTATGAGTACTTTGCTCTGGCAACAATCGAGGCGTGAATAAATAAAAAGAAAAATAAAAACCGACTGCATGTACTATTTAGTCACTGAAGCCAGAGAAATGATGAATATTACAACTTGCTGGACAGCCAAATGGCAAACATGAAGATGTTACCAACATTTTTAAAACAAGAACTTGGCTAACATTATATCTGATAAAAATATTATAACAGTTAAGTATACAAAGATCGTTTGCTTAAAAGTTACGCTCGGTTTGTATACACAACCAAGTGATGAACAGCATATAAATGTATATTTTTAGAAACAAACTCAAAAGGTTTGGTTAATTTATACAGAAAAATGTAACATAAAGGGAAATAAGGAAATTATTTACCTAATCGTAAATGAAAATTTGTTTTATTTTTTGTTTACTATGGATGAATTACCTTGATGACGACATTAGTCTATTCTCCAGAGAGAAGAAATGATCCTGCAGAGGTTTGTATAAAGCATATATGTGTTTTTTCTTAAAGTATCAGATTCAAATTTATATCATATCGACATTTGGTGCTCGAAGTGCCTTTCAATTTAAAATCATAATCACGTTGCATTTTTTTATCTAATAATTATTATATGGGACTTATCACACTTAAAAAAGTAAAAGCAAAACTAATGAAAAATCTTTGATTTAACATGGATTCGAAATTTTATATATTTTTTAATTAATTTTAACTTTAAAAGTCTTAATGTCTTAACTTTAAAAGTCTTCTGTTTAGCCATTCCTTAATATTCTTTATTATTTAGCTATTAATTCATTATTGAAAATTTGGATTCCAAGTTTAACTTGGCCTATGGCTTTTAATCACGATACTTTTTTCTTTAAAACGTATGTTACTCTGAAAGAAGAAACATATTTAGCGTTTTCGTCATTTCACAATCTGTACCTAATACTTATTTAGTCTTCAATAAAATTCCAATAAACCTTGGATGAATCACGACAATGAATCAAACTGAACCTAAAATGTGATAAATATTGCGCCACATTTGTATTTCAAGAACCAGTGATTAAATGCAATGTAAATTAGAAGTTATTTATGTAGCATATCACATCTAATGATGTTGTTGAAGTGATTCTTCTCATTATTTATTTACGTGAATCTCGTATAACTGGATACGTTGTTTTTTAAAAGAAAACTTATTGTTTGTTTTAAATTCATTTATTACTACAGAACTAAGCTTTCAAAGGGTGCTGACTACCGTTATCACGTAGAGAACCTTAAAAAAAGAACTTGGTTCCCTAACAATGTTCAATATTTTCTAAGTAGATACTATTTATAACTTAAACTCAGAATTTTCAAATATTATAAGTCAAAACTTGTAACTTGTAACAGAAATTTCCATATAATAATAAGAAAAGAAACATACGTGTAAGATAACAATTTAATTTAATTTGCCTTTAACTTATATTTTATTAAAACATTCGAGGTTTCCTTGAGCCTCCAATACAACTGGCCATAAATTTACATTAAGCGACAACCTAAATAGAGCACTCTGTGAAAGATACCAAATTATAAAATACTTCAGTGATGGAGAAGTTAATGGCCATATTAATTATAGAGAGGATTAAATAAACCAAAACACTGAACCTCGAAAAAGTCTCGCAATTCCACACATTTTCCCAGATTCACACTAACCTCCCATTAACGCGACAAATTTGGTTACACCTGCTGGCACTTACAAAACACTTAAAATTTGAATCTATTGCTCGAGACATAAGAACCATAATAAAAATGACCCTTTTGTGTGTCTTCCATAAATTAAGGTTCATTAAAAGTTTGTAAGCGGACTTGAGAAGTTTTATTTGCTTAAAAATGAAGTTTAAATCGTTAATAAATTCCTCAAGATTTATTTTCACACCAATTCCACTACTTAGGACGTCTTGTGACTTGTTATTTTTATTTAATTCCGAAAATGTTTGTCTTTAAAGTTTTCATGTTTAATTAAATGATACTTAGTAAAATCGTTCAAGCTTAAAATTAATTGGTGTCTATTACACTTAATTTTTTGAATGTTACTGGATTTGCAGACCAATATTTTGATAATAATAAATTCCTTCTTTGATTTTGATGTACTTTCCTCGAGTTAAAAAGGAACAAGTACAAAATAAAAGACATCGAATGAGCGTCTTGGGATAACAACTCTCGACACTCTCGTCACTCTCGACACCTGCAATATGAGATATTTTCGTTACTGTAGCTTTCTTCTTTTTATTCAAAATTTAGATTACCGCCCACCCGAGAGAGACATGACAGATTTCTGTGTTAGATTAAAAGTGAAAACTTCCAAATTTTTCCTTTATCGCTTTCCACTGGGCCCAACTTGCGGGAAGTTTTATTTTGTTTTCAAAACTCTGGTATCTTGTATGCTTATGACATGACACGTTTCCCGCTTTTTCGCGTGAAAATAAAATTAGAGACGGCCATCACTACGTAATTGAAGTGTCAAAAGTTATCTGATTTTACTTGCAAAACACGTGGCGATATGAAATTTTTCGCGCAGGCGGGATCGTTTGTTGGAAAAAAGAGAATTCGATATGAGGAGAGTGTCTGTGCAATCAGTATTTGACCTACATTCCATTCGATATTATTATGCATTTAAACGTTCCCGTTATGAGCATTAATTTGACTATTCCCTCGGTAATAACTAGTTCCAACTTATAGCTCTCAAGTAATTGCGTCATAGACTTAACTTCATAATAGAAAAAAGGTTCATAATAAATAAATGTAGATAATATGTTAATAACATGGATATTAATTTCAATATGATATATTGCTTAATGTTTTAAATGAGAGGCTAATAAAGGAGTTCATACATAGAAACTCAACGCAATGATTTTACGGCATAAACGGAGGAACTAATTAAAGCAGAAACTGTAAAGCGCTAACTATTCAAATAGAAGTAACGACGTCATTACCAATACCCTAATAAGGTGAATAGGAACAAACTTGTTAATCATAAAACAAATATATTCAAGAACTAGGTCTTATACGTTTTGCCGTGTGAACTGACACAAATTACTTGCATTTTTCGTTTCGAATGGACTCGCTTTACTATTTAACGATGTCAATTTATATTGTGCACACCGCTAAATAATGGTAAAAAATATATATCACTGTTCTATATAATATTAGGTTAATTTTATATATAATAATAAATTAACTGGTCATCATATTACATACAATGGGATGAAATACTTAGTGTTAACGTATAAAAATCTATATCTATACATTTATTTAATTTAAATCCACAGCTCTGTGAACCATCTAGCTTTCGTCAAGGGACTTTACAAAATGCAAAATATCCTAGAACACAGGAATAGGAAAAGAAAAAAACCTTCATCAAGAATGCATGCCCCTCGCATCGAGTTATGAGATGACTGTTGACTTAGCTCGTGAAACTGTAAGCCCGCTGCCTCAGTGCTACGGTTTTAATAAACAAGGATAAAGAGTTTTTAATTAAACACGGCTCATTGTAACTGCGATTGGAATAAATACAGGTTTAAATAGGGTCGCTTTTCATAATGGGAATTTTTTAATAAAAAAATAATTAAAATCAAAAAGGTTATTGTGTTTTTATTTAGTTTTTATACTGATTAATTACTTGTGCAAGTATTAACCCACGTAAACTTCTAGATTATACATGCAATGCATTAACACGTTATAGTTTACATTATAATATTGCTGGGCTATATTATTTAAGCCTTCCATTATTTATTTAAACCATTTCCGTCAAAACTTATATGTTATAGTGTTGTTATACTAATTTATACGCACATGTAGTGACAAACGACAAATAAATGCTTTTTCACTCCGCCATTATTTATTTATCAAAGAGAATAACTAAAGCGGAGTGATGTTGTGCCGCCAAATTGATTCTAAAAAGACATGCAATTCCACAGTCTATAGCGAGATATTAACACATTATAAATTATTCTTGTGATACCGAAGTATTTTCCTCTATTTTTTTGTACTTAAAGAATTTCGAAAATTTGATACACAATATCATACACGAACAAATATAGATAACAAATAATAGAGTATATAAGCAACATTTTCAACAAATATTTGTCTATTAAATGACTGTTTACCAAAACAAAAACACTATAGCACTGAACAAACCGACTGGTCCCATCACTGGGATCTACGCGTAATTTTCGCTCCATTGTGCAGTACAGTAATAATGCAGCGGAGTAAATATTTGCTCAGAGCCAGACAGAATGAAACGAAGAACGAACCTTAGACGTGTAAAGTACTGCTTTTTGTTAGACTTTTAATTCCAACATTCCAATGTCTTTTAAAAAGATGCATAAATTGAGATAAGACTATAAAAATGTACGTATATAAAAAAGAGCAAGTTTACTGAATTCACGTTAAAAGATTTAATTGTCAAAAATTACATATTTTATACGATTTTTCTAGCTACAATTACGTCAGAGTATACTTATATTGGTTCCTGTAATTTAATACTTTCATACTAGCACTTGTAGTCATTGGTAACAGATGATGAAGAAGAATTAAAAATGTATGACATAAAAATCTAATATGCAAATTTTTATCTTAGAAAAGAGTATAAATGGAGAACACAGCTGTTAGTAACGTAAATTAGATCATTTTATCTCAATTTACCTATTACTTCATAAGCTACAGTTAATGAAATCAACCTCGCAGTATCAACTAGACGGCGTAGTATAAACAACGCTGGAGATTGCAGCATCCGAGATGACATCAGATTAAACAATGCGAATATTTTAAACCCACAACTACGGTTAATTTTGTATTTTATTTACTAAAAAATACTCTTTTTAATTTATATAGGTTTATGTAGGTAAAACAAAATTATCTTTAATAAGGAAATGGTCATAAGCTGTTTTGAATACCAACTTGAATAGTTTTCTATTGAATATATTTGATGAAGTGCATTTAAAATATAAGTTGGCTTTTTAATTAACAAAAACATGTTTAGTTTGTTCTGTCATTCGCCACGGATTAAACTAGATTAATTTTACCGAATAGTATTGCTGTAAACTCAATTGAAGGCCAAATTGTTTGTTTTGTCCTATTTTGTCATTATGCAAGTAATTGACTCAAGATTAATTGAATTCATATTGCGTATAGTTTCAAAAGTTATTTAACAATCGATAATATAAAGTTTCACAAATCGTGTGTTTTATATATAACATACATCAAAATATTTTAGTCTCTTTTGTAAAATTTAAAAGACATTTTGTAACATTTTGTTCTGTCGTAATCACATGTTACGTAAAAAAAATTCAATAGTAAAAACGGGAACACTGAAATAAGATGTTACTCTATCTATTTCAAAACCATGATATTTTTAAAATTTATTACCAGTGAACAACTTAATTTACGTCCCATCAAAGATTTAACGAGACCAGCTTTATTACAATTTTGGCTTCCTTCCAGCAGATAACGAAGTCACTATAGAAGATGATTGATAGTGTAGCAACACCTCGTCGAAATATTGTTGATTGAGCGTAGGCTTTTCGTTATGTTTGATCAACTAACCGATGGTCTATCTGATTGACCACTTTCCAAGTAACTTTTAAGGGGACCCTTAGAAGTATGCCCCACACGTATTCATATAAACAAATGTACAAAGTATATATACAATTTTATATATCCATATAAAATTGTATATGAAATATAAAATGTAAGTATGTAGTGAAATAAATAAAATATTTTATAATTTTTAAACTCCCAAAGTGAAAAAAAATATTATAGTATATATAATTAAAATTAATATGATTTCAATTCTATCATTGCAGGTATCAAGGCTTTCAATTATAGTTTACCGGAAGTGTTATTTGTATTGTTTTTATTATATATCTCTAATATAAAAAGTAAATTTCCAAAAATATGCCTTTTTATAATATTAATGTTAATATTTTAAAACGTAGATAATATCTTTCTACTATTCCTATTTCATTTATTTGAACTTCAGATGTAAAATAACAAGGTTAAAGTCAATAAACCTATACCTGTGACACAAATATCATGGAACGGAACAAATATACAAAAAAATCAATGTCCGAATTTCAAAAAGTTTGCATTGGACACTGGGATTTATTTGATTGATTCGACACTAACACAGATTTTTATTATTCCATCTCGATGTTTGTCTACGCCATGTTCCTTTTTTTGACTTCTTTAAACTTTTAAAATTATGTCGTTAAAAAAATCAAAATTTTAAATATAAAGCTATAAGGTAGAAAGATATTAAAATAACAAATAAGAATAAAAAGCAGATTTTTATTATACCTGAGCTAAGTAAGACCTATTTGTTTACTCGCAGATTCATTTTCTTAATAAATTGGGAAGCTTTTTCGTGTAATATCTTTCATACTTCTTATTTTTATTACATACAGTATAATAACAATTTTGTTTTTGTTGCTTTATTTATAACATTCTGTTTTTCACCTTATTATAATGCTAAACTTATAAACCCACTTTATACAAAGTACGTCAAAAGAATCAGATAAATCTTTATACGGAGTTATAAACTTTTCGTATTATATAAAAAATTTAGTAAATTACCTCATATATTATTATAATTACCGTACCTATTATCGATATCGAGATTGTTTTATTATATATACATATATTTTATATAATTATTAATTTGGTAATGAGAACAATACAAAGTAATAAAAAGGAAAACTTTTTGGGAATAATGTACTTGGAATAGAAATTCTTAACCTCAATTTTATCTTAGTTGTTATGTAAGTTGTCACAGAATGAGATCACTTTCGCATCATTGTCTAAGAATCTCGGCTTGTTTCGACGAGGCATCTAAGATATTTATTGTAACGGATTTCGAGGGTACCCATTACACTAATGATCACTAATTTTAGTGACAAAATTTTAAATAAATTAACATTCTTACAATGAAAACAAATAAATAAGTGTTAGCTTTTAACATATCTCAATTTTAACATAATATGTTACAATAAAATTTAACCATGTCTCCCATCTACAATCACACTGAAGAAGGAGACACCGATACACTTTATTCATTTGTATCATTAAGTTTTTAACATATAGCCGTGATCACTAATTGAATCAGTAAGCATTTCTGTCTTAAATGTGTTTATTTTAATTATAATTAAAGTATATACCTCCATTTATAATCTTTTGCTTAAAATGAATACAAAATGCTAATTAAAGTGAACGTAAACTTATACGTACCTCTAATTGGAACAGTAAATTAATATAACCATGTCGTATAAATCGTTGACATTGGCCTTTGGTAACAGAACGGGGTACAGAGATGATTTGTTTAAAATACTGCGGCCAAGAGCTGCGTGATGAATATCGCGACCGCATATTGGAATAATGATCCCGCCTTGCACTGCATTGAATGGCATTTTGCATACAATATGGTAGATGGATTTATATTAAAATATAACCAACGTCAGTGCCGGTTGCTCACAATAAATTATTCATTGCACACAGTCAATTTTCGTTCAAGATAAACAGTATATCAAATTCACGGATGCATTGTAACATGAGCTCATAAATATTCAAATTACATATTATTGTTCTCGGTTTGTCAGTAATTAGATCGCCCACTAAAGGAAGCTGCGATTTAATCATTTAGTAGCGACAAAGTTAGTAATAAATTATATGTAGAACTACACTCCGCTCTATTCTATACACACGTTACTCATTAGTGTACTGTGTTATCGTATTATGAAAACAAGATGTATTAAATAAATATTTCATTATAATAGGCTTACGTTAACAAGTTACTTGAACGGAAGAGCGAGACAATATCTGAACTGGTTCCAATGTTCAATTTAAATATAGCCGTGGAATAATAACTGATTAAAATAACTTTGCATTTGACATTAATATTTTAAAATAATTACTTTAAACTAAAATTTAATTTATTTGAATGTTTTTATGTTTTTTCTTTTCGTATACCTATCGTATTTTCTGTTTAGTTTGACTAAAATATTATCTTAATATTTTACAGATAAGCATATATAATTGATTTTAAAAGTTCAAAGACTAATAGTAGGAAATTAAAAATATATGAACATTTTTTTAGTTTAATTTTCTATCACGACACGAATAACAAACAACACTCACGAGCCTGTCAATACTCGATAGTTACATAAAACAAATGCATGACTTATAGAAACTTTTATAGTCTGTCTGTATGACGGATGCTGTTCATGACCTCACATTTCATATCGCCGAATCATAAATCAAGTTTCAACTATCAGAACTGACAAGACGATCTCACACTATAACCTTGCCAGTAACTAACTTTTTCTTAAGTGTTTGTATGAATAGCAATAAAAAATTTACTATTATTGCTTCGTAGATATAAAAGTATCGGATGAAAGAAATATGTGATAGCTTCTAGAATAGAACACTTATCGATTTGAATATAAAACCAACATATAATGTCTTATTTTAATTTTAAATATGCATGCACATTTAAAATACAAAGCAGTATTAAAATCATAACCTATTGGATATATACATCTAAAATACCCTGCTTGTTTGTAACTCAAAATGTATTATTCGGAACAACACACCTAGTCATTTGTTCTAATGATGGACAAATAGCAAACGAGAGAGAGCAGCACTATTCAAATTTATTGCACATCAGAAATAACAATGACATGTTTCACGGTCGGAAAATCTTTTTGCCGACATTCCTCGAACGAAAATAAATTGTAAACTAACAAATTGGTGCGCGGGATGAGCAGTGATAGATAGCGCGTGCGCTTGGAACAAAGGCCAAAGTGTTGGTTGCAATCACACTGCCTATTCACTGCGATACGAGTAACGAAGATGTATGGATGTGGCAAAGGATTTATGGGATTGTTGGAGTTTTGAAGCAATAACTTCTGGGAGTCGTTCTGGAGCTTACATGGTTATTAAACATGAAAATGAATGATACCACTATTGTCCTCTCGGGAAAACTTATGACCCTGACATACACAAGTTTATCTTTGAAATGTTGTACATGCTTAATACCTAAACCTAATTAATATTCAGATAGAATTAATTTTTTATCATTTCAAAGGCTAGTAGAAGCCTGGCCACATCCATTTGAAATAGCTAAAAAATAAAGCTCATGAGCGTACAAGCAAAATTCATCCAGCCAATTAGGCGTAGCCAGTGTTGCAACCAATCATCGTTTGACACAACTCAAATTGAAGTTAAAGTGATTTGATTTGATTGGGATAAACAAAATAAGTCGATTGATGTATCAGTCTGTTCTTGAAATCTTCGTATAAATAGTAAAGTTTATTATAGAATATAGACTGTTAAGACTATGATTTTTTGTGTTATTTATCTAAATAATAAACAATTTAAAAAAGTTTTCTCAATCTTTTAGCATATCTCCTGAAAGCATAGTTATTACAGAAAATTGTTATCTATATAGATAATTTTTGTGATCAAAAATTAAATCTCATTCGTATCTTATAAAACTCTAAAAATATTTAAGTAGAGAAAATACAAGAATCGATCACGTATTGATCTTTTATCATACTTCGCAAGTACTAGGAGATTATTTACATACAATTGAAGACCTCAAACTAACAACTGAACCAAACAACATGGAATTATCAATCTGATATCATTTAATAAATACATATTATTAATAATTATATCAAATCAGGGTGGAATTATTTCGGACGACATATAAAAATGAAAGTTTTACTTTGATTTGTATAAAATTGTAAAAATGATTAAACAATTAACTTAAAAACTGTGAAATAATATTATTATTATAAAATTAATGAAAAAAAAATATTTAATAACTTTTTACTTAATTTAAACGAATACCGCAACATATCAAATTCACGTTTAAATTATACTTGATTTATGAGTTCTTTTACGACCAGTCGATATGAATTATCAGTACATGCCGATGATACAACTATTATCAAAAACAACTATAACTGTTCTCAAATGAAAGCGGTGTCTTTAGTAGGAGTCGTAAATCAAGAGACCAAATGCATTGAGATTAACATACTATTGATCAGAATCATTACTTGTAATGAATGAAGATAAGGTATTTGCGTCGAGACATATTAATGTATGTCACAACGAGTTGTGATCAATTTATATCAATATTGCCAATGGTCCACTCTGTACTTGTTAGCAAGCATTAATATGAATTTTATTGATAGGGCTGTCAAAACTGCAATTGATTATTCTACGAAAGTAATAAAATAATAAGAATATAAAATTAAATTAAATACGTCTGTATACCCTTCGGGAAGATCTTAAGATTGGTCAGCAACAAGCATCCTTTTAAGTCGCTACAACAATGCAGTCCAAATGTCGAGTTATATTTGTACATTTAATCAACGAGTGACATCATCTTTCAATTTAAAATAAAGCGTCTTCCGGGAAATAAACGTCGCCCAGGGATTCTACCGCTGCACAAAACTTAGTTTTTTCCACTTTTCGTATAAAAGTGTTAATTGTTATACAAAGAATTGGGTAAGCCAATAACACACATATATATATATATACATATACAGGTACTATACATATATATACTTTAAGACATAAAATTGACGTAACAGTCAATACTATAGCCATTCTCGCCCTTGTATCTGATTATAATCAGAAATATTTTATAGATAGTAGTTTCCTTATCATAATAAGTGATTAATTGTATAATTTTAAGTCAAATAAATAGAAAAACCAGGATTAAATAAATATTTTTTATAAAAGATTTTGCAACCCTACGCATCATCTATTCGAATTAAGCCAAAACATGTGTGGCATCTGCCTATATGCAACGGGGCGGGCCTTAAATACTCGTATCTGCTTTAACAGGGACAGTCAAATATATTCACCTATTTCTAACATCATAGATAAAAATTCTGTGTCATCGATGGAACAATTTTTTTATTACTTAATCAATGTTGAATTATAAAGGTCAATAAATTTTACAACTTCTTAAACTGGATCACACTGAATTGTTATATCTTTTTAAGGTTACATTAAATCGGAAAGAAATTGGAAGATTCTTTGTAATATACAAATAAAAATCCTTTTAAGTTCATATTACTTTCCATTTGTTATGAATTGAAAGCTTATGAAAATCTTCGTTATTTTTAAAGTCACTGGATTGTCGGTTTCCAAAAATGTACATTGCTGGTGTTGATCAAGTTGACGTACTAGTTGTAGTGAATTAATAGTAGCTAAGGACGAGATACATTATTCGTTTCTGACCTGAACGTTCGACATTCATTAATCTATGAACGTTAGGTTGTATACGAAAAATCATTAATTATTATAAAGACAAACGGTCGATGTAAATGATATTAATAACATTAATTTAATTGACTTCCAATATACCTATAACTATTCAATTATTTATGAGTTGCTGTCAAAATATTGGTTTGAATAATAAAAAAATTAATTTTTATTCAAATAAGAATTACATATTAAAACAGGATACGCTAAAATCCTTCGAATAGTAAAAATATATCAAAACTTTCCCCGTTTCCGCATCTTCTAAACACTCAAATTAGTAAAAAGTATACATATACGGTTTTTAAGTCAAAATCATTCCATAAAAATAAACCTTCATTCATGTTATAAAAAAAAAACTATTTCTTTTAAAAGAGTACATTTCTATCTGGTCAGTCCACTTTTACGACCGTTTTCTCGGTGCTTTAAAGACTAAATTTATGAAGAAATACTCGCAGTTTGAACCCCTTATTGTCAATCATCGACTGTTATTCAAACTTAAAGGTACTTTTATACTATAAAGTATGAATTTAATATTGATTAATTTTTCCGTTCTTATATAGACATGATAGGCAATAATTTTATATTTACAGAACAAATTAAAGAGACTAGAAAGTTACTAGCTACGATAACAAATAATTATTTTACATACTTTAATTATATAAGGTCAAAACACTGTGTCCCTTCGATATCAACCAGTTAATGGATTTCTGTTATAGTAATTTTTATAACAGCTGACTCATTTAGTATTTTTTTTAATAGTAAAAGCTAAAAAAAAAATTATCTAATTAATAAATAAATATTAAAGACTATAAATCCTTTCGTTAATAACTGTATACTTGTGATTGTAACTAAAAACATATCGAGAGTCGTTAAATTTATCTGTTCTACAAACTTTCTACTATCTATTAAGACAAATTGATTGTTTTATGTAATTTCGGCAATAGGTCAGGATGATATAACAAATGAATCAATTAATATTATTAAAGTGAAAAGTGGGTATAGTTAATTGCAAATACAAAAAAATGTAATGAATTTAATTTAAATAAAAATAATTAAAATAAAAACTCAACTTTTTTATATTGTGTACCTCTCTGCCAATACCGTGTTTTTATGTTCGATATTGGCTAAACAGAAATTTAGTTCTCGAAATAAGTACCAATAATTACAATTACTGTATTATTACTTCATAATTGTTATTTTAAATATATAACTCAGTAAACAAATAAATAATATCTTTACGGTAGGCAAAACATTTACTCGACTTGTATCCTTATTTGTTTTAAACAGTCAATACGGACATGTGTATATATATTTACTTTTATATTTTGCCGGCTGTATAACAACTATTTGTAAGATTAATCTCTTCCTTGTCAACATTTCAAAACGTTATGTTCGTGTAATTTTGGTAACGCCTCCAATGATGAGAGCTGACCGGTTTTATTATTGATTGGAATTTACGATGGCTATTGTCAGAAGAGCGATATTAATACCTAACCATGTTCAACTATAAACATTCCCATACAATGTTACAATAGGAACATAAGTATATTTAATCTTTTAAAATTATTTTATTTATTGTTAATGTTTATTTATTTTTTTTGTTATAACAATTATTAATGCATATAGACAATTTTTTTAAAACGATAAAGCTATCAAATTTATTTTTAATATCAACCTAAAATTTTGTTACCTCTTTTTGGAAAAGAATAATTTAAAATCCTACATGCATTCAATTGAAATGGGTAAAAAAAAGTATTTTCATTGCAATGGGCCAAAATTAAATAGTTTTATGGCAACTTTTAGGAAGATATTGTAGGAGAAATATAAGGAGCTTTGGTCTTTCGAAACTACCTTCCATTCTGTATACCAACAAGGAATATAAATACAATATGAATAACGATTTTCATATGTTTCCCTTATAAATGAATTCAAAAACAATGATAAGATTAATTTTGTTTAACTACCAATCCCCATATTTTCCATTTTGTATTTAAAGACTTTGATCCAAGAGTTTGATTTTCTTGTAATATTGTCATGAGACCATGTAAAATAAAAAGAAAATAGCTTTAGTCTAAAAGAATCTTCTAGCATACTGAAAAAATTATAAAAGAATTAAATAAAGTCGTTTTATTATTTATTTAATCTAATGATTGCTAATCTTCAGACAAGCTAAACCCATAAGCAGAAACTGGTACGCAATAAAACAACTAGAAGGCGTCAGTCGTTCTAAGATATAAAACTTGTATGGATCTGAACTCATTTTCTGAACATTGTCTATCGCTCCTGCTCAAAGCACCTCCATTGTGGATAGCACCCACGCTTCCAAGATATCGGTCAGATCTCCCGTGTTTGTCTAACAAGCGACGCGTCCGAATATTATGGTTTATCTCGGCCATGTTGTCTGCATACGTCAGAATTATATGGATATAACCTGTTTTGGGATTCGACCATTTAGTTTGAATATTCGACGCAACCTTTAAATTAATTAGATCAAGTACATGATCTATTATTTACTGTCTAAAAACATTCTGCCTTTTAAAAAATTACAAAGTGATGCTACATTCTTTGCTGGATTATTTATTTCATCAAAACAAAAACCCTTCAATTATTGTGAACTCTACCTACAAAATTATAAATAGTTAAATTACAATTGTAATAAACCTTCCATTACTACTTATTTTTATTTAATTACCTAATTATAAAATGCTAATTAATGTTAACAAATTAGGTATATTTCATTACACTAATCAGGGCTTGCTACTAAACCTTAATTAGATTATTAATATTTATTTATAATAATTTAATATGATGTAAGCGACCACAAAAATTAATAGCGCTACCAAATGCACAGAAGATATTAATACTTTTGAGTGAAATCACAACTTTGACGTCATTATGATAATGTAATGTCCACACATTTCTTATCATTTAAAGACGCGAGCCTGATTCTAATAAGATTAAAATAATTGTACTCGTCCCAGGAGATTGACTGGGCTTGGTCAGGTGCCAAGGAAAAAACTATGAGCCATCTTAAATATAAAAAATGCACCCGAACAATGCTAAGATTTAAATTTAAACAAAATTAAATAATCCTAAATGATTTTTTTATTCATGTTGTTATTGTTATTGATGTTACCAGATGTTTCTTATGGAAATATGATGGAAATTTCAACAAGAATACAACAATTATTTAACTAAATCTCAGTACTAATACTGCTTAAATTCTTATTTTATGTCAAGTAATTTTATCGTTTTTAAGTACAAAAATCTTCACGTCTCAACTTTACATAACTTTGAAATAATGTAGCAATAAATTTCAATATGAAATAGTTTTTGCCCTTATATCGACTTTAAAAGCATATTTTAACCCCTCAAAAGAAAAGGGTTATTAAAAATCTTCATGAGAAATAATAATTTGACCGTGTATATGTCAATCACTCTATACCGATAGCATCTCGAACCATTCAAAAGTCAATATGAAATGTAATACTCATTTACTTTGTAAATATTGGAAACTTAGGGGAAATTAAAACACTTTTAATAATAATAATAATACATATGCCTTTTTCAATCTTTTTATTAGTATACGGATTTAGCCTTAATTCAAAGACATTTAATAAAGATTCAATTTACTTCTATTAAAACCAGATAAGACATTTATAAAATGTTATTGATGTTGTTTATTGTAGATAGGTCTTATGTCCTATGATTGGGGTATGAATCTAGGTACATATGAATCTCTTTATTTACTATCATAGGCTAAACATTGATTATCGTGACGTACATAATTACTTATGTACAGATAACAGCACAGATTCAACGTCATGCATAATGCAACGCTAATGCACTTGTTAATTACATCCTCGAGCGTCAATTGATTACCAATTGGGTCTGTTTTGTTGATATTTAATTATCTTGACTTATACATTAATAGCAACCTTATTGCGTTTGGCATTTAAGAGCTATTAATAATGAAATTTCAATATTTCAAAACAAAATCACTTTTTTATTTATGAAAGTTATTATACCTGTCCAAATATTGATTATGTATAATAACTATTTTACTCTAATTAAATCAATTTTACTAAATTCTCGTAATTTCGAAAATAATTAGTATTGTAATCGTCGAAACGATCACTAATAGTAGAACTTAAGTAATCTGAAGGAACTGTTGTATCTGTTTTAAGAATTACTTAGGCAACAGTTTTCAAATATGACAGGTCAAAATGATTTGGATAGATTTTACAGATTTAAACCAACCCATAAACATTTTCATTATGTAGCTTCAAAAAATATAACTAGTATATCTAATAAAGTAAGTCTAGAAGATAGCACCACTTTATAATAATCAAAAATAAACTAGTTAAACTTAACCTCAACAAGAGTATGTATCTTCTTTGCAAATTCCCAAGAGAGTAGTTCTGAACTGGATATCTAAGTTACAACATTAGGATTTCAAGAATATACGGTCATATAATAGTTTAAATTAAACATGAATTATAATTAACCTACACAACAGAAATCCACAATAAATCTCTTTAGGGCTTATCAGGTTATTTACTCGAAATATTTCTTAAACGTTAATGTTATTAAGGAAAATTCTTAATTGAACCGAAAATTGGACTTGAAATCACTACATAGATAAAGTTTTAAAATATAGAAATACATTTTAAAATCCATAAAAACATGTTATTCTTATGTATAAATAGATGAATTTCAATATACTTACGCCTGCAATGCAATAGAAAATCGAAAAATTTGAAATAATAACAACAAAAATTTTTAGCAGTTTGCTAAAGTTATCTGTCTATAAAGCCCATTCATATAGTAATAACGCCCTGTAACACAAATTTCGATGTCTAGGTCGCAACCCGTAACTTTTTTGCGCATAAATAACAAAAAAATTAAAGGATCACATGTTTTGGTTTTGATCACAATATTTTTGACTAGTTTAGTTGACCACCCAGACTGGATTGTTTATCGTATAAGGCATGAAATCGAAATAAGGGCCTATTATTTACTCGCGTCACATATCAATGAATCATACTGCACTCAGTAGTCACATTTGCCGGACAATGGCGACCGTTTTAATGCACTAAAACATTTGAGACTTAAAAGGACTAAAATACACTCTTGACATTCTGTGCCAGGTAAGGATAACGTTTTTATTGTTAACAAGCAGTCTTGGGTAGCGACGATGATATCTGCTCGTATGAATGATGACTTCGTGCGAAGTCTCAAGACGCTGGATCCAACGATACACATGAATCCCAAAGACACGGCACGAATATGGAAATTGATTTTCGTGGATAACTATCCTATTGCACAAGTAATAAAACTAATATTTTTTATACAAACAATAATAAGATATTTTAGTTTTTATCGCAGTGAGAAAGACAAAAGGATATTAATTGCTTTAAGACATTTCTTAAAGCTGAATATAAAATACAAATTACATTAATTTACATCATATAATATTATATTGTCATTTTACAGCTATGAAAATATTGAATTTTAAATACAGTAATTATGAAGATATTTAAAGATATTAGATACGAGACACTTATCATAAGTATTTGGATACACTAAACCTTTGGTTATTATTTTACTAGAGTACTCTGTGGAGTCAGTTCATCTTCGAAGATAAGGGGTCGACGTTTTTAGTACAAAGCGTTTTCTGTTTCAGGCCCGTGCTCGTCGGTTATTTGACTTAAAACGTGCCATGGGAGTACCTGTTCTCTAAGGCCACCTTTATCGAGGCGCAAGCAATATTTTGTCTCGATTATCTTTTAAAACGCCTTTAAAATTCAACGCTGGCACTCTCCAAGATACGATGTCTTATTTTACAAATAGCATTTACGCTTTTAAAGTTTGACATTTCAAAATGTCGCCAAAACTAAATAAATTTATTATGTGATCATTATGAGAAAACCTCATGAACGAAATATATTGTAAGTAAAAAGACACTAAATAATAATTACCAAATTAAACAATAGTAATATAATAAAAAAAACTTACCACTTCTATTATTGTTATGAGCATGACAGTTGAATATTAAAAATAAATATATTAACTCAAAAATAGAAATTCAATAATATTTACAACTCTTGCAATAAAAACATTTGGATGTACATTATCTTTAAAAACCATAACTGTGGTGTTGACAGTCATAAAAATACTTTTAAAGTTAAGTGAAAAAATTGGCTACGTAAATTTAGGGTGGCAATAAAGTAATTGCGGTAGGATTCTATTGTTTAAGCGGAGACAGACCCTATTTTATGGTCGACGATAGTTTTCAAAAGAATTTATTGCAGATTCAGATTACTGTCTTTACAAAGCATTTGTTTGTCTCCTATAAATTTAGGGATCAATGCACTACTGAGTTCAAATAGACTACTTAAGAAGAAATATTTAACCTGTACTTATATTAATTAAAATATGTGTTATCAAATTTATGAAACAATATAGGTATTTTAATTTACTTGACTTATTACTAACATATGTACAATGAGATTATTTGAAATTAATAATGTCTGATAAGTGCTAAGATTCTTTATAACCTCTAAAAAGAAATCCCAGTAAACACGCGAATTTTAATTTGACTATAATATTGTTTAAGCCTAAGCTGGTGGATGATATTGAATACAAATTCCATAGTTGTTGTGAGAGTAAACTTTAAATTAGTTTGCTGGCGACTCTATTGTCAGACAACGTCTGACTGACCTTAAGGCGGAGTAATTATTTATAATACAACTATGTATATCGACTTTATATTTTATCACTACGATATTTAGTAATGAATAAATTGTTCCGTTACAAAGTTTTGTAGTCTTTAATTGGTTAAAATACTTTTAAGTTAAAACAATAATTTTCAACATTGACTTGGATAATTTATGAGATATTCTCAGAACCCAGATATACATAAAACGACTGGTTAGAGTATTTTTTTTCTAGCCCAAGTGAAAGATTCCAACGTTATGAATGGGCCATAAAACTTTGGGTATACCTAATGCAATTGTTACGATACTTTTTGGTTTCAATTCGGCTGCCAGTTTTGTATTGTTTGTTCCTTAGTTTCACGTTGAACTGTTTCAATTACTGAGCTTCCGGAAACTCGATTCGCTCCGGTTTGTCAACAGAAAGTTTGAAAAAGGTACAAGTTTATATAGAACACAGCCAGATTTGCAAAACTGTTGTATAATGCTTCCAGTAGAACAATAATCAAGACAGTAGATACATTTTGAGAGTGTTTTTTGGTTATATATTTTTTTAATTTAATATTATTTTTAAGCTTTATAGTAGGAGAATATATGGTTATTGTTACAAATGGCTCTCAATTGTCTAATTTCTGATTGCCAGAATGCAAGGATAATATTATGTAACATAGATTTTGATAATACTTCTATGCTTGGATAAAGTAACATTGAAATAAAAACTTTATTTCAAATAAAGTTCGATTGAGGTGTGATATCGGACCGTGTCAATACAGCATGAGGCATTCCTCAGGGAAGAGCTTTGTGTGATGTTTTCGAAGCTAGTTGTAACAAGATAAGTGGTAATATTGTATGTTACTAGTAAATATTGGATCGTCTCGGGCACGTAAAGTGTTGACTCTAGATATTGACTCAGAATATCAATAGTTTGATCTCCAATACGACCTTGGTTCTCATTTTCTGGTAGAAACTAGAACTTTTACTACTTCCAGTAACTGTGGGTGTTAAAGTAACAGAAAAAATATATTTGAACCAGATTTTTTATACATTAAATCATTGTTTAACCATACATTAGTCACAATTATTGCATAATTATTTGTTTTATGCCAATTAATTTATAATTATATATTTTTTGATAAAAAAAATACTTTATTTAGTTATAAAGTCACATAGGAATAATTTGCTTTCCATATTACCTAGATACAAAATCCTATAAAATACAAGTAAATTTTCTTAGAGTCAACTGGTCTCCCACGGTAAATGCAATTCGACACTCACGTGTTATGGCATCCGATGACTTTTGGTGACTCATGATAGCCTAGTGTAATCCTCAATGGACGTGTTTTTTCTCTTAACTAGCTGGTAGCCTTGTGGGCTTCGATGGAACATACAATTTTTGTCGGTTACAGTTTTATTTATAACGGTCAGTACCATTTGACCTGTAATACAAACTCACAGCTATTAAGTCAAACATGGACTTTTTAATATATTATTCATTGGTAGTCTATATTATTCAGTGATATTCTATACTATGCAAACTCAATACATATGACTATATATTTGTTACATTTAAAATATTATACCATTGTGTTCAGTGAATAGAGCAACAGCAACATTAAAATAAAATACAAACGATAAACAGATAGCGTAAAATACACCTACAAATTGCTTCCATCGTCTTTTATCATAAGCCACAAGATTTTGCCATCTGTTCTTATATTAAATAAGCTTAATGACACCGAGGAAATTGTTCACCGCAATTCCTTTTATTATCAGAGATTTCGGATCTGTCAATCATTATATTCATTGCGGTCCGCCCTCTTGTCAAATATCGAATATGCATTTCCTTTTCCTGTGCTATAGAGAATTTGAATGAAATTATCTTAGAATCATACTCCTTTGTACGATATTAACTTATTGTTTCGTTTGACTATACTGAAGGAAACAACACTTTTTCTTCCAAGTATGAAATTACACACATACGTATCTGTAATACATATTATATGTATGTAAATTGTTTAATTTTATTCTTAGTGTACAGTAGATGGCCTCTAAAAAATAAAAAATATATTTAACTATATTTTTTATTACAGGTTGATATAAAAAAAAATATTCAGCACTCTTTATTTAATTCGAAATAGAGCTGATATTTAAGTTATTTTTAAAACTAATTTTTAATTTCGACCTCCTCCGTGCTGTAATACTAGATGTGTTCATTGAATCCCTGCACTGCGTAAGTCTTCTTCACTGCATTACCAATATTTTTGAGTATTTAAAAACAGGCGTGCCATCTGTTGTAAGCTGATGCAGTGCGGGTCTCACCGATAGATACAAAGACCCATCGCTCCCCCCGCTTCTCCCCACCTATACACCCATGCGGCTTTCGTTCGTTCAAACTTACGTAGGTCAGTTACCGCCCGACCGCAGGGGAGTATGGCTGCGTCAAAACTTATACCGCGATCGCGCAGTTTCTGTTTACATGCGCTGTGAATCGTAATTAACTTGAACAAAACAAACATTTTAACATTGAAGTTTAAGTAATAAAACTGTAAGAAAGTATTTTTTTAGTGATTTTAAGTGACAAATGGACTGTTTTAACGTGAAAATATGAATAAAAACTTATTTAAAATGATTTTGGTTAAAGTTTGGATTTGTTTGGTTATGGTGATTGGTGCGCGCGCACGCTCTGCGCCGCCCGCCCCTGTCGGCTGCCAGTGGGACTATTCGGACACAAAGTTGAGTGAATCTAACTTTCTCACGTGTAACATCAAAACCATCGGCTCGGCAGACTTCTTATTCAAAAACATAACCACAGCGCAGGCGTACAATATCAACAAGTTAAAACTGACATGCACCGATTTACTTTTCTTCGAAAGTTCTTTACATATGAATACTGGAAGTTTTTTAGGACAACTTCGAAAACTTGAAGAATTGCAAATTGATTATTGTAAAATACGTTATGTTCCTGCAACAGTTTTATCGCCACTTCGTGATTTAACGACTTTATCTTTGCGTTCATACAACACTGATTGGCCCGCAATGACTATGGAGTTCCATGCCGAAAGTTTTCGTGGTTTGATGGAACTACGTTCGTTAGATTTGGGTGATAATAATATTTACATGTTACCATCTGAAGTGTTCTGTCCATTATTTAGCCTAGAGTCTTTAAATCTAACTAATAATAGAATACAGGATATCTCAGATATTGGATTTTCTGATTGGGGAAAAGGACCTATAGCTCCAGGGAAATCTTGTAATACTGGCTTGAAGATGCTTGACTTATCACATAACAACATTCTCAGGCTACCTGATAATGGTCTCTCTAGTCTGAGATCTTTAGAAGTTCTGAACATTCAGAACAACTTGATTAATGAAATTGGAGACAGGGCTTTTGTTGGATTGAATTCATTGAAAACTCTTAATTTATCTGGAAATAAATTAGTAGCTGTACCTCCTGAGCTTTTTCAATCTTCACGGGTTATCAGAGAAATATCATTAGCAAATAATTCCCTGTCTGTGATTGCACCAGGACTATTGGAAGGACTTGACCAACTCGAAAAACTTGATTTATCGAGAAACCGTTTGACCAATGATTGGGTAAATAGAGACACATTTTCGGGTCTAATTCGCTTGATAATTTTAAACTTATCATATAACTCACTTGCTCGTTTAGACCCGATATCATTTCAAGATCTCAATAACCTGCAAGTTCTAAATTTAGACAATAATGAAATAAAACTGATAAGCAATGGTGCTTTCGCAGAGCTGAAAAACTTGCATCAACTTTCAATATCAGACAATAAAATTAAAATATTAAATGAAAATATTTTTTCGAATTTATTTGTGCTGAGCCAACTTTATCTTGACAACAATGAAATTTCATCTATACATGACAACTGTTTTGAAAATATTACATACTTACAAGATCTGGGACTAAATGGAAATAATTTAAATGTTATTCCCAGCAGTATTAAACGGTTAAGATTTCTGAAATCGCTTGATATTGGAAAGAATAATATAACCAAAATTTCTAATACATCGTTCGAGGGCCTTGAAGAGCTTTATGGACTACGGCTTGTGGATAACTATATTACCAGTATACCCAAGGATACATTCAGTTCTTTGCCATCCTTACAAGTACTGAATTTAGCATCTAATAAAATTGAAACTATTGAACAAAATGCTTTTGTTTCCAATCCGACATTAAAAGCTATACGTCTTGATGGCAATAAATTAACTGATATAAGAGGTGTTTTTAATAAGTTGAATACGCTTGGTTGGCTGAACATATCTGATAACAAACTTATATACTTCGATTATAGTTATATGCCCGAGAGTCTGGAATGGCTAGATATTCATATGAATAACATCACAAAATTGGATAACGAGCAAAACGTGCAACAAAATATTCGAATGCTCGACGTAAGTTACAATTCTTTAGAAAGAGTGGATGAAATGTCGATACCTGATTCAATACAGATCCTTTTCTTAAATAACAATAAAATTCACACTATTCATCCAGGTACATTCATACAGAAACGCAACTTAGAAAAAGTTGTAATAACAGACAATAAACTTAGAACTGTTGAGTTAGCAGCATTTACATTACCTCATATTCCAAAACATAGAACATTGCCGAAATTTTTTATTGGAAATAACCCATTTATATGCAACTGTCACATGATCTGGTTGCAAAAGATTAACCTTTGGAACCATATGAGACAATATCCGAGATTTGCAGACTTGGAGTCGGTTACTTGTGAAGTCGTTAGCAACAAGTACGGTGGAAAGGCGAATTTAATGGATGTTCCTGAAACACAGTTCCTTTGTTCTTATGAAACTCATTGTTCTTCAAGTTGTTTCTGTTGTGACTTCGAAGCTTGCGATTGTAAAATGACTTGTCCGGAAGGCTGCTCTTGCTTTCATGACAGTAATTGGAATTCAAATGTTATTGACTGCTCAAATGTAGGATATACTGAAATACCAGAAAAAATACCCATGGACGCAACGGAATTGTATCTTGATGGAAATGATTTTGGGACATTAGGCAGTCACTTATTTATAGGTAAAAAGAAATTACATAAGTTATATCTGAATAACAGTAATATTGCCACTATGGACAACGATACCTTCAATGGATTACATTCACTAAACGTTCTGCATTTAGAAAATAACCACTTAACTGAATTAGCTGGCGGCGAATTCTCACAAACAAAGCATTTACGAGAATTGTATTTAAACGATAACTTCTTAACAAGTGTAGGGAATTCGACTTTTGAAAATTTGTCTTCATTACGTGTAGTTCATCTTCAAGGCAATAAAATACTTGATCTTGATAAAAAATTAAACCACATTACTCATTTAGAAACTGTGAATATTAAAGGCAACATATTCACCTGTTCCTGTGAGCATTTGATATCTTTGCAAAATTGGCTAAAGAAACATAACAAGGATCCTTCGGATATGATGTGTTTTGAAACTAGTTTAAATATGACAGTGTTTGATGTAACTGACAAGTGTCATGACTCTATAGTGACGGACAATACTATACCTACAGAAAATCAGCCTTTTCAATATGATGAAATTAGCACCATAAAATTGAACTTTGTGCCTCTTCTGGCTGTTGTGTTAATAAGTGTAATTCTTATTTTATTGTTTGGTGCTTTAGCTTTTTCATTTAGGCAAAATGTACGATTATGGGCGCACTCAAAATATGGTGTTAGATTGTTTAAAAGTGCATCAATACAAGAAAGTGAACTTGATAGGGATAGAATGTATGATGGATATGCTGTATATAGTTTATTAGATGATGACTTTGTTTCAAGAGTAGTTGCTCCAGAAATGGAACACTTTGGTTACACTATGTGTTTCCATTATAGAGATTTACAACACGTTCCAGAAAATTACTTAATAGAACAGATTACAAATGCCGCTGAATCTTCAAAAAGAATTCTTATATTTGTTTCCTTTAATTTTTTACACAATGAGTGGTCCAAAACTTCATTTAAAGATGCTATAAAACATGTCATCACAACTATTCATCCTTCAATCAGGCGGCATAGAGTATTTTTTATTCTCACCACAGATGTAAGTGCCCTAAATTTAGATGTAGACTTCCAAAGCTATTTAAAAAATTGTAACGTACTAATTTGGGGTGAAAAAAAGTTTTGGGAAAAGTTACGATTTCTTATGCCAGATATATCAAATTTGCAATGGAATAAAGAGACAAATAATTACAATCACGGTGTATGTCCTAATAGTAGACGAAATCCCTCTCGATATACTGCGTCACCAACCGCCCCCGAGCTTTGGTACAAATATGATGCTCTTCCACCACAAACACCTTCTACCACAAATGTTGGTATTACTGTTGAGGATGACACCTCAATGTTGACAAACACAACTTTAACAAGTCAAATACAAGAAATTGATAATCCACATCATAGTTATATTTCTATCGATACCCAAAATTACGAACAACCTTATGGAGGTCGGCCCAGACCACCTAATACCATACGCAAACATACAGTACCCCATTCTCCTTCGATGCTCGATGAGCAAGGCTATTTACAACCCCGTTCATCGGTACATGATTGCTTGCCACAAACCCATACAGCCGTGCATAGATAACATGTCACTAAACCATCGCTATCTTAAAAAGATACTCGTTAATGGAACATTACATTCCAAACCATATGTAGACTAGTCTACATTGGTGTTGCCCAAGCCTTATAGAATAGTAAGATTTTTTCATAAAGGTTTGTTGAAATATTCACAAAGAGAACTTGTTTGTTCTTGATTACACAATAATCAAAGATAATATATATTTGATGAGACTGTTAAATATCACGAGTACGTAATAAAAAACGTAGTCTTATTCAACTTTAATTGAATTAATAATAAATTTTTGCAAATGTATTAGTAATAAGTATCAAAATAATTGTTGTTCTTTAAGACTGATAAATTTAAAATGTATAGATTTTTGGATTGCCAGTAGGTATGTTGTGTGAAATGACTATTAAGTATTTTGGTATAGCATGTTATATTATCTCATTGTTACCAAATATATGTAATGTAAATATATTGTATATAAATGTATGTATGTAAAGTAATATTTGTACAGTTTTACTAGTCATTAATTAAGATTGAACGGTGTTAATACTTGTAGATATAGTGTTACATGGTCAATAACATCATCTGTTTAGTGATAGAAGCAATTAATATTCCTTGTAGTGAGATAATGATTTGTCAAATTGCCTATCTCTATCAATTTGATAGTTCGAATATATAATATAATTTATGTTATTGACTGCGTTTACAAAATGTACCTAATATAACTCATTGTCGATTGTTAACGTGGTGAAGAAATAAACAAAATCAATTATATTTCATTTTTATTATTTTTTTCCTATAAAAATACTTATTGCATAAATATTTTACCCACATAATAATGAACAATAAAAGATTCTTGTTTCTTCTTCCATAATAAATCTGTTTTGAAAGTCTTCAAACATTTTTTTTCGAATAATTATAAATTAACTGACAATATTGCAATTCATTATTGCTTTTACCAGTGCATATTTTATTAGAGACAATTTTTTACTTACCGACAAAGAGACAAAAAGAACATTATATAAAAACCATAATATGGTATTATACGTCTACTAAGTCCGTTGTTTTCTGTCCGACATATTGAGAAACGAGGAACGGTTTATCAAAAAAAAAGGGTCGGCGTGCCGACAATCAGCCTAAGTCATAATGATGGACCCTATCCAGGTAGATTCCTAACTCCCAAGTCATATTTCTAACCGTCACGGATATTCTATAGTAGCCATAAAAGAGATTTACAATAGACTGTAATATATTTGAAACTCGTTATATTATGGTTAAACTTGACCGTCTGTCAGACGTTGTGTGCAGCATTTATTGATTTTTTGTAATACTTAACGAAGTTGCAGCTCCAACGCACGACATATGGCATGATATGATGACTAGTCACATATATGTAGTTATAAAAATAGTTCTAAAACTAAAAAGACCAAATGATAATAATTTTTACTAGTATTTTATTAAAAATAAATTCCTTACTGTATAAACAATAGCCATAATTTTTTTTAAACTATATTATCTCAAAAAAAAAATTCTTAATAAGTTTTAACTATTTTTTTTATCATAGAAAACTAATTAGAACTGTTTTAAGATTTTTTATATTCATTAATTATATACAAATAGACCTATTTCAAAGTTTTTTTAACATTATCCGTAGTAGTTTTCACTTTCATGAAAAAAAAAACAAAATGCTAGAAAAAAAATTGATGGAGAGATCTTTTCAACCTATATTTAATATCATCGTTCTAACTTATAGTCGAATAAATCAGAAGATAGTAATTGAATTCAGTTTGGTCTTTATTATCTCTAATACATTACCAAAACGATATCAAGTTAGAGGATACCTGCTATCAATATCTGGAGTATCGGGCCTATCTCAGGATTTCACGGTTAAACGCACCAATGGCTCTCCCGGTCATACCAATGTAGCCCAATGATAGATAAGAAATGAACCGCAGATATGAAAACGTTTTATATTACCTTTGTTGCTTCATATTGGGGATTGCCCAACTAATGATAAGATCAATGACTATCCATTGGTTCCTATGTTCATTTGTTTGATATCCGGGTATTCTTTAGAAGTAAATTATATCTTCTGTTTTTGTAACAAGCACATATTCTGATTATTTTTAAACTATAATAGAATTAATATGGTTTTCTATAAATTTACTAAAATACTAATAACTCAAATTACGTTTTTGTGGCATCTTGCGGAACGAGTAGAGACTTGTCAATTTAAAGGAAAAGCACATTAATATTATGTTAAATCATCTACCTCGTGTATAAAAAGAAGTTTCTTATTTTTTGCTGACTATATAGTACACAATAGAATGACTGATCGCAGTTCAAGCACCAATCAAATCAGATAGCATTTTTGTGTGGCGTTTGATCGACGTTTGATATCCACCTCTGTTTTCGACAATAACAAAATTTATTTGGTGCTCATACCTCCCGCTGACCAGACATGGCGTTTCACACTTCAAGTTATTCGAAACGGCATAGGTCACGTCCTCTCACTCAAGCCCGACCAGGAGCGTTTGAGACGAAATTGGTTCGTGACAACTGAGAGATACTTATCGTGATTTTCTTGGCAATTCTGATGCGATGCTTTGTTGCTAGAAGTAATGGGAGCATGAGAACTCGGACAAACTCGCCAACAAAATTATTGTTTGACAAATATGGGCATGATTGTAGAGCAATCGTTAGACTTTTGTATACTTTCTGTAGACTATTTAGCTATGTCATCGTAAATAGAATTTGTCTGTATCAGTAATATAAAATGTAGTTTATGAATTGTGTAATAATTACTTATAAAGGATTGATTACTCATAAAAAAATATTATTATACAATGTCAGAAGGTTCAGGAATCATATATTTTTAACTTAATAAAAAGACTCATGTTCTTAGACCGTCACACTTTTATCGCTTGTTTAAAACAGTAGGCATTATCTCAATTTTTTATATTGAACAAAGATAACTTATTATGAGATGATACAAAGGTTTCCTTATATTAATGAAGTAACAACCGCGACAAGTAACCATTTTCGACATTTTTTTGAAAGAAGTCATTTATTAATTGTAAGCATCAATAAGCTCTTTAATTAATCAATAGGTATAGGTATAAGACATCACATCAAATCCAGTTGAAAAATAAACAACTTCATTGTCGGGAAAATAAATTGAGTTATGGGAGATCGAATAAATCACCACGGAAATACTGTCACGAAGATACAAAAAAAATGGGAGAGTGGGAATCTACAGTCGATTTCATTATCCCGATGTCCCGGCCAGTGAGCATGACTGACTTTTATATCTATGAATGAAGTTTTACAGAGCAAAACTACTCGCTTTCCGATGAATAGCGTCAGTTTACAAATAAAATCGATGTAATAGATAGACGTATACAGTTGGTTCTTTCAGAACGTAGTGTATCATCAAAGAAGATATAAGATTGATATTTTTGTTTGCTCAATAATAGCGATCTGAAGTAATTGAGATTAGATGACGGTGATCGGAAACAAATATCACCGCGTAGGCGTCTAAGTAAAAATCAAGTGTGATTAAAAATTATTAAGTGAACATATTAAACAAAGTTTTCCTATCCCACTACAATTATATAAAAAATAAAAAAATTGTGGTTGTGTATCCGTGTTTGTTACTTTATTAGTTGAAAACTATTAAAAAATATAGTTTAAAATATTATCACTCGCTGGAATAAAATATAGACTTATGAAAATTAAATTAATGAAATGGATAAAATGCAATATTTCTTATTCTATGTTATATTTTTCAAAGTATTTAAGTATAACAGCGTAGTTATAACTTATAACCTATATACACATATCCCACACATATTTTGTAATCTAAATTGTTATCTTGTCCACATCCTATTGCTGATTTTAATTTTACTCCTAAATTATTATATTTATATTAAATTATTATTATAAGTAGAAATTTTAGGCTTAAATAATATAAGTAGCAACATATATTCTCAAAAAATAAATACTGCAATTTAGTTAATAATTTAAGCCTCGTGTGTTTGACATCAACCTATTTGTTAGATCCAAAATAATAAATGGTATAAAAAATATAAGTCAATGAATCAAAGAATGCGAAATGTTTCCTGTTATTCTGATAATTATATAGTGGTTATATAGAAGGGAATCTTTACAACGAGAGGGATGAGACTAAAAGATACCTTGCTGCTATTAAATTTTAGCATTCGTCATCATTCTGGAGAAAATGAGTGCCATTAGCTAGTTCCGTTGAATCAATGGAACTCAAAAAGCAATATTTCGATAACGCTGAGTCATTCCCACCCTCGATTTGTTAGCTGCCAAGCATCGGCTTCTTAAATATACAAAGAAAGCTTCCCCACAATTTCAGATGCGAAACAAAATAATATTTACCATAAAAATTTGGGTGTAAGAAATAGGTTTTATAGCAAGGTTTTTTAACAATTAACATTTTTGACTGGAAGGAATATATTAATCTTGGACTAATAGGTAACATTCATGTTTTATACATAACGAAATGTTTTCAACTTACAACCATACTTAGTGTGCAAAGTATGATATAAAAACAAGCAATAAATAACAAGATCAATCATACATTCTAATATTATCTATTGTTTGCAATTTTCAACTGATATAATGATCTGAAAATTATTACTTATATAACGGAGCGATGAGAAGAATGTTTATCGTTTCATCTATAATAGTAGCACATAAAAAACCAACGAATTGAGATCAGTCGAAAATAGCTATCGTAATAAATTATGATTTACGAGTCAATTTCAGAGAAAGGTCAAGTTAAGTTAGAGAAGAACGACAACACTGTATTAAAAATATTATTTACGTTATTAATATTATCTCTACGAAGTTATAATAAGTATTTATAAGAAGTTATCATTTGCAGTATTACAAGTACCAATTCTATAATGTTTCGGGAAATTAAATGTTTTTTTTTCTATCTAAGACGACTTTTTATTTTAAGTTAATTCGAATTTGTTGCATAATTTTAACAACATAATTATATTATAAACAACTTATAAGTTGATTCACGCAGTTGAAAGCTAAATATTTTTTATAGAGCGCCATCTAACCAAAACGGAATGAACTTCGGGATCCAGCAGAACAGATATTCTTAGCTGATTTTATTACTTATTATATCAAAACTAATACTGATTACTTTAATTACTTCCAGATTTATATAAAAAAAGTATCTTATATCTTTATACAAATAAAAAGAATATAATTAGATTATAATGAGATTTAAGATTTTCGCGAGTATTCATTTAAATGAAACTAGTATTATTCGGATTTACTACGCGGATTTTATTATTTAAAAACTACATAATCCCGACGTTTCGGTTACTTTGCAGCAACCGTGATCACACCTCGTCTGCCCGTGATCACGGTTGCTGCAAAGTAACCGAAACGTCGGGATTACGTAGTTTTTAAATAATAAAATCCGCGTAGTATATCCGAATAATACTAGTTTCATTTAAATAATTAGATTATATATGTAAACGGCCGCTGGATTGTTTCTCGCTATCGCGATGCTTTTACGTTACAGTGGACAAGCAATTAAAAACGTAGTTTGCTTTGCCACTAAAGTAAACTTACGTCGGCATCATAAAAGGGATTGTATTAACGCAGGTGCGCCCACCGTCTTTGTTAACATTCAATAATTAACAGTAACGCGAGGTGCTAAAAGAAACCGACGGAATTTATTGCCCATTGCCAATTTATAACTGGGCACGCATTCCTAATGAAATTTTAGTTATTATTTAGTTATTGCTATATGTTTAGTTTTAAAACAACTGGATATGCTACATAAACCTACTTTTGAAACAGCGTTACTTAAACCTAAAATAAATTAAAAATAGAGTATTTGTATGTTTACCTAGCAATTTTGTTCGTGACATTGTTATAAAACCAAATAATATAAAACCATCTTGTGGTGGTGTTGGTGTTTATACGTAACTAAATGCCCTTAAGTTACGTATAAATTGTTCTTAATAGTACAGATATATCATAACTTAAAGAGTTTAAAAAAAAAGTGTTCTCCTTAAAAAATTTGATCTAAAAAATGTGCCCTTTGGCTGAGATCCGATCCAAAGTTTGTGTTAGAAGACGAATAAAGCTGCCAGCTAGCAGTGGGTGCTCCGTTTTTTAAATTGACCCGAGATTTTTTTTTTTACTTTTAATAATTCTTAAGTGACAGATGAAGATGACCGAAACGTTTCGATGGGCGTCATTCTAAGCTGAGCTGAACAAAATGAATCATAAATATATAAATGAGGATAATATTTTTTTAAGATATGCTTGGAAGTTATTTTATCAAGAAATATGTGTCATAAATGAAATGTTTTTTAGGCTTATTGAAATATTTTAGTTAAAAATGTTATATTTTTGGGGCTCAAAGTATTTTTAGCAGTCAGTTTCGAACATTAGAATAATTATAATACTAGTATCCTATACTTATCACTTAAAGAATCAACCTTTTTTAATAAGGTCAATCTTCCAGACGAAACAAACTACGTAAAATTGATATTTATAGCTTTGAAGAATAACTTTTCAAACTATTATTAAAAGATTTAAGTCCATTGATCGCGAATGAGTTGCGAAGTGTCTTCTTTTAAGAATTCAAAGTCTATATTAAACCTAACTAAATAATAAATCGCTCTACAAATATTGATTTTCTAATTTGAATACAATGTATTGTTTGCTTGTCTGTTAGTTTTTATTAAATTGATCTCTCTGACCTTATTCTATAGAGGTTAACGGGCTATCTGATTGAAGCTGTAGCTTAAGGCATGAATAAAGGGAAACTTAACTTTATTATTATTCTTATGTTCTAGAATGTAAACAGAAAATAATTACTTATAAAATTATACATAAATATGTTTTAGTTACTATTAAGCTTGATATTATATATTTATTTTGATCTCAATTTGAATTTAAAAGATCAATTTAAAAAATTATCTTCTGTAGAATCAATCAATCATTTTCATGACAAATATTATAAAGTATTCATAAAGCAGATGCTGTAACACCGAAAGATTTCATTGTTAAAAAAATCCCTTCCGACTTGAAAAACCAAACAAGGCGTTAATTTTGTAGATAGGAATCAAAAATAACTCGCCCCCTTATAAAATATTGATATTTTATAGTCACATCATAGTCTGTGTAAAGCAGGCAGCTACGATGGCATGCCTTTAGCATACCAGATTACCACATCAAGTATTCTGTTTCTAAAAATCAATCAACCCAATATCAATCTTAAAAACGTAACGCCAAGAGTTAAATTACAGCAATCATGTTTGCCATAAATAAGTGCAGGTGGCGTTGCTTGCGATGCCATCAGCTTTATCTTAAATATCCCATCTTCAAATATCAAACTTTTACTTTTATAGCTTATTAAAAAGTGCATTATGTCAACAATATTTGATAAAGTAAATAACTTTAACACCCGACTTCTAAACATGTATATTATTATACATATATTTTAGTTTGAGGCAGTAAAAGAAATAATAATACTCATTCACAATACTCGACCATTAAATTTGTTTTGTGTTTGGAATATTCTTATAAATGAATCGTATATGACTATACATTGTTATATCGTCTTTTTAATATCATAATGACATACTATTAAAACAATGGAAAGACAATTTATTTGAAATAAAGACAGATATACCGTTATATACAATGATATAAGTTGAAGCTAGAATCTTCTATCATTAATGAGCACATACTTATATTTTGTACACAATAGATTAAAGCTGTGTGTTTCGATGTAATTGGCTTAAAAATTGCTTGTTTATCGGTTAATATTGAACGACTGCCAGCGGCTGTCCAGTCTTGTAATGAACTCATTGCATGACCCGTTCGAATTATAACTCTACTTTTAATATTGTGAAACCATAGCAAATACATACTTTCATCATGGTCACTTTCAATTATCTCATTCGATATCTTTTAATTGTCTCAGAACTCGGAAACCGGTTGTAGGTATTCTTAGTATGAATAGATATATCATTATTAATCGAAATTTCCATTGAATTCGACGGATGTATGACGTTGTTATTATGATAACCTAATTTATAAATTCCAATTACATTTCAAAATAGCTATATAGCAATTAGTTCTTTCATTCGTTTTGTTAGGTTAGCAAATTAAGGGCTAGTGGAATAAAAGTTAAATATAAACCACGTTTGACCGGCCACCAACGTGGGGGGTGTAAACCTGTCAATCAAACTACACTGCAATCTGCATAGACTTTTAATACAGCTATATATTTTATCCAACTGTTTACCCTTAGGTCACCCGACCAGCCAACTTGTCAGTTTATTAAATTTATGAATGCACTTCTGCAAATTAAATTTATGGTATTATCTATGTTATACGAGTTTTTAATTTGCATTACGATAACATTTATTATAATTGATCACATTATGTTACAAATTGTAACCTATAATAATAAAATGGACATACATCGATATAATGTTCTATGTTTGAATTTTACATTCGCTAAGGATATAAATTGAAGTTCACCGACGTCAAGGAGCTTTGATTTTATGGTATAAACCGGGTCGTGGCCCCAAACCCAGATAGTTAAAAGGTTTGAGGTCTCGTGAGAACACAAGACCACTTCAACCTAATGCACTATCAGCGGACTAACAAATAGTAGAGAGCAACAACCATGTCACGGATCCACGTACCAATGCTTACTGGTGCAGTTAATTTGATTTTATATCTGCATTTTTGTTAAATTATTTCATATTTTACACATTTACTCCTTTAGAATATATGTTTTAGCTATGTAAATCATTTTGCTATAAGCTTATTGTCATTCAAAGCCTAAATTTTGCCTTTTCCTTATTTTATATTTACTATATATACAATGAGAATAAAAACAATAAATAAAATGATTGCATATCTGTATAATATATATGTAATGCAATATTTACGTAAAGAAACGTGTAGTATAATAGACAAAGAACTTTGCTTTCATTGGACAACTATTACTTGGTAAGTCTGTATATAGTCGAGCTTTCAAGGATTCCTCAGAAAACAATGTCGTGTGCCTTTTGACATCTGTTCGCGAACAAGGGAAACTTTATTCTTTTATCTGGTCGTTTTTCAATAGAATTTCGAATATTGATGCTATTTCCTGTAGGAATATACGATAGCGAATTGAAGACACATAATTTAACTTTTTCGCATCGCACAATATTTTAAATTTCTTATATTTTAATATTATAGAGAACTAAATAAGTGGATTATTTTTACCTTAAATAAAAGTCAATTAAACTAGTTTATGTTTTTCAGACCAATTATAACATGTTGATATTCCTAACAATAATAATTTACAGATAAAAATGAAACTTGCCGTAATGTTTAGTGTCACATCGCCAAAATTTACAAGCTAAAACTAGACATAGAATTTAGTCCCACAGGCGAAACCGAGGGAATAAGCTAATAAAATATAATTCTATCAAATACCTTAAAGTAATGCCGTGGGTGCCACGATATCGTTTGAACTTAAACGTCAGCTCGATTTGATACGACGCGTCACATGTGACGTGCCGCTTCCTTTGTGTTAACTGTTATTAACTTATTTAATAACAGTGGATTTGTTCCGTCAATATTACTTTCATATCACAGAATATAATTATGACTAAGTGACATGAATGTTATGAAGGATAAGCAATCAAAATTACGATAAACTTACAATCAAATATAATCATAGAATAGCATATTCGTTAAAGAATCTTTTAGTCGCTTTTGGTAACTTGTTGAAATGATTTGCTATACTATACAAACTGAAAAACCTATTTCAGCTAATAACAATTCAGTCCTTTGTATATTTATCTTTAGAGATATCAATACCACTATCATATAATTTTTATCAATACGAATAAACTTATCAAGGTCTTGTGCTAAAAGAAAAGCTGTTTTAGCATGTAATGACCAATTCCTTCACGTTGATTCACCCACACGATCAAAGATAATTTCGAAGAACGATCAGTGCAATCAATAAAACAGACCGACATTCATCTGTCCGAAAAAAATTGATGGACGTCGCCAAAAAGAAACCCATCTGCGAGGTACAATGCAATGAACCTGTAATAAAAATTAATACCCATTCAAATAACTCGCCTTTGGCACCGAAATATCGGGTCCATATAAATGATGCTTAGTACACACGGTAATAAACGCTATATTGCTTGAATTTGCCAGTTGAAATAAAGATTTCAAGTGGAATTTAATATTCGTATTTGAGACTGCGGCTCGAGTGGGAGTGGCTGTTGTTTGTGCCTCACCGGAAAGATTTATATTACATGCACTCGTAAGCGAGTGATCTGAAATTGTCCACAGCAAGACCCGACATATTGTGACCCACGCCCATACGTAACGACTATTCAATAATGCTGAATGAACGATTGCTTCTTTGATGATCGAGCGGACGATCATCAACGTTTTGCATGATCAAAAAGAAGTTTGTAAAGCGATCCGTTGTCGGTGTGAGGTTTTGCAAGCTTTGCTCAATATAAGATGCTATTACCTCAATGTTATGGGAAAACATGTTAATTAGGAATATTTTTATTATTCTTTATAGATTTAGGTAATGAATAATAATATATGTATAAAAACACAAAAGCATTGTCGTAAACAACAAACAGGAATAGGCGTTACGTAAGGATAGCTAAACAAACAGAGAATAGAATATTAAAGATGGATGAAACGATAGTTTTCGTAGCAGCTTAAAAAATTAAGCCAACCCTTTCCTTGTCGGACGTTGAGATCTTTTTACACTTGACAGGGATAAAAAAAGACATGTGGTTCGATTCTATTATAATTGAAAGCAAAACCTGGTTCGTAAGTTTCTACTTCAACAATAAGACATTTTAATAAATTTCATTAAGATTGACAGAACTGATTAGTATTTCTACTCAACCCTTCCTGTTTCTTGATGTTACAGATAAAAATAGAGCAAGTGAAAAAATATCTATAATAAACTACCGAAACTGTTAAACAAATATATTATAGAATAAAGTTTTCAGCTTCCTTTGTGATATATATGTAGATATAATTACATATTAATAAAGACGTGCGTCGTTTAAGGGTCTTTTCGATACATTTGCTTTTATATAAAAATATCCCGCTTACTTCAATTGTTTCAAGCTAACGCTAAGATTATTGCTACCCCGTTGGATAACAAAAGAGTATTGCGGTGTTTTAAAAGCGGATTAAAATAGGGACGTAGTCGTATCATAGCCGCTAAGAGCGTATTTAAGTTTATGGAAACTGTGTCGACTTTAAGATGCTTAAACTATGACTTACCTTTAAAAGGGTTGCGCTTTTTGTTTGATCACGTTTAAAACGCCCTTTCAATAGCCGATGTGATATTGTGTGAGAAGTTTCTTTTCTTTATGTTTTCATCGTGGGGGTTCCGGTGATTATTTTAGATCTCGTCTTTATTTTATTTCATTCTAAGCTTCAATTAGTGGCTTTCCACCATATTTGTTGGACAAACTGCGCGGTCAGCTAACGAACATTATTAAATAAAGTAGTGGAAACGAAAAAGGTAAGAACATTTATTTCACTTCATTCGGCAACAAAAAATATATTTTGAAATATTTGAATGTATCCGAGAATTTACTATGAAATGCTTCTCCCCGTAGAGGCATTTATCATTTTTGCTATTAAAATGGAACAACAATACCTTGAACCCCGAAGGAGCCGACGGGCCTATCACAATAGCAAATGATACCTCGGGGTCCGAACGACCTCAATGTGCCTTAATTAACTGGCGGCTACTTATGTAGAAATAATGATCTCCAGACTGAATTATTTACTTCTATATATTATAAGACTTCGAATGCATAGTTATATTTCTTTATACAGGTTTAATGATAGGTTTAATATAATTAATAAATCCTTTTCTGCATCAACATTTATTAAAGGTAAAATTAATGCACTATAAAATAATAATATAATATATAATATAATTAGTTTATGATGTTAAAATAAAAAAAAAATCATGATAAATATCTATAAAATGGTCTTTAGTTGTTTTATTATCCAAAGACAGAACAAATTAAACATAAGAATGTTATCGTTGACCATACTTTAATATTTTTAACTAAGACAAATTCAGTAGGTCATTGAAGCAGGTGTTGCAACAAACAACAGCTGTAACTAATGTTGAAAATAAGTTCTAGAGAGATTCATTAGTTACATAGTTTGTTTAAGGTCGATTACCGTGTCTTTATAAACAATGCACCGCCCAAGGCTAACAAAAGTTTAGCTGACGTCATTAAATTGTCCGATTTTAGATTAGTTTTTTGGGGATGGACTTGAGTGTTGTGAAATTCTTTAATTCCATGTTTGCCTTCGGGACTCGGTAATGGCTCTCACCGAAGGTTCGGCTCAGATAAAAGCGATAATTATTTTATCGTGGGGAGTTCCTTGTTTGTTTCTCTAATAGCTACTTTAATGGAAGTCTGAGAGGTCGTGTCGGAATAGCAATGTGGGTAAAACGCATAAATTAAGAACTGGCTATCATCTACTTCATCTATTTTCTCAAAAGTAAGTTTTTAACTATATAATATTTTATTTTTAAATAAAAATATAATAGATTAACAAATTTTCAGGACCATAAAAATGAATCAATCACAAAGCTAGATTAGAAGGTTATATTAGTGGCATTTAGGTTAATTAGAGCCTTCTCTATTAAAAGTCGAATGAAAACATAATGCTCGTCGCGTCCCTTAGCTGTCAAGAGCACCGAAGCTGTCAAAAATAAGAAAATTATGTTTAGTGACTCATTCAATCATTTAAAACGGGTTCAACAGCTGACTACGACTGTCGGAATTTTATATGTTAGAGGTTAAAAAACAGTCATCAATTCATTTCCTAGGCATACCAACCTATGAGCCTTTCTATAGTTTCCATATTAAAAGATCATGACATAAACTGTTTTGCATTTAAGTAAATGTCAGCGTTATTGTCCAGCGCTGTACGCACAAGCCATATTTTGATTAAACTTTTAAGCGGGCACATATAAATTGCAATATCTTATGTGTATGTGAATAAAGTGTTTTATAGATTGCATTTTGTTAGTATGAAAGGCAATGTTAGCTTGCAGCTATAAGCCGCTATTCGCATTGTACCGCATCGATATTTTGTATGCACATTTAAATGCGACCATCTATGTCGGTGACCGTCGGGAACCTCGACACGCTATAGAAATTCGCAAATTGGTTTTTTTATGAGCACCATGTGCTACATTTTTATGGCTAGTTCAATGCATAAATTAAACAAACGAATTTTGTGTGCTAAATGCAGAAAATATTTTACGCATAAATAGATTTTTATAGAACATGGATTTGTTAATTCCATCATATCTATAAATGCACATATCATACGAAACATTTTTAAATGTTTGATCAATAATTTGTAGTTGCATGCTATTTTTATTAGCTTGGCGACTGCGATCGATAAATGAACCACAGGTAATTCGTTTTTATGGTCGATGCAAAAACAAAGTGGATTGACCTGATGCCACTGTCGGTTGCGTGTGAAGTTACTGTTTAAGGGCTGGCTATAGAAATGGCGGAGCTCGTTTTTTTCTCGAATTTTTGCAGAGATTTAAAAAACCTCGAAAACTAAAAGAAACTGTTACATGCGTGTTAAATATATCAAATCAAAAATAAATTTACATCCAAATTTTATTTCATTTGTTATTAATTATTCTTCTCATATTTATTTATATTTTAAAATATTAGAAAGCAAGCCAGAATTTTTAATTTAGTCATGTTTTGTTTACAATGATAAAACTACTTAATCTGTTCAAAAAGGGCCTCGATTTAATTATACGCAAACTTGTTAAATAACAGAAATCATCTTTTACGTACGTTTGATATTTCTAATTTCATTAAAAAAAAGTTCAACTGTAATAAAATTTCATTACTACGATAGCATTCAAGTTTATCAGACCAATAAACCTAAATAACATAATCTATTTAAGGCTATTACTTTCTTTATTAAGTGATTCGTTATAGTAAAGATAAAATGTAAACTCTTAACACTGTTTTCCCATCGCTTCGCTTATGGCTAACTTCAGACTTGAGATCGGTCATGTGTACACGCATACTGAAGACCCACCTACGTTGTGACCTGGCCTTATATAGACCACCATGTTCACAATCAAGACATAAGTGTAACTTAAGCTTAAATACCCCTCATAAGACACACATATATTGTATTCTTATGGATTACAAAAACATTCTAAAATTATATAAATGTATTTTAATGTCATCTTTAATTATTACCTACGGCCTATTTGATTAAAAAATAAATAATTATTAAGAAATATATAATCATACTAGTTTTATTTCTATTAAATTACAATGTATCAGTAATCGCATACGTTCAGTGATTGGAATTCAGTCGCGCGAACGTGACAAAACATTTAAAAAGCAAAATTAAACTAACGGGCAAAAGTTATGTATGTGTACTGAATTTATATTTAGAATTGATGACGCTATATTCTGTAAACCAATTAGTTGCCATCGTGTTGCTGCACGAGAAACTATCTTTGATCGCCTTGTATCCATAATATACTAACAAATCAAATTACAAATGGTATTGGACAACTAAATAAAGTTTTTTTTATCTTCATGTATTCATATTTCTAGTACATTGTTAAACATTTTTATTCTTTTGTTTATATTTATTGGTAGGAAACCTGATTGTTACAAATGTCCGGTGAGCTGCATTCCATAAAATACTCTACTCAATGCTCTTCAGTTCCCCATCATTTAGCAAGTGCGGTCAATGTACTCGATGCTCATTGGAGTTTGATTGAGACAATGCGATCGTCTGTCACGCTAAATTTTAATAGTCGTTTTTCTCATTCCACAGTCAATGCTAAAGTGACGTCTATTTAAATTAAACAAGTCAAAGTTACGTTACGTGACATTACTTTAAAATTAAACAGGAAATAACTTTGAGTAACCTCTTTTTATTATTAGAAGATCACAATTGTTTTTACACCTCATTTGTGATCAATTTATTCTGTTTTACCAATACTATTTCAATATTATTGTGCATAATGTTTAAAATTTAAGACAAATTTTTCATATCTATAAGTGTCAAGATCCGTGAGATTATATAGGTATGACATGGATAGACCAAACAAAGATACCGCATGAATACTTTTTAATGCGCCAAAGATACGACCAATGCTTATTGTATGTCAACAAAAGAGTCTTTTTTTTCTGAGATTTAATTTCTTGAGAGTTTATTTTCTTTTCAAGGATTCACATAAAATGCATTTATATGAAGTCGTTTCTGTGGGACAAAGGCGAGCTGTCGCGGTCCAAGATATGACAGCTGCCGAGTTCACGAGCCAGTGATTCTAACTCACCGTAAAAGTTGCACGCGATCCAACAAAAAGGCCGTTATGTTCAAAATTTAAACTTCATTTAAATCGTATTTTGCTATATTTCTTAAATTTTTAGACACACCTCTGTTGCAAGAGATGAAGTGGGTGGAAGCGGCAGTCCTTTGTTATATTGTTATACGTTCTTTTGTGGTTTATGAAAATTTTAATAGTCTATAATCTAGTTGGTCAAGCTTTATTTATTTTATCTTCAAACTCAATTATTTATCAAAATTTTATTTCAATTTTTATATTTAATTCAAAAACTACTAAAACTAAAAATTAAGCAACATTTATGAGTATAATATAACAGCACCCATATTTATTTCTAGTATTTTTACTTCTTCTTGCTTAAAGTGTATTTTAACGCATAAATAATGCAATTCCAATTCCAATCAAGGCCTTTGAAAGGTAATCGAGAGAAAAATAAACATCTGAATATAGTTTAACACACGATCAGTCTCTGTGACACAGATAAGCATTTAAAGTCCGATAATGATCTATATTCATGTTACAATCATTGTTCGGTATTTTTTGTTGCAACTATACAATATACGATTGCGTTTTACTCGTAATAGTCTGGTAGTTATTGTATCAGAGTAATAGATACTAAGTCACAGTATGAGAAATATAAATTGCGCATTGAAATCCGATATACCTGATGGTTTTTATGCTGTTATTTCTTTGAATGTTATGTGTACACAAAAGTTTTAGGTTTCTGATTACGTGACAAACTTGGAAATAATAGAATCTAAACCCAGTTGCTTTTTGTTCACATATGTTATCACGTAGAATATTTTAAAACTGTATTATTTTTGTTTAGATTAGATATGCTAAGAATAATATTTGTTTAAACAAGACGCAACTACCTTTTCATATTTTGTTAATTCAGTTATTAGTCATGAATAACAAATATAGGCGCACCTATGTTTTTTCTGCATATGGACAATTTTTGTATAAAATTTTTCATATAAAGATTTGGAGACCTAAACAGCTATTAATCGCACCAAGTTTTCAAGTCCTAAAATATTCACTATGTAACAAATTTATTGTCCATACTCTTTTGTTATAAAATCTCTATGGACCATCGATATTGTTTAAGAGGCCATGGGGTACAATGACAACGCACTTCAGTAGACCCTTCTCATTATTTAATTCCACGGAAGCTGGACAAGTAGTGAATTTTACCTCATTGTAAATACCATGTTGTTTCTTTACTATTTTGTTCCTTTTAAAATAGGGCTACCTACTAAGATTCTATTGTTACCATCTGTCTACCTACAATTATATGGAAACAGTAGCAAAATATTGTTTGTTTATTCTCGAAAATGCCTCGGTGACATGTGGACTGCTTTTGTTTGAGTGCATTATAATTTATAGCTCTTTGACCACCGAAGGAATTAGGTTATTGTTTAAATTTAGAAAGCTGGCTCAAATTCAAATGGATTTTCAGCGTTAAACTTCAACTCCTCATACAGTTTCTTATTTGTATAAACAATAAACAAGATCTCGATTTACCTAATTAGTATAGTAACGAAGTAGACAACAGTTTTTAATTTACTCGTAATTATTATGTTTTTACTACCTATTTATTGAAAAATACATTTGTAATAATCGTAAAAATGTAGAATTAATCCTACATTATCACTGGCATACTATTGTGTACCTAATTTTCTTTATAAACAAAATAACTACTCTATATAAGAATAAGACAATGTATAATAAGTATGTTTTTAGTTACAACATTTATTTGAATTTTAATATTGACGTAATCTCAAAATGAAATATATTAAATCAATGTATTTGGGCATGTATTACTCAAATTAAAAGCATGAGTTATATTGAAAGACAAATTATTAGAGGAAATAATTGTTACTTCTTGTAATAACTATTGTTCTGAATCTAATTTACCTGTGCACGGAAACGAGCACCAAGCAACTGTAGCTCATTTGCATACCTCAGTACTAAATACGTACCTACTCTAAATTAATTTCTGTATATCACACCTTATAGTAAACACTATATGGTAATCAAATATTTTCTTGATAACTGTTAGCATTAGCTATTAAAAATACACTCCACCCACCGTCAATAAAACAAGCTAATACCGGTTCCAATATTACCCAAACTATGTTTAATTAATTTTAAAGCCAGATACAATACTCGAACATTATAATCTTTATTACACACATTAGAATCAACGTACTCAACGAGAAAGTTGGCTTCCAATGAAGCAATTCTATGATAGTAATTAAAATGAATGGAGAGCCGCGTGAAATGTGGACGAACTTCACTGAATTTTATTGCTGTGAGAAACAATAATTGTACTAATTATAAACTGACTACATCAATAAGGATTGGAGATCACCTAGACGCCTTAAATTTTTACCATCTACACTACAATTTGCTTTCACAATAAACCGCTTAAATAAACTGCGACATTTTTGGATTTTGTGATTAGTATCATAAAATCAATGATAATGAAATAATAATCTTTATCATTATTAAATGATTTAATATTTTTTTATTTGCATGAATATGTATTACTTTGATTGATGACAAAATAATACTTGTCACCAAAAAATTATCATTAGTATTCACTGTTCTACATTCTGACGGAATCTATATTCGTTAAACTCAAATAATTCTTTATTTTTTACTTAAGATAAAGAAGAAAATAAATCAAAACAGATATTAACAACAATGTATAAGAAACGTATGGTCCTTTTATTTCATGAAATTATATGTTGTAGCTCCGCTTTAAAAATGTTCAAGGCATTCTGCAAAGTAATGTTTATAGCATAATAGGGCTATTGCCACGATAAATATACAAATTGGGTACTATTAAGGTTTATCGTCTTTGCATATTATGTATGCTTTATAAATGGTTAAGCAAACAAAAGCTTCAATATTATTATATAACATTATAGTATACCATTATTACCTCTAGGTATTTGTTGTGAAATGACATACATAAATAATATAGAATAAATACAATTAAGATATTTAACAGCGCACTTTAAAAGTAAGGAGTACACGAGAGATGATTAATTTTTGTATTATTAAAATCAAATCACGCTACCCCATTGATTTCTCAAGCCTATCGCTAGGGTGCACGAGGAAATCATATAACGGACCGTTTACCCTCAAATTTGAACAAATCGAATTCCAATTAACGTATATTTTTGTTGGTATTTCATATAAATTAGAGTTCCCCTTGAAACACGTGACATATTTCAAGCGAATCCTTTAAATTTCTATTTCAGATACTACTATAGTGAAGTTATTTTATTCTTTAATATTTAATAAAGAATTTATTTCATTGTGTAGTATAATATTGTATTAAAGTTTTTGTACGCAAATAGCTTAAGCCCGCATAGACTTGGTTTTATTTTCTTTATTTGTTGCATATTCTGAATTAAACATTCCTTGTATAAGGGCTAGAACTAAAGACTACTTCAAAACGCTTGCGAATATGGAGACGTAATCCGATGATCCAGCAAAATCCTGTTTCCAACCCAGCAGCTCTGTCTAGCTTAGTGCGTTACCGAATGTTAGATTCATCACAAAGCGTAGAATGTGATAGTAATTTTTAAATACTTCCTAATATATATTGTAAAATTTTTTAACTAACTGTATTTTCATTATATCGAGATTACTGCAAAAAATTTATGGAAGAAACACGAGTAGCTCGTTTCTTAATATTGTTAAGTGCATAAAAAATTGGAGAAATGGGATCAAGTTTTTGCATGATGGAAAAACAATCTAATTAATAATCACACTTTTAAATTATAAAATTACAAAAGGCCAGTAAAGAATTTAGAAACACATACATAAATACCAATATTCTAAAGCGACGCCATATATAAGGTGTATGAGCTAACAAAAAGCTCCGAAAAATACATTTTTTAAGCTTATATTAGCAGTAATTAGGGTCTTAATTTTAAATTGTCGATACTTCGTTTTAATCAAAAGTTATAATCACTACTTCATTGAGCGTCTACACACATATAGAGCGAACTATACGATGGTAAACAACAGCGCCATCTATATCAATTAACAAACAACGCGACACATCCAAACTTTTCTCAAACACTGCAAGTTTAAACAGTAATGCCTTAATAACTGTAGTTTATCTCAATATGCGGTAACGTTGGGAGTTTTAATTAAGTAAATTGCTTTATCTGTGAGACAATAGGATCATGGTGGGGGAGGATTTTATTAACACGGTGATCGCTATCTGTATACGGGTTCATTTACTTAACAAATAGAATTGATTTGTTTGACTTTAATCTAATTTAATTTCTTATAGTCAGATCGAAGCACCATTTTAATATATTTTTTTTCTAAATTATGATAATATACCTAATATCATTGAATATATAAATGCAGTTTGGTTTTAATTGTGCACTTAATATTTCAAATCGATTCATTAAGTTTCGTCTTATGGGTCAGCAGTATAGAAACCTAAGCCGGGCACAATATCAATCACTTTTCCTCTAACTTGCTGGCACAGTGTTTTAGTGCTAATTGATTACCTTATCATTTTTTCGACGTACACGTGTATTATATTGTTTCAGTTACGACTCATTATGATGGCATATAAAATGAATGTTTCTATAAAGCTAAGAATAGAAATATTAACCGAACCTGTGGGTCGGATTTAATTTAGAATGATATTTATAGATCCAACAAACATTAATATTCCTACTAAAACCAACATTCTTCTAATTAATACGTTAACTACTCGCTGTTAACTGTTAAAAGCCAATTTATGTGCGCATTTACAAAGTTTACATCACAAGATTTTATTTTTAACTCTTCAAAGTCCAGCTGTGGACGCGTTTGCTAAATGAAACACGTATTATACCTAGTGAAGTTTATTTGTTTATCTCTATCTTCAAATTAACACAATATTTTAAACTAAATTATGGGAATACAATGTGTAAAAGTTTACCTTGTTTATATCAGCTCTCTTAATCGTTGTTATTTTTTTTTGTTTTCATCTTCAACTCAAGATAAATACGATTTCCTATATACGTGTAAAATGTAGGTACATATATTGAGGATCGATTCAAATTAATAACTTATTCCTTACACTTTTGAAAAATTTTTGCAAACACTAATAATTTGATACTACAATGAATTTGATTTCCGATTGTAAACGTAGTAAATTATTCTCTGAGGACGCAATTCAGTTTTGGAGTCAGAATATTCCTTTGAAATAAAAATACCATTAAGAACAATCACGTTATTTATAATTTAATTATTCACGAATTCTCAAAATTTACGTACATTTTCATAGCTATTATTAAATCTTGTAAAAGTATGAAAGACCTTCTCTAAAGGTCAAGATTTCTTCACAGCCTCTTGTTTGAAGATCGTGATATTTCGTAGTTTATTTACAGAGTCTATATCAGAAATAGTATTTATATTTCAATATTTTCTTAATCGTTTATTAATTAACAATTTAAAATGTCAGTGCATCAGACAAAGGTAAATTAGAATAAGGAATAATAATAATAATAATGCATATGTGTACATTACGTCATTATTTATATTATTCACTATATCAAATAGTTAATAACACTTGTGTATTCGTTAATCATATCAACATTAAACAATATATAGTTTATCTATACTTAAAACAGGTCATTATAATATTTATTTAACATTATTGATTTAATTCCTTGAAATTGATTCCAATAGTTTCTGATTATTTATCAACAAATGTGTCACTTATTTTAACAAGTAATAATTAGTAAAGAAATTAGATAATTTTAGTTGTTACTGAATGATAAGAGTAAGTTTTACATACATTATATATATATAATTACGTTATGACTTTCGCGAGCATTCAGTTAAATAAAAAAAAAATTTTTTTAGGATGTACTATACGTTTTTTTTTATTTTAATAAAATGAAAATTAAAAAAAGCGTAGAACATCCTTAAATTTCAGTTTTATTTATATAATTACGTCTGTCTAACATTTTGACATAAAAAAATAATAAAATACAAGAGTGTGACATAGCATTTAAATTTATTTTTATATTATTTGCTGCGTCCCGTCAGTGGCACCCATATTACGACTTAAGATATTTATTCACAAAATTATTGTATTTTATTTTGTGATGTAATATGCACTTTTGTGAACTTCCAAATAATTCGTTCTGTAGCTTTGCAAAAGACTTTCCCACATCCTCAAGACGTGTACAACATTTGTTATTCGCCTTGGTTACTTATACCGATTCATTCCTATACATCTTCAAACATACGCATTTGTGTGTGCGTATTAGTATCTATGACGGAAGGGGATACACATCTATACCTAGAATACTCACAATCAACGTTATCTATACAGATGTGGACGGAAGGGTTGTGTATAAATGGAAGCCACTTCAAAGTAAGAGTGGTATGATGTTCCCAACAAAGTAAACACTTATTTTTACATCACGGTCTTTACGAGTATACTTCTTTGTGATCTCAGTTTTAGTTTGCTTTGGTTTAGGGGTTCCTACGCAATTCCTTCCGGTTTGTTCTTTTAGTATCATTTTTATATTACGGTTCGAGTGATTGTACTTTTAGTAAATTCCTCTTACATTAAATTGAACGGCTTACTATGATAACAATTTTTAACCTCTTTTAACATCAACATTATAAACCGTTAGTTTAATTGGTAGATTTCAAATTAGAATTATTCATATTTGTATTTCATTTTTTATTCCCAAAAAGGTTACCCATTCGCAAAAGTAACCATGCGAATAATGCTGTGGGTAAAATCTAGTACTATTAAATAAACACTTTCTATATTATAGTACCTACCTTTTGTATTATAAACATTTTTAAGGACAGGTAAGAAATCATCGACATTTAATAGACCATACTGACCGTAAAATATTAAGATTATTCACTCGAGATTTTTTGCTATAATCGAGGTGCCCACCCGTATTAAAATCCTCTTAATGCTCCGTTTCATTGTATAACTTCAATGTGAATGGGTGTTTAAATTTTTTACGTGTACAAAAGTTTTCTTCAAAAGAAACGTTGCTATATTTAACGATTCTTGAAGCACCATTTATCTCTTTAATTTATGGGCCAGCGTCTTAAATCGTGGACATATTTGCTTTAAACGTTGTCATTTACAATTTTGTATTGTCTCGTTCTTTTTATTTTCTATACTGTTGACTACCGACCTTCTGGATTGGCCACGGAGGGTTATGCTCAAGCATTGTTTGTGGATTCGTAACGCGCCAACGAATTTTCTACGGTGTTGTGGTAAAATAAAAGCTCTTACAACTATGAACTTATTTCCTCCAAAGTGGGTGATAACAAGAAAGAAAGACCGCTTTTGGGTTTTGTGGTATCTTTGTTTTATTGTATACAAGGCGGAAATGTGGTTACAAGTGGCACGAACCTCTGACTGACATTACCAATAACTATATTGTTTCTATAGTAATAAATATTTCTGAAGCATGTCACTCCTCTTACAGATACACTATATAAATGTGAATTAGTAAAGCATATTCTTGTGGAATAATGAGATTCAGGTCAAGTTGCCTAACAATCTGATAGGCTTAAGCTCTTATTTTGCAACATTGATAAAGCTTGCATCTAGTTCAATGGGCCATTACGTGATGTAGTTGTTGTTTATAATTTGCAATTTTTATTATTATTTATATATGTTTTTCATAATTAGTAAAATAATGGTTCAAGTAAATTTTTGAATTATTTTCTTACAATTTTTCGATATAGAAAGAATAGTTATTATTTAATAAAGATGATTCGTGAGTAATATGAGTAGCGGTCTAGTTAGATAAGAAAATTTAGTCTGGTAAATTTAAACAAAAATTTATAAAATCGAAACTCAATGACAGCCTACCATTAAAGAATATACAGTAAATAGTGCGATGTGAATTTTTCACAGTTACATACTTGTTTTAAATTTATGCTTTAAATATAATAGTAACACAAAATTAATTTGTATCAAATTATACTTAACATTAATCTTTACCACAGTCAAATGAACATGACAAACCCAAAGGTTTATCTCAATTGACATCTAACGGAAACGTAAACGTTAGAATGCGTTTGACTTTTTGTTAGACGGACCGATATAAGCGTCCGAATAGGGCTGTCGTCAGCATTTATTGTGTCTAACTATCTTGGACAAGTTCGAATTGCACCCTGCAATCTCTTAGTTACTTTGCCCGTTTCCATAGATTATGAATATTAAATCATTCAAGTGTCAAAATCTATTCGAACATACATTAAAGTATTCATATTGGTATATGTAAGTACTAATAATTAAACTTTTAATTATTGCCTTAAATACATAAGTAATAGTATAGGCGCACAAGTCATTCAATTAAATTATGCAGCTAAATTTTATGTCAATGATTATCCGTTTGACTTAACATGATGTAAGACTCTAACTCTATGTACTACAGGCTAGGAATTCTGAATCCAAACAATGGAAACAGCTTCTCATAAACCAGTATCCGACAAGCTGCAGCGACAAGCCACGATAAACTCAGCTACATAAATACTACGTGTGTAATTTAGCGATTAATTAAAACTTATACTGGCATAATTACTCTGAGATTTGTATTATGTTCAGTGCGTTAAGCTTTTATAGCTAACTATAATACGGATATAGAACTGCTTAAACTTTCAGCAATACGTTTTGCGATAAAAGATACAAAAATCATAATTTTCTTTTATAATGTAGTTTTAATGCAATTTTTGTGATCCCTGAGTGTTTATTTCCTCTTAGGACCCTAACGCATATAAAATTTAAAAATAAAATGCAAAGTCACGAATGTTTTGCCAATGGTACTTAAAAATAATACGAGGCGCATATTAATTACAACTGTTTCAATTTTCTGATTCCAGAAACTCATCTTATATTGAATGCAAATCAAAGAATATAGTAACAAATGGTAGTAATATAGAAGTTCTTCAAAATTTATTGAATTTTAGTCTAAAGTTTTCTAACAGAATAACTAAATTTTGACAAAAACAGATATAATATTAATAGGATTTTTTTGTTGAAACTTATGTTCAATAATAATTAAAATAAGTCAAAGTCAAGCTATTTTATATATATACCTACTGTAAAAAAAAGATAGAAACAAATTACCAGCCGCATTTAATATTGCTAAATTGTTAGGTATTGCTATTTTTCCTGGCAGAAAAGTAAAGTATGTACTATTAAATTCTCTCTTATATAAGATAATAATGATGTGAGAGTTTATTTATATATTATTTTATTAAATTATTCATTTACTAGATTTTTTAATATCTTAGAAAATAATTAATGTGATAAGTAGGTATTAAAATTTTCTTATTCCAATTTATTCTTATATTAAACATTCCTGAGTTTTGACCTTATGTCTTCTATTAGAATTATTGTAGGCGTAAATAACCATTTTAGCTTCAAATTCAGTGTCCGTAATACCATGGACCCAACGCGTCTCAATTCATTTATTCCTTATGTAAATTGTATAGAATTTTTATGTAAATTTTTTTGTATTGCCTTATGAATAAAAGTATACTGAGTAAGTATGTATAATGATATTAATACTATTGAAATGTTATTTATATCCGTGCATAGTTATGTAACCTTATACAGTATGGCTGCCCTTTGGCTTCTAGGAAAAATAAAATATCTTTTAACTAAAATATTTACCTATAAAAGACATATTTTTATTTCAACCAGCAAAACTAAATTCGCAAAAGTACGTTACTTACTTGATTTACTCTAAAAGGCGTTACACCCCATAAGATTGATGTATCTGGCCCCCTTGCCTACAATTACATCCAGCAATTTTAGACACAATCTATGATGGTATTGCTAAGGAATCTCAACCCCGATACGAGTTTGACCTCTGAATTTGCCATTGAATATCGAAAGCCCATAGTGGATATGACCACATAAAACATGGCACATCCATATATAGAAGTTTATTTACATTTATTTCTTTTAGTTACACAAGAATACAAACATATTACATACACAGTACTATAATTTTCAGTTGTAAGAATCTTTTCAAAATTAATACTTTTTTTAATATAGGATTGCACTCTAATGTTAGATATTTTGGTATTAGTTCACGGAAGGCAGCGTGACGATGGAAAATTTATTTAAATAGAATTATTATTATAAATTCCGTTTTTCTTACCACGGATTTTTAAATTAATGTGATTAAATTTTTTTATATTTTAAATATTTTTGCGAACTAGACATTTACTTCCCCTAAAATGCTTAGTCTAACATCATCCCCTGGCAGCCCCTTTAAAGGGGAATCATTCCCTTTGATTCCTTCTCCGTCTCGTTCAATTAAGAGGCGTCTCTTACAATCTGTACCATGAAATGGTAAGATGCCCTGAAGAGCCCTATAGCTAATTACGTTAATTTTAATTTTTAAAAAGACACTTTAGATAAGTGGTCTGTACATTGTCGTATTTTGTAATAAGAAAACAAATTATCAATGTTATTAAATTTTAATGTCTTAAAACAGAAGATTCATTTTGTTTATAATAATTCTAATGATAGAGGTACCAATAGTTATAATATAAATTGATTTTAATAAACTTGCTGAAAATTTTTGAAAAAGCTATTTATTAAAATGTACTTCGACAAGTTAATATTTATTGCTGTCCAAACATTTCTCTTGGCAGCTATTGTTAGTTGACATTGTAAACCGCAGGTGCGAATTATGACCGGCGACTAGGCTTCTTGCCAACGTCATATTGTCTTGCTTGCCTACATAGAACGGCTTTTATCTCAGTGTTTATTAAAATATGGTAGAAGTAAATATAAAAGTCAATATACGATAACAAAACTATATTTTAAGCTGCACTCTTCAATTAATAGCAACAAATCACTCAAATGGCACGTGTCTCAATTATCCTTGAGTAAATATAGCAAATTGATGTTCGTTATTGCGCACGAGTAATGATTTGGCGGATCTAACTCTCGCCTAATGCAGCATTATTATTATAAATCCATGACTTCCTATACTACTCTTTAATTTAAGCTCCTATAATATGTGATCCAATACCTGATTATGCACTGGTTTTTATATTTACCTCACAAAACACAGTCTTCATAAACCTGTCTTAAATATACAATCTTTCGAATAATAAAATGAACTATTTTTATCATTTTGAGCAAAATTCATTAGAATATATTTCTAAATTTAATGTGAAATTTTGTGTCAGCGATGTTATAGAAGTTTTCATACGTTCCGTAATAATCATATAAACATGTAATACGTTGCAAAAACATTTTTATTTTCTCCTAATATTCACATTTTAGCAATTTAAATTGCTTGAAACCAACCGGAGTTGTCAGCAATTTTTCGTTTTCATATAGAAAGCATTCATCTTTGTTCCGGCCAAATGAGGCGGTGTTACATTGCGCAAGCGCATTCGCGACGACAGCGAACGCCGGCGCACATTGGTTCCGCACGTGGAACGAATCACAAACATATAAGTAAGTATAATGACCATGCAAGATATTTAATAAATAATACAAACTAAAAAAAGGTGTTTAATCGGGGTCTATACAAATAAACAAGGATAACAAAAGCATTATTAATATTCTTCGATATTTTTTAGGCTATAGAAATTGAATACAACTCAACAAAGAATAAAATAATAATCTTGATAATATTATAATTTTTTAGGGCCCACATAAAAGATATCTTTAAATAAAAGATAATAAAATACCATTACATAAGTAAAAATATGTACTATTAGTTACACTCGTAAACCCCTTTGTAAAGTCAGCATAAAAAATCAAGTGATGATAAATAATAGTATAAAAAGTATGACGAATAAACGTGAGAGTTATGAGGAGGATACCTATTGTAACAAACTTGCTCATCAATAAAATATATTTATTCCATGAACGCCTGTTAAAACCTGAATAAGAATTCTATTAAAATAAAGTACCCACATGTTTTTAAATCATGTTATTTTAAAGAGGCGTACCGTTAAATATTATTATTATTACCCAATTGAAAAATATTATGGCTTTAATGTATTATTTTTGTTGGTCTGATATTCATATTTTAATAAAATTCCAAGAATTTATTTAGACATCATTTAAAACTTGTATTTAATTATTAATTAAACAGTGTGCACCTTTAACTAATTTTACGTAGTCTCTACCAAATAACTATACGATTTGCTATTAACTTATCTAATTAATTAATACCGGTTTTTGCTCAAGCACTCCGTAATTTTGTCATGGATCTGAGATTGGCATAGTTTACTTACGTTTTAACCCTTCATGACACGACTCTTAAATTTTGACAAAAAATGTGTAGTAAAAATATATTTTCACATAAATATCCATAAACTAAATGGTTCTTAATTTATCTGTACTAAAGTGTTATAATATACAATTATATTAAGACGTAAGAAAATCGTAAATTTAAAAAATCTTACTTGCGAAATACCAACTACTTAATGTTTCGCCCACTCATAGTGTTCTAGTAATTAAGCTTTAAGTTAAATTCTTCACTACTAAGGCACTGATAAATAGCTGTTTAAATTTGCATTTAAAATTGATACGTTGCTTAAAGACTGCCTTCAATAAATTATGCATCATTTTATTTGCTTTTCTACCGGAGACGTTATCTATCATGCTAAATAAACGTTAAAAACTATTAAGCTAAACTATTGCAAGTAATGCATTTAATGTGGTATTGAAAGTATTTACCATGAAATGTATGTTGAATTAACTTTATAAACTTCTTCAAATGTATAAATAAGTAGATATCAATGGTTATAAACATGACCACTCTCCTTTCATCAGAAAACAACTAAATATTTTTTTCAAAACTTTAAGCATGTACCTTTAATACTCAACCTTGGATAAATTTTAAATGAATAAGGATTTATGACAACAAGCTATATAGTATTTTCTTGCATTTACTGTAATCCCTATAAAACTTTTAAATTCTCGTAAAATTGTATATATTTAGTTCCACCACAAATAAGTTTTTCGCAAAGTAAATCAAAATATTGATTTACGAACTTTGAAATCCAGGGGTGTGCTAAAAGCTTTGTAAACACCGGCTAAGTAACGTGTCAAGTTAGACAATGAACTATTTTTGTTGTGTGTTCTTTACGCAAGATATTGATTCCGTCTTACAATCTAGAACTCAATGCTATATAATTATTTATAATAAAAAATATTTTTTTTATTTTTCCGAAAAGTGTTCTTTTTATACACACTTTTAGAAAAAAAAATACTCCTATATTAAATTCTGTTTAACGTGTAAATGAACATTTACGACACAAATTTACTATATTTAACATAAACACAATCATATACGCTTTAAAATATCTTAAAATATAGTGTATATTATTTTTAATTATGTGTTTTTTTTTTAATTTAATATAAGTATACTTTATTTAACGACTTAGATATTTAAGTGGCACCTAATCTATAGTGAATTAAATATAAAATACTTTAAAACAAATAAGATAATAACTTAATCAAAATAATCTCACTTATAAAATACCCCTCATCTCATTTATAAAATAACCCTCTAAAACAAAACAAAAATAACCTCCATATTTGTGTCGTCTTAATCAAAAACATACTTCTATACAAGCACGTGATGATAACCAATTAATCAAATTCAAATATTAAAGAAAGGGTGGCCTAAAAACTAAATCAATATCTGAGCAAATAGTTTATTTGCTTTGAGCGTGACTTTGGAGCCAGCTGTGCGATCAAGGGGCGACGATTGAACGGACAAACAAAATTCAATAATAGTGTGACCGACTTGAAGAATATGTTACATGCATCATATACTACATATAGCAAATATATGCAAGTATCATGGTAGCAACCATGAAATATTTATTTTGGAACAATTAGGTACAAAGAAAATTCTTTACTGTACATGCATTTTTATTTGTTTACAATATTTATTTGATATTCCCCTTCGTGCAATATTTTTTAGTGGCTCATTTATATAAAAAGCTATGGATCATGTTTAGTTTAATTAGATTGATATAACCTTGAAATTTTTAAAACATTATGTATATATTTTCTTTTTATGTCGACGCAGATGGTCGCTTTGATATTGATCAAAATATATTGATATTTTTTCTAATATAAAAAATAAACATAAATAAAACAAAAATTTTGATTACAGAACATTTCCCAACCATTGCCCAAGACATATTGTACATAAGTAATATAACATTAATACCCAGAGCTAACGAAATTATCGCAACCCGCCTACAGTCATGAGACAAAGATCATAATTCCATAGTAATTTCACATAAAGCTATTATTCTCGGTCATAAAAACAGGTTTTAGTACGTAAGGTAATAAACACAGAAACATCTAATACAATCGTTCGGACGAACTCAAAGTGATCTTCGAAAGAGATTTAGTCCGATGTCACTGATCGTATGTTGTCGCCCGAGATGACTCCAATACAGTATTATAATATTAGGAGATATCACTGTGTTAAGAAAAGCGGATATATAAACATTATACGATTAAATGATTTTGTCATTGATAATCCAATTTGGTAGTAAGATTGGCAAATACAAAGGGTGTCTATTAGTACTTTGCTGCTTTGGTTTTCGTATATTTATTTTTCAACAAGCTTTATTCACAAGCGTATAAATAAGTGTTATAAATTTATTTCCACTATAACCGCTGTCTTATCAGATGTCATTTATAAGATTACAGCTAGATGAGACAGATATCGTTGGGACGGGTGGTTGAACACCAAAGAATGTTTTAGAGAAATCGTTCAATGGTTTTCAAGCTTTGTCTCTATGTTAATTATTAAGAACCTGTCCGACGAGACCTGTTCAAACTTCCGTTGTCAGTGTGCAAACATCGCGTAGCAAGTAATGCTTAGTTTCAAATAAGCACTGATTAGTGATCATGGAACACGTTATCTTGGGTAAAGAGGTATACAAATTCAATTGTCACTTAGAAGCTAATAGCTATTTTTGATATCTAGAAGTACGGTTTCATGATCTTTTTACATTATTCTTTTAAATTTTAAGTTGTATTTTTTTTGTTGGTATGTCGTGTGAATAATTGTAAGTCTAATATAAATTAAAGAATATTTCTTTAATCTTCATATTACTTCTGAAAATACAATAAAATTATTTTATAGTTTATGAGCATCAAATAAATGTTATTGCTGTTTCTTCTCAAGTATTTACTCCGGGCAATTTATCTGAGAAGTCAGCGAAATAACCGGCGTCCGAGAAACCGCATAGATTATGTTTTTGTTGAATATGTCATTAAAATGTAACGGTTTGTAATGCAGCCAATGGCTATAAATTGAACAATCGTCGTACAAAACACCGCATCCATTTCGCCATTATCACGTCAAATAAGTCTTAGGTATTTCCTTAATGCGGAAGATATGAGAAATATAATATGATGTATACTCAAATTGTTGCTTTTCGTTTAGGAGGCTGTAAAAAAGAGAAAAGTATATAAAAGGAACTGAATAATAAAAATATCCGTTCCTTATTTTGTGCTAAAATAAAGCTCGAAGTCTATTTAAAGTTACTCTAAAGTGGAAGTCGCGGTAAACAGCACCAATGAAGCAAAACAATCTGTTAACCACTTGTCTGGCCGAGTAGAGCGGCACGTGTAACCACAGTTTGTCTTCATTTAGGTTTACGTTCGTATAAAACTGTCCACGTTATGTGGTTTATCCAGAAAATGATCTGTAATATTTTTTTATACGTCTAAGTCTGTTGTCTTTGATAGTTTATGTTTAATCTGACTTTTGTGTCTTCTTTATATTAAAAGTATTTTTTTATGCAACTTAGGAATTTCTTGACATTATCAAGTAAAGCTTAATATAACATGTATTGGGTTATGAGTTTTTTTTAAAATATTTTCGTATATCTTATTTATAATCGTCGTAATTATTAAAACACGAATAATAGGTATCATTGGACCATCATTAGACTGTTTTTACTTTTAATTAGAATGATTTGATATTTCCGCTCTGAAACAAGGCACGTTCAAATTGCATCAGAAATTATCATCGTTAGCTGCCCCTTTTGGAACATAATTATGAGAATCAATTTTGTTTTTGTTAATCGCTTTTAATAATGTTTGATATAACGATTTTATTGTCACCGAAAAATTCATTAAAGGCTATAGTAAATTGATTTAAATAATTTCAATCAATTATGTTAATTTTGTATTTTGAAAATAAATTATTGTTTGTATTTAAATTCACGTGGAATGCAACATATACGGAAATTTTACAAAATAGTGTTATAAATATTTTAAACAATAGGCTGTCTAAAAATAATAGGATGTATCCTAAAGATTTATTTGGGTCAGTATCTTAAAGTAAGTAACACTGATATTACATAAAAAAGTAAATAAGATATTATATTAAATAGAGCAGTATATGTAAATATACATTTCATGTTATGATCATGCTGTTTTAATGTAGGTACATATGCATACAATATTAGACATAAATAATGTTTTTTTATTATATAAAAAGTATACAAGTCCAATTCACAACCCCAAACAAAATAACTTTCATTGTCAAAACATTTCTATACAACATAACAATACAATGGCCAGATTGTCCCATGAGTGGCATCACGTTCGCGAAAGTTGGGCGCGGCGAGCACGACTCGATCTTACGATACCGTGTGCATGTCTTAGTAATTGTTTTAATGAGTCATGTGCGTGGAAATTATATTTATTAAGGGATCTGATAATTCCTTCATGGCTTTTGTGGTTCTTCTTCTCATCTTGATTTCGCGTATATGAATATGAAATAGTTAAGGTAATGTTTTATTTCAATTAGTTGATGTTTGGCCTCCTATGTTAAAGTTACTTTATTTAAGTGAATTAGAAATATTTATCTCTTTTTATGATTTATTCATAAGACACATATTTTATGTCGTATTGGAATAATAGGATTAAAAGCTGTCGCTGACACCTCGTCAGTATTTAAACATTAAATTACGAAAACCACTAGTCAAAACTTATTTAAATAAATTCCTTGAGGAAAACCGCGGTAAACACACTATGAAATCATAAATGTAAGGGATAAAAGGAATTGCTCACTATTACTTAGAAGCCTGCTAAAGTTTAACCGACATTTTTAAATGCTCATGACAATCAGAGATAGACATCTTAAAAGCTTTAGCGAAAAACAATTTAACCTTACTCATGAATGAATCACATAACATGATTTGCGAATACTAGTATTGATATACAAGTGGTATTTTTTTATTACCTCAATAATTCTGGCCAAAATAAATTTGTGCTTTTATTAGTCTTTTATCACAGAGTAGTACAGTAGTATCGTTTATAAGCTGTTTTATTATTTTAAACAATAGTTCTTGGCGACTCTACATAGTTCATACCTAACAATAACTTTCTAATACTCAATTATCAAAAAATTTATGAATATGATATATTTAAAATAAACGAATTGATTTGGATAAGAAGATCACGATAATCTATTTCTAGATTTAACTCTCTAAACTGTCTTAAATTGGGATCGAACCTCCTAAAAGGGTGCGGACAAGAGTCAATATTTACAAATATAAGACGTTATTTAGATGCAAGACACGGTCTTCTTCCCTCGGCTGAATCCTTCTTATGCAAATCTCGCTATATCTCCGACTATTCGCTAAGAGGTTTATTTGACAAGGTCCTTTTGAAGATACGGAAAGTGGATGTATTAAATTTTTCATAACTGTCCACTTCACATAAAATAGATCCATCTTTTCGTTCACATTAAAATTTTTAAATATTTTACATACATAAATTTGTATAATAAGAATGGAATCCTCTGTTTATTGTGCAGCTTTTTAAATTGTTACGGTATTTTATATTATGACTATCAACATACATCAAAGATATGATCACACTCACGACCAAACCAAATAGACTTAATTTAATCACATTACCGTCTAAGTAAACTATGACCCCACCTGTTGTACCTGTGAATTGAATTAAAGTATTGCATGTCAAAAGGCAGTAAAATTCGTAAAGGTTTTCGTCGAATAATGATATCAAATATTTCAAAGCTATTGTTATTGTCAAGGGTGAGATGGTAAGTTAATAATATAATGATATATTATTGCTCCCCAGCCTTCCTACTTACAACGTAAATTTATTAATATAACGAGTGGGTTCTATGTCAATGTAAATTAGGATCATTATGGGCTGTTGCTATCGCAATACGTTTAAGCGTGTTTGAAAGCATTAAACAATCGAAAGATATTATATTTATTGTACTGTCAAAATAAAATGTTTCCGCCATTGGGATCATGTCGTCAATGTAAAATTTATTCACATTATAATATTTTCACATGACTGGTCACGATATTTATGTATTATAAAACATATTACAATCGCCTTCTCTTGTTGTTTTTATTTTAATATAAAATATCATTTGATGTTATTTTTGTGTATTATAATTGCTATAGTAAACTTTAATTTACATACGAGTATATATTACATTTCCCTAACGAGAATATCAAGAAGAACAAAATAAAAAATATCTCATATTTTACATGCAAAAGTTTAAAAGTATTTATGTAAAAATGTGTCATATTGCTGCATAAAAAACATCAAAATGCAAAAAACTTATCAAATAAACAGGATTTTTTTAGCCTTCTAAAAATTTTGGGTATCTTCGGTTTGTTCAGTTACTGCGTGCAGAGTTACAAGAAAGAGCTAGTTCAAAATGAAAATATAAAAACATAATCCGCATCAAATAGTTATGTCAACAAACTCCTCGGACTTTCTATAATCAATCAGGCTTCAGACACCATTTTTCAGACGTTATCTGTAAACGCAGTTACGTATGCGGGTGACTTTCTTGTCAACAGCCTAAGCCAACACGTAGGCCAGGCCAAAGTTAAATAAATATCTATTAGAGAATATCATGATGAAATTGAATTGATATTTTATATATAATTTCATATATCAATTAACACTTTTCCGTGACCAATTTCATAAGTGATGAATGATGAAATCTTCAAATAAATATTAAAATTAGTAACTCTAAAAATAAATATAATATTTATATATCTGTCTGTAACATACTATAGGATTTTGGTATATTATTGCAATTTAAACTAAAAAGAGCAGTCAGCTTAAAAAAAACCTCTTTAAGAGATAATAATCTTCTAATACATCTAACATAACAAATTTTATAGGTAGCGAGTAAGTACTGAGTATTTCGTGAATACGATTTTCCAAATTTAATCTTAGCCCTTGTTTGAACTAAGTTTTTTAATTTTCTCCATGAAATGTATCCTTCTCGGACGGTCAAATAGTAAAAGTTTTAAATATGTTTATTTAAGCAACGCTCGCTGAGATTTAAGCTTAAGATATTCAAACTCGGTGTCACTCAAATAAGACGGTTGAATATAAATCAAATTTTATTTAAATATATTAAGTCAGTAACAGAGACAGGATATTTAAAAAAAGATATCATTATTTTAACGAAAGTAATTTATTTAATTACCTTAGAATTAAAACAAGTACACAATTCATAAAAAAACTACGGTAGCTATAATTATAGATTTTTTTTATAAAAAAGAAAGCCATTCAAGAAACGGATTCCTATAAATGTTACTCAAATATTCGCATTTCGTATTTTATTTGGTGTATTCTATTGCTGCCATTGGTGCAAACGCTCAGAAAGTGTCGAGAACTTAATTCGTATGTAAAGAGCGTCCCATCTGGCTGGGACTTATTTCTTGAATGGAATCATATGAATATAACAAACTTGTTGATTTTAAGGTATCATTGACAAATTGTTCAAAGATCGAAACCATAGATGATTTATCAGATATATATTACTTAAAGAGAAAACTATCAATTAAATAAGTAAGAATTTATTTCAAAACAAACAAAGTTATGAAAGCTAATCTCATACTATTACATTATTAGCTTGAAAGTTATAATTCAAATTTTAACAATTACTTATTGAAATAATAATAATCAATTTTGTTTCCTTACTTTGTCCCCTTTATTTTAACTGTATATACCTAAAAACAAATAATTACATGTAATGGAAACCTTATTTTTTTTGTAAAAAAATATTTTCTATTTCAGTGTAAATGGGCTATTCATTGAAATAAGATTTCAGACAAATTTCACAGCCTTTAAAAGTTTTTTAAAGATTATTACCACTAGAACAAAATTTTAAAATTATCGAACCCTTTTTACTGGCGAGAAGCTTGCTATCTACATATTCTTTTTGTATTATACAGTAAAAAATGATATTATTTCAACAAAATATTTTACTACTTTTGATTAACACTTAATTGAGTATATGAATATTATAAATTTAATAATTAATATAATTAAAAGCATTAAATTATAATAATATTAAACCTTGAATAGAGAAATGATCAAATTTAATTCAAAATGACCGCCCAACGAAAACTATTCTTACTTGTAAAGGACTAGTTTGTCAATTCTACGTGTTGTTATTTTTAATGACATAAATAGAGCTCACTAGGTGGCATGATAGAAGCTCTACTAAGAGTCCATTGATAGTATTTGTTCTATCACTTAGAATTCCGAACCGTTAGCCAGTTTTACAAATACAGTGTCGAGACGTTTCACTTCACGAGTGCTTTTGTGTACAATCATTTCGAACATCTATGTTACTGTTCAAGTGAATCACGAAGACGTGGAATGAGCCTGTATACACAGACAAAATTGATGGTCTTGCCTTTTAACTAACTACTATATAAGATTGTGATAACAATCAATATTTTGGCATTTGATAAATTTGGTAATGATGTTAATACAAAGCAAATATTATTAAGATGTAAAGAACAGGTAAAACACTAAGAAATACAATCTCTCTTACAACTTTCGACAATGACATTGAACATCATAAAATGTTACTTGATATGCTCATAAAGAAAATAATGATATGGATACGGGTTACAGACATTATTTCATGTAAGATACTATTTGCCTCTTAGGGAATAGAAAGTATAAACAAAGATCTAATCTAGCCTTATTTAAGAATACTATAGAATGTTGTATTTAAATAATAGAATTAAGATTTACATGGAATCGTTTGCCATCAGTTTTGGTTTTATTATATAAAATAAAGAAACAATTTAAAATAACATCTGAAAGGAGAGAAAATACAAGTATATTATGTGAATTAATGTTTCGTTATTCATCACAAGTTTACCTGAGTTTGAAAATAGAATTTATTGAATATATTTTTTTTATATTTATGCAATATTATAGGTGTGGTCAGTAGTAATATTACCCTCGACTATTACAGGGACATAATAAAAGAGGCGGTCCTCTCAAGAGACGCATTGATCCTTTCCTATTAATATTAAATTACGGTACCAATATGTCAACCATACGAATTATTGCAAGTTGTTTCTAATGAAAATGAAGAAAAAAATGACATTTATGACGAAACGGACTTTCAACATTTAATAACATATTTTTTCTTTAAATTTGGACGTATTTTTACGTTGATTTATTATGACAGTGAATATAAAAACAAAAATCATGAAAATCCTTCCAGTTCAATCGATTAAGAATAAATAACGCATTCTCATCGTGACTAAAAGCTTTGTTTCAATTATTGAATGATCATGCCACTATATGATTAGACATATTTGTCAGAACTATAAAATGTTTAAGTTAGTTTTTTTCGACTCTTTTAAATGTTTAATAGAAATCATGATTAAGACATAACATCCTCAGTATAAAAATAAAAAAAAAACAATTCTATTTTATTAGAAGTGTGAAGAAGAATTTATCAAAATGTACAATACATTTTGATCAATTTTTATCGCAATAAGTGCTGCGACCGCGTATTTCTTAATGTAAAACAGTTTTTATAATACTCATATTCATAAAAAAAATGTTTTGTAATAACTTCTACCATTCTGCAAAACTATATTTAAATATTTTTTTCATTTTTAATCCGAATACTGTCTCCTCGTGTTCCTCTGAACTGGTTAGATAATACAAAATAATCAAACCGTCGCTTCGCGCGACGGGTAAGAAAGTAAATGTTAATGTAAAATGGGACTTAATAAAATAAAATATAGTTTTTATCAAAAGTAATATTTTAGTGACCATATTTTTTATATTATTTGCCATAATTTTAGTTCAAAGTATAAGTTTTAGTCCAAACTATATGATTTACTAGAACAGAACTTCTTTTTCGAACAGCCATGATTGATTTGTTAGTTATAAAACTATGTGAAAATATCAATTAAGTAACAAAATAATGAAAAAATATATAAATGAAATATAACAAAAAAGACCATTTAATATATTTACCTATACTTAATTTCTTTTATGAAAGAGAAAATTACAAATGGGAGAAATAACTAAACGTCAGGGTGTGGCGATACCCATTTGTAATGTATAAGGTTAAATTAAAATTCAAAAACAACAATACAAGAGCAGGTGTATTAGGGACCTAAAATCATCATCATTCTGATTTATTAAACTTTTTTGTAACGAACGACCGTAAAATTGACGATGTGGTCATTAATTACTTGTCAAAAGTTAGGTTTGTTTGTTTTTGAATAGATATATAAATTTTTAGTCCTGTACGGCATTAACAAAATAATTTAAAAAAGGGTACAATAAGATAAATCAATTACTTTATTATACTTCTAATAAATTTCGATATTACATATAAATGAACACAAGCAAAGATTTAAAATTATAAATATGAAACATTTTGGCTTTATTTTTGTTATGTGATTAAAGTTCATATATTGTTATAGTTTATTGATTATATTAAACACTACGGTTTCCAAAAGAAAAAAAAGTTAACCCGAGTTACAAGACTGATCGATTTCCTCGAGGATAAAACAAATTTTAAAAAGATTAAAAACTATACAAACCATATGCGCAGTGTAAAAGGACATCTGTAACTATATCGAGTGTCAGATTTAATAGCAGGTGCAACTAGTTTTTGTCTTTATCGTCAAGAGAATATCTCTATTCACCTGCTGACTTATTGAAACCTACATACATAAACCACATTTTTATTTGTGTTTCTTTACTTAATGAAAAAGTTTGTTCTTTTTCCATCTCTATATAGAGGCTCTTGATATATATTTCTTTTTGCATATAAAATAAATATATTATTAATCTGTAAATAATACTGAAATGGCTACTAATTTATTCTTTATTTTTACATTCCCCAAAATTTCCAATGAAATGAAGGACGTGAGAATTTTGTCGCATAATAAATACTTTGTTGTAACACATGTGTCTAAAATCTTTATTTTGGTTCCTTTGAAAATTGTCATTACTTTCACTTCGTTTTGGTTGATATAAAAATTTTACCTGGTCTATTGTCCGGTTACGCAAATGTGTCAATTGCGCTTTTGTGACACTTGCGTTTACATTCCCACGCTCGCACGTGTTATAAAATTTCGTATAAAATTTTTGCATTGACAAAATTTATATCGTGGACCACATTTGTGAGAATTTAGTTTTTATGACTTTTCACAAGTTGGTAAACTCTTTATCTTCTAGTATCAAATAACATGACATATGCGCCATTGGGACAGTGGAATCCCAAGATGCAAACTAAGCCAGACGTGATTTGGTCTGACTTTCTCATAAAACAACGCTGTAGGCTACATTTAACTCATCGTCAGTGGGAAACTAAATTATATGTAATTTAATTTAAATTCCCTAACTTCTAGTAAATTTAATTGAAAGTAGCAAATATATTTTAATTGCTCAAACGTGCGTCAAGAGGTGATTAGTAAAGTCCTCATACTCAACCCCTAATCAACGTTGGTCCTATTAAACGATAATTGAACGTGCGCCGGACAATTGAACTATTCATAATGAACTAAGTTCAATTTAACACGTTTTTGGTTAACTGTTGTCCGCTGGTTTGGAAAATGCTTAGCTGCATACTTTACCATATAACTATTTGTTTCTAATCAAATCAAAACTGATATTTTAAAAATTAAAAGATCGATTTTCAGATGCTTTTTTTTATAACTTCTCATTTTTTAAAATTTTATTCAACAAACACTTTTACAAAAGGTACAACAATTTTGTTTTCAAGAAAAAAAACTAATCTTATTCTGGGGTTGGCCAACTCTTTAACAAAAATTCGGTTGGCGTTTTTTAAAAATATTATTAATAGATGAGTGAAAAGGAAATAGTATCAACAAATTTAACTTCAATTATTTTTAAGGGAACTTTATATGGTATTATTTCAGTTTCACCCTTCTTCTTATTATAGTCCAGAATATTTTTTCCTTCATGTAGATAACCATCACCCATCTCTATTTTTCAACTGTACTCCCTACTGCTTTTTTCTATTTTTGGGGGCCCGTTCATTTGATTGCGATTCAATTGGTAGCAAATGAATAAGATTTGATTCCCAAAACTACTGATCTACGGGATACTTGTTTTGAATAAGCATTATAATTATGTGCATAAAATTTACTATTGTTATCGTAAAAAGAAAAATTTATATAAAAATAATATGGGTAGCAATAGCTCATATTGTATTTTTAATTAAAAGAACCTATAATAGTCCCTATTTACAAAATTTGATAAAGTTATCTGTATAAAAAAAAGAAAAACAATTTTTTACTAAAAAATATTTCAAAAATAAGAACATGAAAGCAACGTGAAATATCTTTATTTATGGGCTTAAATTGTTTACGTCTTTATAAACACGTCGATCGTGACACAAAGCCAACAATCTCCAGCGCAATCTCACGATGTTTAGTGTCAAAATCCAGAACGAAGAATGTAAGTGCTAATAAGACGTCACAAATTGGATCTATTAGCCTGTTTTTCGACCAATCTATTTAATACATCAAGGTCTTCTTAGACTATTTCGACGTGAATTTCTCGAGAATGTCTCCACAACCGCATATTTTATTTATTTAAGACGACACAATTCTGCTTTTAGCTGAATGGACGCTCACACTTAACATTATTCAGCACTACCCGATAATAATGAAACAAAAAACGTCATAAAGCAAAAAGCCCTAACACCACCCTAATATATAGCAATTTCATATTTTGTGAAATGGCATACGCACTCATGCTCCGAAACACTCGTCACCGATCTATTTGCGAGTGTCGTATGAAATGGAATGACACGCCGAGTGAACACAAAAACGTGTATTCCCATTTTGAACTTTAACAAAACGATTTAATGTCTAAAATTGTATATTGTATCCTTTATTTACTTAGAATGAGTAGTTGCACTGTCAGCTTCTCCCTTGTATTGCACCCTAATCGAATTGTGCCACGCTTGGTGTCTTCGAGTCTTGTGGGTCCGACCCCTGTTCCGGACATCAGAGGTCGTACTGAAAATAAATAAGCGGCAAAATCAAACGACGGGCCTTTCATTAGTTTCCTTTTCAAGAATCTCCGAGGATTAATTAATTATGTATTGTCAAATAAGCCGAGCTGAACAACTATGCAAATTTTCGTTAGTACTTTGTTAATATGTTTTGACTCTATAATTATTCAGTATTATTTGCTTAAATTAAGAACAATATTTTGGGGTTACAAATTAGTTAATAAGTATGTATTGTCTTTTCATATTTATCTTTGATGTTTTTAAACTTATTTTATAAAATTTTATATAACTTAATAATTCTTAAATCTTGTTTAAGATTTTTAAAGAATCTTATATCCAGGAGATAGAGTTGTGTATGGTTAAATTTAATGTAAGAAGTCAAAAGCTAGAGCGTACGCATGGTTCGGACTTGACAGAGAACGTTATTTCGTCATGCTTGGCTGGAACAAATTGTTTAAATGTAGGGGAGACTTGATATGTACCATGAAGAGGCAAGATCACATTCGAGAACAAGTATCTAAAATAATTTTTTTATCACTGCGAAAGTAACTAACAATGCCTTTATTAAAATAAAAAATAATAGTACAGAAAACTAAAACTAATCAAGGTACGCTGTCCAAAAATAAATCGAAATAAAAAAAAATAGTTTTTATTTATCCTCATGAAATAAAAATAAAATTTAAAGAGTCAAATTTATTAAGAGGGTAGAGCCGTTGGATGGAACATATACTCTAGAATTATTACAAATGCAACATCCGGAATGGAATATCAAAGACCCCTTTATGCCCGAAATATCAGCAAACTATTAGAAGAACTTTGTCGAATGTCACAAGGCATCTATATATACATTTAATTTACCTTGAAACTAAATATGATGTATATACAGGAAACACATAATAAAACACTAAACATCAAACCATATTAAAACAGAATTTTTGTTGATGTTATTATGTGATTGAAATAATTTATATATTTTTATTCTTATTGGACGCTTAATATCCAAAAGCAACCTTATTGGAATCTAATTCACTTTTTTCGGTGACCTTGATAATAAAATCATCTTATATCCATTCACTTTTAATTTATGATCTAATGCATATATTATTCTGAGATTTTTAAGAAGCTACTTTTAGTTCGTTCCCAGTTAACCATAAATTTTGATTAGTGTCTCTGCTATTATCATTAAACAGTCTTAAGTAAGGCTTTGTTGTGGCATATATTAAAAATCTCTATCCGTCGAATACAAATTGGACATATGCGTATGTATATTGTTTTCTTATACCATAATCTAACTTATAAATATGTTTAAAATTATTATGAGTAGATTGAACTTAAGAGATTCTCTGATGATTTTTGCTAACTTTTCAAAGGAGAAAAGTAATTTTTCGCTCGACTGCTACTCCCAAAAAACATTTTTCTGTATGACTATCTAAGCGCTGGTTCTATTTTTTATGACATCATTATCTCGAGGAAGCCGGTTTAAAGCCTGCGGTCACCCTCTATTACAAACTGTTGATATAGTCGATAAGTACTCCGGGGCATTGCCAACGGCAAAAAAATTGTATGACGATAATTTTTTTATAAATAGCAAGAAGTTCTTTATTCCTCCTTTAACTGATAAATAAACATTTTATTTAGATTTTTTTCGTCTATTATGAGAATCAGATTATTAAAGAACATTTTAATATTTATATAGAAAGCACCTCACGAGAGCAATTTATTTGCTGCTAGAATATTTTTGAAATCCATTATCAAATCTGTCAGACAATTTACACTTGCCGTTTCAATGTCTACATTTATTAAAGAATCCGTCCTACAAAAGGTGCTCCACTGACCAAACAAAGGATGTATTCTTATTTTGTATTTCTTATTTTCGTGTAACATCGCTGTGGTCTCCAAGAGATTTACAACGACGTGGGACGAGTAACACAACACTGAGTTTTACACCCACTTTAAATACATCCCTTCCATTTTATATTACTTATTTTAGATATTTGATATCTATAGTTTTGTTTTGTTCGCACCAAGTGGAATATAACAAAAAAAATAGTTCCAATCTTTCCTTACAATATTACCTAAAGATATGTTTCATTTTGGTCATAATGCCAAAACGTTTGAAAAACGTGTAAATAAATTAATTATTACTCTTTTACCCTATTATTGTATTTTTTATATATATATTCAAAATACACCTATTTTGAATATATATAAAACTATATGAAAAATTAAAGAATAAAAATATGAAACTAAAGAACTTATATCAAAGATATCATTTGTTAAAAAAATTATACAGTCAAAATATTCTAAGTTTGGAAACTAAATATTTAAAAATATGGCCCATCGATTACGATTAGTAAGATTAAAAATTTAAGATGAAATGTTGTATTGAAATTCTGACATAATTTCCAGGCGTAAACACTTCACACTTTCCAAATTTATCTTAACCACATTTCTTAGAAAATTATTTAGATATCTCGCCGGGGTGCCACTGTCACCGGATCCCATAGTGGCTACTGTGTACGCCGTCAACTTCCATAAGACCGACTGAGCTATCGGATTTCATACACGATACATTAAACAATACGAATTAGTTGACTAAGCGTGAGATAGTTGAATTAAGATAAAATTATGTTCGCAAATTTTAAGGCAATTTTAATCAAAACCGCAGGTAAAATTTTTTTAAATATGTAACGCTTTCATGTATTGACTACACAATATTTAAAAATTAATAATACTCCTAAATAACACTTTAAAGTTATGATACAGCTTTGATTTAATTCTATTTGCTATGAGTTATATATTTAATACATAAACTGTGCGTGAATATTCTCGACAAAGTACAAATAGCAATGCAAATGTGTATTTGGAATTCACATAAATACAGTATTCACTTCACCACCTGTGATCATCAGTTATTATCTTGTAATCTACTTGGTAATATATCTCATTTATGTTTCAACTATAGTACAGTCTAGTTTAGTAAAACCGCTACTAGAAATCCGTTATAACAATTTACTGCAATCACTTGTGAAGAAATGTTCACTATTTCTCCAAATTGATTCCGAACTTCTTTTGTGATCATCTTATTTTTTTTTCTTTTATTAATGATACAAACGGAATTTATCAGCTAATAGTCTAAAGTTTCTTTTCTATCTTAGTTTCAGGTCTTGCCTTTAAATTAAAAACAATCGTATTTTATAGTATAATATTATAATTTGGTTTACTCAATTAACAAGAATTTTTTTATTATTATAATTAAAATAAAAACGTCATAAAACTTAAGATAATCAAGTGAAAAATAAGCCATACATAATCTGACAGTACCTACTTCTGTCAAAACGGGTATATTGCAAGGCACTCGAACGTGTAATTCTGTGGTTTAATAGAACAAGAGTCTGCGGTCAAAAGCACGTGTTTCATTCTAACCACTTGAAATAAATGGACCGATTGTATTATTAACTACATTTCCTGCGACTTCATTCGTTTTTTATGTTTACCATCGAAATCCTCTTTTTAACGAGTAACATATTATATTTTTACTCTATTAATAACATTATAATTGAATACCTTGAAATTTTTAAAATTCAGTAATTATTAAATAAAATATGTTGTAATAACACAAAACAAAAAAATAATAATTTAATAAATCCACTTAGAATGCTTGTTTTGTATTTTATTTCAAATTATCCCATTTCCCTATTATAAATTAGTTTCCCCTAGAGCTTGTTCAAATTAGTTGCGTAAAAAGATGTCAAGTTCGTCCCGCCACAGTTCTGGTCTGCTGACTCCGTCTGACTTGGGTTACTCTCCCGGGACTGCATGTTAAACGAATTCGCCACCTTGAAATATACAAATTTTGCAATTAAAAGTTACCAACATAAAATTAAACAAGTTACATTCATATTACATTAAATTAAATAATTTATTATGGGGAACTTTATTTAATATTAATACTGAAATAACATATATACGAGTAATATAAAAGAATAACATTCTTTAAAATATAACGCATGCAACGAACTAAAATATAAATTGACAGAGAATTTACAAACGCTTTAAAGTTAAGCAATAACTGCTTTAAACTGTAACCAGTCTTTTGTTACATCAATTTGACCGATTCTCCACGGTCCAGTCAGAATCATTCGTTCAATTGCATCCGATTTAGTCTCTATTGATTCAAAAACCCGCGCGTGAGACTACATACAGATTTTATGGTTGGTTTTATTACATATAAATAAGTCTATTAAATTTATGGTTCCTGATCTTTCGTGATTAATTTCATGACTAACCGCTCACGATAAAATACTTCATTAGTGGATACATATTTTTTATTTTATTTGTTTCACTGACGTATTAAAATATAGATAGACAATAAATCAACCAAACTAAATCAAAATTTACAAAATATTGATACATACATTAAAAAAAACCTTAATGACATTGTTAACTTGTTGTCGTATTGCAGCGAAAGGGTATAGAAATTAGTCTACACTCAATAAATTCGTTCGTTATGTCTACAAATGGTGCCAAGGCATTAAGTGAACTAGTAGTCTAAATGCTCACGATATACGACAGTTATGAAATAAATTGGATCATCAAAGATGAAATCGTGACACTATCAAATGAGCTTTTAACGAACATGATGGGAGCAAACTCAATGACTGACATGAGAGCTGTTTACGTCATCGCGTACGATTCCAAAATAAATAAATAGATTCATTCTCGTTTGTAATTGGGTCAAGGATGATCGACAATAGATAATGTTAAGACTGCTTTTGAAATATGAAAATAAGATAGGATAATACGCGTCAAGTTTTAACACGTTTCATAAGAAACCCGGTCACATTAACAATGAAAATGTAGGGCAAATAAACATTTTACATTTTCCAACGTTTATAAACAGAAAATATTTGATACATTGATATAAGAACTGAGTTAGTTATTTTTTCATTTAAAAATACCACGCATATATATAAAGCGCAAATTTATATAAGACTGAAATATTCAATTTTCTTATTTAGCAATAATATTAATGTGGTCTATTACTTAAAACTGATGTAATCGAAGAAGAATGACAAAACATAAAATCCAATCACAGACATATTTAACGACCATTTAAAAATGATAAAACATTGTTGTATTATAAGAGACGGTATATTATAATGTCAAATGATTTGACCTCGGATTCCTTACAGCAATCAGCGTGCGAAGTCTTATTGGCTATGCACAAGTGTTCGATTAAGAAACTACGTAACCACTATATTCGTTTAAACACAAAGTGAATATACTTCAATCGAAAACTTCGAATTAATTAACATTAACAAAGGATCTTATAAATGTTCCAAGAAAGATTTTTTGTAAAGAAATTTTAATGAGAATTATATACTTCTAAAATTTGAAACAACTTTGAGAGTAAAATCTTTTAATAAATTATAAAGGTTATTGTAAAAAGATTTTTATATTGGGCGGAACTTAGAGTTTTTCAAAAGCTTTCTACCTTACTTTTATATCCGCAACATACAAATTCATATTTCAAATATTTTTAATATCATGTTCGAAAAAAAAACAGTGAAAAGTCAAGCAATTAAAAAGTTAAAATCAATTTAATGTACAATCACATACATCAAATTGCTAGTAACTTATAAACTAAACTAAATATAAAAAAAACAACTGTATTTTTACCAACAAGTATAAAAAACTCTAGTTATAATTAAGGATATCCAGTATATGAATGCATAGTTATATAAAAGTGGTTACATTTAACTTAGTAGCAGTGAACAAAATTATTTAACAAAAGGATTCATACATTAAACAAACAAAAAGCTTACTCAAAACTAAAAATACGCGTTCGTCGAATCAGAACACATTTTTAGTCTCTCGGTCAGATATGATTTAATGGGACGGCGAGAGGATCGTTAACATTAATAAATTCATAGACTTTACCACTGACTTTCACTAATTCAAGTGGACGAAAGAAATCTCTTTGGAATAAAGTTCTAATATATATTACAATTAATAATTTAGTAGAACGGATTATTTTATTATTATAAATGAGATACGGTTATAATTATTTAATTTACGAATATACATAACAGTTAAATAATCTTTAACACTAGTAATGATTTTTTAAAGTATATTTTATAGCTGTTAATTTTTTTAACCAACATTGTTTTTTCCGAAGTAATAAACATATTTACAGTAATGAGAGTGGTCGTTGTGAGTTACAAGTGACTTAAATTACAATGGTAGAGAGTTTCCAACACGCTTTTAACTTTCCTTCAGCACTTCGTTAGCCTTGTTTATATTTATTTAAAAAGTGATAAGTTGTCCTAGTGACTGAGGGGGAAGCAGGACGTGACTAACATCATATTCCATATTCTCGTTTTATCTAAGTGTAATTTCTTGATATTACTTTGTTAACTACTGTTATGTTTATTAAATGATTGGCTGTAACATGCATTGCATGATATTTGACAATCATAACCAAGGTTTAGAATTTACTAGTCTTTTCCTACAGTTCTACTCGCATAAAAGTGGCTTTAATATCTTTAAAATTATTTATTTTAATTAGTAGTAATGTAAAAAGTTATTACTACTTCAGTACCCTTTACAAAACATATTCAAAGTATGTATATATATACTGAGGGTATAATCGAAACACAAAATTAATTCTTTAAGAATAATAGGACACCCGTTAAATCCAAATTTTTTTTTTATTATTTTCATTTATTTTATTATTCCAATCGAGGATTATTTGTACAAATAACCTAATTAAAAAAAAAAACAGTATCATATAAAATTGCAAGAGCGATATCATCGTTCTCTCTTTACCAATATCTCCTCTGCTTTTCTAATCTTTATATTGTAGAAAACTTATAAAAATATATGAATAGTTTTACAAATTAATACAAACGTATTATTCTCCTATATATTGTTTTATTATATTAAAATAAGCATGTTAATTGTTGAAATGTTAAAACATATTTAAGTATTGTGCCAAGTACGAGAACGAGTCGTCATAGTAAGGACCAAAAATTTTCTGTCCTTATTATTTTTTATAAAATAATTAAATCGATAATATGAAATTTAAATCATGACACCATTAATGTGTGCGATTCCTGTAGAATTTAATACTCATCTAAGTTTATTTTAAACACCTTTATTTCCTCTCAAACAGTTCAAATTCATAATTAATTGGTCGTACAGTTTCTGAAGTGTAAGTTTCACATAAGCTGGAAACTGGCTACCAAATTGACATTATGTAAGCGGTAGTTGAAAGTAACAGCTTGCATTAATTAACGCGATTAGTAGATTCGTGAGCAAGGGTTGTTTGAACATCGACCTGTTTGATGGACATTTGCTTTGGTAATTAAAAGTAAACACACATCAATGGTTGGTCTGGTTAAAATGAGTTTACTATTTTGTTTTTTTATCTGTTTTGATTGATATTCTATATGTACCTGTACATCCCAAGATGGGTTAAATTATTATGAATATTTTTTTTAAGTGACTCATTAATTAACGTGTTAATATAGGGATCACTATACAAATAACAGTTCATATTTATTTCTCTTCACGAATAAGTTTATAACAGGAATCATTCGATCGAAATTAAGTACGCATATGACTTGATGGTATTTTTTATCGTACTTTTTAGTCATCTAAAAAAAAATAATATGAAAAACTAACATTATTAGTATTAATACTTAAATAACGTATAAAGGTCAGTGAGAATAATAAAAGTGGTTTATGTGATAGCAGAGAATATCTCTGAAAGAGGACTCCAATGAATTTGAGAATGATCGAGCGGTCGCAGGGGTAGAATCAGTGCGGACTTAATTAGTGCTAAGTTTCCCGTTGCATGCTCGCTGAAAGGCGCAAGAGATTAACTAAGAATTATATGAAATCTAGATTTATGACTGCTTTAGTACTCCGTTCAATTTTGCAACAGAATCTAGATTTACAGTTATAAAGTCAAAGATCGATAGTTTGAAAAATAATCCACTTGAACTAAATATTTTATTATTTAAAATGTATTATGTTGTGTATAAAACTGTTATTTTATTTCTCTTACATAATTTTATGTTAGTCAAGGTAACATTGTCGTAATATCATTAATATATATCACTTACAATGTCCAAACATGTCGATAATTTTCAACTCAATTTAACAACAAAGGTAGTTAATCTTTTGATGTGATACACATACCGGTTTTATTTGTAACGGTATCTTGTATTGTAATCATAACATAACGTCGAGAATAATTAAGCAAGTTCTAATTATTTTCTATCGGAACAGATAGAGCCATTGATTTATTGGGCGACGTCCCCTAAAATAGATATGATACAAAATTTATGATGTTCGTTGAGATAATGTATGGGATAATTTAATTCACTTAATTTAGCTTTATTTACTTTCAAATAATTCATTTTGACTGGTTTGTACGTGATATAAATAATTCGTGACTGAGAAAATTTATATTCATTTATGGAAGTTTAATCGATTTTGTAAAAGAAAAAGAGGAAGATTTAAAAGTGACGTATTTGCGAGGTGAGAAAATAAACGCTATTCAAGCCAACAGTTCCAAATTTACTTGTAAAGGTTCCCACAAAAGATCGCTATCAACATTCCACTTGATTATTCCGTTTTCCTTCATGCTCCTAAGATGCGTCACAGCTCTTGTGAATATATTATTCATGAATTCGCTATCGCAAATTGTTATTATTGAAATAAACTGAAAGTTTTTAAACAGTAAAACAAAAAGTGTGACCATTTGCACCAAACACCGCGAATGGCTATAAAGTTTTATCAAATTTAGAGCTCCTTGAAGTCCAGTAAACGTACAGGACTCTACACAATAATATCTTAATAGTGCAAGTTTATTCCAACGGCCGTCTTGAGAGTACTAGTCTTCATTAGTAAATGGATCCCTTGCTAAATTATTCTTCAGGTCACTTCGGTGCCATATCGGAATATTAACTTCCCTCTATATGTTTTTTGTTTCTACGTCGGACTATTTACATTAACTTTTTACTATGAAACATAAATACATAGCGAAAAAGATCATGGAGCACAACATTAAAAAATTGATTACAATTACAATCATGACACGTAATAGTAGTGATGATATATTCTAAGAGATGGCAGCACTTGTATCAAAAAACCTATTGAAAGGTAGACAGATTAACTTAATAGTTACCTTAATGATATTATTTGTTTTCACCGTATACTGAAATATATTTATATACATATATAATATATATTGCTCTTACACTCAATTGTTATGATATGAATATAAAAATGAATGACTTATTAAGTTGTCAGCTATATGGCCCACCCGTAAGCATTGCAATCATAATTTTAGTAGCCTGTAATTATTTTTATAGTTCCCTTGATAACACGCAATACTAACAAGCACTGATACTCTTTATTATTGAACAAACACAATAATTTTGTATGGAATTAAGAATAAAATATGTACTTTTCCTTTTTAAATCTATGATTATATCTATAATACTATTAATATCAATAAAAGTAAACCGTATCAGAAATATCAATTTATTATTAACCGTCATCGGTTGTTCAAACAAAAAATTATATAATCGGAATTCGACACACCACCAATATAAATTAGCACCGCATGCTGCCGCAAAAAATCCATCACAATAGCCACTCATTGGTTCTCATTTCAAATAAAATAATTCACTAATCTGAATAGAGAATAAAGGTATTACTTCAAAAACAATTATTATAGATTTATGAATGCACAAGAAAGCATAATAATAAGAAACAATTACTCAATAATGACCTATCAAGATTTTATTTACATTTTATACTTATAAATATACGGATGTGTGTATTCGTAGATGTATAAATTAATCATAACATAACCCGTTCTATCTTGTCGCTGATTCAAATAAAATCTACGGTTATTGAATCAATAATAACCGTGACTAACGACCCGTGATGTACACATTCTTGTGTATCGGCTGCTTTGTGATATAGAACACCGGTGATTTGGTCATTTATATACATAGAGTAGCAACAGGTAGAGAGTTTAATTATAATGAAAATAATTAATAAAAATGAAGCAAATAATTAAAATATTAATAAGATAGTCCATCTTAACATTTGACTTAAGTCTATAAGAAATATCTCATAAAAAACGTAAATCATCGACCATTATACTTTTCATTAGATTTAATTTTGCTACATTATTAAGCGTTTCACTTATTTTAATTTCCGATCCTTTGTCAATATAGAAATCATAATATAATAAAATATTATTTTTACATTCGTCTGTTATAGCAGCTGAGTCAGTGAGAAAACTCACATAACTGACGTGCTAAGAATCATGTTTTGTGGTCTCGTAAAGATGCCACTAATATATTTAAATTATCTCGATACTAACGCAAACATCCCACGGACATATTTAAGGAAATAAAAATAATTTCGTAACGGATAAAACATTTTTAACGAATCGTGACATTGCGTCTCAACGGCGGCACATTAAAAATTACAACAAAATAATAAAGTTTATCATTACCATATAATTTTCATCTGATAACAGCTAACCCTTCCAGAAGTCTCATAAACCTCATAAACCTTACAATGTTCACAATGCCTTAGAAGGAGTGTTTAGTTGACGTTAAAGATATTGTAATAAACGTTTTATATAGACATCGTTAAGATATGCCTTATCAAAAATGTTTGGTGTTCATAGAAAATATTTACAAAGATAGAGGCCGTGAAGATAAAATTACAGATTACTGCTAATTCACCCACATTCGGAAGTACTAAATGAAAATTTTGTGAGCTTGGTGTCTTGTTTCTAAAATGCTTATCTAAACGACTTGTGCAATTGATTTACGGCTAAACATGGTGGATTTGATGACTATATTCGGAAGGCGGTGTGGCCACATTTTCGATACAACTCTTACACCTATTTCGTTTCTTTTACTAGTTAAAAGTCTTTAGATTATTAAATCGTTATCTTAATTGAATACTTTAGCTTCTATTAAGTAAAATGTTCCATATTAATTAATTTCATTAGAAATAAATTTGAGTAATAGCATTTTACATTTAATATTATTGTTATGGAAATGTTACAGTGGTGTCAGTGTAATAATTAATTATTATTTGAAAGAATATCAGACCTCATAAAAAAACTTACTTACTATAAAATAGATTGGGCAAAATTGTCATCAAACATTTGCGAGTGTTGACAAGCGTGGGATGTACTTAGCTCACATCTTAAACAGGTTTGGCGTACTTTGAAATTACTTTGTACACTGAGTGGTGTCCTATAAATGACAGTATTATTTTTTATTTCTTATAAATATAGAAGGAATCAAGTTTAACTAAGAACAGTGCATAATTAATATATAATCAATGTTTACAGTAGACAGGTTTATATGTGGCTGTTTGTAACCATGCTAGCTCTTCTATCAAATATGTTAATGTAAATTTTTTCCAAGATAGTTTACAATGCAGGAGTAACATTCATACCTAGATACTTAAAAATGAGCACTACCAACAAAAAAACGTTTTATTTTAAAATTACTGCTGTTTTTCAAAGCTTTTTTTATCAACTTTCAAAATGTAATCCGATATTGGGATATCAAATAAATTTTATTGATAGAAAATATTGAAACTTGTGTACTATATTGCATTATTCTTACTTTATTCGGATCTCATATGAACATTTTCAAATTTAATAAAATATATATAAATAAATTTCAAATTTAATAATATAAAAGAGAATGAAATAATACGATCAAGTAATAAATTTGAGAGTAATAGCCCTTACCATTTTGTAGGTTTTATTAATTTCTTTTTCAATAAACACGAACAAAGTTTAATATCCTAACAAATCCTTTATAGAAAGCCGTGATATAAGTATCTTCAATAACATTCTTTGCACACTATCAATCATAGTTTAGCGAAGGCTTTGCCAATATCAGAATCTGCTAACTCACGGACCTTTATATGGATCTAGAAGATATCGCGAAGAAAAGGGATATGCCAATCAAACTGTTCCGGTAGCTATAGTCGGGATTCCTATCGAGTTCTTAAGAACCATATAAAAGAACTTGGCGAAGATTAAACGGGTTGAGGATGTTTCTTTGAATTTTGATCAATTGCGCTTTGAGATTATTTATTCAACGATAAATTTTTTATTTTATTTATTAGGTGATCCAAAAGTGTTTTCATAAATCTTGTAACGGTACTTATTAAACATAACACAGGACCAAAATAAAAAAATGATAAAAAATTTAAAAATATAATGGAGAGAAGTAAACGATATAACCAAAAATGGACACTGAATGTAATCAAATGAATTTTGACATAAATTTCGATTAAAGTTTTCAGATAAGGGCTTTTAATACTAATTTATATGTGCACGTCCATGTATATTTATGTTTTCTTATTTGTAAATGCGTCCAAATTTATTAATTTTTATTTACTATATCATTGCTTTTTGAGCACACATCTTCAAGTACCTAATGAAAAAATTAACTTTCTTGGAATAGAATTTCTCGAATGTATAGGCTAAGCGGTATAATACAAAGGGATAATGCATGCTCAGATTAACTTCATAAAATAATTCAGTGTGCCTTGTACGATGGTTTGGAACTAGAAAAAAAGGCAGTGAGCAACTCTCTACAGTCCATGTCACCCATAACCATATTAAGACAAATATGAATATAGGTTTACGTTAATTATTTAAAATTTATATATAAAATTATTGCAACATTTTTTACAAAGTGAAGACCGTTAATAGTTATACACGATGTACAATTATAAGAATGTTACTTCTTATTCAAAGTGCAAAAATAACTTTAATTTGGCAACTTAACAAAAATTGATCTTTAAAATCCTCTTTAATAGTTTTGCTATTTTTTAAAATAATAAACCATGAATTAATTATGACTCATCCATAATCCATCAAAAACAAAACACTTACTTATAGTTTTTCATAAAAATACCCAAAACTCACAAGATTTCACAGAAGAACTGTCTAGGTTTAAAAAGAATGAAAGCCTAATTAACTATAAAGGAATTAAAATGCAGACAGCAACTGTTACCAAGAAACGCCCTAAACGTGGAATAAATTCTTCCGAGGGTTCCATCATATCTGTGGTGATCTTCCCAAAGAAATACTCATCTTTCCAAAGGAATTTATACTTTATACTTTAGCTACAAGGAACATAGGGCACGCATGTAATATTTCAACAAGATCGTCCATTGGGGCTGACATCAGTCACGACGTTTTAATTTTCTTTTAATCCAAAACGCCTTGATCTAATCATTGGGAGGGTTTCGCGTAACGAATTAAACGGATTGCATTCAAGTCGCAAATGAGGCTATTTTATTCGTCCTAAGAGACGTCTCATTCATTTAGAAGGGGGACGGTAAATTAATTTTGCATTGTTTGTGTTTACGCTGTATTGGTTTACTGTAGATTATAATGCGATTAAGATATTAAATAAAATATGATGCTTGAAATTGTATTAGTTCCTCTTTCATATAAAATATGCAACTAGGCAATAGAAGTATAAAATGTATTATTGTGTAAAAAAAAAACCAAACAGATTTAGTAAAAATAAAACATAAGGGTAAGAGGAAGGTTCAAAATATCTTCACTTTCTAAATAAAATTAATCCCTCATTACATAAATTCATATAAAAAAGCTTCTGCTTCAGTAAGTTTTAAAAATACTTTTGTGCTATGGAAAAAGCCAAGCAATCTGTTGCTCATAGATTGTGTCCTGAGGGTATTTTGTCGTCAAAGACTTTTATCCACTATTTTACACCTCACTAATGGTTTGACAGAATTTTCTTCTATACCCTTATATTATTGACATCGTCTGGTTATAGTTTGATATTAGAAATTGTAATTAAAATGCTCCTATTACCTTATTGTTTCAAAAGAAAAAAGAAATGATGTTGGAGTTACCAAAATATAAACCAATAAAATAAAATAAAAAAAATTTGAACCGTTCACCCTCTTTTATAATATCTACTATTAAAGCGTGGTTCATATTACTGTGTAGCAATTTCATATGCAAATGTATGAGTGCGTGTTTCATCCCTAATACGACCATTTTGGGAATTTGTACATCAGTTTCGTACTCAATTATTCTCATCTTTTTAGAACGATCGTGTAACTGGATACGAATAAGTAGATGTTATGCGAATTATAGCAGACAAATAATTTCACCTAACGTCTACTTAGAACCATATCTCTTAAAGATGCTTATTATATGGTCACTGACTTAAATAAAAAGAAAATCTAGCTTATCATAATATCTAAGTTTATGCTATCTATATATTTATCTATATCATAAAATCTAAGTTTTTATTGCTAATTAGATACTTCAAGCCCCCTATTCAATGCTTTACCGGAAATAAAATTATGAAATAAAATAATTCCTGTGTCATTAAAAAAATATATATTTAAATTTTAATTCCGAAAGTTAGTAAATCTTATGTTAATAAATCATCATAATTGCTAGTGTTAAAAGTTATTATTTTGAAACTAATATTATTTTTAAAAATATGACTATTAGTATAAAAAAAAAGTCCTGATAATAATATTATGAATAGTACATACAAACATAATAATGAATACGATTATGTATAAATACAGAAATGTGTATATATGTATGTATAGGAAATAGTATCAATATAAGATGATTTAGCAATTGCTCTCACAAGTATAGTCATGTACTTGAAAAAAATCACAGTTGTAAAATTTTATTGAACGCCAACATTCTACTCTTACATGCGTTTTCATTAAAAATCTGGTCGTGATCCAATTTTATTTTGATATTTTCAAAATGTTTTTGTCCGTTTCAAACCTTTTACAATAAATGTATTAAATTATTTTTGATACAGGTTTTATTTTTACAAACATAGAATACAAACAATCTTTATGACTACCAGCAAAAAATTAAATTTGTTGAAAATACGTTTCTCTTAAAACATTGTAAATTAAAATTTTCTTTTTACTTATGTTACGAATCTTATTAAAATTAAAATAAAATATATAGAAGTCACGAGAAGTAAAATATGTAAATGGACATATATTAGATGTTAATATTTTAATATAACATTTATTTTGGATATATTTTTTCACAACCTATTGGAATGATGGTCAATGAAGGCCATATTTTAAACAAACAAACAAGAGAATGATTTAAAAAAAAAATTGTCAAAGCTGTGTGTACAGATACGACCATGAAAAGATTTTATAAATTTAATTTAATGTCAACGGATCCTACATTCATATAAGAAATATGACGACAATTTTATAAATTTTTGATTCTAAAATAGATATTATACAATTCATTTAACAAAATATATTACATACTTTAGTATCTCTATAATACATAAATGGACACGCATCGATAAAGTTTGCGTATACATTAGCCAACCGTTATTTGGACGGACGTCAATTCTGGCCGTGGTTTTGCATAAACATTTAAGCTCTAGTCACACGACGGTCAGTTTAATTTATACCCATAGCCAATTTGATTGACAACGGTTCGGTTGTTTGTCTATATTGGAGGACTGACAGTTTGAGTCTAATATATATTGATTTCTTCGACATTTATGACACCATTAATATATTTTTCTCTCGCTTTTATCAGTTTATAAGTTGTTTACCAAATATATTTATAGACGAAAATAAGTATGAGGGGTAACGTTATACTAGTTAGTTTTAAGCGAGCCGGATAACTTTGTCATGTCTGTGACCGACAGCGGAATTGTACCACAAAGTACTCAAGGAAAATCAGGGGTTCTACGTGGTTTAAAGGAAATGAATATTGCCGTAAGGCGCTTAAAATTTAATTTACTTTTTTAGATATACTCACTAATCAATATATATACTGCATCTATTTTCTTTATAATATATGTACTGTTATTTTGGATGTTCTAAACAATTTCCTATTTAAATAAAGGACAAAAGACACTTTCGCGTTGTCTTCTCCTGAACAAGATTATTAATTGCAAAATAATTGTTGCCAACATTATACATCCCTTTCTATACTATTAAAACTTGTTAACCAGTCCCAAAATCCCTTTACGATATTAGGTTTCATGTGACAGAAGTCTTATGTTTCCGGATCAATGGACAGGATGATTGCATTAAATGCGCATACAAAATTTGCGACAGAACCAGGCGGAGCGCATTGCTAGGAGGAATTTCAGATTACCATAGACTTGACGTTATAGATGTTTGCGATAATGTTAACATGCGGCGGGAAACATGATCTACGTGAACATCAGAATTATTCTCTGCTACTACGGCCACTAAATCCGAACTGCACTTCATGATTCCGCCCGTGTGGTTTTGGGATCGGGATTGAGGTGAAGGTCGAGATCGGGATAAAAGGTAGCCTATGAGTTTCCTCACGGTTACTATCTATCTCTATACCAAAATTAATCAAAACCGGTTCAACTGTTTAGGTTTGAAAACGTAACAGACAGACAGAGTTACTTTTGCTTTTATAATATTAGTAGGAATCTGCTTTATAGGTTCATCTATAATGGACCTATAGGCGATGTAGCTAGGTGAATGCACGCAGCATTTAAACTCTTGGCTCCTCAAATAATTTTCTCCGAAATACCTCGAATGGATACAAGTATTTCATCAACCTATTTATCCGACAGCATTAACGTACCGCAAGAACGTTTAATTAATGACAATTTATTCAACCGCGCATTTATCTTGATCATCATAAGATTCATAATGCAATGTATTTTGGTGATAGAATGATTCATTTGACCAGATTTCTGGACGTAACGTCAATTAATAAGCAAACATCAGAATCTTAACTCTGTTTTAATTAATAGTTATTCTGCTTTAATAGCTCAAAATAGTGTATAAATTAAAACATAACAATTTGATCAAACTGGCACTCTCACTTTATATTTATTATAGAATTACAACTTTATTTTCTTTATTTATCTGAATGGCAGAAATCATAAGAAAAAGAAACGTATAATTTGTTAGGGGATGATAAAACATAAGTTTAAGATAATGTTCATTGAGCAAAAAATATGTTTTACTCGATATTATTTAATATTTAAAAGCCATATAACAAGATTAAAAATTAATGAAAAATGTATAAAAACAATTTTTTTTTTGTGTACCTACAATTTGCTTAGGTCTAAATAGATAATAATTTTCAATTGTCTTTTAATGTAAAAAAAAAACACAATTAATATGTTGTAACAATTATATCAAATTGTAATATGGTCACGAGAAAGTCATTTTTCAATGTATCTAATTATGTCATACTTCTTTCATCTTTTTCTGTAATAAAGCTCGTGAAGCCGTTCTATCGCAATCCAGTGATAATTTCAAAGGATACAAAAACAAAATCCCGATTAGGCGTTTACGTCGTAGTGACGATTTACAGCTGCAATTAGTTACGTTACGACGCGACAAACGATCTGTTCTGATAAATGGTGTCCAGGCCATCCCGACGCCACAATGAACAGTCCATTTTAACAGAACGACTTTGAACTTTAAACATACTATTCCATTGACAAATCGACACTCAAGGCTGGTGTGTAATTTAAGTCCTATAATATTTCAATCAAATTAAGAACGATATACCAAAACTGTAAATGTATTTTTGGGCAGCATATATTTATTCTTTTAAAATTAATGTTTGTGCTCTTGTTTATTTTTTGATTTGTCTACGTACTGGTACAGATAAGATAATGCCTTATAGTATTAATTCCATTTAAATGTATGTATTTGTATACATATAAAGAGCTTCATTTAAAATTCTATACATCGATGTTGTACTATATTTTAATCCTTATAGTCAATACAAATTTGTCTGACAACCTGTACTAAATGTATGAATATTGATTTCGTTCTAAACTATTAGTAATAAAGTATAGTAAACATGCTTAAAATTTTATTTTCTTTATTAAACGCAAGTATTATTATGATATTGTGTACTGAACAAAATTATCCTAAAAAACACAAAGTTTGACTATAAAGTACCACTAGGTACTAACCTATATTTATTCTCATATTGTTTCAGTACAATTGGTATCCAAATATTAACTATCTGTTTATATAGTAGTGTAGATATATGGCCTTTAATAATAATCTTATACATATTGAATACATTATATCACACATTAGCCGAGTCCAATTAGCCACTAAACTACAGTGGCTGCATAACACGTAGAACTAATCCCGGCTTACAGGCGAAACTATACTAAACAGTCTCGAAATGCTCTATGGCTGTATTCGTGCCTTTGAAGCCTATGACAGGATCAAAAGGCATTACCTCATAAGGGCACTGATATACAATGACCTATAAATGTCCAAGACAGTAAATTCTGGTCGCGTCGTACAATTGATTTACATTGATTTCAGTACGTAACAAGTATCTATCAACTGTAATACTTACGTCTTTTTAAAAAAATACATTAATAAAATTAATAATGTAACGTCAACAGGTTAACAACAGGTATTCAAAATATGTATAATTCATAAGACATCGTAATTCATTTTAGACCAGAGCCATAAAGCAATCTTAGATCACGTGTTGACAACTTAAGCGATATAAACCCGACTTGCATAGAATTGATGCTAGTCGCTTTTCAAACAGTCATTATGTGCAAATCAGTATGATAAAATATAGTCAGATCACTTAATTTACCACAACGCTTGATTTGCGTGGACTTTATACTCCCAACACCCTCAAACAAATTCTAAGTCGTCTTATTAGAACTAAACCAGTAAATAATATTTTTGTTCGAAAAAAATTTCTTATTTAGATTTAAACTTAGATTGAAATAGTTGTTTCTACGATTGTAATAAATGAAATTAAACATAGTTCAACCAAATTAAATATTGAGATGAAATTCGCAAAATCTTTTAAATAATTCGATTTGATTGAGCGGTAAATTTTATAAAATTGTTGAACTCTTATCAGTCAATGAGCGCAGCCTAAGTTTGCGATTGTAATCGCCTTTCAAACATTGGCGTAGGGTAAATTTTGATTTAAAGCAAAATTGGGGTTTGCTGAATTGCCCGGAAATATAAATTGAATTCTTATCTAGATTTTGATTAAGGAATGCGGTTCCCACTAAAATTACACGATGCACGTGCATATATGTTTTCTATATTTAAAAAAACTCTTCCCCATATTATATAATTATAATGAAAAACATGTGTTTCCAACAATCAAAACGTTTTAATAATGAGGTTAAACGAAAGTCTATGTGTTTTATAATCATAAAACATTGACTCTTGAACGTATACACATATATTCTACATATGTAGAAACAACAATGTGAATGCATGATAAATAATATGAATTGTAAGCTAGAAGTCACTCAGCAGTAAGTAAAACTCAATATTAACAAATATAAGCAATTTGCATGCCAGAAGCGGCCCCAAGCTTTCATCCTAACCCATTCAAACTTTTTATGCAGATTATATAATGTTCTTTACGACATGAGATGGGAGAGTTCACTTAAGAATAAATATTTATGTGAATGGTCTCATATATGCATAAACTTTTCGAGATTTTGGTAATACTGTAAGCAATTTTTATTTATTACACATTACAGATGTGTTACAATTATCTTGCATAAACAATTTTTTCATAGATATGTGTCTCTTGTTATTTAAATATAGCTAATTTCTATGAATTGCAAAAATACGAGGTGCATATGTAACTGACCATTCAACATCTTGCCAAGTTAGTTGAGGACCTCGTTGGAGTCTCTCCAAGTTAACCCACTTGGCACCTAGCCGTGTTAATAAGCGACCATGCCAATGCCTTGAGTATGAATATTAGTAAGGACTAGTTTGTGATTGTGATATATTTAACTTTTAAAACAGCTGCATTCATATAAAATTCAGTTAAATATATATTTTTATGTCTCTTTTTTATTTTTGTGTATAAAAAGTTGCGCTGGCCGTCAGTTTTCATAATTCGACCTTTGCTTAGAAACTTTAAATGAAAAATCCAAACGTGGTTTAAAGCAAGTTTAATGCGAAGTCTAGTTCTGTGATAAAAAAAAATATTTTATTATTGCCGTTTATTTATTGTATTTAAATATGTTATTTGTATTCTTCTCAGTAGCTCCTATAATTTCATACCCATGTCATGGAAGAATGCAAAAAGCAGTTATTTCGCCACCTTAGATCGACAACTATATACTATATAGGATTTAATATATACTTTAGGTTTCCTATAATTTTTCTGAACCCTTTAATTTGATACCCTTATCTCGAGAGCATAAAAAAAATGTATAATTAATATTCTTCTATATTGCATCTATAAAGACTTTACTGTGGTAATATTTAATTGTCTAAATTAAATGTGTAAGCAAAATTTTATCCAAGACGGGATAAAAAGCCCAAGGCTTGCGTTGTTTTCGAATAAAGAAAATATTAATTAGTTATTAAATTACACATTTTTAATATCTAAATATTTAAAGATTTTATAATTAATTATTATTCATTTTTCAAAGCAATTAGTTTTAAATGGTCTATTGCGTAGTTGACTACAATTTTAATGCTTCTAAAATTGGTCGCGCATTGAGGTTTTGGCAATTTAACAATTTCATTGAAAAACGGATTCTAAATAATTAATTGACTCCACAAAAGATATAATATTGGCATTGATCTACCGTTCATTGCGTTATTAAATTCAATTTATCATTCTAATTGTTGTTTGCATGTGCTCAAATAAATAGTTCCAAAGTAAACTTTGTTACTATATTATTTGAGTTGAAACTACCGAATTAGTTTCAAATTAAATTGAAGTAGAATTTAGATACATGCATATCAAATAACCTGATAGTTATTGATAAAATATAAATTGGTTTCAGTACTGCAACATGGCCTACTTTTTGTTTTTCTAAATTGATAAATATAATAGGTCATACAATTTTTTTCATAATAAAAATATATATGTATATACAAGAAGGTGCAAGTAAAAACGTATCTACATATTTTTTGACAACTATTAAAAATTTCTTCCATTTCCATGACGGTCCTTAAGTTTGCTTTTTTAAATTACAGTATACATTTAAAAAGAGGAAATGGGACATAAGTTACTTTAGTGTGCTCAAAGAAAACTTAATTAGCCGATTTATAATCCGGTACTGAGCTGGGCTTGCACGAGTCTATTTAGAGATTTTCATGACAGCGTTTTTTAATGTCGTTTTGAGTAATAATCCATTACGGAGATGCATTTGTATAGGGACTAGTGAAAAGGATATAATTTATAACGTTTCAAATTATATTTAAAACTTTAAAGTTTATACCTACTCTATATATAAGTTTTTTGAGAGACAAAATAATAACATACTAATTTGAATAGGAAACCAGATGGTTACATAGAACATGTAAAAATATATGAGTAAGATCATGATAAAACCAACAATGGGCTCAGTTTTGAGTTCACGCATTAACTTTTAATATTTTTATTGTTATTCATGTTACCAAATATCATTTAAAACAGTGTTTCTAAAATTTTCTATAAAGGTACATCTTTTTTTCCAAAAGCGCCATCTACTGTAGTAAGCCGTAATGTAGAGGTTTCATATTTAAATCATAGATGGTGACAGCGGAGTACTCGCAGAATCTATATTATGTATATCCTTTTAGCCGAACGACTTTCTTAATAGGAATATTATTGGGCAAAACTTAAAGCTTACAAATTTTTATACGAATAAACACCCTCTAAAGCGCACGTAACCGCAAACGTTTTCGAAGCAAACATTAACATCGTGTACGAATGTACGTCGGAGTGCATACATACTATAGGCTACGTTTTTTCAAACCTTCGACATCGACATTGGACATCTTAACAAAAACTTGTCTCGACTTCATAAATATTTACAAATTCAATCGCATTATCAACAATCATTTTTTGTACCAAATCGCTGTCTACAACACGGACAAAGAATGCAATTCTTTAGGACACTAATTGATTAACACCAAAATAAAGTGTCCAGACACAACGAGTTAATTATGAAGATGACTTATTTTTGGAGTTATTTATCTTTTAGAAATTACTAACAACCTATTGTATTCGTTCCTTTATATTTCTCGATTATACTGTAAGTTAAGTATAAGTATAACATAATTATAAGTCTAATAAGATCATAAAATCATTTTGACAGAACAAAATTCAAGTCAGACAATACATTGTAGGTTAGCCATTTTCTTTAAGTAAGTAGGCTAGTATAATACCTAACTTGAAGTTTAATTAACAGAGATTAGTCCTCAATCTTGTCGCCACTGGCTTCCCAGCTTTCTGTAGACTAAGACGTGTATTATGGGCGGCTATGTCCGAGGATTTCTAGAGTCTGAAGATAACTATGAAACAAGCTCTTTGAATGAGAATTAGTGACACATAGTAAAGCACGCAATGTAACTTGCCCCAACTTCTACTGTAGTAAGTAACAAAGTACTACAAAATTCAATTTCACCTTGGATGCGAAAATTATATAAGAGAAATTATTTATAAAGATTTAGTTGTTTTTTATATTTTAATTATAAGCAAGAATGCAGATAAAATAGAAGAAAAATATAATTTTATAATCGCCTACATAGGTTTACCTTTTTCAATATAAATGATCAAGTAAAGATTAAATATTCATCAGGCTTACCCATAATAGTGTTATGGATAAAAGTGATTGTCGGCTATGAAATTATAGATAATAAAATATATGCGAAAATCTGTATAATCTCTTATCTGCAGCCACTATGTATTATAAAGCCATTTATACAAAACATTAATGAATGTTCAGAGCAATAAAATTTATTGGAGAGCGAAACTGACACTCGATAATGGCGCTTATAAAAACTTGCAAAGCCATTCGCATGGCAAACAGCCCGGAGCCGTTATTATAAAATCGTAACTTGTCGGTCTTTATGCAATTCAGTGTAGTAAAATTATCCATAATTTACCTCAATAGTGATGTAAAATAAATACATTATAATCCTGGTAAATATTGGTAAGGTAATATGAGGTAGGAGGTACCATATTAGGGGTTGTTAAAATACTTAAAATGTTAGTTTTAAGTTTTGATTATTAGCGAAGTAAAATTTTATAGAAGATTTAATTTTGTCACTGAAGAGAATTCAATGCACGCACGCTTTATTTTCAATTATTCATATAATGTTTCTTTAAGGATTTTTTTCTAGTAACATATTTTAAAAAAGTTGTCTGCCCTTCCATAGAAAATTTTATACAAAATCTTCTATCGAAATATATATTTTTGGGAATGTGTTAAACAAAAGTTTTACATTAATACATATATCAAGAATTGTAAATGCAATACATTGAATGGTCTGACATTATAACCCTCTTTCAATTGTAACCAACAATTAAGAATTAACATATCTCCAAATGCTTTAACGGAGGCGGAATGTAATGAGTTCCTTGACGCGTCATGATTAGTCTGTCAGAGGACTGTAGGGAGCTTGGCGTTGTAATCAGGTTCCCTTTACGCCTCCCCGAATTGCAGCCAAAGAACATGAGACTGAACGTTAGTGGTACAAATTATGATTATGTTTTTACTATATTTGTTTCTTCACTCAAAACCTATTCTTCCTTATGAAAATCTTTTGCTCAAAAACAAAAAAGTTACTTTACATAAAATAAAATAAAAAAATCATATTACGTACTATTCACTTCCTAGTGTAAGAAGCGTCTATTTTTTTTAAGTTAAAGTTTAAAAACGTGCTGTTAACAAAAGCTTAAAGTAATCCAATTCTTTTCGTATACACCGAACAGCGTTAAAAAGACCAGAGTCTTTTTAGTACGAGCACAGAGGACAGTTGAGGGCTCATTTACATAACCGCCTTATTTAGGAGCTCTCACTTCGCTTTGGACACGGCTAACTTTATGCATTCATTTACTCGTATTTTTATTACATCTTCACTGTTTTGCTGGTGTAGAGACTTGGAAGTTTTAGATACACAAAAACACAGCCATTTTCATTCACAGCACGATTGTTGAAGATTAAAATATCTAAAGCCAAGCTAACCCAAGTTTTAATACATTTTATTTAGAACCATTAATTAAAAATAAAACATATTTATTAGTATTTAAATATTAATCCCATTTGTAACTTCATTAAGAACTTATTAATTTAATATATAAACTATGTTATCGAAATTTTATATCTATATTAATTACATAGTACTGAAATCTATCGAAGTAGGAACTGATCTAAAATTGTTACTTTGTGTTTATTTTGTGTTTTTAGTAACAGCTTCTCGTAGTTATTACCTCAAAACATGGAGTCGAACTCATTTTCGTTCCACTTCAAAGAAAGTATCTGATATGAGTAAATAAACGGCCAAATTAAAATTATCTTACACAGCTCACACACTTTTATTCCGTTATAATATTCGCATTAACTTTCGAGAGTTAATGAACGAAGTAATCGTTCACGACGGCAATGTCACAAGTCTTAAATTTTATAATAAATCAATTTTCTATCTTTCAATAAGTGGATATAGTGTTTTAAAATTCTGTTACGAATTTAATTAAGTAATTCATTTATCATTATTCAGTAATATAATCAAAAATTTATCATTATTAAGTAATATAATCTATGTAGTGACTTTGACGTTAGTTCAACGATAATGTCAAATGAGTTAGTGACGTTTACTCAAACAGCATAGTTCTAGAACTTATAGAAGCAGAATTGCTTGGGATGACTCTGTCACGATCACTGTATCTAACCTGTCGCAGCTTCATTTGTATATGAAATGTAAATGTACATTCGTTATGTGGCGCCCGCGCCCGATCTGTATTCATGTGTACACGACGCAATTTACTAGCGCCATTAAATTGTGTTGTAGATTTTATAATAGCTGAAAATATTACTTGTTAAATTAAACTGAAAAATTTGTAAAATATCAAGATTTAAAGAATGGTTTAATTTTGATAAAGTATTTTTTTTTTTTGATAGTCTTTACACCCAGGAATATTTTTTAAGTATTAAAAATTCTTTAATTTGCATAAAGGATATTTTCTTACATACCCTTAAAGCATAATAAAGTTATTATTTTAATTCAATCTCTTATGTCTTGTACCACTCACACCATGAAGAACATGCGCATATTATCTTCAAATGTGTCAACGGCTCGTTCACTACACTCCGCACTATTTCTATTTTTATTTTTAATATATTCACTTTATTCAATGTAATGCATTTCTTGTTTTTTAATTTTAAATTATAAACATAAATTACCATATTATAATATATTTTTAGCTAATTGGAGTTTCAGGCTTACAAAGTAATTATCTATAGTAATAATAAAAGAAGGTTTAATTTCAAAGTTTAATAATTTTATCACCGATTATATATAAATAAATCACAATTTTGCCTTTCTATAGTTAAAAAATAAAAATACAAAATTTCTATGGGTACACAATTTTAAAAAGAACTTATAAAACTCAAGTAGGGTATTCACAGTTTAACTTCAGCAATCATGATTCATTCTAGTGATTTTAGTGATACCGGATAAAAACTTACAAGGTACTCTTCCTAGACAAATGGATTCAAATGAAAAAGTTAGTAACACTTAAGGTTTCGCAAAGGTGACATACATCTGTAAAGTAGTCCCAAGTGCTATATACAAATATCGCACTGCAATGCGGTAAACGTTTTGTAGTGAACATGAGCGACGAAGCAGAGTTTTGCTCAATGAAACTTTAAAACAACTAGCCTTATACTAGTCTAAAATATGAAAATATTTACAATATGACGATACTAAATATTCCACTCATAAAGAGTAGTTTTATCCGTACTGAAATTTTAAAACGTCTAATAAGTATCGAAAATTCCAAACAAAACTATTATTTGAAAGTATTTTTAATAAGAGTCTGCTTTTAACCACATATAATACTCAAATATACTTGCTATGAACACTTAATGTAAATTTGATGTTATATTGGGCCGAAAAAAACAAAATTTATGTCGGAAGATTGCATAATCCTTACTTACTTAATGACACAGAAGCGCAATCGTTTCTTACTAATTGAGTCCTCTTTTTTCAGATCTGCAAGACCATTTTAAAATTCTGCATTCATATTTTAAATCAAAACGTACGACGTCTCATACATATAATCTGTTTTTAACAAATTATTTTTGCATAAGTGTAAAAAAAAACAGATAGATCACGAAGGTTTAACACTCACCTCACTAAATACACAACATGTACATGTTTTTACTATATATACGATTAAAACAACACAATTTACCTAATCTTTAGTGACACTGGATACCATTATTATGCTTAGTATATTGCCGATCGAATAACAAACTCCTTTGTATTTGTGTAACAACTGCTGCGGACCTCATTTCCTAAATCAATTTATGATTCTACACACCGACCCAATGCATCTCCTTTTCGTGTCAACCGTCTGGAGGCCAATTAAGTTCCACTCACGACCTCTTAGGTGGGCCTGTGAAAACGCGATAAGTTAAACGGTAATATCTTTCTATGATTATAATAATGGGTATTAAAAAAATGCCTGTAATAAATCTAGTCTAAAACAGAAATGAAGAAGAAAACTTATATATAACTATATTTAAATTAATTTATATCTTATTTTCCCCTCTTCTGTCGTGGCCTAGGTCAAATGCGAACCTCGTGCAAGAGAAAGCGAAAAGCGGGTCGCGGCTAGATCTCTGCTATTAGATTGTCATGCATGTCGCTTGTACAGCTGTTATTAATTGTGACACTACAACTCGCTGCTCCGGCGGTATGTCAAGGAACATATATCATATAACAATAATATCTATTAGGCATATCAACGGTAAATACAAAATTAATTCATATAATAATGACTTTAACGCAGTTCCGCATCAGCAACAGCAAAAATACTTCTCTGACAACGTGCTATTATACAATTTGAGTAATCATATGCTGGTAATAAGAGCTCTCTAAGCACTGCATTCAACAAGGTGGGAATGCAATATTCAAATGTATGAATCAACCCATGAGATATACGCTAAGAGTGTTTATTCTCGCTAGCTGTAATTATTACATGTTCAATGTAAAATTCTCAAAAATGTTAATATTATAAACATTAACACAAGAAAAGTCCAGTATAGATATTAGATCTAAAGCAGTTGCAAATAAAGAACGATAGAGTTTTATTCTATTTATAAACAATTCTTGCATAACTACAAATTGTTATCATAAAAAGCATTGCATTTAAATTTTATCACAAATCGTAGCTTATAATAGATGTTTGCAGGAGGGAATCGTATGAAGATATAACGGATTATTTGTCTGCACAGCTGTGGTCAACCTTGTTTAGTGGAGCCATCATCTTGCGGTCAAACATTATCTCCGGTAACCACATAACCGTTTCTGTCTTGTTACCAGCGACAATTTACCAGCAAAAATTTATTAAAAAAAAACCTTATCTATTCTCGTTATTCGCTACCTTATTTGCGCAATGTCAACTTATTTCATGGTTTTATGTATATATATATGTATATTTTTTACCTGTTTTATTACTAATAACTATTAAAAAGAAGTTAAATGAAAGAAAATTCGTAAATCGGAATGTTCTGCATGCCGGCAGTTATTCGTATAAGTAGTTATTCTAGTTATAAATTCAAAAACATCAAGCGAGTTACGTAACCAGTTTCCTATGAAGTAGGTCTACCTATCAAGGACAAGTCAAAAAAATCTAATGGAATCAGCTTCAATGAAATATAGTCTTTACCATCAGATAATTATGTTCTATTATTGTGTGAAATCATTTATTATTAATGGCGGTCAGTACCAGTGAACATTTGAAGTTGTTGATTAAATATGAACATTAATTTCATATAGAATCACTATTTTCATTATAATGAGAAACTGTGATAAAATATTGTTATGGGTTAGACCTCTATAAAAGATAGAAAACAAGTTTATTTTCATTTTCAAAGTTTATTCAAATTTTATGTTCTTCAAACTACATGTTTTGAGTTATTTTAGAAAAAAGAAAGGCAAATACTAAAATAATCTTTATGTATTTAATTTTGCATATTAAAATATTTGTATGGATGACTAATGACGTTAAGTATAATAAGTTATGACCAATGAAAGCATCTAAATCAAATATCTGACATATCTTTGATTGTAACAGCTATTATTATATCCTCAGTTAATAACTAATATTCCATTTGGCTGATTCTAGACGTCTCTTGCGCGATATTCATATATGGCATCATCAAAGCCCACCGATGTTCCCTGACTCTGAAATATTGCAAACAGAATCGTCGCGACAGTATAGCCGCTTTATTTATAACGTGCGAACGTTTCGTATCGTTTGATAGAACGAATTAAAATAGCTGGTGTCGCCCCAGGACCATACAAATGGATGTATCGATTTATCTGTCATTCAGATGTTTTATAATGCAATTGTAAGGTTATTTTTATTCATTTGTATACTTTTGCAAATACCGCGATTTATCGAATTGTTTGAATCCGATTTTAAAGTTAATATTTGTATGGACAGTTAAATTTTGAATGGTGAAACGGATGATGTAGGAAGAGGGAAGTTTGATTAAAGATTATATGATATTTTCTTGATCATATTATACCTATAATATTATCGAGAAAGGTATTATATTTAATCTTTCTCGAAGAAGACATAAAAGCCAACAATGGTATTGATTCACAATTTGACATATGTACGTGCATATTGAGAAAGAATAGAAATAGGTTAATTAATCAATCACTCAGGACTATTGTTCAAAAGTATTTGTTCTAAGACAATAGTCTTAATGTCCCCATTTTCAAGAATGAGCGCAATTTCACTTCAGTACGTTATATCATTTTCCGTATCTTATTCATTTGGTAAAGGATTGTGCAATATAAAACTTTCTTTCAGTTGTCGTTGTAGTTTTGGATACAAATTTTTTATCAAATTTACATTATTTATGTTATGTATATAAGAAAATCTCAACATTAAAAACATTTATATATATTATATAATAATAAAACCGTCTATTGCAAACAATATCTCTTACACAAAAGAAAACCGATGTGCTAGCATCTTTTTATTTCACTCATGAGTAATGTAAATAGCTCGCAGGTGCAATTCATAATTTGCATCCGACCCGCAATTATTACGTCGTTGGAGAAAATTGTTTTTTCAAAGGTTTAAGCTTACTTTGTAATTATCGGTGAATCTAATATTTATTTCATTTGTATCAGCCGTGTTTCTTTACGGTTTACAGATTCATGTTAAATGTTGATGAAAAAATATCATGAATTGCTAATAATTTATCTAATAATTTAATTGATATTATAATTGATTGTAAATTGAATTGATATAAAATAATATTATGATAAGTAAGATGTTAATGAAAAATTTTATATATTTATAAAAACCTAATGTTATTTTTAATCTAGCGTTCGATACAAGCATCAAGCTATTCTCTTAACAGCAGCCACAGGTGTCATTTTAACGAGGGTTTCCGATGTTAGCCTGGCTTTAGACCCTCATCCCATTGTATGACTTCATAGGGAAATATAGCCTTAATTGTTTAAGATCAAGGTCTTTGAAGTTCGGAATTAAATAATTTTATTATCCTTCTAATTAAATATTTAAACAATTCCTTTATTGTAATTAAAATAATTTAATGCGTATTTAAATAATCTATGGTAGCCGCTGTATAATTATAGAATTATAATCAACGATTCTTAGAATTTTTATAGCTCGTTCAGCTCATAAAACATGTTATTCAAATAGAATAGGCACTCAAATATACCTACATTTATGTATACATTATCTTGTTAGTATAATCCGAAATTATACATATTAAGAAAAAGAGATTGGAACAACTTGTCTCCTTACTCCTTAAACAATTATGATTCCTTTAAGTACATATGATATTAAATGCATTGTACACTTGTTAAGAATAAATAATTTGTTACATTATATTTACTCATACTTACCATCCCTTTCCAGGAAACCGCTAAAGTATAACACATAACTAAGTTCCAACTTAAGCTCTAAGGTCGGTTAGATTTATAAATTGTATTCATTAGGTCCGAACAAGATGAAAATGTAGACAAGGAAATTTTGTTTTGAATAACATAAGTGAAAAGAAAATGTTAGCTACTTTTAAGTTATATATACTGCAGTTATATAATGAGAGGGTAGGAGAGGCTCCAACGCCGTATAATCGGTTGTCAGAGGAGATCAGGACTCTTTTTCGTTCGTAACGCGCGTTGGTGTGATAGATTAATCGATCGTAGTTTTAGGAAGTGTGTTTAAATCCGTCGTTTGTATTATATTCAGATTTCATTTCACGACAGGTTATGTAAACTGGAAGATGAAATTGTATCAAGGCTGATTTTGTTTCTAAGGACACATATATATCACACAGATGTTCTATTTTTACTGTTGCTTACAATTTTGTTTTAAATTATTTAATATTAGGCTAATATAATTATAATAATAATTTTGATTGACAGTTTTTACAATATTTATTATTACTTCTACTAGTCATTTTGAAACAATATTGCAAACAATAGACGCGAAAATAAAATTTGTGTCTGTTCTTCCAACATCGAATTAATAAAGATATATTTAAAAGCGCGCTACGGATTATTATTAGGATCCATTTTCTTTATAGATTGCTTTAGAAATTAAACCATAGACTTCACAGTAACAGATTTGTATTCCAACTTCGAGAGTTTCGGCTTACAATGTTTTCTCACTTGGTGCCACCAATAGAATGGATCCTCACTAACAATATTCGCCCTTTTAAAGACAGTATCGGGTGATTTTTAATAATGTATAGAAGAGGGAAGCACAAAGTATTACAAACTTGCTTAAAGTTAAAAAATAACAATATATAATTTTATAAATATAATTCGGAATCCACAACAGCACCCAAAAAATCATTTATATATATGTATATATAAATGATTTTTTGGATTCAATTTTGCATCTAATGTTGTATTTGAAGACTTGAAGACGCCAAGTTACGGAAAAAACATTAGTCACTAAAATAAAACAAGACGTCATTCTCAATTGAAAAACGAAGAATAGGTAACGGGCAATAGATGTAATCTATAATCATTTTAAATTTTGTTAACAGTTATTTAAGTATTCAAATTCTAACTTATTCAAACATTGTTAATGATAGTATAGTAAATTTCTACACGTAATACTAATATGTTATCACATATAAAATTTACTACCACTCCCATGAATAAACCCATTTCGGGTTAAAACACATTAATTTTCTCCACGAGTAGAAAATATAGTGTCGATAGTGAATTTATTGAATTAGTTCATCGCATGCTAGGAAACAGTAATCGGTAAGAGCCGGTGGCATCGGTCCATAAAACATTGAAGTGACTGCCGTTTGGTAACTGACGTGTTAAAGAAGCACACTTACATAATTTATACATATCAAATTTGTTCAGTTTCAGTAATTAAAATAAAAACATAAATTAAAATAAATTCTTAATTTTTTCATTCCTTGTGAATGATAGATAAGAATTAATCCTTTGATAATTCCTTTGTTAATAACCAAACAGTGGACTATTCAATTAATTACAGATTGGATATTCTTTTCGTTGGTTGTCACATCTTTCTAATCGTTGTAGAAATGGTAAAACTAAACAAAAATTAGTTCTCTCCCTTCAGAGATTCCGTTTTAACAATATTTATATACAATGAAAACTCATAAGCTCAAGAGAAATAGTTACAACCGACAAAGAGCACAAAAGCACAAATCAAACATTGTCCAAACAGTAAACAGGCAGGCGTCATGAATTACCACGTTATCACGACAACTATCCGACGAGGATTTAAGGCGTCGGCCGCTCATTTGCACGATCCCATCATAAATTCTCGTTTGTACCATCCCTGCGACACTTTTATGATAGCGAAAGCCTAACCACGGATGGATTGTTTTACGCCTTCATAGTTTCCTCTTCCTCGTAATATTACACATTGATGGGGTGTTTGGCCTCTCAAAACTCATAGTTACTTGAATGAAGAAAAATATATACAGATAAACTCAGATAAACTTTAACATTCAGTTTGCCCATTTTATTCAAAAAGTTTTAACACTTTTTATAATTCAACAAACTTTCACATTATTTTACGATCATTTTTAAATTTAGTCTGTTCATCTTAGTGAATCAAAAAAAAAATCAAATTAAAAAAATATATAATATAAGGAGCGTAATAAATTTTATAATAACCTCTTTTTTTTCAAACCCTTCTAATTGGTATATTTTTCGAAACTTAAACGAACATTTTGAACTCAATTTTTAAAATTGAGTCAGAGCACTTTCTTTCCTACTCATATTATTTACAAACCAAATATTATTAAAACAGTAACAGTAAATATTATTAATATAACATCTTGTTTGTTCCACCGGTGGCTACTTGATATGACTCACATTTCAAAAGTCTTATAAGAGTTGCCAATCAAATATTGAATGGGTCTTAACGAATTTATCAACGTTGAACTTCCGAGTATCTTATGATTTACGCATCAGTGAAACTCAATCCATTGGTTTGAGATCAGTGACATTTAGTACTAATTAAATTTTATAAATCAGCAATACTTATAAATATATTCTCTTACAATAATCCGGAGAAAAAAAAACCATATTATCATCGCATAAATGTACCTAGTCATTTTTATTTATTAAACTTTATTCACTTTGTGCACATAGCAATCCATCATTAAAAGATGAGGTAATTAATGTGTTTTCAATTAGTAAAACATCTCATTATTAGAAAGAACATCAAACAAGAAATTATTTTAGTTTATATACTAAGATCTTAAAAGGGCAAAGCACTTTATAGCCAAGTCAAGATTTCAGATTTGTTTTGCTGATAAAGTATTTTTGCATATTTTTAAAACAATTTTTTTTTATTTTAATATGATTATAAGTTCAATATAAATAAAGCGTACATTATTTTCTTTCAATCATATAATAAAAGTTTAATATAAATAAAACATTAAACGATTTCATTGAGTACTAAACAAATTGTATAATATTACTAGTTTCAGATGCCTTTTTGAATTAAATCTAACTGATTTATCGTTCACGATAACAATAACAATAAATTACATTAAGACAAATGAAAGTGTTGAAGAAGATTACTTTCATTTCATTTTACAAACAGAACGTGCAAAATGAATTACGAATTCTTATAAACATTCAATTAAACAGTGCACAATTCAGTCTCAAATAATTATAAAATAAAAATATATATGATTGATATGGTATTAGTTCTGGGTAATATTATAAGTTATATTATTTTAAAGCAATTTGAGAACGAAATAAATATCTTATTTAATATCTGTACATTAGTAGCTTCTTTGTAAAGAAATATAGTTGGAGAACAAATTACCAACTAATAATATTATCAGATCAGTAGTGTCGTAGCATCTTAATAGCATCAAGATAAATTGCATACTATAGTAATGCAACATAAATCAAGAACCAATGATTAATACTGAGATGAAACCGGCAATATAACGGTTGACTATAATTAAATCGAGCTTCCGTACAATGTATCTAAGAATTACACATAATTTAAATTGAGACTTAGACGCCAAGGTACCAATCTCAGAGACTTTTGTGGTAAATTAGATAACAGGATATCATCTTTTCTCACCCAAAGATATGACCAGAGAATAATGCAGTCAAATGTATATTAAATATGTACACTTTAGTTAATTCCCTTTGGAATAATTAATCAATGATTTGAAGTCTTTAATAATTTAATGACATTGAATCGAAAACTTTACTCAATATGTCTCTATATAAATTTGGTAGGTTATAAAAATCCATTTTAGTTACCTTAAGTTAAATATTCTCAAATAAATTAAAAGTTGAAAAACTTTTATAGACCTTATTTTTACCTAAATAATAAATGAATGCTGCAAATAAAGCACGCATTCACTTTGGCGTTAGGCCGTCGACTATGGTGGTCCCACTGCAAGGCACGTTTATTGTATTTCACGAAGTTAATTTTAAAATTAGCATCAGTAAACATATTGCTGTAAATCTTTAACACACAACAATAGATGTGTTAATGTCTTACAGTAGGTACACCGAACTAATGACCACCAGAGGGCATAAAATTTTACAATATTATCAATGTTCAACAAATCTTTAATGTTTATTTTTATAAATAGATGAGAAATTAAATTTAGGGCAGTCTTTTAATTTTCTACATCTGCATAATTAGGAGAATGTTTATCGTCAAAATTGATATTTTACAAGTCATTTAGCAAATTACATGAAGGCAATAAAATACTTAATGTAAATTAGAGTTCTGCGGTAGGTTTGTGCTTTCATGTTTACTTAAGTTTTAATTAAATTTAATGTCATGACAACATAAATAAGACTGTTTACGACAATCTCCACATTTCTCAAAATTTATAAGGATTCAAATTAGGTTTTCATTTCTTCAAGACTGAGTTATGTCAACACTAAGTGATAACTGAGATAAAATAATTAAAATACATTGGTAATATTTAATTTGATAACAATTTTTCTTCTTCATTATGTATCTGTCGTAAAATATTGAAAATTCTAAATAAATAAGAAATTTTGAGAATAATTTACATCGATATGGCTAAAAATTCAGATCGTTGGCTTTACTTGTAGCAATGTAAGCGGCTCTAAATACGTTAAGTCCCTTTTAAAGTATAATATTACAGACTCTAAAGCGCATGAGATGTGAGTCCCTGACAAAAGCCGGTGTCGCAGCAGACAAGATTGTTCGTCCAACAAAGGTTTTTAATATCTGCACACACCCTGAGGCTGGAAAGGGCTATTTACATAAAAGCTACGTAGTTGTTTAAGAACAATCTGACGTACATATTCGTGTGCCAACAACACGACCGAGACGCGAATATTGTTATGCTAACTGGCTTCGTTAGTTTGTTCCTGGGAATTGTTTCGCATTGTTAAAAGAGACGTGATCCAGTTTGAGATCTTTGCTGGTGATGTAACCAATTTGTTTAAATTGAAAGACATGTTTGATTGTCATAAAAATGAAAGTTTAACAATTTTAAAATTATATTTGATATGATTTTTTACATTTCATTGGTGTGTTTTCTGTTGCAGAAAAAAAAAATTGTTCACTTCTGCTAATAATATATTTCAAATACAATATACTTACAAAATCAATGACAGCATTAAAATAATAACCAATCAAAATAATAGCAAATATAAAACATTGAAATTAACAAAATAGAGCATGTCTAACATAAAGTCAATGTAGTTCAATTACTAAAAATATTAGTGCTATTTTTTTAGTACTTGCTACGAACAACCATATTTAATTATACAGTTTTATAGTTCGACATAATTTGTTTCTTGATACTACCATAAAAAATACCTTAACCACTACGGCATACATAAGTACCAGCGAGTAACACGTGATATTTTTCGAACGCCAACGACATTAATATATAACTATACCAACCAGGAACTGCGTGGATTCAATATGTAAAGGAGATCGCTGATTAGTCGATTCGGATCCATGTAATAAAACTTTGAAATAAAAAAAACTATTTATAATCTAACAATAGAAAACTAATTTTTAATTTACTCTTGACATCAGACTATTTACTTATTTATGATCTTTTCCGAATCATATGTAGTTTCTAAGAGTATTTAGACACCACTGACGGACGGTGAAGGAAACCATCGTAAGGAAACCTGGTCTTATAATTCCGAATTATAAGATTGAAATCGCCAACCCGTCTTCAGCAAGCGTGGTGATTAATGCTCTAACCTTCTCCGTGTGAGAAGAGGCCTTTGCTTAGCAGTGGGCTCCTATAGACTGATGATGATAATGATGACTTATTTATCCGGTATTACTACACTATTACATGAAGGTAATGTTGGTTGTTATTTTTGCAACACGTAAGTGAGTAAATGTTAATATCTGGCATATCAGAGAACATTTTTGTTTTAACTGTGCTGAAGTATGGCGATTCAACGTGCCAAAATGTTTGCCCTCTGAGGTATTTAGAGATGTTAATCAATATTATTGGACTATGGATTATTGACGAGGTAAGATTTTTTACAAATAAAGCTTTTTTACATGAATTTAAATCAAGTAATTGGTAAGAAATAAAATAGACATAAAATTTGTTGTTACCTGTACTCACTAGCGTTTTAATATAATTCATAAATAATTAAATAGTAACAGGGTTTGTAGAGGTAACCGTTGAAAAGGTAACAGAGACGTACTGAGACTACTATAATGAGGAGCGAACTATACTCGTATATTTTTATCAAAATAATGATGAAACGGGACACATCTTGCTACCACCTCTATGTCTGCATACAATGTCCAATTTGTTTCTAGAGCAACAAACACTATAACAATATCTTAATACAAGAGTGCAGCTTTTGCATTTCTGTATTTTTAAGCTAGGTGACAATACATCTTGACTTAGTTACTTCTTATCTCTAGTAATTTCATTAAAACAATATATTGCTAGATAGCCCATTCTATTTGTTGAATTTGTAGGTATTATTTGAATATGGATAGAATAATTATTGGTATAATTAAAATTTGAATAACATGTGTACAGTTTTTACTGCTAAACGTAGGATTAGAAACGGAGGAACTCTGCTTGAGTATGGTTTCAGCTTCTGATATTTCCGCATGCACACCTTCATTGACAGATCGAAATAGATTCTTGACTATGAAATAAATATAGCATCTACTATTTCTTATAAAATACAATAAAATATTTGTGAATTGAATATTTATTTTATTATTATTGTGTTTTTATGTTACCATACACAAATAATAAACTCAATAAGTAGTGGTAACTCAACAATTATTTACTAAGTTTACATTCATTTTTAAAAAATTATATACAGATGAAGACAAAATATAACCATTAATAATTTATACACCAACAGTAAATACAATTTGTTTGTCTGTAAATCTAATCAATTCACTAAATTCGTTAAGAAATATATGAATCATTTACCAAAAAGCCTAAAATAAAATATTTTTTTTACCGTTTATTTTTCCAAAATATTGGCTTTTTGCAAATTAAATGTTTTGTAAAAAGCTTTTTACAAAACATTGGTGAAATAGTTAACTCTTTTTCCGTACGTACATTATCTGACATAATACCCATACATACATTTAGATTTTCATCTTAGTTTTACCGATTTTGCTGTTTCCTGAGGAAAAATATTATCTACAGCAGTAAACAGGAAATTTTAAAAACGAATACAACGTTCATTTTTTGGAACGGAACAAAAAATTTTCTAATATCAGTTGAAAAAAAAACACCATATCCTTAAAATCGTCGATCTCCTTTTAAATAGAAACATGTTTCTAAAATATCTTACATACTAAATTTCGCTAGTGGATAAATCAAAAATGTAAAGAGTTCTTCGTCTACTGAAATTCGTTAAGAATATTGAACCATTATATTGTTTTTCTTCCAGCATCTAATCGTTAACTAAATCTGTTACGAAATATCAGCAAAACAATTTATTACGAGCATAAAAGTTATTATGGTTCTAAATTATTTTCACACTTGATAGCTTGACACACATTAAGTGACGATTTTTGATGTTTATGACGCATTAATAAAACATGTTTATCTGTTGCCATTTTTGAACCTCAAGGTCCACCACCTACTAAGCATATTAAAGTACTCTGCTTTTTAATAATATATTTTAAGTCAAATTGATGAACTAGCCCATTAATAAAATAACTAATTAAAGAATATTGTATGTTAACGTTGCATTTTATCTTATGTTTATGAATAAATGTGAATGTACTTATTATAACTATGTATTTATAACCGTACTTACGTAACAAGTAGATTTCGCTTACACAATACATTATTTAAAAATAACTCAATCAAAGCTTACATTTTATGAAAAAAGTAAGATTCTAAACATAAATTGCACCAATACCCAAATAATAATCTCGTCTAATTAAACCACGCTCAAGATACACAAAAATATTAATTATACTATTATTAATTAGGCCCAATCTCTCATAATCTCAACGGACGTCATCAAAGATGCTCGTAATTCAGTGTTTAATAAATATTTTCCTTGACGAGTGAGTCGAGACAAAGATAAGTAGTCATTTACATTGAAATCGTGTGAGTCTAATTTAAGCAGGCACACAGAATAAATCAATGAACACAAATTTATTTAATTAATACTAACAAGACGGTTACAAGGTTAGCTTCTGGAATGTTATTGTAACAACATTGATGCATTTCTAAATAAAAACAATAAACTTGTTGATGGACTCTTAAATTTCTGAGAGTATATAAAAATAAATAAATCTATTATCTCTCATCTCTCTCATTCACATGTCGGATTAACTCAAAATTATACACACCTTCATTGTTATCTTTAAATAATTTTGATGGTAAAACTATAGTAATTAGTTAGATTTGAATGTAATCTTATGGAAGTTACTTTAAAGCGGTACATTTTTGAATAATAAACGTAGACAGCTACTCTATATTTTGTTTAAGCTTTTAATTGTATTTAATCACAAAAGGGTAGATAAGAAAAGTTGTAACATCTCCAATCCATAAAATCGGTCACGGTGCTTATGTATGCATCACGCCCTTCGATAACAATTAGCTTCAGTATAAAATCAACATGCCTCAGCATATTTTAGTTTTATGATCTTAATCTACCTATGAATAATTACTGTATTAATATTGTATCTTAATTAAATGAAGCAATTATTTCTACGAAAAACTTTACTGTTTGGTTACAAATCATATCATTAACGTGCTTTTTATGGTTGTAAATACACCATGCATCAGTAACTGATATATACAGTACATATATGTAGATCAAGTATACGGCTGTTATTGGTTCTAGTGAGACGATCTCAGGCCTTAGGAAATCGCTGCTTAATTGGATTATTCGTAGCGTATCACAGTCAAAGATTATGCAATTATGTCTGTAGTACCTAAATAAATAACCAATACAATTATTAAGATTTATTTAAAGACGGACAAAACTGTTAATAATTGATGGGTAATCCATCAAATTTAAAAATGTTCATATATACATATGCCAATTAGATACGGTTTTAAATTTATTTCTGATAGCTTACGTAAATTTTACGTTCTATATCCTTTATCCGTCAGCTAATTGGAGATGATTTTGTAAGCTCTGCAAAAAAATATAATCACGGGTGCTAATTTGATGACTTTTTAATATATATATGTTTTTACGAAAGCCTTTTTGATGATTTATGTTCATGTAATCAAGAGGTAAACGAGTAAGCTATAAATGAAAAACCTATATATGTATATATTATTACGAAATATTTGTTTTGTTGGCCTAACACAAAGTGAAAAGCATATTGAATTCTGCAAGTGATAATCTTTGGTTCAATATAGCATTAACCAAACGTGCATCGTTGCGATATAGTCTTATTACTGAACGACAAATAGAAATTTCGTATCCCTTTGTACGCATGTGTATCATAGCTTTCTGTCGACGACTTTTTTACGTGGAATCATAACTACTTTATAACTCATCTATCTATCCACTTAATTTGTAGCTCTTATATAATTGAGATAACCACAATACATAATAAGGAAGTGCTTTAAACAATAATGCACGCAGAAAATGTAATAAGTGTACTGCAACTGAGAGTAATAAATAAAAAGCAGTCCTTTTTACTCTTTAAAAATGTACATCACTTGCATCCTGACGTTCATTACATTTAGCGCGTGTCGATTTATAACCTCAATTAGTCAAACTGTAACTGAAGACAAGTGACAAATCACCTTTGACTGCTAGGAGTATGTGCGTGGGTGGTACTTGCACTCATATTCGATTAATGCATAATTTGGTAGTGTGTGTAATGTAATGTGCGCATTGTTTTAGGCTCTGAACAACTTCACAACTGCCTCATTGTAATTGCTTGGATGTGAAGTCAGAACCCATTATATAAGATTATGTTCTGTGTGGTATGAAACGGATGGTACTATCTTATGGAGTAAATTCAACTTCAATATTTCAAATAACATACATTTTTTTTTATGAAATTAACTTTAATCTATACATTTTCAGAAAAATATATCGATAAACAAACGAACTTGAAGTGCAGTTTGATGTTCAATTATATTTCTCGTCTCGATTCTTATCGTTGTCTGCTTCCTTTTCATACAATGGTCTCATGCAAATTATGATATATAAAATATACACATATTTGTACCTCAAACCTTTTTTTTGTACTTTGAACTTTTATTAGCAACAAGTAATTAAACATGACAGATACAAAAGGATTTGAAACATATGAATCAAATGCTTTTTCATTAAATATTTTGATAAATTTCGCGACTAATTGTTCAATATAGTAAATTTCTTTCCGACATAATGTCAGCACAAGGTGTTTTGAGCAACCTTTGTTACTGCATTTCCCTAAAATACAGTACCTTCTGTAAACACATATTATTAATTTGAACTAAACTCATATCTTTTTTATATAAATTGTAAAGTATTCTTTAATTTCTACAACCCTGAATTCAAGAAATAATCTATAAGTTATTCCTAACAATCCTACATAGTAATGTCTAGTACCTTAACAATACCGCCTTATGATTTCTTGTTTAGTGTCCAAACTATAGGTCCATATAACAAAGTGTTATATCGAGGTGCAGTCACGAATCAGGTGATATAAACAATCAATGTTTGTGTTAAAGTGAAGTGACGCTAGTATTCACTAGCACTCCACCTCTACAAGTGGTTTGTCTCGAAACCTTTTGACGAAAATTAATTTAATAATTCATAAAACATTCATCGTAGTCCAAAGAGTATTTTTTCCTGTTTTAGATGAAAAACCGAATGATATTAAAATAATTATTAATTTTCTTTACATACGTTTCTTCTTTTGGAAATTGTTTTGTATCCCTTTATTCTATTTTCACTGTTAAGACGTAATTTATTATGTTATAGTTTTTAATGAAATGTTTAATTTACACCTCAATTATAAACGCTCATTTATCCTCTTTATATATTCCTTCCCTTCTTATTTAGTTTAGAAGAAAATATTAATACGATAAAACCAACAATGCGATTGCGTCCAACTCATTAGAGCTCAATAAAAACTGAGCAGAGACCTGGTTAATTTTAAATTTCATGTTGGCTAGTTTTTATTAAGTCTTAAAGTAAAAATGAAAAAAAGCACTAAATAAATATAGTTCTAACTTTTTTAAATTTCAACGAGAGATTTATACATATTTTTGCACTTGAATTGAACTTAAAAAACAAGTCACTTAAAACAGTACCACTCGCTACATTTATTTAGATTTACACATTGCTATGCATTTATAAGATTTGTAAAGTTTTGTTTCTGATATATTTGTTCTTGTTAGTTAATAACTTCGTAAATGTCGTAATTATGTGCCCAATATAAAGAAGTAATGTTTTTTGTATACTCAATCACATTATAGCAATTATTTATTTTTTATCTGTAATAAAAAAAACTGAGTTTAAATTGTTTTGCTTTAAATGTTCTTAATTGTATAGATAAAATGAAAGCACTTAATGGAGAAGTAGAGTGCTGCAAATGTGCATGCAATTTTTTAGTAGATACTTGGTTATTTACAGTACGGATTCATGTCACGACAGGATAGATGTGCTACCTGTGTGGGCTTAGCAATTTAAAATTTAATCATACGTTATGTAGGGACAGCAGAATTTTTACTATGGATGTTGGATAATAGAACCAGTTTTGCAATATACATCCGACAAGTAATAAAAGTTTGGAAATGAGTTCTCGGGAATTTCTATATTCATTTTATTCTTCCTGCAAAATACAAAATATCAGGTTTATACCAGCCATAGTTAATACGTAATGCAATCAGAATGTTTTATTCTTATAAGAACCGTAATTGCAACGTTGAATTCAAAACAAAAAGTTAAACTGATTGCGTTTAAAATTTTTTTTTCTTAAAAATATAATTATAACTGTGATGAGAGTTTGGAAAGATTTATTTGCCATCCATATAACAACATTTCCTAGATACTTATTACGGCTCATTATCCTCAAATAAAACGTAGGGGCGAGCGCATAAGTTAATTTGATCAGGCCAAAGATTACCCGCTTACGTCCACGCCACTTAATATCTGATTCCTCTGAATATTTACTTAACGACCAACTATTTATAAGATTACATGGAAATATTATAAATGTATGCTTTGTATAATCAGTAACGATGTACACACTAAAATAAAAAAATAAAAACATTATGGCTACGTAAAAAATTATATCACTTTATTAAAAAAGTCTATACAAAGAAAATATTACACATTTTACTTAATAAAGATTGACTTTATGGTTTACCTCTTTATTTGGCTTATTCACAACAGTACTTCAAATGAAATATTTCTTTACGTTATAATATAGCAGTATGCTTAGATAAAATCTAATTAAAAATTTAAGAAAAGCTTTGATATAGATATATGGAAATACAAAAATATTTTTCTTAAATATTTAAGGCACGTTAATCTACACAATAATAATCCTTTAATAAACACAACTTTAAGTACGATTAAATTATTAAGCGAGATAGTACCTTAAAGTTATAATAAACAAACGCTATGAATTCTATTTATAAAGGGTTTAACAGATAACACGAGATCTCTAAGACCGTGCAGGGTAACAAAGTTCGGAGCAAACATTTATCTAATTTAGCCTCGTCTCAAGATATTAAAAGCTGACTTAATTAAGACATTATTGTTACATGAAAATTATAATTGTTATTATAGCATATTAATAATCGTATTATTTATTAAGAAAAAATAACCATTAAAATATATTTAACTAGCTGCAATTGCAAAATGGAAATTTACCGCAGACATAAATGGCTATTCATTTAATAGATAGAAAACACTAACTTCAAAGATATCCTTGACGACGTTAAATTCTTATCCGAAGATACAATTTACATTAAAGTACACGAATTAATTGAAATAACAATTTGCTATGTTCACTCGCTGATTAGTTCTCTTTAATGATACTCGAAAGCCGCTTTTAGTATTGCAAATTGTTATAGAATTGATATCCATTAAAACTAATTAAATATCCTAACTATATGGGCCTCCTTCGTATTAACTTACGTTTCTTCGCTTGTTTTCTTTACATTGCAAAGATTCAGCAAATTGTCACAATATTTTACATTTTTATGACGTTGTACAGTAAAATTCTTTTTTTTTTTAATCACAATAAAAATGCTTTTTTCAACTGGTTTAAATGACTGCCTTTAATTTTCAGTAACCTAAAACAAAATCATACCCTATAAATATAGTAGCCAATTTTGGCTACTGTGTCAAGCTTATACTACTGAACCGATTTGAATACTATTTGAATGGTTAGTACAAAGCTATCACGCTTAAATTTTTGGTGGTAAAAAATTAAATGAAAATAGAAGTAACGTAATAGTTGACTTTATACAACATAATAGTTTCTTTATATAAAGAAACTAGATATTTCGAAGTGTTATCGAGTCATTTAAGTTTTACTAATTGAAGGTTAGAATATTCTTACCTTTACGCAAGCCTTTTGAACAATTTCCCTCATCCTTTAAACGAATTGAAAAATGTCAAGAGTGTAATTAATCTAGGTACGAAAGTAATCACAACTATCTGCGTAATCACTAAAAAGGTAATATTGATATTTACCATAGATATAAATATAAATAATGTGATCGTATAAATATTTTTTAAACAAAAAAGCATAAGGACAACCAGCGGTCAACCAGCTAATGAAATAGTAACTGTCGACCATTGACATCTGTAACATCACTCACTCGTCGAACAAAAAGCAGCAATTATAGCTTCTTGATGCCAACCTTCCGTAGCTAGGGGCTACTTATAAAGATTTATATCGAAGAATAACAAAATTAAACATTAATATTTGCATTTATATTATAGTCGCAACTGTGTACGAATGTTATAAAATTATCTAAGATGGGAATCGTAGACATAGCAAATTGATTTTTCTTATTATTTTTGTTTCATTTGAACTTGCATGACTTTTAATCTGTTTTTAATAACAATAATATATATACATACAGCATTTTTGTTGTATTAGAATAAACAAACACAAATTGTAAATATAATTTTATAAAAAACTAAAAAACTATAAAATATTAATCTCCGTATAAATGGAATCCAAGTATTCAGTGAAATCTTTACATAGTGAACTACAAAGTCAAACAAATAGAGATTAAAATATTCTTTTGCAGTCAATAAAGATAGATGTCATTCGGCCATTACATGAGTACAATCGATGGACTTAAGGAAGATAGATGGAGCTTCGGCGATTTATATCAATTCCCGGTAAACGTTTGACGCTATCCTTTCACGTTCGATCGAAGGATCATTAGGCAGTTCTACAAATAGAATTGTCTTATAACATACCTTTTGAGTACAATTAACTGTAATAATTCAATGTGGCAATAAAAATTGTAGTTCATGTCATAATAAATATCGTAATAAATTATACAATCTCACTTGTAAGAAATAATAAATAGAGTGCCCGTAGAAGTGAAATTCTCATTAAAATTTTTATACATTAAGGATACATTTCAAACGCTAACGAAAGTTCCGTACACGATCGAAGATAAAGACAAAAACAAAAATCGAAACGCAACCGATTTCACTTTCTCTTCGCCGCACAAAACAAAACACAGACTCGCTAATGAAAACAGCCTAGAGCGTGAATAGATTAATATTTTTTTAGTCAAAGCCTTGTCCGGATCGTGGAGTGCAAAATGCTGTTTTGAGACGGACAAAATGGCTCGGGAGTGTGGGGGTATTCACAGCTCTTTGGCAAATGCTTCTAGGAGCCGGATTTGTTCACAATACCCGGATAAAGAAACCTGCACTCACACCGTCATACATTTTATGCTTAATAAACAATAAAAAATAAAATAACTGTGGTATAAAAACTACACGAGTTGTATTTTTCTAGATCTCATTTTATATAAAATAATGTAATGACTTAAAAGGTATAATTACGACCCGTTTTCTTTTATATAATTTTTAAAATTATTTTTTAAGTTCCGTTGTACGGTACGGTTTAATAAGAATATATAATCGTTCATAAGTTTTATTATTAAATACAATAAAATAATTTTGTCCAATGCTTTTATCTCAAAAACTAAAAATATAACATAATAATAAACTCCTTACTGTGTAAATGTGCTCGCTAAATCTTAAAGGATTCAGGAAGTTGCAGTGGCGGTGCGCAGTTCTGTTATGACTGAGACACAGAAATTCTCTTATTATGATTGATAATCTGCTTTTCCGTTCTCTTAGTGGATTTTGCTTACCAAAACCATCCTAGATGCTTAACATTACAGAGGTACTTTATTGAATTTCTGTATTGTAGCTGTTATATTTAAGATATAAAGCTTTTTCAATTTGGTTAAATTTAACAATATACAAAATTATGAGAATGAACATGGATTACTTGTGCTCCTGCCCATCCCATATAGTAAAAGATATAATACAATAACAAAAAGACTTTATAAAACTGCTATGGCATTTGAACAATATAGGTAAATTAAACATTTTTGGTTATTTGTTCCTAGAAATTCTGAACGTCTTTCTAAATAAGAGAATCGTTTACAATGAACACATAAACACTATCAATCCTACAACATCCTCAACTCTTGAATTCCAAGACGAACAATTGAAATGCCTAACGTTCCTGGGACGAAATACACAAATCTTTAAAGAAGCTAGAAGTCATTATTGGCTCATAAATAAACAATTTCTTAGCTTATTTATTGTGTTAATCCGGAATATTCTGGGAAGTTTGTTTTGAGTATAATAAATACTCGGGAAAGGAAATATTCGGCGAAGGTATGGAATACCAAGGATGGTTAGGCGATCGACTCTTGCGCAGATAAGTAGAATTGTGCGTACGGACGTCGATTACACCTATTTTATTGCAGTTTTTGTCGAAGTAAGAATTTAAATATCTTAGAAACTAATTAAATAGATATTGTATTAAAACTATGTGATACTTAATCTTCAATTATTGGAATTCTTCATCTCATAGTAATTAATGATAGTTTAAAGAGTATCTTACATTGAGGCCTTGGTTTTGATTTATCGATTAATTTTATAGTTTAATAATAAATTTTATTACTAAATAAAATTTAATGAAACTTTAAAACATATTATTTTTGGAACTTAACACCAGAAGAATATTAAGAGTCTAACAATGTACTTTATATTTAAATTCCAGTTGTATTCAAATATTTTTTACATTAAAGTCACGTATGCGCTACGACTGGGACATCTGTCAGAGCCTTAAGACCGACACTGCACTGAAACGGACGTTAGCTCCCTTTATTATACCTGTAGAGAAATCTGATTATACATGCTAACGACTCGAAAAATACAGGTATTCTGGACCGGACTACATTTGACAATTTTATAAAGCTATGGTATGTTCCTATTTTTTTTTTCCTTTAAAAATGTTTTCCGTGGAAATGTGCTCCGTTTTTGTGTTACACGAGAGAGAAAATAAAAAAGTTTTTCGTTCTGATTCAAAGGATTCACCAATTTAAGTTTATGGTTTAGGTGAAGGTTTATTTTAACATAAAATTAAAACATCTGTTTCAGTTTTTAATATGTATAAAAAATCACAATGTTTGTACTATAAACCATTAAGTTATCCATCAATATCTCATATCTCGATAACTTAAGGTATCAAGCAATCGCAACTGGTGATAAGAAATGTCAAGGACAAGGAAGGGTGAGTGACTTTATTTTAACGGATGTCTAAAATATATTTAATTTGTATAAATACCAATATAATTGTGAAAATTATGAATGTAAAATTTTTGTACATTTAATATCTATTGAATTTTCCTCAGATTTACATCACAAGGTTCAATTGGAGTTCAAAAAAACGATTAGATTACGCTTTTTTCTTCTCCAGACAATTCAGTCACGAAAAGTTCTTTAATTCTCACATATTTTAAAAATGATTTTTTGGACTGATATACAGTCAGGTCTGTGGAATCTGTTTACCAATTATTATTATCTGAATAAAAATTGTTTATTAAAAAATATACTTCAATAGATTCATATAATTATTTAAAAGGTTTATATAATTATAATTATACGATAATTGTAACTAATTAATTCTTAACTTCTATTCTATTTTTTAAATTATTGATGTTTGCTTACAGATTTCATAATGTTGAAATTACCTTACAATGTTTTAAAATTTCATTCTTACTTTAATACTACTCAAAATTACGTTGAAATTTAGTTTTCTATAATTTTGATTTACCCTCAAATATACGAAATTTAAAATATCTCAAATCTTTTAAATGTTATTCTGAGATAAAGGTTTAGATTTGAAGATGCGACTTAAGTTTATAAAGAACAAATAAATTGTAGTACCGTACTCCAACTTTTACCAGAGCTATATACAAATTTGACATTTCCGTTGTAAAATATGAAAATACAATTTTAGTTTCGTAGCGACCACATCTCAGACAATGGATGTTTAAAATAATCGTCATTTTTTTGATTATCTGCCGATAAATAGTCAGTATGGAAATAAATTAGGAAACGTTAATTGAAACGGATTACTACACATTAAATAAGAAACAGCGAACGCTGTAAGAGTTGTTAAGGGTATCATTAAACGGACTAAAAACCTAATGGGTAAGGCCCACCCAAGTAGATGAATTTCGGAACGTGAGTTTGATGTAACACGTCGTAAATTGGTATAGTTTGCAACAGATCTAAACATTTCTCGGAATAAATCGCGTACCTTTAAAAGTTTTTTATGCGGAATATTTCTACATTACAACTGGCATATCGTGAATTTTTTCCTTGAACGCATTGCATTTAAATTCTTTCTCTTTGCACAGTTGCGTGTGGTCTAATTACTACTACAGTTTATTCATGAGAAAAAGTTTTACAGGTTTTCGCTTCAATTTCATGTGGCAAGATTTCGTAAATTTGAAAGATTTCATAGATAAAGAAATCAGTCAATCCTTTGAAAGAAACTTGCTTGTAATCTTTCAGGAAATTGAGAGATATTCTGCGTTTGTGGAAAAATGAAAGTCTATGAATAGTTTTTTATCTTAGTAATACAGAAAAATGTATTTATTTTTTTTTTCAAGACTTCTGAATATAATTATGTAATTGCAAAAAACAAGACGTCTATTATAATCGAAGATGTGGTTAGAGATCAAGGCATGCACCGCGCTGAGTGCAAACCCATGTTCCGAAGTGGATACAATGTGACAAGCAATCTGTGCTGCGGGTTCCTCTACACTATTAAATTAACTTCTTTTTATTCAAATTGCAATATTGTCACGCTGCATTAAGGTATGTGAACCCAAATGAAATAAACATTATTTTGAAATAAATATAATGGAAGTTAGTTAAGTACAGGCAATACTCATGTATAATACAATATTTTTTTGGATGAATGAATGATCGACAACTTCGGTATTTAAAGAGGTAAAGCTTTAATTGATTTCGATAACTGAGAAGATAAAAGGAGTCTCTAATAGTCTAAATATTATTGAATATTCTTTTTATTTTTACATGTTTATTAATTCTTAAGTCAATTGAACGATTGAATAAAATTTCAAACACGTCGTACTTTCAAAGTTTTAAAGTTTCACAGCATATGTAAACCAACATCAGAATTTAAATAAGGGATGGATTTTTCAATAAACACGGTAATTTAATGTTTCATTTCCCTAACGGACACTATATTGAAAAAATACGTCTTAGTTCTTTTTCTTTGTCTTAGTCTTTAGTTTCATTCGGATAATTCATACCTGAAGAAGGCAATGGATGTGATGTTAAAGTTATAATAAAAGCGAAAAAATAAGCCACTGAGGATTTCCTAGTTCCACAGTATTTCTTTTTGTTAAAATGCAATCACATTAAGGATGCCATTATGTAATATTACTAAAATAAAAATAAATACGTAATACTTTTTATCAAAACTTTCCATAAAAAGGTTTTTTTTTTAATTATATTAACAAGGAGAATGTTCGCAAACAAAGAAATAATCATGTGGCTTTCATAGTTCAAAGCTTATAATTATTTTACATTTCTATAAATATTAAATAAAGTACAACATACGTTCGTGTTGTGCATCAAATACTAATAATACAGGGCGCCGCTATCTCTAACAACAAAGGATTAGTCCAAAAATTTATGACTTTTTTTTATTGTCTATACTTTTAACATTTCAATAAGTCTGGTACGTATATCTGGTATTTCAATAAATTATGTACGTGTCCACATGTGTGCCTGTGACATCGTAACTCTCAAACGCACCTAACAACTTGGTTTTGGTTTTTGTATTATCAAAGTCTTTTTTACTTGAGATGGTTTTAGTTATGTTTTCGTTCTAATCGATCCAGCAACGTAAGAGTATACAGCTCTTTTCCAAAATGATGAAAGGCTTTTTCAACGTATGATTACTCGAATAAAAGCTTCAGGCGTGACAGTATAATCGTTAAATGACTATTAACGCGTAGGGGTTTTATGAAATTAAATAAAATTGAATCATTAATAAGAACTTCAGGCTACATTCTGTCTACGGGAAGATTATGTAGGAAATATTTATCTGAAAAAAAATTTAAATGTACAATATGAATAAATTCTGTCTTCAAATCCTAAAACCTATTTATAAAAAGTGTATAAAAAGTTAGGGCACAAAAATTTTATTATAGAAGGTGCCTTTTCATAATTGTCTTTATCATTTAAAAACGTACGAGATAACGTGACTAACGTATATCATTTTATGTGCATATTTAGACTATTAAGTATCAATCACACCTATCTGCAATTGAAAAAGAACTCATAAAGATTAATGTTGGAGATATCTCTTTAATTACCATAATGTTAAATTAATGAAATACAACAGTAATATTAACGACCTATTAAATATCGTATATAGCTGAATGAAATGTGATCTCAAAGATATAAAAGTGACGAATTGAGAACATTTCAACAACGTGTTAGCTTGAATTAATTATATTTATTATTGGTAATATAGTAAGGATTGTCCTTTTAAGTATTTTTATCATTTAAGATAAAATATGTATAAGGAAAGTGTTTTCAATGAAAGAAAGCTTTTTACTAAAAAAATTATAACAGTTAAAAAATGTGATAAAAGTATGAATAACAATGTTTAAGATATTTAGGAATTTTTGCAACTTATCCCGGCAAGTAAATAATAAAAAACTAACTTAATTAACCATAATAAAAGCAACATTGGTGTAGGATAGGATAAAATATTTAAATAAAAGAGACTGTCAAATGCAGTCTTTTAAAAATATAATGTTGGTGGTCTAACTAAGCGAAGGATTCAATATCAACGACTTTTCTGTGCTATTATTATCTAATACTCTTATAGGCAAATTGAATATGTTTTGCTACACTATAATGTAAAATCCATTACCGCTTTTTGCTTCAAACTATGATATTTACAAAACATGCTGAGGTGTCGACTGGCAACTCGGTTTACCATCTCATGTATTAGTACGAAGTATCTATAAATAGTTTAATTTTACAACACAAACTATAAGATTTACCACCTATAAATTCCAACATCACTTTTATACAAAAAAAAATCTTGCATAAAGTATTCCAATTAAATATAAACTATCCATGTATATTTTTCTATTAAGACGTTATCAGATATCATAACTTAGTGCCAGGTTATGTCGAGAACAATGCACAATAAACAGGCGGTAGTATCAACTCTCAATGGAAGAAACAGTTAAACAGTGACTTTGAATTCATTTTTCTACTTATAATTGAATAACTAAAAGTGGAAATTCCCTCATTATAATAAAAATAACAGGTTATAACACATAAGCAGACAGTAATATAGACTTTGCATCAAATATAACCTAAGCGTATTTTCAAGACGCACGCTCCCATGCACATCTTGCAAGAAATACACGATTATAAAATATTCTCTTTGAAGGGGTAATTGTTTAAAAAACCATTGAATAGCCTTTGAAGCTACTTTGTGGCATAAAACCTGCAAACGGCGCGTTCAAATTGTATCTAAAAAATATGCCTTGTATAGTCTATAAAAATGGCGGCTGCTAAATTATATATTATTTCTCGTTACATACCTCACTTTCGCGGCTCCTGTCACGGAAGCGTTCAATTATTAACATTACAGAAGGTGCACATAAAGCTGTTGTTACATGAATAATAAAATACTAGAATACGCCGTGAACTAAGTGAAGAAAGCAAAGGGTGCAACACAATAGTGTTATAAAAGTTACAGTGTATCTTTATATGCGTTGACAATGTGCATTGTGCCTTAGAACCTGGCATGCTTGAAGAAGAATTTTAATACTCCTAAGGTTCGGGATACAGGATTCATTCAAGTCCGCAAGCCACTTCGCACCACATGAAATGCTTTAAAAATTCAAACGGTCGCCGGTTTTATATTACGGCAACTTGAGCTAACGATTTAAGATAAATCCAGAAATCGAAGTTATTCGGGCAATCTATTTATTTAATCTAATATTAACTCAGGATTCGTCTAGGACATTAGGAAGAGAAAGCCTTATACATATCCATAAGTATATTTCATAAGACACCCAATTATTTTGGTACAAAAAGTCTTTTTATATAATTTTTAAATAATGATCTAAGAAGAAAGGCATGTAAAACTTTCTGCGATATCAGATCCATTATTCACAATCACATTCATCAATCAAATGTCAGTGGAATAATATTTATCATACTTAAAAAACACAAAGTGTGTAGGCGCAGCCTGGATCGCGACACTTGACGATCAGCTATTTCAAACTTATACAATATAAACAAAGCTTGATGAGCTGGACAATGCTTAAATGTAATCTGTTTATAATAAATAATTAAGAAAATTAACTCTTCCAGCGTCGACAGAAGAGTGACGGGACAAGTCATTACTGGCTGAGGTCGGCGACCGGCCAAGTGGAAAAGAATTTTGACATCGTAATAGGTCTTCGGTATCCGTTAGAGCTTTAGAATAATTTAATATCAATTCTTATTACAGCTACGATCTAGTGAACTCACATAGATATTTATAAAAGTTTTCTCAAATATAATTCACTAACACTATTTTATATTTGGAATTATTTAACGACCTGATAGAAAATATTCATTTATAACATTCACAACTCCATAAAGTTCGTTGTAAATCGTTGAACAGAAATTTAATAAAAGAACCCGTATCCCAAAACAGACCACAGATAAGATCACACATAGACACGAATAGACTCCTGCCAATTGTGACCCTTTCATAGTCCTTTATTGAACGCACCCAAACACCAACCGTCTAGATATGAACGGTAAAGTTTAATTGAATCGAAGGGCCGGGAATTTTAAATGAAAATGTAATTGCATGAGTTGCTCTATAATTGCGTAATCCTGCCTGAAGTGAAAATTTACGGTTAAATGGTTTTATTATGAAATTGCTATATTGTATTAGTTTAAGGTACATACATAAGTAGTATGCAAAGACATTTTGTGTTGTTTATTAATGAAAAACTATATATTTTTTTATAAATCTTAATATAAGCAAATAGTTTATTATCTCGTTATATGAACACGTGTGCACACAAGTGTGAATAAAGGCAAGACAAAATGTAACCACAACAAACAAAAAAAAATTAGCATGGTCAAGAATGCTTTACCTATGATCAAATTAAAATTCTTATAACAATATAAAAGATCTTTTTAAAGAAATTTATCCAAGTTTTTATTATCTTTGAACTAATCAACAACTTTATGCTTCCAATGCCGCTGGTCATAAAACACTGAAAATATTTATAACATTGAATAAGGAGCGCCAATAAACTATATATTAAAACAATAATAGCCAATAATAATTGAGGCATTCATCTAAATAACCGCAATGTAACTGGCTCATAACATAAGTCGGAAGACGTCCCACTGAGCTTACAATCAATTTATCGCGCTCTGGAAGACAAATTGCATGGTTCTCCAATTTGTCACATTACCTAGATATATACTTCCACATTAGGAGGCTTGGTTACTGCTCTATTATATAAACTCAATTCATTACTGCCTATTTTCGGAATTAGAGAAAAATACTCCACACATATTAGTTTTTTCTAAAACAAAATTATATAAAAATCGTAAAAACCTATTTCCATTTGAAATCTCAAGTTTAATAAACATCAAATACTCGTGAAGAACAAAAAAGTAAAGTTAAGAAATTGAAAAGATTATATAAAAATAATTATAGATCCCGTGTGTATAACAATTAATTTAATTTACGTATATTTAGACCGCATAGCAGAATATATATATATAGAAAAGTCATATGTCATTATACTTTTATAACAGACTCGGTCACTTATCTTAATAACATGTTTCCATTATACCCGTATAACCATTATTGCCTGGCTATTGTCTGTTTACGCACATGTCAATCCCGTCCACAGTCAATCCGACGTGACACGTCCGACACCCGTCTCACGTCTCATGAAGTATGGACTGTTATATATTAATCAATATAGCCAAGTTTAATAATTTATCTTTTAAAACAACGAAGATATTGTATTTTTAATACTTGTCATTGTAACTTCTGATTAACTCAGAATTCTTTCCGAATATTTATAAGTTATTATTAAAATAAATGAGTAATACATTTTTGTTTCACATTTGCAATTTTATTATCTTGAAAAGTATTTCTACAATAGAGAAAATAGAACATTTTATTTATCCATGAACCTGGTTTATTGGAGAAGTTTATTTAATAAAGGCTTATATGTTTTCATTGTAAATATCAAGTACCAGTTCGTCTCAAGATCATAATAACTAATGAAAACATCGTGTACCTTATTTTACAAAACAATTTAATAAACCCATCTTGTATCTCGCAACTTGTTAACTTATAAATGCATTTTGCAGTCCTACGTCAATCCGCCGTAAGCAAATAAAACGTCGCAACAGCTGCAAAACTGAAAAAGCAATCTTTAGATCAATCACAGGATGAATCTTACTCCTAACAGCTTAATTGTTTCATTTTAGTTATTTTATTGGCCTGACGGTTACATTTTAATATGTATTTTATGATGTACGACCGCTAAATATAAGTTTTTTAAACAAGTTTTCAATTCAAAAAGTTTTTATTATATTAGTGTTTCTTGAAATAGGTATAGATATAGTTTACAAATTAAATGTCAAAAATATCTGGCATATATGAAGTATTACGTGGGATAAAGGTCGAATACACCTATTTCAAGATTAAACAAAACGTGTAAATTATTAGGAAACAGTATCAATTTACATTTTCAGAATTTCAATACTAATAATACGGTAATAGAGACTAAATTTCATTAAACTATAAAATCGAAATACTCGTGTTTATTTTGCGATATGCAATTTTCTGCTGACATCTCATCTGTCAAAAGTAAACCTGGGGTGTTATATGGGTGTCCAAGAAACAGGGATTTTGACGGTTACTTATGCAGTATATGATTGAGTGTGTGTGGATCAAAATGACAGTTAAATTTAAAAATTTGATTAGCTATTGAAAAAACGATCGACGTTCGAAGTTCGAATAACCGACGCTCTTTTATGACAGCATGCTTGATCATTTTTGAAAACTGAATTAAAAGGGAATGTAAAAGTTTTTTATTGTTATTCCAATTAGATGAAATATACATGTTTCTTTTTATAAGATAAGTATAAAAAAATATTTATTTATGATATTAAGTTACGAGATATTACTAAAGAGTTGGAATTTGAATATTAATGACATAATAATAACAAAGGACTTTCTTATTTCTCAGAGAAATCTTTTCGTGTTTTGAATCGCGACATGCTTGTAGTGATAAATATAAGTAACTCCCCTAAATAAAACATGATCAAAATATTTGTATACTTTTGTTTCCAATGAAGACATTTGAATATGTGTTATATATTTTTGGTTTTATTTTTTTTCTTCTTGCATTGCTTCGGATAACATCATTATTCAAAAAGAAGAAAAGTTGACATTCAGCTCTTAAAGAGTGCGCTTTCTTATTCTTTACAAAGGCAATTTTCGTTTCACTAAATGATCCTAGTTAGGAGCTCGAATAATAAAAATGTAAATACATAATGGTTTACAGAACGCGTTCCGCCTTATAAACGCTCGCAAAGAATCGCACACTCGCCAATTCAAAATATCCACAAACAGACCAGCGTACCGAAATTAAACGAGTAATTACAGTGCTTATCCAATTTGGCAGCGGAGAAAAACGCGACCCCCCGTTGTACAGGAAATTTGTTTTAAATTTCGACAACAATGGTAGATCGCAACTTGGATAATTGCGTACGGGAACCGTCCGTGACGCCCGGTCTGAATAAATACACTAGCAATGAACGGTTAATGATAGCTTGCTTAGCTTAAACAGTGTTTTCAATGGGACCTCATGGTGCAGCAATCTGCGAAATCTTCAATTGGAAATCGCGTGTCTTGAACCATTTTAGTGCTCCCTTGCATACGCAAATGAAGATATTCAGATAGTAAACTGAAAATGAGGTGATTTGTGCTCTCGAGATGTTTATGCAAATAGTCTTCGCCGTTCCACCTTCAAAGTGTTTTGAATAGCATCTTATTTATTGCTTTGGGGAAGTTATTAGAGACAAAAATGTCACCATGAAGTTTTGGAGTCATAAAAAAGTTTTACCAGCTCATAAATCACGTCGTTATAAATTGGTTAACTACCAAGGAAATTCATACGAAGTCGGTTCGTAAATCATAACTACTAAAATGAAGACCTCCTTAATATAGATCTCATATTTCATATATTTTGTAATTATAAGTACTCAGCAAATATTAAAATATTTGCTTTAGTGTAAACTGATCTGATGCTATATATTTATTCCCATTTATTATTGTGTACTTATAATCAGTTTTTAATAGTCGAAATTCCATACGATAAGAGGAATGTTTTCTTTAAACCTAAAGCAATCAAAGTGGCCGGTAAAAAATAGGTATCCAAGTCTTTTATGGTGGCGGTTTACAAATATTTTTATGGAAGTAAATATTTAGAAATATTTAAAATTCCATAAATTTTGAAGACCAATTGAAATATATATGAATATCTTATATATTTTTCCATCTCTCGGAGTCACAATATTTAAATAATCATATACTTTTTTAGCATTTTCAAGGCCTACCGCTTCTAAATTTTGGTATATAAATTTAAACAAAGTTATTCAGAAAAACAAACATTAAGATGTTAAAAATTATAAATATTAAGGTTCCCTGTTGATTTCAATTCTGATAGCTGTATTCGAAGCAATAAATTGTAAAATTATTTAAATTTTATAGTAAATAAATAGTTCATTAGAGGACTTCTTTAACAATCTATCTAATAAAATTTAAATTAATATTAAAGTAATGGGTTATTGGGGTAGTTAAATAAAATTAAATGTCATACCTACACATTCAAAACTGTATACAAAATTAACAAAAGTGGTGATAAGAAATAAATTTTATATCTTCAACTTATATTTTACCATATGAAATTTTAATCGGTGAGTTGTTATAGATGCTTTGCCTAACTAATAAATTATAGTTAGTAGTTGTTAGTTCAAAATTTGTTTGAATAATTTTCGCCTTTCATAAAAACAGGATAATAAAGTTCCTAGAAAATGTACGTGTATGAAATCGCTATATTCAGAATATATAATATAAAAGCGAATAGATTACATTAAAACCTGCAACGAAGCTCTCAAGTAACATAACTCTTCCATTCCTTATTACATGAATACTACAAATATTCCAATAACCTCAATAAATATTTATGATGCCAGTATTGAAACCTCAATACGTGTCATAGAAGATAGATTTTCACTGCATATACTCAGGAACTGAACATATTCATCTTCTGAATGATGTATGGAATATCTAAAAGAACTTAAAAAGTATTTTCTTCATTATATTCAGCTTAAAGAATTTCGCGTGTCTTTCTTAACATGCTGATTTTTTCATTTTTCTCGGGACAAGCAAATGATCAAACTTATAAATTTCCAGATATTGAGATTCTTTTGCTTTTCTTAGAATGTTGTTTGTGCCTTATTATAAACATTTCCATTTTTAGCGAGAAGCATGACAAAAATTATCGTATTTTTAGGTAGTTAATACAACAAATCTTAAGCTTTACAAACTAAAATAACCTCGTATTTCTATTTACCCTTTTAATTAGATCTAAGCAGTTAAAAAAGTATAAAGAATCATTTAAAATTTCAGATCTTCGATCAGAATTACCAACAATCAAAAAAAGATCTACATACAAATTGTTATCTAGCATAGTTTTGTATTTTTTTTTTCTTTATAAAATGATAAAAAATTGATTCATAAGACTTAAGTTTTCCTTTTTAATGAAATGAAACATCATAATAAGACGAACATAAATAAGTATTTTTTTATGAATCACTATTGCTATTACAATTTTTTTTAAATGTATATTTGATTTTAACTTAATTGTAGGTACTAGCTTACTTTAACTGTTTAAAGATTTTGTCTTTAAACCATTTTGTAAACACCTCAGAAAAGTATCGATACAGCTTATGCTGCAGATATTTTGTTAAAATTAAATATGGAAATTTCTAATATAATATCAGTTGGATTTTCAATCGTTCATTATAGTAATATTTTTTCTATAACTTGTCCAGTAATTTTTTTAGCTTCTAAATTAAAAAACCGTTAGATTACACCATAAATCCTAGCCTCATATATGACATTAATAACTGGTAGTATAATAAGCTTACAATCACAATTGGTAGGTAGTAAACCGATTACTGTGATCGTTCGTCAATGTGACAGAAACACAATGGACACTAGTAGAATTATAAATAAAATATCTCTGAATTGATTTTTAGTATCGCAGATTCTTATCTACTGCTCATAATTCGTGTCTCTTAAAGCTTGAACATTAATATTTCGTATTAATAACAAGTCAGCTTTCCACAAATCATTTATTTCTAAAATAAACGACAAATGCCGGAGGCTCGTTTTTTGAATTATTTGTGATACCTCAATTATATTCAATAGCAAAATAAGACTGAATTACATCTGCGGTCACTTGGCGATCGCATTGTTTAGATAAAACGCAAAGCGACGGGAACAATAACCGATGCACTTCCTATGACAATGCGGAATATACGGCCTGGTCCAGTAATTTATTTGACGCCCTTAGATCGCAACGATAAGCCTCACTAAAACGGTCAATAATCCTAGAGAGTGATAAAATATCGTCAGCAATATGTAATCAAAAGTGAAATGCCTTAATAACAGTGGGATCAAGTCAGATGTGTTTAGTTGTTAGTTGTTATTTTATTAATTACATTTATATACTCTATCAGCGCCGGTGGTCCACTATATTCTTTACTGTTTTGTTCATAAGTAGATGTTTTGAATAAGATACGCATCCGGCAGTGTTATTTAAAGGCATTTCTACTAAACATGTATTATGGTAATGTTTGAGGCAGACGTGAAACGTAATAGAATTTAAAATCTGTATTACAATCGGTTTCATCTATGATATCATTCAGAAGATAACATTATCATACACCGCTCCACTGTTACTTTTGCTTTAGTATTTTTTTATATAATTTAAATAGTTTAATTTATAACTTTTCTTACTAGTTTCTCGAACTGTATTATTTATTTATTTGAATTAAATTACTAGGCAACATTAGAAATATAGCTGCTAAAAATATACATACATTTGCCGGATTTTGTCTTATATACTAATGGTTCTAAACACAATCTTAGGTGTATTTTGAGTAAAACAGAACTTATATGTTAAAACATGTCTCCATCGAGTTTGTCTTAAGCTACAAACACAAATACTTCACGAATAAGCAAAAGCAAACGGAATAGCAAATCGCCGAGTATTTGTTTAAGAAGTACTTTGATGCTGGAGTAAACAGAACAGAAATGTTCAATACAGTTAGTTGTCAACGAAGTAACGTTTACATATTAACTGTCATTTATGATACGTGTGATTCAAGATGATGTAAGTGCTGCAGTAGTCATTTCTGTTAGTAATATTTTTTTATTAATAGAACTATGTAAATTTTTTCTTTTTATTTGTTCTTTTATTTCACTGGCCATATAAAATTAAATAAATACTTGAACATTATTTTGGTTTTTGATATGGTTAAGACCAGAAAAAGTGGTTTCTTGGCAGTGCCGCTGCTATCTGGACCTCGGGCCAACATATAAAAAAATTTTACTTTATTCATGAAATAAACCTTAACATCGGTTTTATGTTAAATCTCATAGTGTAATGGAAACAATGCATAATGCATGGGGCTGACTTGACACAATGACATATGGAGTAGGTTGGTTTGACGTTAGGACAAAACATGAATGTGAAAATAACGAATACAATCTTAGCCGCCGATATGTTTTTCACAGGTTTTCTACACTGTTAATGTTTTTGGCTGCAATAATTTTTGTCCCAGCATATTGCCAGAACTCAAAGTTGATATATAGGGAACGAAGTGGACGCTGCGTTCGCGCATAATTGGAAGAACTTTTTGCACATGAACTGAATATAAAGTAAGTTCAATATAATTCAGGTTTTTAATGCACCGCTTGAGCCTTTTTAAGGTTTCCCAATGTGCAATGCAAAAAGTAATGGTATTTTTGCCAGACAAATGTTCCAATTATAAGAAACGGGGAACGTAAAATATACCAAGTCCAGTCATACGAATAAAACCAAAACCATAAAACTTTTGCCGCCGAAAACAAAAACGTATCATATAAAATATATAAAACATTTATTAAATATTTGATTGAAATCATTCCTTGTGTATTTTTTGCTGGAAAATAAAAAAAATTGTCGTCATAAGCACTTCCAATGAAACATAAAACTTAAAATATAATAGAATTATATACTTATGAAATGTTCCGTGCACGTCTAACATATAGTGTTTACGTCTATGGGATCAGCGCATTCTTGAAGCTATCGGTGATCAAGATAGCGATGCTGAGGCTATGAACAATGTATGATCAAGGGGCGTGACCCGCGTGGGCATGCGTCGGTGGACATCGTCGATCCCAAATATTGAGAATGAGATGTTATCGAAATTATAATGTTCTTTTATTAATATTTACAAGAGTATAGCATTTTGGTATCTATAAATCGATTAATATCTTCTCGCTGTACGTATTTACGACATTGTCTTAGTCTAACAAATTTCTGATTTAATAAAAACCTATATTAAACATCTCCCAATATATAATTGTAAGATCATAAACATGAAAATTACATAGAAGATCATTAAAAGATAACAAGAAACTTGGAGCAAATTGAATCTTAAATTCAGTGATAATGGAGTATCCAAGCGAATGACAATACAACGTTAAAAACCGAAAGAAATATTTAAATTTGCAAGTGAACAAAGCATCTCGATGAGCTCAGTTAAATGCTAATTAAGACCACGACACAGCATCATCGTGTCATGATGTCACAGATGTAGGAAATAGTATTTTTGGATATGCTTCATTTTTACAAAACGGAATTATTTATTAAAGTTAACAGTAAGATTTTAATAGCTTTTTTAATTTATTTTTCTTCAAAATATTACCATCAATTTATTTTAAGAAAGTTAAAATAAAATATTTTACCTCTTATACTTTTTGTATTATCATGCTCTTGAACAGTTCACGAGGAAAGCAAATGAGTCCGATTAGTACTACAACTAAGGTATTCAGATTATTGGTCCCCTATATTCGCTTAAGTAACTATTTAAGAACGATTTTTTCATTTTATATTTACATGAAATCCGTTGAAACCCTTTCCAAGTTGCATTTACATAAATAGAATAAATGTATTTGCATAACGGCAACAGTTAAAGTTTTCTAATTACACATTAGTATTGTTAAACATCTATTTCAGTATTTTACTTTATCGTCCCCGGAGTATTCGGAATTAGCAAATACCCACTCACTTGAAATTCAAATAAACATTAAATCGTTCACGTACCTTATAACGGATGCAGTAATTTGGCCATGCGTCTTGTTATGGTCGTTTCGCTAGATTAAAACCCAAGCCACCCTTCATAAATCTAACCAAGTGCCCGCACCTAACTGCATTTATTATTCATACATTCGAAATACGGAAAAACGTTACCAAGTGCCCACTAAAGTGTCAATACAACGGAATGTACGTATGTTACAGCTCTTCACTACGATTTTGAGAGTTAACCTCAAATAAACTGGATTCTATGCATATTAAAGTATCATCATACGGACGGAGTGGTGGTTTATACGAAGGGTCGAGTTTATAGTGTCGTTTTTATTGGTGAAAAGTCGATAGTAAAAGTCAATGTGGTCATATAATGTTTGCGGAGCTGCAATTTCTCGAAAGTGCCCATATAAAAGGATACAGAAACATATTTGTTCCTTTTATAGAATACTCTTCGTTGATAAATAACAAAATTACATGAAGTGAAACATTATTAACTTTATTAAGAAATCTTAATGGAATGTAATATATCTAAAATGTTTACAAACACGGTAAGTTTGCATTTCATTTTATGTATATTTGTACGAAAATTGAAAGCACTACTTTCGAGTAATTCAGTGATGCATAGCAAGCATTCGGTTGAAATATATCACGACATGGATCTTAAGCCTACAATTTGATGGTTGCGCCATAAATATCCATCATAAAGTGGAGCAAGCAAGTATTCACTGAAAGCACGCATAAAATTCAATCATATTCGCCTGTGTTGGGCTACAATAACGTTTTATGGTGACGTTGCTCCCACGCACTCGAAGAATCAAACCTATCATAAGACCGTCTACGGACGTGACGATTGTGAGAATATTTAGCATATGTAACCACAGCCGTCTAAAAAATACACTTGTATTTACACAAGGACAGAAAGATTTTCATTGACCTAAAAATAAAAATCTGCTACGAACCATTTACTAGGTTCTAGCTACACTATTGGAAAAGTATTTTCAAATAAGAAAAATCATTCTAAAATTAACATTAGTGTTAATTATGTATTCGTAAAAATTCGTTTAAATTGAATAAATTTATGATATTCAAGTCTAGGATTTACGTCAACATCTATATATATAAAAGAAAATTGTGTTAGTTACACTATTTATAACTCAAGAATTTCTGTTGGGATATAGTTGAAAATTGGTGGGGAATTAGCTTAGAACCAGGAGACGGACATAGGATATTTAATTCTGTTCGATCAAAAAAGAAATAAAAACCTAATAAATTCCAATACCTGGTTATTTATGGTTTCTAGGGTGAAATAGTGTTTCTTCCGGCCAGTTTTAAATAATACTAATAATGAAATTAACGCGGACGAAGTCGCGGCAAAAACTTTAAAATGAACTACACATTATAATATATGACCGTATAACATATTCTGCTCAAATCTTGAAAATTTCAATTTAAATCGCTACCTCTTAAATATTCCACATTTCTGAGAATTCGCTTTGATTTATACAAAGTATAAATATTTTAAAACAACTTGGAAGTTATTACATTATAAATTTTATTTCACTCGTACCATGTCGTTATTATATGAACCTTTTGTGAAATATGTATGTTTTATAAAACGTTCAAATATACATCATATTTATAACAAAAACATAAATCTTCTGTTTTATATCATTTATTATAATTAATATAAAACGAAACGGGTTCGAAACCTGGCAAGTACCAATGTGATTTTTCATAGTCATATGTACTTTCTAATAGTATTTAGACACCACTGACAAACGGTGAAGGAACACATCGTGAGAAAACCTGGAATTATAATTTCAAATTATAAGTTTGAAATCGCCAACCCGTCTTGAGCAAGCGTGGCGATTAATGCTCAAACCTTCTCCATGCGAGAAGAGGCTTATGCTCAGCAGTGGGCTTCCGATAGGCTGATGATGATGATGATGATGATGATGAATATAAAAATATTTTCTCTTATATTATCGATTACTTTTGTGAATTTCTCTTGTTTTGTTAGATATAAATTGTATTTGTTTTAAAAACTTAAAACGCAGGTGGTTGATTGATTTTGAAAAAAAAACTAGAATGAAATCGTAATAAATCATTTAGTTGATTGTAAAAAAAAAAACTATGAAATATTAAAATTATTTTTTAATTTCGTGTGATAAAACGAAATTATAAATTATAATTTATGGATATTTTAGTCGTGAATTCGCATACCGTCAACTTTAAGCTTGTCTACTTTGTATATATACACAGAAAATATTACATCTTTAAACGTGTTCATGAAAAATAAAATATGATACAACATTCATATAAAAAGAGTAAGGGGAAGTAACTAAAGAACTTTTTGTCCATTACTTTTACAGCGAATTTTATTATAATATCATTTTAATATAATTGTAATGTAATTTTATTTTATTTTTACTTACAAGCAACAAAAAGTACTACAATTCTACATAAATAAATAACATTTAACTATTTGTAGTCTGAAATAATTATTACATAATTTTAAATTAGTTTTAATATAAAATATACTACTTTTATAGAATATTATTATCATGTTTTCAAAACGATTCTTTATTAATAATTAAGTGAGATGTCTCCCTCGAGATGGAAGACAACCGGTTTGCTTTAATCGTCCAAAACACTGTCATCAAACATACTAAAAGAAGTATAAAAACAAGTAAAAAATCTTTCAGGTGGACATAAAATTGTCATAATTCTATTTATTTCCATTAAGCATGAATGTCTGATTAAATAAAATTGATCATATTTAATCTTTATTTTGTAAACAGGTGGTTCACACCTGCATAAACGTTGGTCGTGGTTTTGTTTTGGTTCGTGACACCATATTAGACTAATTATTGATTAATAGTCTTGTAAGGTGCATCTTTATCTTGAAAGTATCAATAAGGTACCTTCACACTTACAAAAAAAAATCTTTGCTATTTTTTTGTTATAAAAAAGGGACATGTCACAAAGTAAATATATAATTAAAAAAGAAATGTATTTATAGAACACATGTTATGTATAAATAAATATATTTTATTTATTTAAGCCAGACTAAACATTCTTTCAATTAACACTATCTCAGCATTAGAATTTAGAACTGTCAATAAATTCGACAGACATGTACCTGTAAGGCGCTAAGTTTCTAATCTAAATCATCAATCAAACAACCCCTAATAAATTGTATAAACTAAGGGTGTCTTTATAATCTCACGCGTGATAGGGTTACACAATGGGTGGGTTGCTCATCTATTTTTTATAGAAAACCAGTTGAAGACGGAAATCTGGCAATGAAGAAGTGATATGAATTTAAAACTTTATCATCTTGATAATAAACACAAATCTAAATATATTTTTTGTTGGTCATAATTAATATGTAAACGATAAAATGAATCCACACATTTAAAATCATTGAATATATTAAGATAATAGCGAAATAAAACCATATTGTTATCGGAAAGTGTTGTGTTACAAATTATCTGAGGGCACTTTAGATATGACTTTTAAATAAATTATCATATTAGCTTAAATGAGCCATAAATCTGTGATTTTTATGGTACAGTGATATAATATTGATAAAATACTTTAAAAAAATTTACTGATGATGACTTTTTAAAAGATTATAACGATGTAGCAAAACTTATTGAGAATTATTAAATTAAATGTTAAAATTTATTTATTCAAACAAGTTGCGTCTTAAACGAAACATAAATTATCTAATATTTGTTATGAATGAAAGTTTTGATATATAAAAACCACTCCGGTTCCCATCAAACACATTGTTAATACCGTTGTCATATCATATTTGTTATAGATTCATATCACTTCTATGTGAATGATGTTTGCTATCACGCTTCATTGACTCTTGTGGATCATATATTAAAAATCTATTCTACTTTCTAATATTCGAATTATAATATCATTTACTGGACATCATGAGTGATTACAATGAATACACAGTCTTGACAAATGTGTTAAGAAATATGTACTGTACAAATTTGATTAGTTGCGGAGTAATACTGTTATTTTGACTTAAATATAGTCTTTAAGTTTGGAGTCATAAAGACGATATTTAATTTTTTCTTTTTTCACAGTTAGCTTTTACCACCTCTACATGCAGAAGTGTTTTAGAGGAGAAGGATCTTAAATCTTCTGTTTTCAATCAGAACTGAATATATTTATTATTAACAGCAACATTTTGAAAGTATAGAAAATATATTCATTTACATATAGGCTCCACCGCTTTAATTCAAAATATAAATATGTATTTATTAAAAGATATATAATTTAAAAAATATTATAACTTGAAAACAATGGCCAAAGTTCATGTAAAATTACCTTTTTAAATCTAAAAAAAAACAAAAGGAGTTTATGCAAATATATGCAGAATTCGGTTTTTATCTCGGACGAGATCATAAAAGCCTATCAAATAACATTATCATTAAATGATGGATGGCTAATTCTTTAACTGTATCTGATAGAATACTCGTATAAAGTTGCGTGGGACACTTCATACAATACATCATTTACAATCAACTAGCTGTATCGGAGGTGAATCAAAATCCTGCAATTCCGAAAGTTTTTAACTTCAAAGGTCGAGATACCATTAAAAATGTATAACTGTTTTCTTGTAATTTAAATGCTGTTCCAAATTGTTTCGTAACCGTATCTTGATACTTTCTGGAAACAACGCGAATACTTCATATATCGTTAACATTGCTGTATGCATTGCACAAATTATAAAAGTATGTTATTTACGTCGATGGCGAGATAACTTTAAAAAGTATTCATGTCTGAATAAACTACAACAAGAATTAATCGTTTGTGAACAATAATAATAATTAGTGGGAAAGTTCATGGAATCCGGTTATTAAAATTGATAAAGTCCATAGTAATCGATAACAACACCGAACTTATACTGAGCCGATTATTGAATACAATATACACGTATCCATATAAGCTAATGCTCAACAAAACGAGCGAGAGCAAACAAATTTCTCAAAATTATCCAACAACCTGTGAGTAAAAATTATGACCGATATATGAGCCTGCGGCTTGCTCAAAGTTCAATCATATATACGAAACACACGGGTATCTCTAACGGAATTAACAGCTACCATTAAAAAAAATTCTTATTTATAAATTTATCCCTAAAAACAAATATTATTATATTAACAAATTGTTATCTTTATACAATATATATTTCAGTACTAGGCGATTGTAAAACGAAGCATCGTAGTAAGGAATGAACCAATGCAGTATATATTTAAAAATATTATTAAATGTATTATATGATAACAAAGTTATTTTTTCTATCGAACGTCTCATATGAAAGGCCGTATACTCAGTCGTTCAGACCGCGACATACCGTCCAATATTTATGTGCTCGTAAAATTTGAACACGCTCAGTGTGCTCAGACAACGGAGACCAGACGTTTGTATCCTTCGATCAAAAGGAATCGAACAATAAAACTTGAACATCTCTCCATTTGGTGCATCATTAACATTATTATGAATACACCACTTTTACCGTTTGTTTATAGTTTAATATACATAAATGTCTCATATGGAAGATACATTTTATCGCAGTATACACTATGGTGAACTTCATGTAACTCGTTAGAAATGACATCATGAAAGTGTAATCTATTGACAATGAAGTCTGTTTAATTTTTCTTTATTATATAAAACTAACGCTATAAGTTACATGAGAAACAGAACATTTTCAATATATATTTATTTAATTTAAAAAATATTAATCGTTAAAATAAATCAGATGTGAAATATATACATCAACATATGTTCTAACATGCCGCCATTTGTCTTCACTATACTAACATAACATTTTTATTATAGATCTAGAATCACAGCAATATTTTAATAAAAACGATGTCATGAATTACTAAAGGAGATTTCCGATCAATTTACTATATTGCCGAAGTTTATTCGCTGTTTGACAACTTAATGGGATTTTCAGTGTCGATCGCTCTTAATTAGATAGCGCTGTAGCCTCAGGCTGGACAAATATTTTAATTTTAATGTCCGCTACGCGCCACCCACAGAACGTTTTGGCATAGTGCGAGATATTTAAAACGCAGAATAAATTTAAATGCTAAAATAATGGGGCATATTTTATAAAAACATGTCGGATTTTAATTATTATTTGTCTACTGTTAAAGCATTACGCATATAAAATAGATGTAGTCATAATTAATGTATTGCTGTGTTTACTTTGGACATAACGTACGCGTTCATTCATTAGCAATTGTCAAACATATTTGGAAATATCAATATTTACTTAATTCCTTCTTCTGTTAATATGTATACTGTTCTTTACAATGAACAAAGATATTTCATTGATGACTAGCAATTTCAAATGCATCGAAACAAAAATATTAGAAACAGATTAACCGATGTTACTGATTTATCGATTACGTCGTTCGAAACAAGTTAATAACAACCCGCAAGTAGTTTCATAATAGATATAATTAGAAAAATTAAATGTTAAAAGTAATCTTGCACAGAGTTTAATTTGAAATTCATTAATTGCTTTCAATAAAATACTATAAATGGAATACATTTGTTCTCAATAAAAACTAGTGTTAAACAAATAATGTAATAATATTTTTAATATACATCCATTAATTCCGTGCAGTCATCGAGAGGAGAATTTAATTAATCGATAGTTAACTCTGATCATAAATATTACAACCAGATAAAGGTAATGTTACATTTATTGAGGTTCGCAGGAAACCTTTATAGGGCATTATTGCTTGTAAATGTTGAGAATCGTCATTAAATTATACCAAAACAATCTTCCACATTTTAAAGTCCGTGTAACGTGGTAGGGGGTTTCAGAATTAATTGCGACTCTCATCGCTGAATGTATTTTAAATTGTTTTTTAACGTCATATCTTTTTTCGCAAATTGGCCGCAATACAATACAACTTTTGTAAAGCCGTCAATGTTTATATCGTTTTATATTTTTAATGTACAGAGGCATAATTTAAAACGTTGTATAATTTACTACTTGCACATAAAATGTATTTTCTATTTGATTTTATTATTTATTCACAAACATGTTTCATCAGAAATATACAACATTTTTTAACTAATGTGAAGAAATTAATTAGAGCAATACATTAATGGTATTTTCGCATTCCTTAGTCCTATTATTATTAGTATTAATATTAGTTACAACTGAGTGTAATACATTGTTGATTGAAATTTATAAAAACATCAAATTACATTGGCAAAATCATAAATCAATATTCAAACAATTTATAACTAGCCGCTTCGAAGCTTAGAATTACAATCACCTAACAAAAAATTATAAGTAACAAAAAACTATTAATAACAAATAGTCAAATCAATGTTAGAAAAGCAATTTAACGAGCACTTATTATTATGAGCATGTTAAATAAATTTTTCTGATCTTTTTATTAGTTTTTCGTTCTGTAAAAAATATCGGGTAATAATTATAAATAAACAAAAAACATACAAAAGTGAGATACCAAAAGTTGTAACTATAAGATATATAACCAAAACGTACAATTTAATATAAAATTAAATAAACATAAACCTTTCAAGTAAATTCCATATAACGGTTGGCAACAATTTCCTCTCAAACGGTAGCTGTCATTGCGGTCGTTCTTTCCAGGTTGTTTGAACTTCACCCAACATTACATGTGTACAAGTTTCAGTAGATTGCATCTCGCTACTGATTGCTCCTGACTGATAACCCAGAGATTCTATTGCTTTATAGCATATGCACTATATATGGACCTTTTTCGTTCATCCTTTAATTTTTGTGTTGCTTAATAAAAATTGTAATATAAATTACGTTTAAAAATGTTTTTTATATTAGTAAGTATAACAAAAGAATACATAATTTACAATCATAATATAGATAGGTAAAGAGTGAGGTTATTAAAATTTTGTTATTGACAGTTTGAGTAACTTTTAAACTTAAAAGTTTTACTAGACATTTTGATAACCTATTCGTGTAAAAAAAGATTTTAAACTCTGTAGTAGTTCATATTCAGCAAGTGATTTTTTTCTTTATAGTACTCTACCTAACAGACTACCCAACAGACGATTCAAACAGCATATGAGTTTTCCAACTGGCATATGTTTTGTTTTCTCATACAGTCCAAATAAAACCGTAGCCATGATTTTGACTTTGCTTTTGTCGATTGAAAGGGATACTAAAAATATTACTATATTTGGTAACCCTGATAACGTTCACCAACAATTAAAGATTTATCTTTTGCTGTTAAAATTCCCAGACTATATGGTATATTATAGCTGAATGCTCCATTGATCTTTGTTTTTGTCAAGCTTCCCGCGAGATTCCTTCTCGTCCTACTCGCTCGATCGCTCACACCTAATTGATCTCTATGTTCGAGACGAATCAACTCGACACGGAAATGACCGTTGAGTCACTAACGTGACATGGTAATGCTTTCTGGTTCCCGTGGTAGCGCAATGATTACAAATGAACTTCTCGATTTCTTGATATACTCGTGTACATATCATCTGTGTATGTACAGAACTTTATAACAATCGTCGCTACGAAAATAATCTGTAACAATTAAAACCCAAAATGAAAAATCTTTTGTATTTACTAATTTCATCATTTAATTATTTTTAATTCTTTTTGTAATATTTTTTATCTTCTAATTTCTTTTATATAACTTTGAAATAAGGTATCGCGTATCGTATGATATACTTAATATATTTCAGGGCCATGAAAATATATTACGATTTTGGTCCATTCAATAACACTCCAAATATTGGGTAGTGAAAACACTTATTTACTCAGTGAATCGAAATCATATCATGGAAAACGGTCCCTGTTACGTAGAAATTCGACTGAAAATGGTATAAGAATTTTGATAACAAATGTGCGTGCGACACCACTTTATTTGGCTGCTCAGCGATAAATTTGCAACAAGGCCGTAACTCGCTGTACAAAGCACGAGGAAAAGGATTCATGGAATTATTGGGCAACCAATAGATTTTGCAAGAAGAGCACTACGAAAAAGATAATGACATTTTAATGTAATTCGAGCATATTAAATCGCACTTAGTTTCTGTTCTAATAGTGTAGAAGTATACGAATCTTGCCTTGCAGTTCGCTCCGTTTTTCTCTGGAATATCTGAATCGTGGATGAGCGAGATAATGCGAATATTCTTTAATTATGCAAAACGCAAACTTTGTGGTACCTTTTGAGACTGGATACTGAATAATTTTACACGCTTCTTAAAGCTTGCGTGTCCTGTTAATTTAGGAGCTTTACATTAAGAAACTTGAAAAGCTTTTAATTATTAAAAGCATTAAAATTATTGGTGTCGATAAGCTGAATGTTAAGAAGATAAATCTTTACCGCCCTTTGATTGCAGCACGCAATCTTAAGCAAACTTGATGGTAAGTGGGGCTTGAAAGTGTAATATGATAGAAAAATATAATTGATTAATTGGTTACAAGGAACTATAAATCGTAGGAACTTTATCCAAGTAAGTGTTCGGATTTAAATTTCATTGCAGTATTCTTTAACGTCGTTATAAAACATTCTTATCTCAAACCGATAAATAACACTTTAGAACATAAAACAGTAAACTGACTTTAATATTGAAGATTAAACAATTTAAATTCGAAACAGCAAGCCATTCATTGTGTTAGTAGATAGCCAATAAAATCTATGGTATCACTGGATAATGAACGAGGATATACGACCATCTGCAGAGCTCCTGTCTTTGTCAAGCTAGCGTGTTGGTAACACTGCCGCGACATAATTTAGCACCGAAGCTAACTCAAACATTTTTCTAAAGACAATACAGGCCCAGCCAATGGAATATTCAGAGTGCTTGAAGAATTCTTATTCTCGCACCCGCTAATGAATAGCTATTCTTTGGGCATTTTAACTATGGCCGACGGAATGGCATTCGTGTGTACAGGTTTCTTAAAAGGTCTCCCGATATGCGTCGGACCCTTTCCGCTTCGTTTAATTTATGGACACACATACTTTTTACTTTGTTTACATTAATTATTGACTGCATTAAGATTTCGCTCGTCGTGCTTTGAGTTTTTTATTAAGTTTTGTTTGTTTTTTTATATAGAGGTAATCAAATATTTGTAATAACTCAGGATACGTGATCTAATAAATTTGAAATATTCAACACAAAAAAATACCAAAGCTAGAATTTACCGACTCTTTTGTTTATGGTATTATAAAATATGTACATTTGGAAAAAAAATCTTTGCTATAGTCGTATATGTATATAGTACAAATTTATCTATAAGTAAATAAATATACTCCTTTTTATCTTGTCTAAATAGTAATACTACTTTTTATGTTAACTAACTCTGTCATTATGTTCTGAATATATTAATATTAATGTTGTTTTTTCTTAGTGTATACCTTTTGTATTTTAAATAGTGGTGAAATGTCAAAAGCAGTCGTTGTTACTTTCGGTACTTCCTTTTATAGTTTTCATGGCTGTGGCTTGTTGATGCTTGTTTTAAAGCTGACTTAAACAGATTTATGTACCCGTAAAACATTTACGGACACGTGCTTTGGTTGCAGAAAAACAATAAACTATTTACTAGTATTACACTCATTCACCTGAAAATTATTTGTTAACAGTAACCGTTGGGCTAAAGTTATTCAGAATTTAATGGAGGAAACATTTTAAACTCAAACTGCATATTCTGTTACATTAAAATGGAATTGTTTGAGTCTTAAACAAAAGAATTAAATTTCCAAACATAATATGATGTTATTTTAAAATAACTTACATATATTTGCCAAAAACAATGCATCATAAACTTCCGAAATCTCCCCACATACAAAATCATCTCCCGAATACCGAACCGAAGTAGCGTTACACTTTATTCATGAAGTTCACTTTATAATCATTTCTGTTTAATCTGTGGATTTTTAACCATAATTTATTTACTTGAATTTCTTATTAACTGTTTTTGTCTTACAGTTTTTAAGTATAACAGAGCACAAGGTGAGGCTGCTTTCAAGAATAACATTAATGCCTACAAAAACCTTAACATAGTAGTATTTGCAACCTTATTATTTTAATTCATTACACCCATCTTTTTTTAATATTTTTATTTTTGGCATTAAACCAATAAAGGAAGCTATTCGTCATGCACATGCAATATTAAAAATCAATTAATTAAATTTCATCACGTTCACATTAGGTATGCTTCGTAAAGAGCGGATGCAACGATATCTCGTTTCATTCAAACCACGCCAGCGTTAAGAAACAGATTACCTGTTTATACAAAGTATTCATAAACAATATAACAATTTACTGTTTGAAATGTAAGATGCTGATTAAAATGCATCTCATTAGCTTTATACCGTTTTCATATCTATAACTGTCGAATGAGATAATAAAAAGGGCTAAGTGGTATTATAAAATAATAAAGACTTCACAAAAATTATTTCAATAATACAACAAACCTATTTTAAGAAGTACAAAAAAGTACTCAAATTATATTACTAGGACTAATTTATTCGTTTTATAAAAAAATTGTAATTATTTAAAATTTTATTTTTATTTATTATCTCACTTCGAAGGCGGTTTTTTTGGCCATATAAATTTTTTTGTCTCAATTATTTAATCCATTAACTTCGTATTTCTCTTAGTTAATGAGGTAAGAAAATTGTATATCTAACCAGAAGCGTTTAAACAACGTGTCGCTTGTACACCGAACACTTTTAGTAGAGAGCAGTTTATGGCTACTTTAATTTTATTACATGTTAGTTTCAAGACCAAAATATTTTAAGCTTTCCCAAGACTGGTCAAAAATTTCACAACATTGTTTACGGCTTGGAACCAAAAAACTATCTGTCTCCAAATCTTATACACTTGTATATATTATTCCAGTAATAAAATCGTATGAGATCCACCTAAAATAATGTATTTAAAACCAATAAGCTTTTACGGCGATATAAAGAAGACGTAGTACAGGTGCAAGCACTGTGTTGAATAAGACCGGACAGAAGTGCAGATGTTTCTACAAAACTATCGTCATATTGGAAAGCTTTCATGAGGATATTCGAAGCGATCTTATGTGAATAATAGTCTTATGAGATCATTTTATTGCGCTTTTCTTAATTTAGTTATATTATGACAGAGAAGGTGTATAATTATAAACTATATTATTAAATCTTGATTCAGGCATATAGAACTACCCACGCACATCTTGATAGTACCAGTAATAAAACATAATTAAGTCCTACAAAATGCCCTACTAATTATACGTACGTTAACCAGAGCCTGTTAATTTGTGTCTGCAAATCCCACTGTGGACCGGGATTACAATACCGACCTTCGTTAACACAGGATTTAGCCCTTTGTTAAATCTGTACTCGGTTCTTTGCTAAATGCATAGCGCAAATAGAGATTTCTGCCATTCGTTTTACTATTTATGTGTAATATTTTACACTGCATAGCATTAACAAGTAAAATATTTTTAACATATGCAATTATTAAACAAGGTTATTTTTTTTCTTCCATTCGTGTAAAACATTGACAGTGTTTCATGAAAAATATCGAGCAAATTTGTTTTAATGTTAACTATTTAATTTGTCCAAAATAATGACTCACGACCTTGTGTTGGTAGCGATGCCATTTCTTGTGGCGTCGATGAATGGATAAAGGAAATGTCTCAGGTTGGGATCACAAAAACATGGGTTTATCTCAACTGGCCTGCGTTGTTCGCTCTCTCTAATTGGCTAATTGGCATACGAAAGATAGATCGAGAAACGCGATCGCTTCCTCGTTGTTGATAATCGTGGCCGCCCCTTCGAATTGATGAAATGCGACTGATCGATATCTCATCCCATTGAATTAAGCTACTTATATTATCGTTGCCCAACCTTTTTTATTTCATGTTAAAATTTTGATTACATATTGGTTTTTATATATCCGCAAACATCTGATCAGACAAAATAAACTCTACGGGTATATACATTTGTAGAGATGATATTACCTGAAAATTCCTTAACAAATCATGATGCCCCCTATGTCACGTAGCCTACAACCACCCTCTGTGAATACATTTTTAAAGCGATGGGCACATGAAAGGGAATGCGAGAGTGTTATTCGAAAGTGCGGAAATTCGTCACATACATCAAGTGAGAAAATAGAAAAACAAAGTAGAGATAAAATATGAGATTCTAGTGATATGTTGCCACAATTCAGACAAGATGAATGGGTAGAGAGAAATAAAAAATAAAACTACTTTTTATATTTACATTATAGCGAATTTGAAAACGACCAATTGTACGTGTGAAAATGTTGTTTTCAAATAAAAGTTTTCATACCTATATTACCTAATTTTATATTAGTTTCCATTGTAATCCAATTAGGAACACGTATCATTTCAAATATCTGTATACAACTCAATCTTAACATTAACAGATCATACTTAGCCTTTAGTTACGTAATCGTAAATTAAACCTTTAAACCATTTCAAAGATGGAATTACAGAATTATTTGATGAGACTGACCACAGACTAGAGGCATGTCTAACAAATTGTGCATTCTGTAATGTTCCGTGTCGGCACGTCGGTACGTCCGCATTACACAATGCGCAATTACATCTCCAAGGTCGGTGAAAGCAAGATTTCGATTTCAATGCTCTAATCCGATTTGATATTCATGTTCATCGATTTATTGCTATTAATTATGTTGTCTGTATTGAAATTTTCTTGTGATTTTTTTATAAAGTTATTATAACTTTATATTAATATTTTGTCTGACATAGTTTTACTACTTTTTTTTACATAAATTTGATAAAATAAAGCAATCATAATTAAAAGTTAAGTTAGTATCTAAAATTTCTGAATGTGTGTATAATATTGCACTACATCTCTTTTAAATATTCCATAGTGAAAATTTACATGCAAGTAGCATGTGAACATGTATACAGGATGGTCACAATGCGGTTCCGTATATCCGTTTCCCTTCCCGCCGCTTACCGCAGAGATCCGTAGAGCACGTGACGCGTGGCCGTTAACCTTGCTCGAAATAGTGCTTTCTTGGGGAAAAAACTATCATAGATTTTTATATGAAAAACCCTTTGTATTATTATTTTTATATCACGAGTCAAAACTAATATTATCTGTATCCACAGCTAATATAATCCCTGTATTCTAATAATACTTTTATAGAATAAAAAAAATATATATATTAGAATAAAAAATGTCATATTCAAAAATCTGTAAAATACAATTATAATTTATATCCAGTGTTTTGACGTCATTCTGAGAAATTAAAATCATAATATGAATTAAAGGTTCTTTATTTAGCAACTATGTATAAGTCAGTACCTTCCTATTGTTTACTGAGGTACACATTTTTGTATTTCGCACTATTAAAAAAAAACTAGTTATTTCCTGAAAGCATAAAGAACCTTTGCGGAACGAATTTGCAATCAAATTTAGTCCTAATAAGAAAGACAAGAAAAAAAAAATATTATCTACTGTTATTTCTGTTCGGTTATGGAGTTTATAATAAAATTGAACCTGTAATTTAAAAAATACACTAATCATACCAAAGAATGTCGTCTTAAACAATTTGAACATTATCTCTTTGATAACAGTACCGCAAGTCGGCCAAAGGGCCTAAAAACAATTAATACGCAACGTTCATTCTTGTATTTTACGACCAATAAAAACTTACATGAGATGAATATTGTTGTATATTGAAATTTTAAAAAAGAATGTTACTTTTTTAAGATGTCGGTTCCTATATATGCGCTTGATGTTTATTTTATGCCTTTTAAACAAGGGTCAAAAAGAAATCGACGCATTTGGCCCGTCCGACATGTTAGTGTTGTCATATAAATCACTACCTTAATAACCTCATTTTTTTTTAAACGGACTGTAAATTTAGAGACGATGGCATACATGATCATTTGTCTTAGTGATATTGTGGCAAACATTTTTATATACCTAAAAATTAATTTCAACAGTAAAATTTAACTAAAAATATGATCCTATAAATATTATTGGTACAAATTAATTTTTATTATTCATGACACTGAGTATTAAGGCTATAATATTATTATTGTATTATATTATTGTAATAAATAACTTATAAGAGTATTTTATTTGGTACTTTCTTAAAATAACTTAAGTTTTTAAGATTTACTATTGAATAGAAGTGAGACCAAACAGAAAAACAGATAGGTAAAGATTTATATCAACGTTGAACCTAAACCTCTCTGATACTATACTCTGCCATAAGAAGTCAGCATAATCTTATAATACCAAAGGGAAACCTTATTTTTTAAAGATGGAATGGGATATTTAGAAGACTTCGACATCGATATAACCAGATAGGAACCAAATTCTCGTCTGCAATGTCAGTGGTCATATCGAACGATGAGACGTGTAACTGTGGCAATTTGCCAAAACGGGACAAGATAATTTATCCGCATCCTAGAACAAAAAAAAACTAGTTGATTTTATACTTAGAGCTCACGGCGATTTACTTCTTTATTGACACAAAAAAAATACACCACAGGAATTCTTTACTTTGGTTTTTATTTTATTGCAAACTGTCTGTAAAATGGCTAGAAATGTACGATTTAAAATTTGCCATTTACGACCTTTAAATAAAAGCGTTAAGCGTAATCGTTAAAATAAGCAGTAAAATTGTCACATCTTTGTGTATTAGTTGTAAAAAGCATGTGTCACTCAAGCACGTTCCAACAACATAAAACATTTCCATTAAATTATCTGTTCAAGTTTAAGTATATCTTTAATAAACACTTTTTATTAATCAGATACATTAAGGATCTTTTTTAATTTTGTTTGAAATTGTTACTAACGTTGTGTCAAAATTTTTAATTAAATTTTTTAGTATAAATTTAAAATTTATATTATAAAGAAAGCAAAAACAAAAATTTCTGTTAGTTATAAATATCTTAATAACATTCGCACAATACTCTAATCGATTTTATTAATGAAAAAAATATTAATTTTCATTTATATTTTGAAACGAACAGTTACATAATAGATACATAGGATTATAGGATTAATATTTTAAAGTAATGATAACAATGACCGTTTACAGGTCACTTTTGTAAAAAGAAAAATTTAATTATGAATGTCATTGAAGTAATGGGTCCTTTACCTGTCTCAGAATAATCCCCATACAACGATGACAAGAATAAAAACATTTTATGCAAAAAGCAAATTAAATCCCCACCTATAGTGGACAAAAATTAAATCTTTTGTAACCTAAGTTGCGCTTTAAATTAACTTTCCTTCCATATTCTTCAGGATATCAAACAATTAACGACCTTACGGCGTAAAATACACAGAACATTTTTATAAATGCCAATGCTCACAAAGTAGATGCGACATATTTATTTTACGAAATCCAATTTTCTGCTGACATCTCATCTGTCGACTTTAAACGTTAGGGACTGTGCAAACGTCTACACGGTTTCAAGCTTATTCTTCACATATGATCTATATTCAAAAGAAATTTAATTACATAAAAGATCCATATTAATATAAATAAAATAATCCTATTAAATAATCCGACAAAATATTGATTAAATTTTTGTACCGTAACGTTTCAGTCACTTAGCTCGATCGTATTGAAATAGGATTTAATATTTACCTCAAAGAGCTTACAATAAAATTCAAAACAATGTAATTTTACAAACAAAACATTCCTGTTGAAGCTTGCAAGATCTCCCATAAAGTGTTTAGCAAATCCATAACAGTTACCCATGACCGGTGACGTATGTAGGTGTCACAACGGTACATTTATTTATTACGCTATAACTCACATAAAACTCTAAGCTCCCAGTATAACGATAGCATCTTGCATTCCTACCAGCTGGTCTGTGGTACCATCGGCTTTAAGAATGCTTAAAGCCGCTTAACTTTAAAGTTTACAAAAATGTTGTGATCGCTACTCAAATGTTTCAAATCAAAGTTAGATTTATTAAATATCGGTCATTGTATTTAAGGCAATGAGATTTCGGATTCTTTGATATAGAGAATTAGAAAGTTTACTTATTTTATATTTACTACCTATATATATTTTATTTTACTATAAAAAAATGTGTAGTTTTGTGTGACGATGTTGTATGAAATACTAAAAATGTTGACTACAAAAACAATCTATTGACATCCTGAATTATAGTCTCCGTCGAAATCATCAACAAACCATATATTTAACATAAGAGCTGTAAATGGGACAATATACCGAAAATAACCATTCCTTTTATTTATCTTTTATGTTTCCCTATCCACTGAAACACAGTAAACGAAGTAGTAAAGCTACTAAAACTGAAACTGAAAATAGTAATTCCGCCTTAATATATGACAAAACGCGTTATACCGCTATTTACCAGGTCTCTATGGAGCCGTTTGTTGTGTTTGATATCAACAAAACATATAAACAAAGGTTGGAAGGTTTTATAGTTTGTGGGAACCTTTAACATACGATCACGCGTTGAACTTAGGCCAAATGCTAAAATATTACTCGAATTATATTTTATTGTTTCATAAAACGCTGTATTTATGTAAGCATTTTCTTATAAGTAATGATTTTATCAAGTATCGAACAGTTAATTAAATGGGACAGTTTTAACGCCCACGGGAAACTTATTTGGCATTCCGATGATGATAGTTCTTAAATAAATTATTCTCTGTGAAAGTTTTAAATTTAATTAAAATCTTTATAAAATAGTTTGATTCGGATTAATTGAAAAGAATCGTATACATCATAAATAATCACCGTCATGCTCCCGAAATCAAATCAATCGATCCGTTACGAACCGACCGTAATGTCAATCACAAATATCTATTAGGAATTGTCGGTTGAACTTGTCAAGTGAAAGTCGTCGCCTAATCCTAACCGGCCTCTTTGACAATTACAATCTTCTTATTACTCTACCTTGTGATCGGATTAGGCTAAAAGGCTGTTATGTAGACACGGTCTAACGTAGTTCGAATGTCAATGTTGATTACAAGCTTATAGTTACCGAATTCGTTAAGTTGCTATAGAGTTTCAAATGTCACATTGCAGGATGACTATGTGAGTTTTGTATTTAGTTTTTTTTTCATTCAAATGAAAGGAAATCAAAAGCAAAATATTCAGTAAAAATACGAATAAAGTTGAAAATTTTATTTTTCTTTATATTTTTATTATATATTATTATATAATTATATTTTCATAATCATCAGCCTATATTGGTCCACTGCTGAATATAGGCCTCTCCAATAGTACGAATTTTCGAAAAAATCGATTTTCGGCTACTCGCATCCAGTTCCTGCCAGCCATCTTGCGCAGATCGTCACTCCACCTTGCCTGAGGACGTCCTACACTACGTTTGCCGAGACGCGGTCTCCACTCAAGAACTCGTATACCCCAACGGTTGTCGGTTCTGCGGGTAATATGGCCAGCCCACTGCCACTTCAGATTGCTAATCCGGTGGGCTATGTCAATGACTTTGGTTTTCTGCAGAATCACCTCATTTCTGATGCGATCCCTCAGAGAAACGCCAAGCATAGCCCTTTCATAGCTCGCTAAGCGTCTTTGAGTTGGTGAACTAGCCGTACCGTTAGTGTCCACGTTTCGGCACCGTAAGTCATTACGGGTAGGATTATAGACTGATTGAAGACTTTCGTCTTCAGGCATTGTGGGGTCGACGATGTTAAGACTCGGCGTAACTTCCCAAACGCTGCCCAACCCAGCTGAACTCTTCTACTCACCTCTTCCTCGAAATTATTTCTACCCAACTGCAATACTTGCTCCAGATAGACATATTTTTGAACAACTTCGAGAACGACACCATGGACTGCAATCGGTCCCGGTAGAACATGTTCATTGAACATGACCTTGGTTTTGTCCAAGTTCATCCGTAGGCCGAGGCGTATAGAAGAGTCAGCAAGGTCATCAAGCATCTGTTGTAGGTTCTGCAGCGTTTCTGCCATAATGACGATGTCGCCTGCAAATCGCAAGTGAGAGAAGTGTTTGCCATTGATGTTGATACCCCGTCCTTTCCAGCGTCTGAAACATATCCTCCATTGCATTTGTGAACAATTTCTGGGAGATAACGTCCCCTTGTATCACTCCTCGATGCACCGGTATGGGACTTGTTTGCTGATTCTGTACTTGGACGGACATGGTGGCGGCTTCGTAGAGACATCTTATCACTTGGATATACCACCAATCAACTTGGCAACGCTGCAAGGACTTCAGAACAGACCAGGTTTCAATCGAGTCAAAAGCTTTCCCATAGTCGACGAATGCTAGACAAAGGGGCTGATTATACTCTTCGATCTTCTGTATAATCTGCATCACCGTGTGAATGTGGTCTATGGTGCCGTATCCGGTCTGAAACCCAGCCTGTTCCGGTGGTTGGAATTCGTTGAGTCTTAGCGCAAGATGGTTTGTTATCACTCTTAAAAACAGCTTATAGACGTGGCTTAGCAGGGAAATGGATCGACAGTTCTTCAGCAGGGATTTGTCTCCCTTTTTGAAGAACAGGATGACCACACCCCTACTCCACCCCTACGGAGTTCTACCGTCGAAGAGGACAGAATTGAACAGCTTTTGGAGCTCCCTCTGCGATGCGTAGAGCCGGCTATAGAAGTCTTCCACTTCTGAAAGAACTGCCGGCATTGAAGCAACGACTTCTCCACTTGCTGTAGTCAACTTCGTCAGGTGGCTTCTTCCAAGAGATAGTAAGAACACTTTGGACCCTCGGTTCTGCTCGAGTGCTCTCTTGATCGAAAGAGTATTACAGCACCGGAGATTGTGTCGTACGTGTCTAAGAATCTCTTGGTTTAGAGTCCACCTTGCCGACGAAGAGACGGGTGAGTTTTCACGTCGTTCCTTCATTAGCCCTTGAGTCTCCTCAGAAACTTTGGACTTCCAGCCCTTACGCTGCGTTGCACAGAAACTCGTATCCTCTTCCCTGAGCATCCGAACCACATTCCCAACAATCGGTTATCCAGATTTGACTGGAACGTTTCGGATCTTATTATGGAATGGAGCAGGGTAGGTCGGAGCCTGGATTTCATCAGGCGGACACGTTCAGCCTTAAAGTTGATATTCAGTGAGCCTCGTACCAGTCGGTGATCACTACCGGTATTAAACCTGTTGATCACGGAGACGTCTCTGAATATGAGCTTCTTGTCCGTCATGATGAGAGCCATCTCATTTTTAGTCATAGTATCGGGGCTTTACCACGTCCACTTCATTTGGGGCTGTTTCTTGAAGAAAGAGTTCATCAAGAGGAGACTCTCTCGTTCTATGATTCCTGCTTCCAAATCCATGAAATCCTACTACCGACTCGTTGCAAGTCCGTACTCCCACTTTAGCGTTAAAGTCCCCCATAACAACGTTGTAGTGAGTCTTAGTAGTGTAGTGGAGGGCCTTCGACTACACTACTAAGACTTAAAATTATATTTTATCTTATAGATATTATTTTTAATATATGTTGTCGTATTCTCTTTTTCACAAGTTTTGAATTTATAAAAGTATTTGGAATGCATCTCAAATGAGAAATTTTAGCAAAAAATGCAAGAAAACCCCCGAAAGTAGCATCTCCCCTATTTAAAACTTTCGACTACACAGATGTCGTGCGAACACAATCCGCATACAAATATGATATAAAAATACAATAACGCTAGTTTGGAGGTAAATACAGTTATAGTCTATCTATCTGTAATATATCCCGAAGGAAACGCGGGACGTGTGCGGAGTTGGGAATAAGTTTCTTGGGGAAAAAATCCACTGATATGGCTTTGACAACAGACAATTTAGATATCTTACATAACTGTCAATATACGATAACATGAATCGATGTAAAAATTGGAGTTACCAAAAAAGAAACAAATTCAATCAGAGCTTTATTAATGTGAGGGATTGTAAATCATTATATTATTAATATTAATTACCGAAATGCTTATAATTGCGGCTAGTCGATTTTCAATATACAAAAAGTAGACCTCGTCTCGGTTATAATTACGAGAATAATACAAATGAACAGTGCAACTGAATGCACATACAGCAAGCTTCCAGCATTATTTATTACGGCTTTATCTTACAACAGTACGCGATAAAAGAAAAGAAATGTCAGAGGCCTGTGATCGCGATTATCGCACGGTCGCAATCATTGAAGCAACCCCACTAACCATTTTTTAATAATACGCGATTACTTACGAGTGCTACCTTTGCCAATGCTGGGTTTGCTTAGAGATTTTTTATGTATCTGTTGCTTTACCAGTAATGTACATCAAAGTATTATAGAATGTCGAAATAATTATAATCTGAAGTAAGAAACGCGGTGCACAAATACACATTGAAAAGTTAAGTTTACATTTAGTACATGGTATTGGTAGTCAGTCAATGGCTGGAAAGAAAGGCTTATATCCCTTGTGCTTTCATGTTAATAAGAAGACAGCCACGATCATTGTGTAGGGGAATGTTCCTTTAATTAGCACATATAGAGCAAGATATTCAACGACAATGTCTGATTTAAGGACATCTGAATAATGATACTAAATGTGAGCATAGCCTTAACTTATAATAGCAAAAGATACAGCTGCAATCAAGCAAAGAATGGGCGGATGTTTGTATATCATTAATATTAATTAATTTGTTCATAGATTTCTAACAGTCGTTTCCTGTCTGAAAGATTAATGTCTATCACTTTTTGATATTATATAATAACAGAGAGAACTGCATTTATAAACTCTAACCTTTATCATCAAATTTACAATAAACACTTGATTCATAAGGACTTTCACCTGGTATGGAGATTGCAATAAAACTATTAAAATAGTTGGAGGTAATTAAGAAATATTTCATAGCTACACGGTATAATACGCGAAGGTAACCGAAAGCTAAATGAAGGTAAAGCAATAACCACATTGATTAGTGGCCACGATGCACGATTTGTGGCGAAACATCTGTTATCCCATTCCGAAACCCTTCATTAAAAGGTATCTTAACCTGACAGAGACACATTATTACATCCACTAATAAAGCGCAAAATGGATTATTGATGTTAGTAAAGCTAAATTTCGTTTCCTTTACAGAAGTATGAAACTGTTTTGCTCACTGCCCTCGTATTATAATAAGCCTAAAGATATATTTCACTTTTATATATTATAACTATACTTGAGCGAGAAAAAAGATAAAGTATCAGAGTACGTTGACTTCTTTAAAACTTTAATTTACATCACCACACCAAAACATCGTAACCTATCCACGAGCATAAAAATGGTATAAAGCTTGAAATTCATGGGAGCGTGCTTCTAAAAGATCACGTTTATGAAATATTAAATCTAGTGAACTATCTTTTCGATCTTGTTACTGGGAAAGGCACGCGAGCAGGTGCTTCGCCCACACGTCCACTGCTGGGCTTCAAAACAATTATCATACCATATTCTGTATTGCAAAACATGCCTCGTCATTATCTGTCTACCAATCATCACGACTACACGATTTACATTTAATGACTTCAACAATGTACAACGAAAATGCAACGCTTGTCTCAACCTAGCATAGTATTAAATTTTTGGAAATAACGTGTAATCTCTCGCTTTCTTTTGTAACTTATAGATTTTAACCCTGTTATTTATATATTTTCAAATTGCGTTTTATATGTCTGTTCACATTTTAATAACGATTTCACTGCGACATTTTACTTATCATTGTATAGGTTTTAAAATCGTACAGCCGAACTAAGATGATACTTCGTCATTGCCGAAAACTTCAGAATGTACAACTTCTAAAATAAAATATAATGGACTTTTCGAAATACACATCACCCCAAGTCAAATAAATAAGGTTTGACTCAAAGGGTTATAAACATATAGGTTTATGAATGACAGGCACTTTTTACTACGTCGTTCTTGGCAGCTACTTCAGTAAACAGCTAACATTGTTTTAAAAAAAATTGTTTTTTGTTTTGTCTTACTTAACAACTTAACCTGCAGAAATTATTTCAAAATTTGAGCATATCTCAAACAAATAAACACAAGACACACACCATATGTGTACGATATTTCATTCTGTATTTTTTACTGTTTCTAAATAAAAAAATGTTTATTTTTCGAATTATAATTTATTTTATTTCATCCACTTGCTATTACAAAAACCTGTAATAAAACCTTGGTCTAAACCTCGTTAACTTGAGAAAAAAAGTTCCCCGTTTAATAACGGCACGAGAGGAATTGCTTTTAAGCACACCAGCCTTTCGTCATAACTTCGTTCAAATTACGTGAAATAATGTGGGTATTATTTTTTATAGAACCATAGCAACATGTGGTAAATTAGAACCCCTATAATCAAAAACTTGAATAAACAATGTGATGATCAAAACACAGTTCAGCAAAACAAAAAATAATAATAACCTTCTTAGAACCAGTGTCGCTTTCCCTCTGCTTATTCCATTCATGGTTTCTATTAATCTAACTGACATCTGATTTATAATACCTTCTGTTATTGCAATTTCATTAACAGATTAATTTGAATATATATCTCAATAAACAATAAACTAATTAGAACAAGATAGCAGAAACTATAAAAAAAATTTACGAACACAAAATTTCTTTCGGTCGTAAAGGGTAAGACCGGTTTAGTGGGAACTGTAAGTAATGAATTATTATAGACTCTGAGTTTTCTTGATTACTCTAGAAATTAAGTGATTTGGTTTGATGATATATTGCAGGATTAGTAACGCTATTGATAGCACCAATCAAATGGCAATCAAAACACTCTTAATAACCTTTATATGACATCAAAATAAATAAGTGTAGATTATAAAAACTTGAAAAGAATTTGATACAATAATGTAATATCACTGAAATTAACTTTAAAAAATGTCTGGTCGGAGCAATCTAAAATCCGAATCGTAATAAAGCATTTTACATCCGTAAAATATTGAAAGTGAACGAAAAAAAACGACAACAAAAGTTTTGAAGCTGTAATAGATGTTATTTGCTTCAAGAAGGTTGATATTATTTAATATTTTATAGCTTGCAAGATTACGACAAACAGTCTGAGTTACATTTAATAAAATTAAACATTTATCACCCACAATTGAAAACGAATTGGAGAATTTTTTATCATTATATCAAAGATAAAACAATCGTTCTGCAACATTTTTTTATTTTTTCGTCAAATCAACAATAACTAACCATTGATGATATGTAACCAATATAGATAAATGAAATGAATTTATTTGCAAATTTCATCGATTTAGCGAGTTTCACCGCTAACAGATTAGGGATACTGTGTTATCTCATTGTTTCAGTTAGACCAAAGTTTAGTCAGTGCTCTCAAATGTAGGCAAAAATAACAGCGTTCGTATCGTTCGGAATAAAAGATAAATGTATTCAATATAAAATGTTAATAGAATGGCAATTTCTTTTCGTTTTTGTGAATAAAAAGCCAATTAAGATATAGCTATAAATATAAAGCATTTATGTTTCCATAACATAAACAATTACTTTTTATTAAACATTAAAATATTCTTTATGGTCGATTATATAAAAAATCTTATTACTGTCCTTTACATAAAATATATTTACTACTTATTAAAACTTAGTATAAAATAACATATGTACATCTGATTTGGATTACCTGACAAAATTAAAGTCAAGTATTAGAATTGTGCAATCCTACGTTTTATATCGCTTGAATATTATACTCCCTACACTTTCGATATACTCATCAATATCAGTAACAACCTAGCCCTACTTATTGTTTTATAACTCAACGCTCACTTACCATTGCCCAATAATATATTTAATAACTGATGTGTGTACCAAACTCTTAGGCGCGGCTATCATCGACGTTGAAGATATCAATATTTTTTCCTTTCAACCCATTACGTGTTTAGTGGTAATTGTAATAATTATGTACAACGAAATACTTGATTATTGACCACAAAAATTATCATGTTTGAATATCTCGTTCTTAATAAACGAGAGAGGCACATTGATACAACAAAAAACTAAGTGAATTTCAAACAAAATTACTGACAAGAAACTAACAACGTCAATCACATTGGCTAATGGCTCACAATACGATCTTATCTTATAAACCATAAGCGCAGTTGTCAGCAATGTGATATAGCGAGCTTATTGAAAAGTTATGAATGCGAGCAGTAGCGACCGGTCCGGCTGGCAAATGACGCGCGTTGAAATAGGCACGGACATCCGAGGCCACGGTCTGAAGCTCTCTAATACTGATACGAAACGTGCACCCAATAACACACCGTTACTCCACCAGATATTAATCATAATTTCCACTGACGCTATCCTCTCGAGTGTTTTAGAGGACCACCATTATATGAAACACTCGAAGCGTTTAAGTCATATGATTGACGATGTAGTGTCATTGTGAATTGCTGGTCTTGTAAATACCTAATTTATAACGTCACGAAATATTCTATTAGATTCGCATGCTTTATGTGTGATCGACCGCATGAACGACGACGAAAATTGGATAATTGACCGGTTAAGTTTCCCACACAATGCGTATCCGTGGTGAGTGAAGCCCTATTCAACAACCAATCAGAATGTATTAAGCTATTGAATCATTAATCAAATAGACATAAATTGATAAACACTGCTTGATTACAAGTCTGGTTATAGGTTAGAGGTTGAGTCTATAATATATTTTCTTAGTCTCTTGTAATTATAAGCAAATATCACTGATACATCTAAAACATTAGGAAACGTCCCTTTAATGTTAAACGTTGACTTTAATAGAAATAATGTTAACGAGACAAAATTAAATCATTACAAGTGCCAATTTGTAAAATATTTATGTTTTAAACACTGAACTTAAAACAGGTAGTCAAACAATCAAACATCAGGCTATGTGATCAGTCTTGTTGATTATAAAAATCAAAAAATGTGAATACAAAATTATAATTATTATTAATAACACACATAAAGTATTTTGACGTCCACAAAAAGTGCAGAGTTACAAAAAGTATCATTAGTTTCTATTGTGCGTGCGTAAGATTGACAGTTAGATCAGGGCCAATCATCCCAATTTGTATTGACGCTTAACTCGAAGATACGAGTGAAGTACTTGAATACATCGCCAATAATTCTACACGATGACTGTACAAACAACAAATTATACATAACATACAAACGGAACTTTGCGCACACTGATACTGTCGTAGCTCTTTACTACTAAGAAATAAGAAACATTATAGCCTAAATTGACAACACATCACAAGCAGTTGATGAGATGTGATGCAGCAGAAATAATAAAATGTGCAATACTTGAAAGTATTATTGTGATGTTGGTATATCGATAAGCATAAAGAAAACCGTCATGCTGTCATTCGTTACGGTATTATTGGTATGTCATCAATTTCCATTGACTTCAAGTGAAAGAAAAGATGTCTTATACTAACGTTGTGGAATTTTATATAAGAATACCGTAGATATCAAAAGTATAATTCAACGAAATCGTAGGAATATTATTCTAATAGTAAACAATTATTCTGACATCGACTTCAATTCGGTAGACCATAACCGTATATAAATGTACAGAGTAATGAATGACTTTAACGATGATAATGATCATCAAGCTTTTAATGACTATATAAAAGAAATATTTCCTTGTACTCTATAACCGAAATTAAACTATAAATTACAGTGACGTGGGACATTACCATTACTGCCAACATAGTCGACTAGAACATAAATTATCTAAGTGTTAAATTTACCTTTACATCTGATACGAGTCAAGATGAGCGTACCGTACAACTAAGGTTGCCTATTAGAAGCATGCTGCAGATTCCTTTGGAATTTAACAAATTATCTTTGCAAATACCCGACAAGTGGATCTTAATGGACTTCATAACATTCAGGTCGTTGATTACCTGTTAATATGACTTACACAGACCACGTACACAATACTGTATATAAATATAAACATGAAAGGAAATTAAAATGCACGTTGACAGCTTTGTAAATTTTAAACGCCAAAATATACATAGGACCCCTTTAAACTTGACTTTAATAAATTTCATATCAAATAACTGTAAAAACCAAAACTTAGAAGAGTAATATTTTATGAAATTATAACATTCTGTTAGGCAAACGAAAATCAAGCAGCCAGCTGGAATATACATAATCATATCAATTAAATCGTTTAATGTGGGCGTTAAAAATGTTGACACTTACTCATTATGTTGACATGTTATCGTTTTAAAAATTCACGTAACCCAGCCAAAGCTAATGAATCACAGCCTAATCTCCACACAATAAACTAAGTTTTAAAGAGGAAGCGATAAGATTTAAACAGTGCACCGAACTCAAAAACTAACCATTGTCTCATTACTCATATCTTATCAAACTATTATACCCATCGCAACATGCTGTTGAAAAATAGAACAGAGTATATTAGAACCTAAATTATATTATAAAAAAGTTTAATTTTGCGTGCTGTAAATAACCAAACCATTTGTCTCACATATTGTTACTAAAATACGAGTTACATTTACTTGTTGTGGGTATCAGTAAATAGATGCTCTAAGTACGTTAATAGGATAGGAATTCATGTCTGTATGTTTATTCGTTTAAATTTACGACTAAATCACGGACTTTATCACGAATATTTTATTTCGTTACACTGTTTTTTTAAACATGTATATTTGCGTTTCAAATTCATCTCCCATAGTTTTACTATAAAACCAGACTTAAATGTAATCTATTGAAGACCAGATAAATTTACTCAATGAAGGAGAAAACAAATAAATAACCTTAATAAAAAAAAATGAGCGTCATTCATATCAATAGAAATTTATTAAAACATATTTTATAAAATTAAATATAATAACTTTTTTATAAAAAAAATATGAATTCATGTCTATGACGAATATTCGTACGTAATATATTTACTTTGGCAATTACTTTGAAAGCAAATTGAAATTTATATATTCATGCGAAACAGTTTAAAGTCAAAATTGAAACCCGTTTGATTTTCATACACAATTTCGAAACGATTTAGATGGATATCAAGTCAATAAAATGATAAAATATTATCTATAGCTGTCCCAAAATGTGTCTACTCCCATACGTTTGTTAATATTTATATTATTCAATGGCCGAATACGGCTACTGCATCACGATAATAAGATGCCAGTAATTCACCATTTATATGGTATATTTCTTCATACATGCAGTTCTAACAAGCCGTGTAGTTGTTGGAAGCATTGTATTATTTTATCAGATCTAGCAACGTTTTAATACACCGGGTACAATGTTCTTGGAATGTTTAATATTGATCTAGAATAAAATTTTTGTAATTTATATTTGAATAGATTTTATATTAATACTTCATTTTACATTATTTTTAGACGTGATCCAATGGATTGTAGCGTTACCGAGTCATTTACACTTGAGGGCAATGATCTCGAAGCAAGAATATTCAAGGCAAAGGTGTAATATCAATGCACAATAGAGCCAAGCAGGGTTCAGTTCATATTTAATGACGTCATTAACTGTAAGACACGGTCTTGCAGCCTCGGGCTTCCTGACTACCGCTTTGTCACATGTAAGGACGCTGGGACTAGCAATCTACTAAGTTAAACTTCGCTATATACACACCACACGCCTAAGTTCGACTTGAAGGAGATCGTTGACTTCACTGGTGTAGGTGCAAAGTCCCTTTTTAGTTTCTAAATATTTAACCCTCTATGAATAAAACAATATCCGCCCAGAAAGAGTAAGATGATTCGATTTTTTATTTGTATCGCCTGCATTAAACCTGCTTAGCCTCATTATTACACAATACGTCAAAGCTCATTCCATAGTTATCATTTCTTTTGTATTCAATTAGCCTTGCATATAGGTGGGTGATGCCTTTCACGACAACAGTCGTAATGAGAGTGGTCAGCTGTCAAAATGTCCAAACAATCAGTTACGAAGTATCATCTTATCATATATGATTTTATGATTCTTCAACGTACATTGCTCATCAAATATATAGTTATTGTAAACAACTACATTTTGATACGGCATTATATGAAAAAATATTGATACATACTTGATTACGGTATCCTTGTTCGGCAGATAGTTGATTTTTATTGTAGAGTTCAACTCTTTCAAAGGTCAATTTTAGTAACGATCAAATTGTGTAATGTTATATCATCTATGTAACTATGTATTACTACAGAACGTTTGTGAAGTAATTTTGAAACCATAACAAGGAATATAAAATGTAAATAACCGAACAACATGCATATGTGACCGAAAACTGATTGCACAAGTTACAATTTACAGTAAATAAATTTAACAGTATTGAACGTATTTGCATAGTATAATTGTGTACACTTTTGGTAACAGAATTGCCGAAAAAATTCCGCATGTCAGGTAGCTGTTTCCAATGTATTTTTAACGAGATATCACCGATACCAAAAAGGCTAATTAGGTATTTCGCTTATGGCGAGTCTTTTTAAATATTCGATCCTAGAAATTAGTTAATAGATTTAGAATTAAAATACATCGTTGAAGCCGTGTTTAGCCGTGTTTAGCCGTGTTACCTTCATGTGTTTAAACTTCCCACTTTCAACTGAAACTCTATGCCATCAATCATCTAATTTTTTCTAATCGTCGTTGAAACGGAATCGATATAGTTTTATGTACTTTGTTCATATTAGCATTGGGAGTTTATTTACTTCAGTGTGCAATAACACCTTAATTATTGTATAATATATTATTTATAATAAAATACTAGTAATCCTCATGATGGGACATTTACAAAACGTGGCAAGGTTTTATTGTTGTGATGTTTTGACGTCCATTATATTTGATGTTATTACACAGCCTGAGGTTTTATGGATTGCTGTATTGTATGCACACCCACACTGTAATAAGCAATATAATTGAGGTGTACCGTCTCTTGAACATATTTATCTAATGACGATACCCCCTCTCATTAACCGTGAGCGTTTGATATCTTACTTAGAACATTTAGTTGAAAGAATCTTTGCTTGTAACAACTTTGTACCATACCTAATGATATGTTCATTTAAAGAACATTTGTTATGTATTTAACTTTTTCATGTAGTACGCCGGAAAGAAGCAATATGGATATTTGTTTTAAAAAATATTATTTTTAACATTCACGTAATGATTGTATTCAACAAAAATTAAAATGGATAAGTATTTAAATGCTTATTAGTACATATACTCCTTTTAAGTTATAAATGACATAAATTTTAATCCATCCGTTGATGAACAAAATGCTCGCATCAATAATTGCATTACGGACAAGTTATATCCGCTACCCAATGTGAATACGTAATGCCCTCAACCGAATGATCCAATAATTCGACAGCAACAAAGATACAAAGATACGCATCGAACATTGCCGCGATTTAAAGATATTGTTGAGTAAATACAATGTGTATTAACATGAGTGGTTTAAATGTGTTTATGCTTAAATTGAAGTTTATCAGATCTGGGGAGTAATTTAAAAGGATTGAAATGCTGATTGCGGTGTTGCTTTACTTTAAGGTAATTGAGTAATTTGGTATTAATTTACTCTGAGCATTGTTTCAGATATTTTTAAACGGTTGTCATTAAATATTTATAGAAAATAGAATATAAATTTATACAAAAAAAAAATTAGTTGTTCAAGGACGTGTAAGGACGGTTGTTCTCAATGTGGGTAATTAATATGAATTCTATTACAGGAAGTTAGTCTTCACGCCGTCTAAGATATATCCTACCAGTCGAGAAATAGTCACACGTGCACAATTCAATCGCGTAATCGTCGAATGTCGAGTCTATATCGATTCAACAACATTGCTATCCTCTATACGATCGATATTTGTTACATTCCGATTGACAAAGTTTCTAATGCCGAAAGCAAACTGTTAATGATTTTATGACAAGCCATTCTCACCTTTAATATCCACTCATAAGATATATAAAACATTGGCGCTTTTACCCACAAGTTTCTTATATCGGTATTCCGATGCCTTTCAAATTGATTCACTGTCAAAATCGACACAGTAGATTCGATGTCAGCGTTGTGGTCGTATAAGAATCTTTATTAGAATCATTTTTATTGACGTAGCTATTATGATGTATACAAAATATATGTTACATTAAAAGAGAAGAGGAAGCTTTCATAATAATTATAAAAATAATATATCATATCAAAAAATATAGCAATAAATATACAAATTGTATAAACACTATTTATACATATTGGTACAAAAAAAATCTAGAATATTCTGCACAATAAGGACAATAAAAATATTTTCACACGAGAATAATATCAATCAATAATTTTCAATTCACAACAAGTAATTATTTAAACATATGGCTAGGCAAGAAGTTACAAAATGTAATTTCATTATATTTTATAACAATTTTCATTTTAGTTTTTAATTAAATTTATAGTTTTTATTACAATATATAGAACTGCGCTCTGGAAAATTCAATCTTTGTAATTGATGTAATGAAGCAATTAATATACTATTAAACATGAATTGAAGGCTGAATGTGTTATCTATATTTTCAATAGTCCCATACATTTCCGAGAATACACTCCCGAGCCTCATGCAACGCAATCTGGAGACGAAGTAAAATTTGAAATAAGGTCACGTGCACGAAACATGTAAATCTACTTACGCCCGTGCCTCTACTACTAAATATATTCACTAAAAGTTACACCACGCTATCGTTAAAACGTCGATTACTTAACACAACTATGTCGACCAAAGTCGCCTATTTCTTAAGGTATTTGCAAGGTATTTTAAAGATTTTATGCACTAGGCGTGTATCCTAACAATTATTTGTTAGAGTTAAGCATGAGAAATAGTTTCCTACTTATTGTATTGTACCGAACAAAACCTACTATTATTCAATGTGACTATTAGACGTGCTTCATATATTTTATGTAAAAAATAATTAAGAATTAATTTGTAGGTTACATCCGCAACTAGTTCGTTTCTATGATACACGTTCACACAAAGTTTATTATACAAACAAAACTGTGCAGAAATAAAGATTACGTTACAGTATATTTCAGAAGCAAAAATTGATTATCTGAAAATATTTTTTATTTCAACGCTCTATTAAATTATAATAAATAAATTTTGTAAATTCATTAACTTAACAAGACGAATTAAATTGAAAAAAGTAAAAGAATATTTCATGAGTAACAGTCACGTACATTTTTAATAGTCAACGTTATTTTTGTGAATAATTATAACCTAAGGCATTAAAAGTTGATATCAATTCCAAAATTTCTTACAAAGTTCTGTAAGTTTAATATTGATTTATTAGAAATATCTTTGGAAATAGCCTCTAAGCTGTGGGTTGAACTTTGATCATTAATTTTCAAAAAGCGTGTTTGTATTCACAAATAGAATTCAATGCGGCGTTCGGAAATAAAACTATTAATAACTAAATTTAAATTAATAATTTAAGATTTAATATTCAAATTTTTATTTTAAAACAATGTTATTGAAATTCACTGCAAGCCGATTTGTAGAAAATGTTTATATCATATGATTTCAAAATAAATTTCGAAATAAAACATTCTCTATATAATTGAAAATTAAAGTGTGTACAAATTTTTATAGACGGTTAATTTGAAATCAAATAAATAAATTGAGAATATATGCAGCTGTTTACATATTAATATTCGATTTAGCTACGGCAATAGAATCTTATATTTATTAACAATTCCAATAATCTTGTAATAAGCCCAGAACGATGTGAAAAACTAGTGTTTAAAATATGAACACAAACCACTGCTAACATTTTAATTGTAACTGGCTTATTTATTATCACATAGTTTTTGCCGAACTGTTCAAATAAAATAAATTCTTTCTATCCGCTTTCAAATTTCGATCTAAAACGAAAAAAAAACAAAGCATATTTAAATACTGGAACATGAGCTTAGATGTTTTTAAAAGTTTAAAAAACTACAAATGATGCCTCGAGCACGAAAACGCTTCCAACTTTAACTGAAAAGTAGTTTCAAAGAGAAATGTCAAAGGAAGTTAGTTCGGATTTCCTTAAGTACATAAATATCTTACGTATAAGAATATTTACGATTTTACTTAGTACATCAGAGATATTTTTTATTATTACCAGAAAAACAATTATTAGATACAACTAAAATATAAGTTGATTGCTTTCATTTGCCACTGATATTTGAATTATATTATTAATTCTCAGACGTATTCCATTTCACATTTTTATCTCACGAATTCACTTTCAATTATATTACTTTCACACTCCGTCTTAAATCTGCCAATCTCAATTACATTACGAAAAATAAGAAGCTTATCGGAAGCTTACACCTTATGAAAATGTATTTCTCTCACGATTATTTTACGAAGCATTCGGGCTTGGTAAAAAAATATGATGTACAGAGCTATTAAAAAAATATGTTTACACCAAAGTATTGAAATATTTTTTAAGCTATATAAGTATAAAGTAATTTTTTTTAATTATGTATTTATTTTAACGAGAATCCGGGCGTCGTTATAATATCGCGTTAATTTATTTCTATATGTGAACTTCAAACGATTCACATTTATTGTTATTAAGTGTACGGATTCCCTCGCAATCCGAGCCAATCTTCAGCTGGTGGATTTTTAATTGCTTTTTTAGGCTCCACAATCGCCGAAACAAGTCAGCGGGTGGCCGCCGGCTCCGTTGGAACTCTTATAATTATAATTATTCCATTAACTTCCATCGCAATTATGCTTAAATATTTTCCCATTTCAACTTATAGCATTTTTGTATTAAATATTTTAATCTAATTATTGTCTTAATTCGGATTGCGGTGTTATTGTTGCTTTCCGAAATTATATTGCAGGAAACTGGTGGATTAGATTTTTTTTTTTGAAGATGGGAAAATTTCAAAAGTTTTTTTTATTTTTCTTTAATTTTTTTTTATTAAGTTAAGAAATATACAGTTTTTTCATGATTTTTGAACACCAGAAAATGAAACAACTACACAAAGCAATATCTTTGTCACGTTCATATAAGAAACATCGCCGTGAAAGTTACTTATGAAAGGTCCTAAATATATTATATTGATTAAATAAAGATGAACCTATAAATAATTTCTTATTTTGGTTATAAAAAAAATGATATAAAAACGAGCCCTTTTTAGTATTATTAATATTAAAACAACGAAATAAACCTATGTTTGAAGAAAGAAAAAAAACAAAGATAGAATCGTAATGATCACCATGTGACGTCTTCAACCTGGCTGTCCTTTTTGTTACATGATTTACGATTTCTATTTGACTATTGTAACCATTGCTGACAAAGATGATAGCATAAACGGAATTATGAAAGAAAAGCATCAATGTACTTTAAATATATATACATATATTTGAAACACCAAACAACTTGATGAGTTTTTTTAGCATGAATCTAACGGAAGACTTGAGTACAGAGGTGACGAACACAATTTAATTTAAACTAGTAGATATAATGTAAACGGATCATAAAAATAAAACGTATGGGAAAATATTTTCCTATAACCTATATTTAATTTGACATTCACAATAAAACGCAGCCGCTAATAAAATAAATTAATTGTGCGGTTTAGTTTGCTTTACTGCAGGTGTTGTTCCAAAATTTATTGGTTGGTGTTAATCTAAATTTACCTCCACTAAAATTTTCATATTAAACTAAATAATTTCACTCCAAACAACGCAATGGGTTGCCATAAATATTTAAGCAATGTGACATATACTTATCAGCAATATCAAAATAATGCCGTATTAGCTACATAAAATATAAATTATTCAAAAATGTTTACCGCTCCTTAATATTCTTGCTAGAACACAAAAACAATGTTTTCGGCGAGCATCGATTTTTTTTCAAACCAATATTCCGAAAATCTTCACTGGCCAGGTAGCAATCGAATTTTAAATTTATTTGTATTTCCGAAAAAAACCTCGAACAAAAGAAAACATACGTTTACCTGACACTGATTATAATAAGGCTGGAGAAATATGACGACATATGTCTATGGTAAAAAAACATAAAACTCCTTTGTAGCGCCGTTGTTTGTTGAGCGAACTACGTGATTAGTTGTTTAGGCGGTTTGTCAAATCACAGTAACATTTATGAGGATGTGGCTTTTTGTGAGTCCTTCATGTGTAAAAGGAGTTTCTATATAGGTTAGCTATTTGAAGCGGATTTACCACAATTAGACGTTCATAGAAATCGAGTTGCGTTAAGAATCTATGAAGCGTAAGATAGGGGCTAAGGATTTGCTAGTTTTTAGTGACTTTGGGATTAAAGTTTATAACTTATTAGTTGCTTAGCATCACATTAGATAATGCCTTTTGAATTCTTGTTTTCTCACACGTGTATAAAGTATAGAGTAATAAACATGTAAATGAATGAAAGCATTACATAATTAAAGAATCAATACGTCGATTTATATGCGACGCTACTTGCATATTTAAAATGCAGTGCTTGTATTGTAACTGCCACATTATTCTACAAGGTGAGCTCATTAGCCCTCGAAGGCATCCTTTGTAAATGATTATAATAAGTTGTTAGGACAAGCGTAGACACTATACGAGACGTTTTAAGACTGGATTATCAAGAACATTATAAAATATAATTTAATGAGGATATTGTATTAACTGGTTTATGAGACTATTAGGATATTTATATCTATATCCCCCACATTTAGTTATTAGCATATTAAACAGGTCTTAAATATATTATTTAAAATATTTCACTTTACAGAAACTTTGTTTTCATCAAATGCAAAAAGCTTTTAGTAGAAACTTATATACTTAATTTATTTTCTTTCTAATTGTCTATCACATAAATAGTCATTATATTTAACATGTCTTATGTCTGCTTCGTTCCAATTACAGTGTCTATTCTCATATATAATTATATTTTTTTCTACGTTTCCGTTAAAACAACAGAAAATAAAACTTCTCTCCCGCCCATCATTATTTAGACAATTACGTTACACTTGTAATTAACAAATAAAATGTTTTATATTATAATAAGGGATTTACTATTAATGATGTAAATAGTGCTGTTGCCTTGTTTATATTTACCGTCTTTTTTATGACGAGCTTCCAAATAGTAAGGCGATCATTACCAAGAATGGAATGCTTCTAACTTTTGCCTCAAACGTAAATATTCCATTTAATTGTTCATTAACATTTTTCGAGTGGTTAATGTATAGTTAAGAAATAAGAATTAATTACTTTAATGCACCTTTTCTTGGCTTTGTTAATTTAATTAGGTCACTTGAAATGTATGTGTATCACGAGACCATTATTAAAATAGTAATAAAACTATGAATATATGAATTTATTCGCTAACTAGTCCGCAGATGTTTGCTTGAATTCTTTTTCAATATAGCGAAGATTATTTAATTCAGATAAGTCTCATATTGAGTAAGGGAAAAAATATATATGTCCAGTAAACGTGTTTTAGCTGAAGACTGAATGAATGCATGAATAGAAGTTTCTCATAACACATTTTATTCGAGTTTATTAAACGAGTAGTTTTTACAAATATACAATGCTGTCGCTGTTAAAGTTTACCAATCAATCAGTGTTACTGGAGAGATCCAATCAGGACTTATAAATCGTAATCACACATGTGATAAAACGACGAACGCCATTAATTTTAGTCATAAAAGTCTTTATTTTGTTGCCTTTGATTTATTTTAAGCACCCACTTTTGGCTACGTTTAATTTTTTTGCTGTCACGCTGAAAGTGTGTTTTTTTGATTGATTCAATATCAAATAGTAAATATTTCTACAAGTAGTGAATTAATTACAGAGCAGCTCGCATTCCATTATCTAGAATTCTTTAATACTATTTTTTGTGTTACATAAATTATTTATTATGTTATGACAACGCATTATTAAGTAGTTTCGTTTTTATTTTAAATGTTTTATTAATTATTTACGTTATGCAACAACTGTTAAAACCATAGTCTAGAATCTAAATTACGGGTCTGCAGGAGGGTTATGTTTTTGCATCGTTTTCAAAAAATGAAACACCATTAAAAAATTCACATGGAAATATTTTATATGTACTAGGTTAAAAGGTAAGGTAAGGTACTGGGTTAAATCATCCACATCAGATGATTACATTATCATAAACTATATATATATGAATTTTCTGGAATGTATCTTTTTAAATAAATTGAATCAAATACCATCAGAGTTCTGATCTCACACACTTTTACTTTCATGTTCATAACACAACACAACTCTTGGCCATTTAATATTATGTAATCCACCTGAGTAAATATCATTCGGCGTACGTAATAAGATCTTTGATTGCTATATTGTTATCACGTGTGACCGACGTATTGTGAATCGTTTTATCGTGTTATGTTCTGACCATCACGATTTTATACATTCGTATAATGAAACTTTCACTGCAAACAAAACCTTTATACACATGATTGGAATTACAGTTAATAAAAAAATATCATTCAGTTTTATCTATGAACATTAACGAGATTATGTGAAAGATGTATTGTAACGGCAACCACAAGATAAATCTCATCAGATAATTTTACCCAATTAGTATTGATTATAAAATGTTGAGCTATAATGTCAATAGAATAAACAATTATATTAGGAATGCATATAAAATGTTACACGTAATAATTTTACCTGTTATGCTCCCCACTGTGGTCCCCCGTCGACGTGGACACGATTTTAGAACTAATATAGCCTGGGCTTCGAATGATCACACGTTAAAGTTAATTTAAGCATTTACTATCATTGATGAGCAATTAGTTATTAATTCTTATAAATGAAATGAAAGACATTCATTGCAGTGATTTTGAAGCAACACGAAGGTGAAATTTGCATTCCGTTTAGAAAAAAATCTTATATCGGACGTGTGTTTAGACACGAGAGGTAGAGATATAAACATCAACTTTCGTTGTGTAAGTATAAATATCGGTTGGTTGTTGAAGTCATATCATATAATATCGGAGTGGAATGGCGACTACTGCCTGACTGTTCCGCTTAGCAAGAGTCGGAAATAAATATGATAGATTGACAACCTCCGCTAGACGGGGAAAAGGAACGGTATAATTATTAATAAAATACGTCATATATTTTGTAATGGGAAATTATATATGTGTGTGTGTGTGTATGTATATAAAAGATAAGACATATAAATGGTTTTATTGCAGATAAAATATATTTTATATAATCTCACTGATTGTTCAAAAAACCTAGTCTTAAGATACAAAACTTAAATAAGATTTCTTTAAGTCTACATTAGGCAAAGCCTTAACTTTGAAGGCTAAAACATTACAAATTATCATAAAATTTAATTCATCTTATATTATATTGTAGTGACAATTTTTGCATTGTATTTAAATTAATGATAAATGTTACAAGTTTTCGTTTGTAAGTGGGCGACTCTTAACGAGGATTGATGCGCTAAATAGGATTTAGATTACGTTTGCTGCGGGTGACAAAACACCTTGTTTATGCTTTGTATATAATTTCGACAGATAGACCAGTAGGACCAAATACTGGTAAGGTAAAACATAGCGTAACCGAAACGTCATAGAATTCAAATTAAATAAGCATAATAATGTACTTAATTATAATGGAGAAGCAGATTACTAATCAAGCATAAAAATGAGTTTTCTACTTACAGGCTTCTCGGCGCCTCATTATTCAGTTGTTATAAAATTTATAGTACGCCCTTAAAATAATTTTACACAATTCGTCTATTGTAATTAAAACAAATGTTTCATAGGAATTTTTAACTTATTTTATACCTGAATATAAGCAATGGAAGGACTAAAATTTAACTTATATGTACATATAATTTTTTAAATTTATTTAATTTCTTTATTTCTATTTTGAAAAATGTATCAAGATTTCTTTTTGTTAAATTGAAAATCATTCATGCGAACCAGCGAAGCGAATTCACACATGCATTTGTATGTAAACTGAGCTAAACAAAAAATGCCCTTTCGACCGACCACCGTTAAAACTACTAATTAATAAATAATAATAAAAAAAACGTCCCGTCAGTGTTTCAATTCATTTGGAGGGCGGGGTCGCTTTACATTCAAGGGGAGGGTATCCTTCGGAATCATTAGCCATGGAATGCCATGGAAGTGAACACGGTCCATAATTTCGATCTGAGCCGTGGGCGGATATGCCTTTGTCTTTAGCTTCAAAAGGACAAAAAAAATAATTCAAATGTCAGTTGATAATATTTATTTGCGCCATCAAGGCATTAAGCACATGTAATTTCGTCTGTATTGTCCAGCGAACTGTCTCAAGTGATGGATAAAGGTAATGGTTACATTACTTTGTGTCATCGTTTATAACTTATCGACATTATACTAAACGAGAATTTAAACTTTGCTTAATACTTTTAAACATTTATTTATTTACAAAATATATTAATTAATGCATTTTTTTTCTTCCAATCTAAATCTTTTTTAGTTTTAATAATTATTTATATCAACTGAGTAATTTATTTTCTATATAATGTGTAATTAAACTAGTTTTCAATGTCGCAAAATCTGATAATCTCTGTTATAAATAAATAGATAAAATATTGTTAATTACAGTACGTTATACTATCATTTAGAATGGCATGTGAGTCTGAACGTTTAAGTGCATCGTTATAGATTACAGCTTTGTCGTTGATAAGATAAAAAGTAAATTTACTTTATTTTTAAAGTCCAAAAGGCTTTCACTTTAATTGACCGAAGTGCTTGAACTATAAATGGTGTCGTTAAATGATATTGTATGAGCTATTTAAAGTAACAGCAGTAGGTATCGTTAATGTCTCAAACATAACGGAGGGCACTTTCAATATAGTGAATACGTAAACACTTTTTTATTAAATTATAAGATTTTACATTGATTTACCATATTTTTCACACTGAATGAAATAAAATAAATTTATATTTCTAAATATCTTAGTACAAAACCAAGCATCACTTAAAAAAAAAACAAAAGCTTTCATATAATTTGCAATGAAATTAACTTGCCTTATTAAAAAATAAATATATACTATGATTTAGTCGACAATTCCTTTAAGTATTTTTATGTACATTTTTTATTTATTAAACCAGGAGACCATTTAATATTTAATAGTGACATCATCAAGTGACTCAGTTCTCTAACGCAATTCTCAATGTGATTTATTATGGTAGTACAATACAACAACTAATGTATCCATTGTAAAGATATCCTTAATAATATATTAATTATATATCGATGCTGTAATATCATTGATATTTAACCCGATATACTGAGAAATAAACTACGTATAAACTACGAATAAATACACAAGATATCTTAAGAACAAAAAATAAAATCTTAGATATGTATTACGTGATTATTGTATTTGAATAACCAAACACTAAGTTTAAAATATAGAATTTAATTTTTTAGTATTATAAATTTTAATAGTCTTTTAATTAATTTTTAAGAATTTTATAGCTACACATTGTTTTTAAAAGCTCATTATTAATAGAAGGCAGGTAAGGACTTAATTTATATCTTATTAAGGAATCAGATCCTGAAGTAGTCTTTGATTATTTTTTTAACTATTAGTTTACGGACTGTTTGACAATAAATCCAAGCTAATGCAATAAATTCATAAGAGGCACACTTGAAAGTAATGGCCTGCCTAATGAAGCTTATCTACTTTTAGTTATATCTCGGTGTGATTCTAATCTTATACTATTTAACATTAACACGTAAGCTGAGATCATTTGTTTGTTTTTTTGGTTTTGGTTACATTGGGTAAGGAAATTTAGTCTACAGTGTAAAACTGAAGCTATTTTTCAATCTGGTTGACAATATTGTAACAAATATTCCTTTATAATTCCTGAATTTTCTCTAACAATAGACAGTCCAATTTATTTGGTCCAATAATTTCTGTCACAAAACAACAATGTCTTGATGAACAATGACTTACACAACATAAATACTCCTACACAAATCAGAACAAGGGTCAATTTTCAGTTACATTAGAAATCAAGAATTCGCAAACAAATACTTTAAGTCCCGTGCGCTAAAATAAAGAGAAACCAAATTAGCTTTTAGATCCATAATTTAAAATAATAAGGAAAGAATAATTTAAAAAAAAATGTACATCATATTATTCTTACAATTAGTTATTGCATATGGTTTTATTTATTTCTCAATAAACAATTAAAATATAATCTATAGGTATTTTAACGATATTATTCTGAAAACAATATATGTGTAATAAATGTGCGAAACGATAATAGTCGTAGCCATTTTAAATGGACGTTTGGTCAGGACAAGACACGACAGGCCGATCTGTGCTTTACGATCTCATAAAACACTGACCAGTTCACGACGGAATGACTTGCCCGCGACAATTCTCCATAGACCATGTTACAATTTGTGCCTTCATTTATATCTACAATTTTATTGAGATTTGCTATTTACGTAAGTTCTATGTGAATAGTGTCCTTAAAAATAGTTCATGGTTTTTTATTAATTCTGGTAATTGTAACTTATATGAACTCATATTGTTACAAGCATTTAAAAGTTGTTTTTCCTTTTGTACGAGTTTTTTATCAAACGTATAGTAGCTTTCTCAAAAACAATGTTCCCGTTTCATCAGAATGAAAGGTACCGTTAGTATTGAAACAATATCTAAGCGGATTCATTCACCTTTATTTATACCATCTTCTAAAATATATATGAATTATGAACTACTCAATTATTACTTCTTACAAATTTTATACTATGTTAATATTGATAGACTTTACAAAAAAATATAATTAGAAAACGGATAATAGGACGCTAATTTACATTAAATGTAAATATTATTATATGAATTGTTTACAGATACATTTAAATACATACAAACGATGATACGTGGAATTATATTAATGTTTGATGTTCAAACATTTACAGCGGTTGTAAATATTATAGCGTCCGAACAGTATTAACAAATGAATGACCCTTCATTCAATGCTTACATATTGAGCTTAAATCTGTAACCGTGATCTGTGCGAGCTCACATAAATCAAATTTAAAGCATTTTTAATGATCTGTCGTAAAATATAAACGAATGTATCGGGAACATTCTCCATTATGGATTATTATGAGTGTTCGGTCTTGACCCATTTGCTTCTGGAATGTTTTAAAAGTTTGTTTATTAATTCTAAATTATTAAAATTGAAATTAGACATTGGAAAGAGAAATCAGGATAAAAAATATACCTTGAATAATATTTTACTAATATAACACGTTAATCTTATCATCCCACATTGAATTTTATAAATATTATTATTGAACTTAGTATTTAAAAGAAATACACTAAGTAACGACTCGCTAAAGTTAATGAAGAGGAAGACAGTAAATTAATTCCATATTTACAATTTTTGAAATAGACTAAGGTCGCATCAACATCAAACAAGAAATAATATTTGTAAAGAGATGAACACGGGTCACGTATCGTAATAAAAAACTGTCAATTTTTTGCTCGCTACAAAGAGATGCACAATAAAAATGCCAGTGCATTCTTACAAACGAGAATTTATGTTCTATATATGCAAATGAAGGTAGCTTAAACGGATTGCCACAGAGTAGCTGCAACACAGACTAACAATTAATTAACAGATGATCACAACACACCGTTATTTAAATATTATACGTGCTTATACCAGAATTAATTATTATTGCTTTTGTATATATTTGGAAATACATTAGTGGTTATGATTGCAGTTATCATAACACCAAAACAATATTTTCAATGTATATATAAAGGAACTGTTTCAACAAACAGTAAAAAAAAATCATTTAGAATTGATTAATATTTCTCAAATTAATCTACATTTATATCATATGTTTGTTAAAAGAATCCTTTCGAAATCTTTCGTGGCGTGTCAAATGTTTAATTATATTGGACACAAGGTACCTTTGTACAAACATTGCGTCATACATTTCCTAAAGGCCGTCTGGTTTGTAGGCTTTAGAAAGCTATAGAAAAATAAGTGGTAATAAAAATATACAATTTCATATATTGATGAATATATTATAGTTAAAAATCTATATATGTTATATATGTTATGCATAAGTTTGTTTTATATCGATAATATGTTGCCAATAATTACTGTCATAATGTATTGTGGGAACAATTTTTCAACCGCAGAAAAATATAACGCAAAGAACTTAGTACGGAATGCGGACAATAGTTTCTATAGCGTGATTCATCATTCCCGACAAGATTATGGGCGGTGAGAATTTACTTCTTTTGTGTTTTTAAGATCTAGGCCATCTTGTTATTTTATTTACTGTAACTCAGTTTACATTTATTTTATACAATAAAAGATTAAGAGCACTGATTTAATTGTAAGTACATATTTAGAATGTTTTTATTTATCTTTAATTTGAAAGATTTTTTTTATATTATTTAAATAAATCTGAATACTATGTCTAAAAATAATATCAATCAACTCAAACAATAAGTTATAGCTAAAAAATGTGATATAAAATGATATAGGGATGTTTTACTTTTTTTTTAAGTATATGAAATTTGAACACATACTTAAAATTAATTTATTTTAAATTAAAAAAATTATGTTATTTTACAAACTTAAAACCATCTTCAGAAACGCATATGGGAATGTAAATCAGACTTTTATGTCTTCAGTTTTAATGGACGAGTATGCAATGGAGTTAAATTCTAAACTCGACCAAATCATAAGGAGTGGATCTTGAAAAATTGTGTATTGCCTGATAAAGAGCGCTAAGATTGAAAGACATTCAGCAATTTAACATAACGTAATAGTAAAGCTGGATATTATTAAACAGACTCAAAGTTAAACAAGCCACGGAAGCTTTTAGCGTAGAACGTGTCATATAAAAAATAGTTTAGCTTACTAATACAACCTCGCGGCGAGACGATAGTGAAATATTAAAAAAAAAATCTATACAGTAGTATAGATAACTATACAGACAAACTATATTTATGGATTTTTTTATTTTCATCTCATTACTATTAAAATATGAACTCAAAATTATTTATTTCTCATTCTCAGTATAACATAAAATGTAAAAGAACCACATAATACTAAGGTATGCAATTTCGTCTGCAAATTGACTGAAGGCAATTCAAAATGCATACTAGCTTTGTCGTTTACTTGTTGTTCAATCACTAAAAGAAACTTGTTTAATGGATTTCCAACATTACAGAACAAATAATCGTACCGGAGTTAAGGCCTGACTTATTGTGATTCACTGTTTATTTTATTTTCTTCTATCAAAGTATAGTTTCTCTGTAAAAACAACATTATTTTTATTGGCGCCTATATAAAATCTATATGCATAGATGTGTTATAGAAAGTGTATCAGTCTTATTTGTTTCAGATGCCCGCTTGTCTGTCCGCTCCGCTTGTGGCGTGTTCGCCCGCAGCCACTCGGCGACTCGGTCACGACATGCCGCTCACAAACCACCAATTTGTGGCCGCCCCGTGTTGGTTTTGTTGAAACTAGTATCTTCATACCTTTTACACTTTTTGCAAACTATGCAAACTCGTCCTAACTAATAATCTTTATTCTGGAGCAATCATATTCACTTCAAGTTTTAAGCCTCTTGTTAAAAAATTCTTGGTTTTTATTTAACCCATATTCATAAATAAGTACTAGTATAATATATATTTAGTATTTTATTTCATTTTATTGATCAAAGATATGAAATAAGTAAATAGACAAAAATAAATATTCGATTCATTAAACCAATAATTACGACAATAAATCATAACTTTACCTTTCCTATCTTTTAGACACGACATAGACAAATCTTAACTGACGGCCATAGTTTCAATTACACAAGTTGCTAAATTAGCTGTAGCATTGATTTATTATAATGCTTATGAGTTCATAATATCACATAGGTAACTTGGCATTGTTATGAGTAATGCCTGCGCTTGCGCAATTTGCAATAGTACTCTACTTCTAATCACTCTGATTTTGCACTTCCTTAGTAGTTCAGTAAGTATAGATCAATAAAATTCTATACAATAAGTAATTAGTTTAGAAATTACAAGAAATAATTCGATATGAGATATGACGAAATCTTTTTCTAAATTAATTGTTAAATAAATGTATAAATTTACTGTTTATATGAATATATAAATTTTGTTGTTTAAATAATTTCTCAGAGATACGTTAGCTTTTCAATCGTATGATTATGTATACATACAATTTTAAGCATATTCAAGCTGACAAAGCATGAACATTTTGAGAAAACGAAAGCTCAACATAAATCAGCTGCCCTCTTAATGACGGCGCCGTCACTGTCCGTCAACGAACACAGAAGAATGGGTTCATTTCCTTCGAACATAAGATATAGATTTTTAATTAAGTTTTTGTTAACAAATCATTACAGAATCCGTGACCATTTTCTGGGTACATGCATAAATAACAACGTAATTAGTGAAAGCATAACGTCAAATGCTTATAATGTCAAATTTTTGATACGCGTCGCGTTGACTTTTTAATTAAAATTCTTTTAAACACACGTATGGTTTATTTTTATACAATGTTTATTTTATAAAATAATTATGAATATTCTATGAACATTTAACTATGTGTTTCGTATGATGTTATAAGACAATTGCTCTTGACACTTCTCTACTGGATCTAAGAACTCCGACTCGCTAAGTGCTAACTATACGGTATCAAATATTTCGAAACAGTTCCATATATAAGTCGGGACGGCTGTGACAATGTGTTCATGTCAACGCGTTTCGCTGGAGCCATTTGTAAATTCATCTTCAAAGCCAACCTCGGCTTAAACATATAGCAGTTTATATTGAATCGAGCGTAACATATTCGTTTCGTTGCAACTAAAATAAGCTTTTTTAATAGTTTAACGTTCCCTGTGGAATGTGCTGCATTGTTTGTGTGCAACACGGCTGACTTTTATCATCAACTTATGACTTTGACGATCAATTTTAAACCTTATTAAATGAAATATCGAAATTTGTTTCGAACGTCATATAATTGAATTAATACGAATGTTTCTAAAGGTCAAGATCTGATACCATAATTGTTTTGGTATAATGCGATTGAATATAAGAACATTTTCTTTACTTGCCCTGATGAAACATCTGTCGTGTTTTATTTATTTATTACTCTGATTAGTCCAAAAATATAAAGGGCCCAAAAAAAAAAATTAAATGAAATATATATAAAACATTTTAGTTCTAAAATTATATGTGAGTCACCTGATTAAAGATTGTATTAAGTTTTTCAACACATTTATAAAGATTTCTTTGTGATATTTTGAGACATTATTGTTATTAAAATAATTTTAATCTATTAAAACATTTGTTATAATGAGTAGCAACTCGTTATCATGTAAATCAAGTTTTCGATCAAACAAATTAAAGAACACGTTGGTTTCCGAGTATGCAAATGGTACCTATTACTATAAATTTTTGTCACATATTTTAAACACTTAAATAATATGGAGTAGCCTTTATTATGTTACTATACATATCAGTATAATATATTATATGGTGAGCTTTTTTTCGTTTATAAAATTTTATAGTCAACGATCTAAAAGTATTAGCTACTATCAAGTACACAAGAAGGCTGTATACCTAAAGAAACATCGTAATCTTTCTAGATTAGGTCGCAAATTGACATGAGTGTATGATGAAGGAAGTTATTCAATAATCGTTGGAAATACTGTTTAATGACCATATATAGAAAAACTTTATCAAATGCCAAATAAATGTTCATATCGATTCCTAAATAGCGAAGTTATGGCCAAACATAAGTAAAATATATATTTTGAATACAAAACTTTGACCGTTTAAGATCGGCTAAAAATATCAGATACAAAATAACATAAAATATCTTATAAATTTAATAAAACGAAAATGAGTTTGAAACGAATTATTATTTTTTACAATATACTTTTAACAATAAAATAAATATGAAATCCATGATATTATTTACTTTTCATATTGTCATTATCATTACTTATGATAATAATTTAAAAACGTATAGCCCTTCCCCCACAAGTTACTCGCATCTTTTATATTCTCATTATTTATACGAAAGGAATATGCTTCGGTAGCAAATGTTTATGCCACAATAAGAAATGCTGGGTATAAATATTTTAGGATACCAGTGTGAATGGAAGCCGCATTCATATCTTAAAGTTGACCAGTTTTATGACCGCCATATTGCTTTGCATGCGTAGGATGACAACATAATTTTAAGCATCGTCCTGGTTTTCAACGTGACATCTTTATTTTTAAAAAATATTTTACATTTAAAACTAATTTAAGGTTATCGCCGTGGAAGCACTCGTTATTTAAAATTATTAATGTAAGCCCCAGTTATTTAAATATGTATAGATATATATTTTAAATAATTTACTGAATATAAAGTAAGATAATGTTAATGTTTGGATTCTTCTGAATTTACTTTTTTGTTAGGCTATTATAACTTTTTAACTATGAGGTTCTAACGACCGTGCCAATTGACTTTCATCTAAAATTTAAATCCAAGTACACACTTAATATTGATGCTTTTTTATGGCCATATTAAGCTTATCTTAACCAAATAAAAACTTATGGTCACCCTATGATAAAAAATAATTTGACCATTTAGCATGTTTATGCAAGAACCTAAAGCAGGAGCCAAGCTTAGTCGAGCATAGGTCTCATATAGTACTATAGAATGAATTACCACAAAACTATTGGAAATTAAAGTCACTGTAAAGATCTTTATTTCTTAAGAATATTTTGTTTAAAAACGGAATCTGTCCTGATCATGTAAACACATTCAATTGTTCCTCTGAGAAAATTTACACTAGTCCTTTTTTAACATACTTTTCTGAAATTAATGAACACTATGCTGTATGCTGCTGTAAAATACAATTTATTGAAAATAAATATTTTAGAATTTTATTCGACTTAATAATTTAACTATCACACTTTAAACTGTACATTCTTTTAAAAGCATTTATATTAATTTCTCTTTTGTATTGTTAACTTGTAATTGACTATTATCCTGTCATATCATATTTCACATTAAAAACCATAACTTAGCTTTTACCAGTTTACAGTGCATTGAAAATTACGTCTCCTTCTATTATTTCTTTTAATAAATTAGTTCATTTCATTGTAACTAAATGTGGAAACCAAGAAACAAGTTTTTTTGAATTATAAACAATATTACAATAATAACAGCAAATGTATTAGTTACATTCAACTCCATATATAACTCAAAATAATATCCAAGTTCACTTAATGTAATGTAACCTTCGGAGTATACACATTTTATTACTCGTTATGATTCCGGTTATGAAAGGAAATCAGTTTTTCTTTAACATGTCGGGAACGCAATTAAAAATAATTACTGTGTGTTAGCTAGGACATGTTTTGCTGGCACATTTATTGCTTCATTTTTAACTACGTCATATATTATGTCTATTGATATCAAATTAGTTGTATAAAAATACATATGATATTTATTTATTATCCCAATGGCTAGGTTATAACTTTTATTTTATTCCAATATTTTTTCAAACTTTGTCATAAATAAACAATAAACCTCCTTGCCTTAAAATTATTTTATTTTAAATTCACTTCTGAACTTGCAAAAAGGTTATCCTAACATGTTTATACATATCAAAAATGTCATCTTATGCTAACGAACATTGCTGGCCTAACACGTATGACGAGTATACAATGTATTTTAATAAGACATTACTTCGTTACTCGCTTCCTCAAGAGAATTTGTCATCAGCTAGTTTTCAAGAAGCAATTTGCACGTTCACCGTATCTGTCGGTGTTTATCAAACCTTAGCCAGATTTAAGCAACACATTACAATACAAAAAGGCGGTCGTACCGCTACTACTGCCTTAATTCCAATAACGAAACCTGTCAACATCGAATGTGTTTTCTAAAGGCATTTTTCTCAGAAACAAGAGCTAATATTTACTCTAGCCATGCACGGCACACAGTCTTGTGTTTGTCCCGAAGTTGCACTTCGAATCCTGGGTAAACTTAACCTAACAAATTGAATACGATCTCAAATCAAATGATACTATATTCGCAATCGTGTGTCGTCCAAAATAAAGATGATATTTGTATAAAGCATTATGTTGTTGTAAAGCCACAAAAAGCATTGTACTTCAGAGTGTAGTAGCATTTAGTAGCCTACAGCGTTTTGCGGTAACTTTGTGAAGAGTCATAAGAAAAGGCAACATCGCCTGGAGGAATTTGTGAGATAAATTACATTTAAACATCAGCACATGTAAATACATTGATTTTAATAAAGACTTTACCTATCCAATTTTATTAAATAAGCCACTACCATTAATGAAAAGGCCATTTAAAATTTCAAACTTGAAGTCCCCATAACGTTTTGAAACACAATTTCATTTCTTTTATTAAAGGAACGCCTGAACAACGTAGCGAATTTTAAATGTTAAAAAACTCTTCTATGAACAAACTGTTTTACGGGTTGGCAATAAATTTTGCAAAACTATGAACGCCGACACTTTTTATCTAAGCAAACTTTCGCGGCGTATTCGCTAAAACATCTCAATTAAGAGATGTAATAATAAACAGTCGGGACATGTAACAAAACAAAGGGTTCTCTTTCAAAACAATATAACGACATAAACAAACTATGTTCTTTATGACTGTGCTTTGTTCAGTGAAACCCGTTAAACATTTTCGCAATAAATGACGCAACCGTTAAAGGATTGTCTATGCAATGAGTGATGTAGGATGGTTACTAAAAGCGAGAATATTTATTGAAGGTCCGTGAGAGATAATAACTACGGGTCACGATTTGAAGACCGATGATGTATTGCAGCGACCACGTCAGTTCATTTTCTCTAACTTTGTTTGTTTTATTTGAAATAAACTCTGTCGTAAAATCATACATAAAAATCAATTGTTGTTAAATTTCTTTAAAATCAAAACGAACCGCTGGGTGCTGAGAGTGGAAATGAATTTTAAGAGTAGGTAAATAGAAAATTTGTTGGTACCCAAAAATTTATACCTAAGACGCTATTCTTATGGAATATTTACCTGTACAGAGAGTGATATTAAAATATACGATAATACATACCTGACCTTTAATGCTTTACTTAAACATACGATAAGAAATACATATTGTTTATTTTTAGTATGCGACAGTAATCCGACATTTGAATCTGAAGATATAATGAAAGTTGAAAGATACCGACCGTAAACACATTAACTCAATCGGATCATACCCTTGACGGAACAATGCTATAACGCTTTTAATAAATCCCAAAATCATGACCAAATATTTATTGACTGACAATAATATTGCATATTAAACATTACAAACATTAATACATAGAAATTTAAGTAAGATAAATATCATAATGTAAATAAGAAATGAATATAAATTATTTATGTTTCGTTTTCATTTATCACCTACGTACAAAAATGTTCTCGAATATAACGAACATAGGTCTCTACGTATGAAACATTTAAATACCAATAAATTTCGATTCTGTAATTTATTATGACATCTGCTTTCTTTTATTCTAATAATTCAATCCAGTCGTTCAGAAAACATTATCTAAATGTCGTAAATATCGGCCATTAGGAAGGGCCCTTCAAAATTTCAATGCGGTATGTTTGAACGCTATAGAATGACGCGTCAACTATATCCAAGAAAAATATTGAGACAACAGCCCCGCGGAGAGCACTTCATCGCGATATAATAGCTTTTTCATTGAATTCCTCTTTCTCTCTTTTGTTTATATCCCCATAATGTTTCGATTGGGTCTTGATGGAGGGCAGTCGTGATTATTTTAATAACAATGACGTCCGGCACAAATGACGAGAACACTAAAATTATGTGTAGGATCGTTACAGGAATGGTACGGTTCTCATGCCCCTCACGTTGTGCTATACAAATAGCCACTCGGTCCAAGTAATGAGAAACAAAATTTATATTCCATTCTCTGCTCAAACACGACCAAATAGGGATTATAATTGTGTAAACATTTCACTCAGATGTCAAGATTCCTGGGGACGACATGTCCATGCGCCAGGGCACGCCTATTCAGTGACGTTTACCTGTTTAATGTGACGTTTAATATCATCAAATATAAAATAACAAGCTTTTCATAGAAAGCCACGTTTATGTTGATGGTTCCTTGATATTTTTATGATGTACGTGCTCTTTAACAAATTAAACTATAATTTATGATGATGTTAACTTTTTTTATACACAATTAAATTACTAAACTGATTCAAATATATTAATTTTATGTTATAATTAACATCTATATATACATATATATATATATATGGACGGACCTAGATTCTGCCTCTTTTGTTATTCATCGATCATTGTGACATTATATCATTAATATCTATAAGTCGCGACTGAATAAACATCTAGCTCAATAAACTATAAAAGTTGTTAGTGTTACTTTGACAAATACGCATCATTGGATATAAAGGAAAATGAATTGGATTCAATTTCAACATTTTATTTTTCATATTAAAATATCTGAAAATGCTATAAAGCATTTTTTCTGACAGGATCATACCTATTTCTGTAGCCAGTATTCAAGAGCCGTACCGCATTAGGTATGGGAGGCTTGCGCTGACGGAAACAAAACGTATTTCTTTATTTTAAAACACAATAAAGGCATCTTCTCACTCCGATGTGATATGTATGCGACGCGGCAAAGGATACGTTGTTTGATATGGTTATTACGTCCTTTGTGGAAAGGATAAAGCCGGTGAGACTGAAATACCTTGAGATTTGTCTTCGTGATACGCAAAAATTTAGAAATATCTCTTTGAATGTTTGAATGGCCGGCCTTCTTTGGAAATTCTGAAGCTACTACGGAACCTGTTCGCGTACTATTGTTAAATTATTATAGCGTGACTCCATTGGGTGACGTGTTTTAAATCTTTATGCCGGACTTGAAGGGGTCGGTTAATTTTTGTAATGTATTGTCTAACATGTGGCTACTTGAGTTAATAAAGGCGTTAAGAAACTGGTTTAGTAAAGCCCTACCTGCGATGTTTTGTTCGGTAGTCTCCTATTGTGTGACTTTCATATATTATGTGAAATTAAGATTCCAAACACATCCAGCTATAGGAGTTTATCTGATTGACATTTTTGATAAAAGGCTTGCTTTTGTATTAATGGTCAGAAAATCAGAACAAAGACTGTGGAAGTCCAGTATTAAAAGCAAACGGACGGACGGACAAACATCCTATACGAGAAACGAACTCCTCTCAATATAAAGAAATTAAAATGTGAGACCTGTACTGGTAAAAAGAATTTGAATAGAACAGTAGGTGGTGTTATGCTATCGAATGATCGCTCTCACCAAACCATCGCGACTAATGAACTCAGGACATCTTGACATTTCTTTTCTTAGAAAACATAAAGTAGCTTGGGCTTTTATATTTTTCATAAGAGGCCTTGTTATTATCAAAAAGAATGGAAAAAAATTATAATAGTACAAAAAAATAATTTCCACATGATAATGAAATTTAAGTATCTGACTTCAATATCAAAATGGCTTGACACAATCTTATGTATTTTTATGCAAAACTTTGTTTCATCTCCAAAACAGGGTAAATATACTTTCACTAAAGGACTGCTAGTGTAATAGAGCAAAAAATACAGACAAAATTAAATAAAAATATTTAAACAAATTATTAGCAAATTAAAAAACGTGATATTTACGTTTGACCGTTTAAAAACTAAATCTAAAAAATAAATATGACTCGTTTTCCTGGATTGTTTGATATTTACAGCTTTAATATTTAAAATCAATACACCGTAAGCAAATCGTCATCATCATATACAAACAAGAGTTTGGTATGAATCAAATGAAGCGTCGAAAGTAAACGACTAAAATAAATATACCGTGTATTTTGAAAACTGTGCTATAATAATAAACATTATACTTTCATATTGTTTTCTCTGGAAAATTCAACTCCAAGTCAAGTCAAATATAACAAGAAAATATGATGAAACAATTCCTTCTACCTCAAATATTTAGATAAATAAAGATATGGATTCAGAAAATATGAAGTAGTAGAAATATTCGTTACAAAGTCCCTGATAAAAAAAAAAACATTAGTTTCTAGGGACCATGAATTTAAAACAAAATAAAATAAGGTCAAAATTTTAAATACATTTTTAAAAATAAAATCGCATAACTATTAAATCGATTACGAAAACTTTGAATACTTAAGATTAAAAATCTGAAAGAGTGAAATTAAAAGAGTTTTAAAATAAAGAATACTTTAGAGAAATATCACAAAAGGTGTTCATCGGAGATCTAATCTTTCATCTGCGCTTGTTTTGTAGATCAACGCAACTTATATCTCGCCACAGTTAAAATTATAAAGTGTATTAATTAATATATTTTTGGTTTGGAAATAGATTTCTCAAGTCTCATACCCCTGATAACGATAAAATACTATAACATATAATATATTTTTCCAAACGTAACGTCCAAAAATAATAATCCATTCAAAATAGGAGAATATAAAGTAAATAAATGTAATATCTTTTTAGTACTTGAAGATTTTTTTGTAACAAATATTGTATGCTTCTATAGTATGCTACGCATATAATCTTGTCTTACTGATATTATACTCTGTGGGACACAAGGCCACTGTTTGCGGTCAATCCGCAATGAATCTTCAACGGCGTGAAGCCTCTTATCAGATAGATGGCGCATTCTTGATCGTAGACATTGGATATTCAATAGCACTATCTATTTTATGCAATTCCATTGAGTCTAAATACCATACTTTGTTTCACTGAGACCTTAAGATTGCAATCTAAAAACGATACACGGCATATATAAAATCAACAATAATAATTCATTATATGGATTGGAACAGAATTTATTACCTATTTAAGTGATAAACATGTTGAAATTAATATAGTATCTATAACATTAATTACGACGTAATAAATGTTATAGGTTTAAAAACCGTTATGTTGTGTCATTTGTTATGAAAACGAAACATTTCTCAGAACAAAAACTTTAAAAAGCCCGTATCATTAAAGCCCATAGTTGCTAATAAACTTAACGGCGCCGACTTTATTAGGGACCGTTACTCTGTAAACAGTAAATAATAAGGGTTGCTGAAAGAGTTGCAAATTTTAAGAATATAATAGAAAATAACAAAAAGGCACCGTTCGCTATCTTTTATGGTAAACCGTTAACTGGTCTGTGTATTTTATTGGTCCATATAAACAGGAAGATTTCTGAAAGAGTTTAGCATGTTTTGTAAATTTCTTAGTAACGGTACATTTGCAAATATTCACATTTAGAAAACAAAAGGTTATACATTTTGGTGTAAGCAAACTTTCTTATCCCGTAATAGGATTTAATATTTGTTTTGACAGAGTACCAGCTACCGTTCAATATGAATTATCTGTATATTTAAATGTCTATTGGTGATTGAAAAGTAATAACCTTTTCTCTAAAGCCATATCTCTTTACAAGATAACAAGATTATTTTTAACTACATATTTTAAATTTTTGATCGATCTTACTGTCTTTATGTCTGTTTGGGGTTATCTAGAGAAAACTTAATGGAAATATAGCGGAGTTTTTAAATAGTCATCCTTTATAACAGAAGCATTAACCTTATCCATCTTAGGATTTTCTTTTTTTTTAACATAAAGAGTTATAAAATATCCCTAATCACATTCAAAAGGTAATATTTTTCTCCATTTAATATAAAATTTAAACGAACTTTTAATTAAAAAAATATAAAAGGAACTTAAATTAAATAAATAGTATTCATAATGAGAGTCCATTTAATGTGATATCTTGAATTTATATATTTTAATCTCCTTTTATTACTAAACATACTGAATTTATAATTAATTGCCATGTTCATAATTGTTTGAGAATCGCACGAAACTTAAAAATAATAACATTTAAAGCTTTACGACATCTGGTTTATTGCCTACAATTTCGCATATGCATATATTAAATTGGAGACCGCGTTAAGAACGAATCACATGTTAAGGTGAATGCTCCCTGGTTCGTAGAATGGCAAAATAGTTAAAAAATAATAATTAAAGAAGTGGTAAAAAGTAGTCATAGTTACTCATTAAAAACTTATTGACACAATAAATCTAGAATATAATGTATAATTTATTTATATCTTTGTATAAAAACTTTACAATTTTTTTTAAAATGTAGTAATAATTTTTTTCGCAAAGCCATAAATAATGAAATCTAAAACATCTATTGAAATATACCATCTATATCCTATTTAATATACAAAAAGATTAAGAACTAACCTTCGCAGATGATTTATATGTTTTTATTACCGTCGTATAACGAAATAAAAATCAATTATGTTGGAACGTAACCTATGTGAATCATATTTAAATTGCGGTTACGAATTATTTAATTACACAAATAAGGAAAGAATTAAGGACTATGTTCAAAACTAAGTTGAAACTTAAATAATAGGTGTAGATTGTATGCTCAGTCTTACAATTTAAATATTTTGGAATATTTAATTTCGAAAAAATCTTTCCTGGCGTTTGTCTATTCTTCATATTAAACATTTTTGCTGTCTTTCACATTCTACTACTACCAAAAACCCTTCACATTTGAGGGAAATACGGTTAATCAATGATTATACAAGAGTCAGCATCTGTAAATTGGTATAATAATTAAAAAAAGAATGACTACAGCTTATAAATAACAATTCTAAATAACAATAACACAGAAGAGGGGATAATCGTAAACACAAATATGTATCCATAAAATACACTATCACAAAAGTTTTAAACTCGTTTACAATAAAAAAGTCATATGAAGAACATGAGGTATCTTATAGTCTGCATTATACTCAACTAATAAAAAGCATCGTAAGGAGAGTAAAGAAATATAACTTTAATTGTTCCGCGGCCAAGCAACATTATTAAAAACAGGCCACACAATACCGACTAAGATGGAATTTTATGCATGACAACGAAATTTACTCCTCTAAAGGTTACTCAACGCTACATTGTCGTGCCTTAACGCATACGTCTCAGGCATTGACTGACAGGCAAATAAAAGTACACGAAGCTATAGGGTGAAGCAAATTCTCACACTTTCCCTAATCAAAGCCAGTCAACAGGATGAAGTGCAACAGCTTCTTTAAGTGAACAATAAATTTTACCGTGTCCTCTATGTTGAAAAATTCTTGTTCTTTATTTTGTCTCTGTATTCTTACTTTAATTACATTTGATATATATTAAACTTATAACTAACATTTGTTATAATCACATAAATTAATAACACAATTATGAATAATGTTATAACAAGATAATAAAATAAATTCATATATTCTGTAAAAACTTTAATGCAAGAAAAGTTGTTGAATTAAAATCGTAAACCTCTATCCTATTCGCGAAGTTATCTGAACATTGTCTTAACGAGTGATACGATGAAACAACAACGAATTGAAGAACTCTGATAAATGGCACAACACATTGCACATCTAATCGTAACACGAAAACATCCAAGAAAAGTCTCTTAGCCAGCATCTTTAACAGCGATTAAAACACCAAGCACAAAATTTACAACACTGCAGATAAATGAGACATGTGAATTTATTATTCTAGAAAACTTGAAGTTGTTTAAAACAAATAGGTTCTATTTACAAATCGGTCACAAAAATGAGGTCCGACGTATAGAGGTTCCATAGAGCGGGCGGGGCGGGAAAGACCACCGGCGCTGAGCCCGCGCCGACGATCCACGGCATAATTACTGTGCACGCACGCACACACTCACACACATACAATACACACAAATTCACTCACACACACACACATATAAACATATGTGTGTACAGTCATCGATAAAACATTAAGTTTTATCTGCCTTGTAAATTTCATGGGCATTGATTGAGCCTTAGAAGACAGTCGTCCCGACAAAAATATATACCGGTAGCAATATACTAATTTGCCCCGGTCGCTTTTTTAAAACTTTTACGATCTTTGTACATTGATTAAAACATATTAGAACATCTTTATATCCTTCCTAACATTAAATATTGCGGCAGCTGCTTTGTGTTATGTAAGTGATAGAGGCTCAACCAACAGTTAGAATTAATTAGAACCAGTCGGCGTATTGATAAATGCTTTAATCTATTTCAATTTAGTATTCAATTAATGACATTAATTGCTATGTATAATGTTTTTAACTTCAGTGAAATAACAATCTTCTTTCTAATATAAACCTGATCACAACCAATTTCCGCAAAATCTAAGTCCATCGTATTAATTAAAAACGTTTACTAATATAATTAGTTCATACATTTATATCAGCTGTTTGTGTTTATGTTCGCTTAATAATCACAAAATTCTTAAACCTTATACTAGAAACTTCGTTCAAAAGATTTCGGTAAATATAACAAGTAAGTAATTCTAAAACTTTGTATATAAATAACTCTTAAAGTGAAGAATAACATAAAGAAGGGATAAGTTTGCATACTTCATTGTATTTGTGTATATTTCAACTTACTAATAACAAAATTCCTTAATATATTAAGAACTTTAGGAATAATATTAAAGATTTGAACATATAACAAGCATGAGAGACTTAAAACTTTATATCTAAATAAAAGAAATAAAAAGAAAAGAATAATATGAAGAAGGGCTAAGTCCGCATACCTCATATTCGGAGTTCGAAATAAAAATGGCTTCTATAAATGTTCAGTGAAATATCAGATTGTCGTGAGAACGTCAGTGTGATCGGATCGCACTAGTCACGCAAACACTTGTTTGGTACGGGGTTTGTAATAAGAATTTTAGATTAAAGATGCTGTGTCTTTTTACTTTCGTTTGATGCTTTTTCCCCGCTGTATATGATAATGTAAGCTCACATTGAATATACATAGATATCTTCTCATGTGTTAATAGGAAGAGATAACTTAATGTTACGACTTAAATTATGATTGCGCATAATGAGACATATAAGTGTGATAATCAAAATCGTAAGTACAATAATAACTGCTCATAAATGCGAGTGAGTACGGATGAATATGATGAATATAGTTCTTTTGTTACTAGGAATTCATTGGTGATTATATCAGTATAAAAAATTTTAAGGAGAAGTTCATAAAGCTAGTTTTTTATTATAAAATGTATTAGAAATACATTGAATAATTTGAAATAATCATTACACACTCTAGTAACTCTGAATACACATATAATATGTTAATCAGTGAAGATTACTCAATGTGTAGTTAAGTCAACAATTAACTATGGACGAGTATCGACAATTCGGAGATATTAAATCATAATAATATTTTTATACTACCTCAGATAAAGCTACGATCAGCATTAAATGTGACGATAAAAATGAAATTACATCCTTTTAAAAATCCATGTTCTAATGCTCTTATTTTTTTTTTATAAAGCGACTATTAAAGGTAGAAATGCCGGCAGTCAGTAGAATTTTGTGTCACGACTTTAAGACAAATTATGATCATAGAATAACAATTTGTAGTTCTCAGATCTAAACTATAGCACAATCCATTACTCGATAAGCAACAAAATAATCAAGCGGAACCGTGTAATTGAACGTATCCTTATTTGTAATAATCTCAATAGATAGCTATCAAGCTTTTTTGCGTATATCGTCAAGATAAAATTACCACATATTAATTGTTTTACTCAATAATCTCATAAACTCTATCTGTTTTATATCTGTGTGATGTTACAGCTGTATTCATTGCGTTACAAAATTCCATTACAATTCATAGCTCCCATGTCCCGCAACACATTACTGAGATAAGTTTGACAATGTTATATAAATAAATAGTATCTCAACGTCTCGCATGTGTTCCTACTACAAATGTCTGCGTATCTTATCAGGTAGCGTTGATCCCTGCGGTGAAATATTTTTATAGCAGTTTGGAGGCGGCTTCCGTCTCTTTCAGTGTCCCAATGGATCCAGTTACTATGCCAAGGATACCATAACGCATATTATGAACGCATAACGTCAACAATCTTGATGAACGATCTCGGAAATGTCATAAAAAACTCCAGCGATATGTACATTGGTGTACATAATTTTTTTAATACTACTCTCATAAATGTAACAAAAATAGTTTGTGACGATGAAAGCCTAAAATAAACTTTAAGATAAAAGTCACGGACCCTTTCGGATATTTAATTGTAAGCTATATCTGTTTTATCTAGCAATTGTTTGAACGCAGTGAATATTTTTTTAATTCTATAAATAAGCGGCATACCAAATATAATAAATGGATAACCATAACCCAAAATCTCCTTAAAATATCTGAGGCTTTAGACACAGTGCGCACACGCGCTACGGTCGCTATGTGTGTGTGCCTTACACAGGTAGTGTTGTGTATAAACAAATAACAAAATCGAGTTGTCTTAAAAAGCGCTTCAAGGTCGACCGACTCGAGCCAACTGAGAACGGGCGGCCAACTGACATCCACAATCTACGCTCTTATAAGCCTTTTTTCTAAACCTTTTTTAATGTGGCTGAGTTTGGGCGCACAGTTTGTATAAGCAATCAATTTATTCATTTAGACGGAACGCGTTCCCTTGTACAAATAAATGAGTAAATATAATAAAATTGTATTGGATGGGAAAGGGTTCCTACAGTTATTTTGTGTTATGGTTCATAATATTATATCATAAAAAGAGATGTCTCGCCGAAAGAGCTTATAAAAAGTCATTCGTAAGTAATTTCAACCCACATTTGAATGTCACATTCCAAATTACGTTTATACACATCTTATGTAAATAACTTTTTTTTTATAATATAAAAAGCGAAATCGTCACAAGCCAACAAAATTGTACATTTTTTTTTATATTCTGTAATCGATACGTGGAGTATTCGATCCTCAATCGATTTCACGATAAATGGTGGCCGGAAGTCCCGATGTTCCCGCGACCAAGACAAGGTCGATGTAGGGTTCGAAATGACAAACTGTACAAATAAGCCTACTATATGTAACTTGGAAGGATTCATTGGGGTACGTTAATTAGTTTTAGCCATAAAGACATTAGTCATCACTTATTTTTTAAAATATGGAGCATAAAAATTTTTTAAACATCACACAAAGCCTCTTAAATCTATGTAGATAATAAAGTTATTTGAGAAAAATAGAGCAATCTTACAAAGGCGCAATCACTGTAAATATTCGAATACAATTTTATCTGATCGAAATATCTGACATTGACAGCCCTGGAAAGGCGTAAGCCACGGCAACCACGACCTAATTCTGTGACAAATCGCTGCGTGCGACGATGTTTCTGCTTTCATTCCACAATCTTCACAATTTATCTAATTAACTCTCCGATACAGCCGTGTGAACACAACTTCAGAGCTCTTAAAATTTATAGACGATTATTTGAAAAAAATACCTTAAATTTTGTGTATTCATTCATTCTACGGTTATAATAACAAATGAAAAGAGTAAGTAAAATTTTGAATAATTGATAGATAAATAATAATAAATTTGTATAGGTACTATATAATTTTGTCTTACTCATTACAATTCAAATATTTCAGTTTATTATTAAATAACCATATATAAACGATAAATAATTATTTTGTATTTTGCTATCTGCAAATATTTCGATGAATCTCAGCACCTTTTGAAAAAATATATATCCCTATCAGACTTTGAATAACATAAGAATTAAAAGTTCCCAAGTAAAAGATAACTTGTTTTTAAAACGAAACTCTAATGAAAGTTGATAAATGTAAAACGTTATAAGAGTTATTATATACCTATATCCACGAATTCATAAAACGATGATTGGAGCCGTACACGGAATAATGAAAATAAAAAAAAGTGATCTCAAAGAGAATCCTATCAAATTAACCTTATAATCTAAATCCAAATAAAAAAGGCCCAGATAATGGGACAATTATTCAAATATGGAAATCTGAGGACTATCAAGTTATTAGCCTAAAAACATGTTACAAATAACAAGACAGTAGCAATGTGTATCGGGGAACATGTAAATCGATCCCTGACACGCAACACGCGGTGTCAGAATTAAAATGAATCTGTTTTTACATAAACTACTAAAATTACCTTTAAAATACTATGATATATTTATCTCTTAAAATAAGTCTTCCGAAATTCGGAAAGTAATCTCTTAATCATATTTTTCTGAATAAAATGTGTGTACTTTTGTTCAGAATAAAAGATAAAGGACTTTTGCCAATTTTTTTTTCATTAATGAGATAAAATTACTTCACAGAAGAGATCTTCACTACGACCGCATTATTTTTGGTTATTTAGTCATGTAATTTAAAGTTTGTCGATTGGTATCATAAAACTAAATATATATCTTTGACCATGTATAAACACGTTTTCCTAACTTTTCAAGTTAATTAACGTAAATATAAAAACATGTCACCGCACACATTATTTGACTTCGTAGTGTTTTATATTAAATCCATTCACATTTCTCCACATCAAAATTAATTAAAGAATACCCGAGACCAATTCCAGAAAACAACCTGCAAAAACATTGAAAGGTTTAAAAATGTGACGTCAATTACTGTGTACATATCGCTGACTCAATCGTATAAGTAACGTACGCTTATGAGTTCACAATTACGCTCCATTATATTCTGTAGTCCCTTTTACGGATAGACTAACCAGCAAGACATAGAGCCCGGGCAAAGGCAAATGTGTAGTGAATCGACCGCCACAGCATTATGTCTGGAGCCGCTTATTGTTTGTCACTCAGAGGGACTTCACGGCGACAAATGGCCACCGATTTCGTATAAACAGTGAATAAAGTTGATAATGGGATTTATTAAAACGCTTGGATACTTTTTAATTAACTTGGATATAATATGATAGTATAAGCTAGATCTTACAATGTTCTTATAATGATCTACAATTCAATAATATATAAAAATTTGTTAGTTAATTTGAATTAATGAAATTTATGCTTATACTTGGTTTGACTATATTTTCAAAACTAAACTAAAGTAATCACATATCTTAATCTATTTTTAACTACAAGTAAAATGTTAATTTACAGAGACATAGTGAAGAATGAATTATTTCACGGTTGAGCTCTTAGTTATATTTTATCATAATACATAACTCCTTATAACAATAACACGACATAACCTCCCGGTAAAAGACTTTACTCCGTCAACCAACTGTCATTACGCAGTACACACCGATTTCCCCCCCAAGGGGCAAACGAGTGCGACAAAATTGTGTCCAATTTTCCTCGCACAATTGTAGGATTATAGCGAAATTTATACGTCTGGCTTTTTCAAATTAGACGATGTCGGTGGGTTTTATTTCGTCTGAGGACAACGGATTTATCACATGCACACCTTTTAAAGGTAAACCAAATGTGGTCAGGAAATGTTTATTGGTTTAATTAGTCTAAGGTTAGCTTTATTTAAGAGACAAAGACAACAAAATTTCAATTAATTTGAGTATGCTCAAAAAGAAAGAAAAATTACTAGACTTAAAGCCGACTATAAAGGATGCTTTACGAAGTAAGAGAAATATCTTTTAGAAGCGAAGTTAACGATTATGGGAACATCAATTAATTATCATAATGAAATGGTGCACATTCCAATAGATGAGGAAGACGTAAAGAATATTATGAGGCTGATAACCCCTCTCTCAACCGTGTAATTATTGAAGGTACTATTTGCCAAGACTGGTCATACATATGTGAAGGAGTCACGCAATTGTAAATCTTATCCCTCAAAAAATAGAGCCAAAAACAAAATACTATTTACGACCATCACATCAACTGCTCTGGCACGAACCCCTCGACGCCGCTATGAATCGGTCTATAATTAAGAAATAAGTTTAAGATATACTTTTTGCCAACTTTTTACAAAGCACGACTGGCAAGACGCAATTAGCCCGCCTCGTAAATTGAATGTTTGCTTTATAGTGATTAGTAATTAAGTTCATGTTTTTTATAGAAACGCCACGACTTCATTGATCGTGATGTTGTTTGTTATTTAATACCACACAAGTTAAAATTGTACGGTGAATATTAATTAAAGCTTCATCCTCTTATTGAATAAGCTTTTACAAAATGCCTGGTATATCATGGGCTAGAGTCATGTAGCAGCGAAGTAATTATACATGTACAGAAAATAAACGTCAAATTCGTTCACAAAGGAAATAATTTAGTTTTGTCAAGGAAATATGAGAAAGGAATATGGGATATAAAATTTTATCCTGTTAATAACTTGGCGAAAACTATTATAAAGTGGTTTTTGAGTTTAAAATGTATAAAACAATTTCTGCAGTTTTAACTCATTTTTAAGCATCTTTATTCGTTTTTAACGTAGGTATGATACTCCAACGCTTATATTTTCCATAACTTATTCAAAACTTTTTCCCATTCATAACAAATTGATTGTCTTTCTAAAGGGACCTATTTATTATTGTATACTTCCTTAATTTCACGGCGAATGCACGCAAAAAATGGCCATTAAATATTACGGTTTACTTTCATAATATTATTTTCTTATCGAAACTTATTCTGATTACTAACCTTTTTTTGGGTAGATCTTGATTGAATTGATAAATTTCTTTATGTATAAAGTTCGACAATTTTTTATTTTTTATAATCATATTTATAAAGTAAAGTGTATAATTTTTTTGTCTTTTATATCCAAGCAATGCTATGGTTAAGACAGTAATCTAAAATTCTATAGATGCTTCAGATACCAAGCTACGAATATTTAATCAATTAACAGTAAAACATTTGGTTGTGGACTCGTGCATAAATTCAATTAGTACTATAGTGGCCTATAGTTCCCACCGGCTCAGACATAACTTTGTGGAATAATTGATCGTAGCTGGTCAAATCCTAGGGGAATTAATCCTTTCGAAATAACTTATTAATAGATTAGTCTATACCCGAACCTACATCAAATGTATCTAATGAAGTTTTACACATATACGTCAAACTTATTTTGACGATTTTTTTGTCAGTAAACTAAAGTATAACCGCTGCTAACTTTTACCCGAAAATTCATTTTTTAACAAAAGTTGTTCCTATAAATAAGTGTATTCTAATGATCAACTGCCACCACGCACATTATGTTACAATATTTCAAAGAAATCTATTAGCTGTGAGGCCATATAAGGCCATTGCTCGATTTACTTTGAAGGACACCAGATATAGAGCGTGTGCGCAGTAATTTTACATCGCATTGCCATGTCTGAATCCCTCCTTTAATTCATGCGGGCTAATACGCTTAAAAATTACCATAATTTTTTTCCGAGTATTTGCATAGGTCGATCTTAATAGCAATATTAACATCTCCGCTTATGGGTTCGTACACATAGTAATTTTAAAGAATGTATAAAAGGTGTATTTTTACAGACATATTAATTTTTTTTATCAAATTATATTCAATACATCGTATCACTGTTTCGACCTAAGAGATATAGACATGTATTTTTATAATAATGATACATTTGTTTAATACTATTTCTAAAGCAGAACAATTTAGCGATCTTAGGTAATATAAAGCTTGCAACATCCTGACAGGACTGTAGATATTATTCCGCCGCCCAGAGTGCTGGACCATTTATTTATTTATAGAGATTATTATCGTGCGTAATAATTCACTAAGTTTCAATTGCATAATGACGGCGGACAGGGCTACCAACTCGCTCTGGGCGGACGCTGCAGATAATCTGCGGGAGAACTATTATTATATAGAGGGCTGTCGGTGTAGCTTCAACCGCCTAGCTTGAAACTGAGTTCTCAGGCTCAACACAATAAACTATGTTAAACAACTATATCTATATTTTATATCTTAAGATCATAAACATAAGCATCATTATACGCTGTGAGATGAATTCGCCGTCCAGTATATTTCTACAACGTAACAGTTTTCTAAACGTTTACGGATAATAATTTTATGTCGATGACATAAGGTCTAAAGTCGCAATTTACAATGACAACTATTTTCATCTTAATATCTACGTCTTTAGTCACTATTTTATGATAAAATTGTCAACATCAAGATAGACACTTTAAAAAACATACAAATGTATCTTATTGCAATATCGGTCAATAAACTATGTGGAACTATGATATGAAACAAAGAAGAGTGAGGTTGCTTATAATCTTGGCTTATCGTGCAACATTCATCGTTTATCAAATTATCTAGATGATCCCATACGTTTTATTTAAAATATATTTGGAAACATCAATCAATAACAACAATACAATTTGTTGTGAATTTAAGATTGCACTAATTAATATTTGGCTCTTTTACAATTCAATATACCATACATTATAAAGAAAATATCTACAATGTCTATGTTCACATCAACCCAACTACTTTTAGATACCGCTAGCTAAGCAGATATTAATCATAATTTCCACTGACACACTCCCAACAATACTGTATAATAGTTATTAACTATTTACACGACTGTGTGTGGTCGAACTCAGCTACTGGAAAATTGCCGTGCGACATCCAACTGTAATGGATTTAAAACCGTTCGAAACACCTACCGAATTGTGTAATCGCTTCCTACTTGTTCGGCCGCATTAAGCTCACTGGAAGCCTTTGAAAAATTAAAGTCATCATCATCATCTTGTCAAATGTCGTCTGATGGTTAACTTGGGAGTGAAATAATTTTCCCAAGAGACTGAACGCTCGGGTTTCGATAAATTTGTTATACTTGTATAAGTGAAAGGTGGTTAATGACATTTTCGAATGCCACTTGCCATGACGCGGGTTTAAACACAACTCATTTGGGATCAATTAAGACAGAATAAAAAAGGTTGTCATCTTTTACAGACTCAATAACTAGTGATCGGAAACTGGACTGATTCATTTAGAACAGTTAATTTAATTAAAACCACTTACATTTGCTGTACAGTGGCAATTAATAATGACGAAAAATACTTTCATGATTACATGTAAAGAAGAATATTGCTTATACAGAATCATTATCACGTACTGTAAATAAAATCGCAAAAAGGGACTCAATTTTGTTATACAAATAACATTATTCACAGAATGATCAAGAGAGAAAAGATCCAAATAATGAGCAAAACAATTTAAAGGTGACGAATCATATACGAAAATAATTACCTTTTCCTGGAATATGTTGATCAAAGACATTCCGCATTTAGATGACATGTATAGTGAGTCCAGCATTCTTTTGGTGTGAAATACATAAATAACCGTACCAAGAAATTTTAGCTTCTGTTATTGTTTTATTGCTTTATAATGTAAATGATCTTTTACTCATCAGACACACTATATCCACTATAATTAGTTGCTAACAGTACTTTTAATGAATCAAGGATCAAAAGCCGCAATGAAATTCAATTACTGTTCGGAGTTCTTATATTACAAGGTTGGTATTATATTGTGTAACAAATGTTACGGAGTTGTAAAACCGTCCAAATTATAATTATATTAATACCTAAAAATAACGTTCCTGGAATTGGCTTGAATGCCTAAGTCAAAGATATGTCGTTATGATTAGAATTTCTAAAATTATGAATGACAAGAATATGCAAAAATCATTAATTTAAAGACACAACATCTAGATTGTTCAATTGTAATAAGAAAAATCGTTTCACATCGAAAGAATTAGGTATACTTTGCTGACGACATTGATGTACCTACACTTTGATGTTAGATTAGCAACAACTTTTGAATGGACTATTGATAATATTATAACATCTGTTAAAATCCATAGACGATATAATACTAACATAAGAATGTTTTTATTTGCAGCGAAAGTAAAACGTATCGTATAATACCGGATGAAAAACGGTACTTTATAAGGAGAACCGCTTTTTTTAAAAACATTTTAATCATGAATTTTCCCGTATTATAATAGTTTAGTGATTAAATTAGATTTTTTTCATACATCACATTATATCTTTTTTTTTTCTAAACAATTGTATCGTGCACAACATTAGTTACCCTAACACATTTAGATCACATATCTGAGGTTGATTTTGTGTCAATATTATATGAGGAAACGTTTAGGACATGTTTTCATGTAACATAATTTCTGGAAATTAAAATCACTGAATAAATATAAAATTAAAATTAAAAAGTTTATAAACATAAAATTAAAATGATTTTTTTTACTAATCTTCAAGAAAACCTGTAGAACCCAAACAGTATCGTTCACAAAAAACGATAATTGCATTGTTAAATGGACTTATGCGGTGATAAACTGAGAATAAATGCCCTATATAAAAACGTCACTTAAAATACTGTGATGCATATTAGAGAACAGGACTTAAATTCTAAAATCAGAGCAAATCGTTTGAAAACAAACGATAAAAACATTACGAGCCGCATACAATAAATACACATTAATGTCTCAGAGGATTCTGTTGTACGGACGGCAACAAACACTCTTACGTAGCATATGTATATCCTATTGCAATCATAATAAAGGCGGTATTATTTAAAATGTATGTGGATTACAGTAGGTACATTCCGTGCGGTTTCCGACTAGTTTTATAAAAGCTGCGTTCGGCACATGAAATAACATGCGCCTGTTTGCTATATAATCAATATTTAAGACACAAATGAATACACATAAGTGCAATAAAATTGCCTTTCATGATACAGGATCTAATTGGAAGGTGAATTATTGAATAAAAACACGAGTTCTCCTTTGGTGAAACGTTATTGCAGCAATTTTTATAATTTATTAATTGTATTGATATAAATAGTAGCTAAAGACTTTCAGAGTTATAGTATTATAAATTGAGCTCGAATTTTTAAATTAAAAAGTATAACACAAACTAGGCTATTAAAGGACAGGAACAATGATTGCGCCCGTCCGAACAATCGATTCAATGCGTAGATGTCAGAGAGCATGGATGAAACAAGAAAAAGCCTTGAGCCAACCAGTTATTACACTAATCGCTGCGATATAATTCCCGAGTCAACTTAAACACAGGTTCCTTGCGGATCGAAATGCAAACATGGCGGCTGCTTTGAGTTCGATACCGCGGGAAAGGATACGTGCGGCCTGTAAACTACGAATTTTGTATCAACCAAACGGGTCTAATGCTTATTGTTATTATTGTTTTGCGAATATTTTTTTTTTTATTATTATGTTTCAATTAATAAAGAAAAATCGTTATTACAGTCATAGAAAATAACAAATTTAAATATATATATGGATAAAAAACTTTCTTAATTAAATAAATAAAATTAGTAAAACATATTGATTTGGGTTTTTTTTTTTTTGACAAATGATATCGTAGTTTACAGGCCGCACGCCGGTTCATTTCGGTCCGTCAAAACGTGGCGCAAAACTCCTATGTTTCTTTTTATAACGCGTCTCCCGTCCGCAATGCAAAACGGTCACTACAACTCTTAATGTCCTCATAAATGTTTCAGTTATTCATTACTACACTAACTGGGTGGGTGATCGGTCCTAGATCATAAAATATTATAATTAATTTATAGTCATTTACCGATGAGTTTATAGTCGGCATTTTAAGTTCTAAAATCCGTACATAACTTATTTCTAACTCTATAAAATGAGTATTAATAATAAATAAATTCCTATTAGTGATGTCTAATATATAACACTTTTAATGTATTTCCTCTTAATCAAGGTAACATTAACGACCAGCAATGATACCTTGTGCAAAGGGCTACTTAAAATTACAAAATTTTATGTTCAATTTAAATAATGATTATGCAAAAATAATAAATTATATAGATATTTAATAATATAGAAATTGAATATTATTAAGTTAAAACTATCATGTATTAACTTAATAATAGGCAAATAATACTAAAAATTTATATATTTTCAAATTAACGTATAATAAGAAAAATCAAGACAAGTAATAATTCAAACTGTATATTGTAATACTCAGTCAAATAAAGAATTCAAAAAAGGAATGAAATACTAATGTGAATTTAAATAATGAAGTGTATATTAAATTTAATAAACAAGATAATCTCATAGTATATTGGAGGCATAACTTTGAAGTCTTGCTTATTTACTATTTATAGTATGGAAATGCGCACAACATTTCAGTTAACTAAATTCGACGTTTATTACCGGCTTGATACACAAATATTTATTAGCTTAAAATAAATTAAAAGTATAAATTTCAATATATTATACGGTTAAGCGTACATATAACATCGTGACGGCTCAAAATCCTGTTTGATGATGCCTCTACATTGATCACCTGTAGTGAATTTAAAAATCTATCACCTCCGAATATTTTATAAATTCCCTGTTTATTAAGCGGCTTATGTTAATTATAATATGCAATGCTCACGTTCAGGTTTGTTATAATGTGTATTTTTGGTAAATCATGCTTTGACACATTAACGTTCGTCGACATTTTGAGAAACTTTCTTGAACTCTCGCTCGATTGTAATCGTGAGGAAATGCGAAAATAACCCTTCTTCCTTTAGTAATAAAGTATACAAGTGAAGTTTAGTATATGTGGTCAATAATAGTAACTAATGTAAAACTTCCTTAAAGATATTTATGGATGGGCAATTAAGCTTCACTTCTTTTAGGGAAGCTATTAAAATGTAATATATTATGATCGTGAATCGGTACCTACGATTATTCTCTTATCCCCCACAAGGCAAATCCTCGTACTATCTGACTATATTTTAAGTTACTCCACAAAATTAAATGTCATCCCACATATAAAGTACTATCGCCAATAAGACAAACCTTTAGCACGATTTCCTGACTTTATTTGTTCGTGTCACAGCAATTATCAATTCGCAATTAGCGTGACTGATACCGCCAACGTACTAAATATATTATGGTTATTTGATAAGTGATTGACTTAATGTGAATTTGGGAGTTTATTTGAGTGAAATATCAACAAATGACATACATACTGTTGTTTTCTTTTTTATGAAATGGAGAAAATAGACAACAAGATATAGACGTAGTATAATTTAATAAAGAATTAAAACAGGCAAATAATATTAAAAAGATGAATTATTTCATGACAATCAATACTGTTCTTTTTTATGTTTCGAGGTACGATAATTAAACCATGCAATGGTATAAAATAAATAAAATGATAGTATAATATTCCAAACACATATAATGAAATAAGGCTTTCTCCAGGTGAAAAATATTTTTTGAATCTAATTTCAGAACTCCGTAAAACGTTACAAAAAATGTTTCTGTTTTAAAATCTTAATACCAAAAAAAGTTACAAGAAATAATTCTTACAGAATTACAGTTAAAAAAAAAACAGAAGCCGTTGATAAGATTTTTTTTTTCAGATTTCTTTACCTGTAACAAAATTAGACAACAGCGCCCTCTCGTATCAGCACGGATTACGATGTCGCCCGCTGAAAGCTGAAAGCTTCAGACGCGTAGTGATTGTGTACATTACCACTTACTAAATTGGATACGACCCTCACCTGAGAATACTGGTACAATGCAAATATTCGCATTCGTTTTGTACAAGTTCGGCGTACAGGTGGCTCGTTGGGTGTCGTTTTACATATTGTGAGACTAAGTTTTCCGGTCGGAACCGGGTAGCACGCCCATTGCTTAATCATTAATTGGCCCCAGTCATTCAATATCTGTTAGCGGTTCGGATACAAAAGCTACCCCAAATCTTCGAAATCTTTACATCCGCGTTATTCAATGATAGTATAAAATGTAACGTGATATTTTTGAGCGATTTGTTGTTCGCAGATGGGTGAAACAGGAAATCTCAAACTTGTTACTGACTACTGTCTTTTGCATGTTTTTCATCAAAATATCATATAACATATGTTTGCATGTGCATCGTCAATATCGTTTAATACTATAATATTATATTATTTCCTTTCTTGTAGACTATAAACATCCCCATATAAATTAATAATAGTCATTCCGAACCTTATTTATTGCACACAGTTTTATACTGCTAATCATATATTAGTAATGGAATAGAACGATTATCCTATATTTAATACCGTCATTAAATAGAATTTTTATAATTGAAACAAAACAAGTTCTATATGTGATCCCCGTTACAACAGCTGGCTTTAATAAAGCATTGTCGTGAGAAATTCTATACGTCAACATCGTAAATTGCAATATAAGCCGCGAGTGAAAATATTCTCTAGGAACATAAACAATAAATCACTATTTTAATTAGAAATTATATACTTCAATATTTATTTATAAAGTAAAACTATAGAAACATCTTATAAATAAAACTTTTATATTCACCAAAAAAATGTTCGATCGATTCCCGCTTTAAATAATTTAAAAAAAAACAATATTAAAAACATTTTCAACCTTCTTAGTAACCTATAAATGTTAATAAAAAAACTTAACATAGAACACGGACCACAGAGGAGGATTAAAACTAAATTAAAAATAAAACGGACCCCGTCTATAACGTCAATTCAAAAAACAATTTGTAAATCTTCTAAGCTAACGTCGGCTATTTATTTAACTGTACAAATCCCTACTGTCTTAAAGCTCACGGGCCAGGTAAAGGGAATGTTTTTTTACTTGATTCGTGAGGGCACGTCACTCGTACGGATTATTATTTTTGTAACATCTGCGAGTGTAATTCTAACTAGATACTAATAGATAACCGCGGATGTTTTTTATGAGATCGCGTTTTAACCTTTTGTGTACGTGACGCCGAATGCTTTTTATTTATGGGGAGCGCGTATGGCTTGATATGAATGAAAGTCGCACTTGGCACCACTTGTTACATAATTAAAAAAAACTGATTCCATGTTCCTATATATAAATATAACATATAAAATCAATACTTTATGTTATTTTATGAAAATGCATTTGTTGAAAAAAATATTTATTCAATGGTTTTATATTTCTTTTATCGAATTACTCGAGTCATGAGATGCCACCAATTAAGTAATCAGAACAGTTTGTATGTAATGGTATCTTCAATAAAACATTTTAACGTAGTAAGATTTACTCCGAAGCTAATCAAAAAGTTCAAAGAATCATCTGTAGAAATATGTACTTACATCTATAATACAAATATATTTTATTTGATACCAATATATAAGAAATGGAACGCAAGTGTTTAATATTTATTTAATTTATATATTGCATAATAAATGTATTTATAAAACCGGAGAGTGTAAGTGCGATCTGCAATGTGCGATCCCAAAATAATAAATTCAATCCAATCCACTTAATATTTTTTGCCACAAGTGCGACCCTTAGCAATCCTCGCATATGCCAGAGTAAGGTTCATTGTGGTCTGTGATCATCAAACAAATGTCCGATTTTTAACCGGCTTTTGTGATTCGTTAAGTGATTACTATCAAAAGAATATTTAATTTGTTCTACTTTGTGGTTTAAGTTTTTTTTTTTTAACTTATTCCACTAACTAGTAATTATAATTCCTCTATGAATGGGAAAACGTATAAAAACAATTAATTTAATGTGCATTATTTTAATGCGGTACTCTCAGATATTATGGCAAAATCAGATTTAGATCCTAGACGCCATTATCGTCAAGGAAAATTTTTGCGTCAGAAAATATCATACATCCGTACATCCCGTCAGCGTTACGTATCTACTTTTGTATTTCAAATATTACCATAATTTGCTTCAATATATATTCACAAATATTTCATATTCTTGCTGTCTGTTAACTAAAATTACATTAAGTAAGATAAATGTCTTTATTCATTTCTGAGAAGCTTCTTAGCAAATACAAAACAACCATTTTTAAAATCGCATATACTTACTATGACCGTAAATTCAAACATCGACAATTACTTGCAACTTGCAATGACTTATTGCTATGGAATCTCCTCTATCGCAATACTTATCTTAATGCATTTGCGTCTTAGTTAGTGTTGACACAAGACATTTAGGCTTTTAAGCATTGAACTCTTAAATTTTTTCGTTTAACATTTTAGGAACATGACAGATATGTTATCAAAACGATTACTTGCCTTGAAAGAAAACCTTTTTCTTAAATATACAAATTTATGTGTAAAAGAATAATAATTTCAATCAACGTAAGCACACTTAATTAATTTTATATCAAAAACAATATTTTAAGTAAATCTCTCTCAAAATGTAATTCGCTACGTCGTCTAAAGTCTATGCTCATTATCGCTGCAAATCTTCACACTTCTACTTATCCTCTTAGCATGGCTTTTAGAGCCTCCAAGATAAAAACTATAGAGACTCATATGACTAATAACTCACAGATGTAACATGCATCAAAAATAAAGATTAGGGTATAAGGTGCCCGCCCTTTGAACTGATAATTAAAAATATGTTATTATCTCCAATCTAAGAACCACCCAGGTAACTTTGCGGTGGTTTAACGGATGTAATTAAGTTTTACACTAAATATTTATGTATATACAGTCATTTGGTTATATTCATTTAATAAATCAATTATTTTTTTTCAAAAAAAGCTTTTATTGTACTTTACGAATATTAATTAAAATTTAGTCCCACTTACAACAATGAAGTTAAAATTAATTAATTTTTTTTTTTCAACTAATACAAACAGAAAATAATCATGTAAGTACTATTAATCACATTTAAAATTTAGAATATCACTTAAACAAAGTTTTGTAAGACGGTATAAACATCTCAGAACTCTCAATGTTATAAACAAACGTTTGTTAACAACAAAATCTAAAGATACAGAGTGGACGTTCACCTGGAATACTTAACCAAAAAACTAAAGCATCTCCATTAATTTGCAGAAAACCATCCTAAATATAGAAGTGAAATGATTGTTAGGCTAGCAAATTATTTCGTAACCTTAAACATATAACGAACAACCCCAGTTTCAAATAACGAACACTTGGACATAGTTCTTTGAAAAAAAATATTCAAAAATAGATCAAACAGCGTATTATGATACTACAAATGTAAAGATACCGTGCCAATCATAAAAACATTAACGTGTTTGTTTTGAAAAAATTAATGGACTAATTTCGACCAGGAACATATGCGTGACATTCTTCGCCTTCAACACGTCCCCTGCGAATTTAAATTCGTTATTCCTTAGCTCTTCCTTCCACCAATGATCAGAGAATCCAAAAAAACCAACTCCACCCATCAGCGGAAACAGCTGCACTATAATAATTACTACAGCACTGTGTAAGCGGTGAGCAAATGTTGATAAATATACTTTTTTTTTATAGTATTTTGACATAATCAGATATAATAATTTAATAATAATAAGTTCACTACATATTTAAACTATAATAATTTGAATTATGGCGATAAATTTTATAGTGGCCATGAAAAGCACTTATCAATCTTATCTCCCGTTCGTTTCTCAGGAACATTTTAATCTCATAGGAAAATATAATTGAAAATAAATGGTATATAGTCTTAATTCTGAAACGTAAATTGACTAGTCCCAGATGCGACTTAACTAAGCTTATCGTAATCAAAGTAGATAACTTTTGATTGCAAAACCTGACCGTAATCGAAATCTGTCAAGATATTTCATATCTTATTTTAAAAATCGAATTAAATTAAACTCACTTCATACCTGCACATAATAAATGTTAAAAATATAAAGACTTTATCAAAAGAAACACGTTGAAAAGTGAGGATGAAATATTTGATGAGAAATGATTATGCCATTTATTCATGAGATAACGGTTTTATATTATTGGATCTCACATCCTACGCGTGACTATAAGTAAAGTTAAAAATTTTATTGACTGTTATTATATTCATTGTTAGTTTCTATTCAGCCATGAGCTATTCATTAAAAAAACTTTCCAAAGTTTTGAGCATTCCCTTCGAGTGTAGACGAACTGAATGTTTGTACATATAATCAACTCAGTCTCAATGTCCAAAACCTTCAGTTTATTAAAACTACGTAATAGACAATGTCTAGCAATACTTTTAAAATGATTTATATAAAACAACAGCAAAAATTGGCTTCGATAAAAAGTAATTCCTGTTCATTTTTGTATCATCATTCATACATCAATCTTTACTTTGAATTCAGTTTTCGTATCAATAGATATGTACATTATAATAAAATCGTATAAGACGATAGCATCACAATCTCCGGTCAAAAGCTAAAACGTCGTTTATAGGGACATAAACGTTTATAGAATCATAAAGCAGAACCAATCTATTGTTTCGAACGGCCTACGTCTTCGGTCGACATAACTAATCGAGCCATTCCCCTTTTTGTTTTCAACGGACACATTATCAATTGTCACCTCGACTTTAGATATTTTCCACGCTAGTTGATGTCTGGGTTTCATTTGGAACTGGTTTTGGATAAAGTACCGTCTATAAACGATAGGGTATCGTATTGCACAGGAAAAAAGGTGATGAGTGTTTGAATTGTAAGACTATTGGCGTGAATAGATTGCTTTAGGACGAAGACATGGTCCGAGACGATAAATACGATTTAGAACTGCTCATCTGATATGTGAACAAGCCGGATCATGTTTCACTAAATAATTATGTTATTTGCCGTTACCGTGATTCCCGTCAAAGTTATTTTCCGTCTTATTCATCCGGGTAATTAGCAATAACAAGATCCTTCTTTATGAGCTTCCCAAAATGATGTGTAATATTTCCGAGATTTCTTTCATATATCTAACTCTTCTGTCTTTATATTTACACAAACATAATTCATTGTAAAATATAAAACGTATTTATTTTATTTAAGATAAATAAAAATCGCCGAAACCATAAGGTATTATTGGAGCAAAGACATTTTTGATGTTGTTCTACAGTTCAAACATAGAATTATATATTATTACAAGAAACTTAATACGTCCTATGGAGTTAAAATCGGTCATGTAATGTGTAGAATGTAGATAGCTCTTGACAATGATGTATTGTCTTACAAAATCAATTGCTCTCTGTATTAAACAGTTAAATAAGGAGAGACATCGAAGTGCAATCAAAAGTCAATTACATCGGTATTTATTCATCCCGCGTCCAACGATGATTTATAGTTTCGCAGCGGGTTAGCGGCGCGCGCGCACTGTCGCGGCGACTTTTAAAAAATAAGTTCCTTTACACACATCAAGATTGAGTCAAAATAAGAATGTTATATTATTTTATTATTCATTTTATAATATAATCTAAAGCAGCGTGATATAACGATGAACTGTTCACAATGATTGATTTGTTCATTCAATTTGTAACAATATAGTAAGTCTGTACTCAGCCTAAAGCTCACTGGCCACGCCGCGATCTTATCCCGTTTGATCAATTTAGATAAAATAAATATTTATACATTCAACTTTGGACGGGCGAATAAAGTTATTCGTTAAATTGATTATGACGATGAAATTTTTTTTTCATACTCTCGCCTCTATTCAATCAATTGATGATAGATACGAATTTATGGAGATGATGTTATGTTATGGGAACGAGCATGTCATAAATTAAGATTAAGGTTAAATGAAAATAGAAAATAATTAAAAATATTAATTTATTTTATGTATACTCTGCATTTTGGAAGCGTAATAAATACGTTTTTTTTATATTTTATGTAATCATTACATCACAAATTATATACTTAAAATAAAACATAACTATTTACAATTGACTAGGGTACATTTCAGTTCTACAACAGTTTAAATATTATTCTACTTTGTTTTATACACATCTCACTTCATTCGTAAGGATAGATAAGTACCAAAATTATCACAAAACAGTCATAGTTCCCTATAATGAAGACAGTAAAGGTATTATACATGCAGTAACCTAACAACACTCAAGTTATTTGAAAGGAATGTATTGCTTTTAAATATACAAGTATATTTTATAATGGTTCAACGTGCTTTCATGATAAACAGGTACAATTTCATGACATTAAATTATATTAAGTAATATCGTGGCAATAAAGAGGTACTTGTAGTACATGTATTCTTGAACAACATATACTGGAGGATACACGTCAATTTCTAAACTTATTAGTATTCGTTCAGCACCAACTTATCTCTTAAAATAAAGCATCTTAATACTATAACAGATATATACAGTATAGGTTTATCCATATTAATTTAAATCACATTTTTCGTTTATACAAAGTAAGTCTTTCTTACATTAGTGGGTCTTGTATTAGACATAGCTATTTGTTGGGCGGGTCTTAATGGTCTCTCCTCGCAGGGATGGTTGTCGATGATACGTAACTATGGTGGTGAGGCAACCGATCATCCGGTCGTCCTTCACTGCTGGCAACCGAACATGTCTCGTCTTCGGTACTCCGCGCCGAAACCTCAGCACTGGCACTAGTTGAATGCATCGGACTTGACATAATAGACATTTGACGATCCATTCCATACTTGTACCAAGAATCATGAGAAGTTGGAGGAGCTGTATACCTCAAATTCACGTGCCTTCCAAACCCCTCCCTATTACCAGTTTTTATATTATTAGCGTTATGTATCGTCCGATTTGGTAACGTAACGTCCACGTCAGGCAACCAAAAATTTAATTTCTCTAAACAATACTTTTCACCCCACAGTATCACTGTACACGTTTTAAGCAACACTTTCAAGTCTGGATCGATACTTATGGCACTTAAGTCAGTCGTTACGAGAAAGATAATTTTTTGTCGCCTATGTCGCACATTCACTGAGTTTATAGCACATTGAACAGCCGCTTTTGATGCCGGCATATCCCACTCTTGTTCTAAAAAGCTTGTAGATAACACTATTATAAGTCTTTTTGAACTTTCTGCTGCACTAACTAAATTATCACTAGATCGTCTTTCGATTAACTGTAAATCTCGATGTTGTAAGCACAGAGTATGGCCCAACTGCTCTAACTCCGAACTCACGACACGCATGACGCCTTCATCTTGTGGATTATACATAAAGAAAGCGGCAAAGCGTTTGTTTTTGTTATCATTCACATCCTTCGAGGCGGAACTAAATACTCTTATACCATATTTTGAGTGCATCCACAGTTTAAAATCGTCTCTAAACATAAAAAGGAAAGCACACATAAGCAAAAGCACAGTTACTGTTATCAATCCAGCCACGATATACGGGATGTAATTCTCAACACTATCATTTGATTCAATAAATAATCGTTTCTGAGTCTCCGTTCCTGTTTCCTCGGTGGTAGTCTCAGCCTTACATTCTTTAGAAACAGTTGCTATAGTTTTGTTCATCGGTTGACCATGAGCAAAGAAACACATCATGTTATCCGTATCTTTGGATTTTTTAATCAACCATTGATTTAGTTGTGCTACATCTTTACAGTCACATATCCAATTGTTCCCCTCCACAGATACTCTCGTACGTGGATTATTGTCGGTAATAACTCGCCATGGCATGTACTCAACGTAACCGTTATTATCTAGACTCAAATATTCCAAAGAAGGCAAATAGTTAAAAGTGTCATTTTCAATAAACCTTATGTTATTGTCTTGCAAATAAAGTTCATTCAGGTTTTGTAATTTTGTAAACTGTGTATTTCTTAACACCTCCAATTTATTATTCTCCAAATGAAGTACTCGTAATGATTCAATACCATTAAAAGTTTTATTTTGTATTAAATTTATATTGCTGTTATTAAGATATAAAACTTGCAGGCGTTTTTTGCCAATGAAAACATGATTTCCAAGTTCTTTAAGATCATTTCCATCTAAATAAATTTCAGTAGCGTCCATTGGTATTTGGTCTGGCACATGGTCATAACCACCACTTGAGCAATCTACTACGTTTGAGCTCCACGTGAGGTCATGATAGCAGGAGCATTTATCTGGACAAGTCATTTTACAGTCACATGCATCAAAATCGCAACAGTGACATAAAGTAAAACAATGTGATTCATATTCACATAAAAATTCAAACGATTTGACTTCCAACAGTAGTACATCTGAACTACTCCTTGAATGTGTTAGGGAGCATCTCACATTTTCTAAATCCATTACTCTGGGACGCTGTCTAAGTTCACTTAATTGGTTAATTCTTTGTAGCCATTCCATTGTACAGTCACATTCGAAAGGATTCTCACTGATATAGAATTCTGGTAGATCTCTATCCTCAGGAACAAAAGAAATTGCGAATGCACCAACATCTAAAGTCTTTATCTTGTTTGAATATAGCATAACTTTGTTTAAATTATACTTCTGAAGAAATGTTCCTGGATTTATTTTCTCAATATTATTGTTATTTAATACTACTGTCTCTATACTACTTGGAAATGAAAATTCATCAATGTTTCTTATTTTATTGTTGCTTACATCAAGCATTTTCACATTACATGTTTCTTTAACACCATAAGTGTCCTCAAGTTTTTCTATTTTATTTTCGTGCATGTCCAACCATTCGAGATTTGTTGGTATGTGGCTATAGTCGAACCACAGTAATTCATTGTTTGAAACATTTAACCAGACAAGAGGTTGTGTTTTAGTAAAAATTCCTTTTAAATCTACTAACTTATTTCCATCTAATACTATGGCTCTTAACTGTAAGTTAGAAGCAAAAGCTCCATCATCTATTTGATCAATATTATTGGAAGCCAAATTTAATATTTGCAATGATGGTAAGGCAGCAAATGTGTCTTTGAGATTTTTTCGATTTTATTTCCCACTAGTCGTAAACCAAATAAATCATCCAAGCCTTCAAATAAATTTGTAGTAACTTTTGTTATTCTATTCATTCCCAAGTCTAGAGCTGTTAAAAATCTTAGAGTTTTGATAGCCTCAGGTACCTCAGATAATTGATTCCCGCTTAAACCCAAATCATGTAATTTGGTTATATTTTCAAAAGAACGCAAATCAACTTTCGTTATTCTATTTCCATCGAGGAATAGCTGATTTAATACGTATAAATTTGAAAAATGGTTACTATCTACCTCTACTATATTATTATGCGCCAAAGAAAGAGAATGTAGATTTTTCAAATAAGAAAAGGCGCCATCAGCTATTCGAGCTACGTTATTATATTCCAAACTCAAAAACTGTAGATTGTTTAAATCTTGGAACAATAGAGCATCAATCTTTGTTATTCTATTGTGCGATAAGTTCAAAACAATGAGACGCACTAATCCTGAAAATGTATCTCTATTGACCCATTCACTTGTCAGTTCGTTATAAGATAAATCCAATATTTGCAGTTGATCTAATCCTTCTAATAAACCGGGCGCCAGAACACTTAATGAATTGTTATTTAAATATATTTGTTTAATGTCTCGTGAAGATTGGAACATTTCTGGAGGTAATGCAGTCAAAGCGTTTGTTGACAAATTAAGCATTTGCAAATCACTTAATCCCACAAAAGCACGATCGGCGACAGTGGAAATTCTATTATTTTGTAAGAGCAACCTCTGAAGTGCTCGCAAGCTCGACAGACCATTGTCTGGAAGAGCACTGATTTCATTGAAAGACATGTCTAGTGTTTCTAGGACAGTATTACAGGATTTACCTGGTGCGGTTGGACCATTTCCCCAATCTGAGAAACCCAAATTCGAGATATCCTGCAACCTATTTAAAGTTATATTTAACTCTTTTAAGTTATAAAGAGGACAGAATATTTCAGAGGGCAAAATCCATATATTATTGTCACCAAGATCCAAAGTCCTTAAATCTGTCAGTCCTCTAAATGAATCGCGATGAAATTCCATTGACATTGCAGACCAATCCGTATTATGGGTCCGTATTGTTAAACTCCGCAAACCGCTCAATGGCGACAACACAGCTGACGGCACGTATCTTATTTTACACAATTCTATTTTCATTTCTTTCAAGTTGTGAAATCTCGACAAAAGTTCAGTTCCCTCCTCTTTCCTCCGACCTATATCTAAAGAGCTCTCAAAGAACAGTACATCTGTGCAGTGAAGATCTAGCGACGTGATTCGCTGCGCTTGTGATGAACTAAGACCGGCCAGGAGGTCGGTTGCCCCTGCGGCGGTTCGAAGCGAACATGCAAGCTGAACTCGCGTAGGTTCGCCCGCGCCGCCGGACACACGCTGCCACTCGCACTCCTGTGGCGCCTCCGCCACTCGACTCGTCAGGGACGCTGCACCGACACACTGGTGCATCTGACTCCATACCGCGTACACAGTCAACAATCCAAAAAATAGCATTTCGATCACTTTATCCAACTCTAACTATTTAATACGTCACTACTAGTATCGTTGTATACGCACACATTTCTACGCTAGTCCGGATATAGTCGGAAAACTTTTTGAATTTCCCGTCAAACTTGTTTCGACTTACGATACATAACGGACGGTGCGCTATCGGATGCGCTACAACACCACTCTCGTTGAGTATCGTAGTACGACTGACTGACTGCGAGCTGTGAGCATGAGGCGAGAGTCGTGCCTCCCCTTCCCCCCTCGACAGAGTCGCTCCTCCCCCGACAGAGACACCTGATATCAGTCTCTCTGTTGTTTGAAAAGTTCACAACGGCAACAAGTTGCTCACAGCACGATTGGCATGAACGGGAGCGTGCTTGGCGAGCTTTTATAAACACGGCGCTTCTTACTCTGTTTGTTTTTACCTTATCATAATTATTCAGTACAAATTGCATGATTCGTGTTTCGACTAAGTATTAATACCAAAAAGTACTTTTTACCCTCTACATGAAATATTCAATTATAACTACAAATCTATACAATTCTTCACCGATATTTAAGATAGGAAAACAACTGACCAACTAATTGTAGAGAACATGCATACGGTAAGCTAGAATAAAATATGTGCAATGAGCATAATTTCTTTTGAATTGATTTCGCTTTGTTCCATATCTCCAATGAATACCTGAAATAATGACGCATTTAGCACTTTGCGATAACCCGCCTCTTATCAGAGGGACTTGTTAAACCGTTCAAAGTGACATCATGACTTAAGAGTTTCCTTCCACATTTCTCGCAACCGAAATACTTAAATCCTTTTCTAATACATTAGCCGGCTTTGTCATTACTTTATCTTACTCAAATACACTTTGGTAAATAGGTACGGTCTCGACACATAGAGAGGTCTTGTTTGAAGACCTAAGTAATACATTAAAAGTAAATACAGTCTTGTAAGTAATATAGACATTTAAATTTAAAAATAAGACTATATTATTATTTATTTGCACAATATCATATAATCGATTGAAAAGAGCTTTAATTATTTTTTTTAATCAAACTAACTGCTTGACGAATTTTCGTATAAAGATTAATTCACAAACAATGGTACTTCTAATATTTATTTTGTAATGTCAATCAGATATGTCGAATACATCGACATAATGGCACAAGCATTCAATGATTGCACTCCAGTATAAATGAAGTCGGTAAGCATAAAAGACTTTTATTAGCACCGCGGTTAACTCAACAAAGAGGTAACTAATCAAAAAAGGCTCTTTAGTACTCACAGTGGTATAAGTTGTTCCCTACAACATGATTATGTACTTTTCCTCTCAATATTTACACATATATGCAAATTACTTAGTTATTGATGGAAGTAGTTATTAAAAAACATTAACTAATACATCTCGCTTATAATGCATGTCTTAATCACCGTTTTACAAATACATAAAACGAATAGCATGTTAGGCGTAATGTATTATAATAGAAATGTTAACGAAGTAAACAAACAAATTATTTATGAATAACTAGTGTTTTAATATAAAGTTATAAATATTAATTCTCCGTAACACTAAACAGTGTCATTAGTGTACAACCAGTGACGCCCTCTGGTTCAGGAAGTAGTAAATCATACTAGTAACTAACTGCTACCGTCTTTACTGGAATCGCGCTTGATGAAGGGCTGACGGATCACATTAATTTTATAAACCAAAAAGTCTCAGTAATATTTTAATTTACATCAACTCTAAAAACACCAAAAAATTACTTCACAAAGGTAGTAATAACTCGCTTCGCTCAGGTATAAAAGTTAAACTCAGAAAGCAACGCCATCTAGAAAATAACACTGTAACTAATTGACACAAATGCACCTTTTATTTATTTTTTAAAAAGTAAGATATTCGAAATTTTGTGAACATAATCGGGTTTCGTTTTACTTGTTTCAGAGCTCTCAATACACTGGAAGTCGTTAAGAAGGTCCGATTAAAACGATCATCTAGTTTTTATTGCGCACACATCCTGCTCAGGAGACTTCTAAAGAAAACAAAATTTCACCGGATCTGTCACCATAATCGTTTGATGTGCTATGAATCAAGAAGAGCTTGTTAACGTTCAAGCTATTAATCAAAAACACATGGCATTGATATTGAGGAATATATTAGATTTATAAGGCTATAAATTAACTCTATCATAATGTGCTCAAGTTAAAATATGATACAACTATTGACTATAAATTTAAAAATACCTTCTGGAATGATTTTATATTATTATTATTATTATTTTATTTTACTTGTGCTCCAACTGCATTTGGATATTTGAACTGACGATGCTATTATGTGCTACATTGGGGATGATTAATTTTTTTTAATAAGAAAATATTAAAATTATGCAAACCTCCTTTAATAAAAAAAAGATAAATATAACTTCATGTGTACATCGAAGAAGTTATTTAACTTAAATTTCAATCAGACAGGACGGATGCTATTAATTTAGGGGTCGACAACTCATAACAACAATAATACCTCATGCCGTATGAAAACAACATGTGACTTTGATCGCCATATCCAACCACATTACAAGTTAGCTTCCCGCCAACTGTTACCCACATTATCTGTCAATAAATAGATTCTATTGTGCCCCTGTGAAAAAAAAAAAACGCATAAATCGAATCCATCTTCCTATGCCATTCAGTTCCACTCTTACACCGAGGTCCCTAAAGACCCATACTTTTGGCAGTAAACGTCAAAATATTTTCTATCAGTTGTGCTAATGGCTGCAGTTTGTAAAGTCGGCATTAACTTCATATTGTTATGTTATCCCAGTATTATATTGCCAAATGGCATTCCTTGATCATGTTTGAAACATAATTCGTAGTATTATATGATTAATAGTTTATAAACCAATGAAGTAACCACTTGTTACAAAACTGTATACCATATTATTTAATATAATTATATATATATATATATGTATATATAATGAAATTCGCATTCCATTGTAATTCAACACCTATTTGGGTAACATGTACCAAATGTCTAGATTTAGTCAATATGTGTCAATGGAATTTTAGTTTTTAAATAAACTAAAAAAGTCAGGGTTTTTTTCTTTGTATACATTAAAAACAGATTTCTCTATCATATTAACTTAGGCATTTCCGAATTTGTGATATCTTTTGACTATTTGCTATATAACCGTTTATTAATATAAAAAACTGTAGCTGAGACCTATTTTAGTTATTGTTTTGTTAGTGATCACTGTGAGGTATTTATTACATATCATTTTTATATTCTTTAGATTTGTACGTCTTCTACCATGTTTTAACAATCGGACAAAACAAAATTAATCAAAGATACAATTCAAATATCTAATTTGATCAGTATTTTAACGCGAGTTATGTATAGTCACACTGAATTTCACGTTTCTCATTCATAACCTATGTTATTACGTAAAAAAGCAAACTTCTGATTGTACTGATATTAAATAACAAATGAAATTATTAACAATTTTTTTAGTTCATAAACTATATACGTAAAAGTTTTTTGAAACTTGTTGTATGGCAATTTATCTAACACGATACGTGGTTATACATACATATGTATAAAAATATAATTACATTGTAAATCATATTTTTTTAAAAATCACAATAATAATATTTTCCTCTAAAATAATTTGAGTTTCATACCCTAAATAATATTGCGATATTACAAAAATTATAATCGTAATATCTATTACAAACAGTACCTAACATTTTAATGTTTCCCCAAACGATATTGAAAAAAATATCACTACTAAAGACTAAAGTGATGTATGCCGCTGTTTGAAACTATATACTTATATTATAATGACATTACACTACAAACGACGGTCGCCGTGATTATTCAATTTCACCAAAACTCTGATTAGATTATTCCGTTATCATAAGAAATTCGTTAGACGTGGAGCGCAAAAAAATTTATGATGAGAATTCAAGCCCAATCCCCAGATACTTGACGAAATTCGAATGAATGTAATGCCATTATGATTAGCATTATTTGCTTCGTAGGGGCCGTGGATTCCGGTTTTCAGAATAAAGCGAATTTAGCCAATACAAAACATTTTTTATAAAGCACTTTTTAAATTCACCTCAAACATCTGTGTTCGATCTCCGACAACGGCGGCTTAATCGCATTTGTTACGCCACATGTTATTAATAGACGAATGGTTTGTTTGAATATTTTGGTGACATCAGTGTTGTAACATTCACTATAAAATGTTAGTGGTTCTCGATATCATTTCTATAATGATAAGTAATATACTTTGTTAGATTTTTAATGTTGAATGATCGTCTCGAGTTATAATGACTGAGTATTATAAATAGTGAGTACACTCTAATAATGTATATTTTTTAATATTATAGAACAGAAACAGTAGTAAAGAAACTATCACAATTAAATGACAAAAAAGTTTATGTCATTATCTAAATCGTCAAAGACTTTAAAAAAATCTATAACTTTTGGATTTAGAGAAATTTATGTGGGGATTTTAATAAATAATTAGATATAGACGAATCTGTAAACATTGAGCAGAAAGTTTTTATTTTCTACCACATTTTATAGATCTGGTTAATCCGGTTAGCTTTGTCACGGACGTTTAGGACTCGCTGCACTAAATATGAATCTTTACGCTTTTACGTTGACATTAATCACAAAAGACCGGCTGATTTATAGAACAACAAGCCGTTGTTACGTCCAGTTTAGTATATAGTGCTTATCATATAAGGCGCCAACAAAGGAATAGTACCTACTCATAAATCATAACTCCTAATAGCTGAATATTTAAAGTGACCACCTTACATAACTAAAAGTGTCGTCCAAACTTAATATGTACTGAATAACTGACAAAGAGCCTCTATTACAGAAAACAAGTTTTACTGTTTTTAATTTAGGTCGCTTTAACATAGTAATTGTATGTTATGAAAACCTTTTATAATTTATTGCCTTAACCAATGAAAAGGAACACACAGACGTTATTTTTACGACCTAAGAAGTATTTACACGTAAGTACTCATATAATTTATGAGAAGCTTAACTATATGATAGGAATATATGAATTCATGTGGCTTTTGAATTGTACCATTATTTCACGATCAAAGCAAAAAGCAAAAGCAAATCCTCGCATAGCTTTATAAGAATAACAGCCTTTAAGGCTTATTTTATCATTTAAAATTTCAAACAAATATATTCGTACAGCACACACGTTGTTATATTTAATATTTATACCTAATATTACGAGAAACGTAATATTTTCGCAATATCTTAATTCTTAAATACAAACACCACTGTGCAATAGTCTATCATGTATCACAGCAGGTTAAATATATTACACAGGTATGTCCGAAACATTGATATCTGTCTAAACAAAAATACACAGCATGTAACAAGCTGGAGATAAACTGATAAGCATAATAGCTTGCTCGAATAAATAATAACATGACACGTTTGTTCAAATGTACAGAATGAGTGATGAAAGATTGACGGCGGAGATATGAATTTTGTGATCAATTGAATGATCGCAGTCAGTTCACACAATAAATCCTTTTTTTTGTTTTTGTGAAATCAAACAACAGGCGCGCCGGTAACCGGAGAACATTCAAACGTGAGTCCTAGAACTGCAAAAGAGACAGTCATTGTTTTCCACATAATTGATTCGTATATTGTATTATATTGCTTTGAATTAAGTCGACTTTGCATTCTAGATAATGTCACTTGAAAGTATTTATGCCTATCGAAGTATTTTTATTACGTATTATTCAAGCACGCTAGAAGTAGGATACGAACAAGCTTTAAATAATATTTCCGCACTTTATAGAAAACATTTGCAAAGAATGTCTCATAAATTTTTGAACATCAAACACGATATAGCAACCAAAATACTGCATTGCGTTTCAACTATTATAAGAATCGCGTGTGTTCCATTTAATAGAGAATTCAAGCTTTGGTTTGTTAAATAACATTTATAAACGTTTTGATAACCCGTATGCAACAAAAAAATTGCACGCAACTTACACCCTAATTTAAATTTGATCTCGCTAGATAGAAATTAGGTTAAAATATTTTTTAGAGACTGTAAAAACCGTGTTATTTTAAAATGTAACTATAGATTTTTTTGAAAGCAAAGCGAGTTCTTAACTCTGATATGAATTATTTTACGAATTAAATTTTCCTCGTTTTTAATAAGATTAAGATTAAGTTATTATAAAAGGGTTTTAGTTATTAAGGTATTGTAAAAATAAAAGAAATTAAAATTTTACCCTTTTCATAAAATAATTAAATGTATGATTATAACATAATATATCGTGATTGTAATTTTCTTGCATTAAGAAATAAGAATTTATTTTGAGAACGAAAGTTATTCCTCATTCACATCTCATCTGCCCGTGATCACGGTTGCTGCAAAGTAACCGAAACTTCGAGAGTATGTAATTTTTTAATAATAAAATACGCATAGTATAATCCGAAAAATATTAGCGAAAATCTTAGATCTCATTAAAAAATATTCTGTTTCTTTGAAATAAAACTCGATTCCTAGCATCCATTTCAAAAGGTTCATGAATGTTGTAAAATCTGATTTAAAAAAGACTTTAACATGACAAAGTTACTTAACTCTGTCAGATGATTCAAATTATCAACTATAAGTCCAGACAGACAAACAGTCAGTCAAAACACAAAAATTAAGATATGGTATATATTTTTTTATAAATCAACAACTATCCCAGACTCTATATCGAATTTGTCTTTAATGACGCTTTAGTATATTTAATTGCGATGAAACCAGTTTCGGTGAGATCATCTTAAATCTTATAATTAAAACCAAAATCAAAATAAGCTCGCCACATATTCCATCTGTGTCAGTGACCGAATTTGAATGGTCAGAAATTTTTTCAGCGCTTTGATCTGTGGGTTCTTGCTTTGTGATACAAAATTAATGATTTTTGGTCATTGCATCGCTGCGTCTTCTTACAATAGGAACAGTGACAATAGTACCCTGCTGTCGGGTATATTGACGGTAGGATCGGCTACCTACGTTCCCTACCGAAGCTTTGTCTGCCAGAGTTTTGGTCACGTCATGACCCTAAGGAAGGTGAATCTGGAATTTTTACAAAAGAAGCCCTAATTATGAAACGGATTCTTTACGCATATTATTTATATTTCCAATTTGTTTTCATATCAACAACATTTTTTTGTATAACCACGCAACGTGTTGATGAAATATGTATTACAAACAATTTATGAAACTGATTAAATTTTATTCAAATAGTTATTATAAAAACTTTCGAAATCTCAGAACTTCTTCTATTTGTTCAGATCTTATATCTGAATCTAGCCCTAACACTGTAATGTTTCTAAATGAAACTACAATCTATAAATAAAGATTTTATTTTTAGTAAATATTGTGACAACGTAAGCATATCGAATATAAATAGCTAAATATATTGTAATATATGTAGCTTTAAGTATATGAGAATTCCTTTTACTTAGAAATAATAATACGGTTGAAATAAATTTGATTCCATTATTAAACGGGTGGGCGGTTTATAAACATGTTATAGAAAATTAAATGTTCAATTCAATAAGTTCCAGCTTTAATAAATTACGTATGTGTCTACGGTTATCTCGGACACCATTGTCGATTTCGGGTTTGAGGTATATAACAAGGGTGGTCTGTTATTACTCGATATTTGACCCAAATAAACGTTAAACAGCTATCAATGTGGACCCTGCGAGCGTCATTGTCATCGTAATTTATTACAGTTCAATATAATTTCATTAGCACCAATACCACCGAACTGTTTAAATATGGCCACAATTCTGTTGACGACACTGTCGTTGTTATGGGCAATAAATCGAAGGATTATCTTGTCCGTAGTCTGTGATTAGTTTTAATCGATGGCTAGCAATATATTGAAGGGAAAATCTAAAATTAAATTGTTTAAGCCAGGTTAATGACGGACCTACAATGATTTACGTTTTTGCGGCGTAAGTATGTAAGTATGTCTGGTAGCGGATTTATAAGTCTTGTTTTGGTAAACTAAAATTACGCATATAATTACTTTCAATGTTGTTAGCGTAATTCTAATGGAAGAATATTTATTTATTTAGAATTTAATCTCCCAACAATTTTATATGAGAAGGAATGATACAGTAAATTTTAAAGTTGTCAATATAGCACAAGATACATTGCTATAAGAAAAACGTAGGCGTTTATAAAATCCAACCTAACTAGAAATAAAATTGTTAACATGAAATGAAGAAGACCGTATTTTCACACAGAGTACTCGATTACAATTGTATGAGGAAACAATTGAGCAATTCAGAATTCGTAAAGCGTCTGCAAAAGATTTACTGAAATGACCAATAGACGACGTGAGGAGCCTTTCAAAATGTAATATTTACCTTAATGTGACGATAGACTGTACAGAAAATGTTCATAGTATTGAAACTTAGCAAACTAAAAGAAATCCAAAGTATCTTACGTGCTATATATTTTCTCAAACAATTGTATTACCTAATAGTATTCTATAACATTCCTTACAATATGCATTAAGTAATCTGTAATCAAAAATATTACAATATTACCGATTGGATAGCGAGTGTGAAATCTAAGAATTTACTACCTTTACTTTTAAATTAATTTGGATCATTTCCTCGGACACGCCATCTAAAAATGCCTTTTTTTACATCCATTAGCTTAATTTAATTCCTCAAGATACTACAAGTTTAGATAGGCAGCTTTAACGTAGTACTTTCATGTTTTATTCCGTTGGAAATGAAAAATCGTGAGGTTCTTTAAAACATTTTATATGTTAGTTAGAAAAATCTTTTTTATAAGCAGTAACATTTTATACTTTACCTGCTTTACAAATACATTTTAATTTTCTTACTTTACCATTTTAATCTCAATTTTTTTACAGGAGCAAAATTAAAAAGAACATTATATTTATATGAAATATTACCAAATTCGTCGTAGTTACTTAAGGGGTTTATCTCATACATACATTTCGTTACATCTTCGAAAATAAATTTTATGTATTAGGGTTCACAAAAGTATACGAATGATAGCAGTGGAAGGCCTTTGAGTTATGCTAATGCATCCTGCGATACCTCGGAAGTCATCCACGGTTTCGTCAGTAACAGATCTTAACAGCATATAAACATAAATATGTCCAATACCGCGTCACTAAAAAGCGATTGTTGTTAAATTGAATGGCGCATTAAATAAAAGAAGACTGACTCACGATAATCACGACTTAAAACTGCCCCGTTATTTTTAAGTGTTTGTCTAACAATAAAAATGTTCAAACCAATAATGAACGATTGTAAATCTAAGCTGGAGTGTTTTACGTTACAGAACTATTCCGATGAGATTAAAGAAAGTTAAGCTTTTTATTGACTTGATGTAATTAAGTTAAATTATTGGATTCAGTAGAGCTCCTGAACTAATTATCTGAGTGTAAAAATAGCCACGTTCTTGAGCTAATTTAACCAAATGCAGCAGAGAATGAATTTTTTTTTTTTGAGTTTTGTTAGGAATGTATGTTTTGCATGAATGAGTACTTTATTTTACCGCCATTATTATATTTAATTCTTATGAAGTAGTATCAACAATTCATTTCTTTTTTCTATTAAAAAAGAAACTTGGCAAAGCTTTATGTCTTAAATATTTTTTCTGATATATCTTAAATTTATAAGTCACAATAATTATATTGGAGCACTCATTTAGAATGTACTTATTTCATACCTTTTGGTCCAGGTGTTATATCAAATAATATTGACATTCACACTATTGAAATAAGCCAAAAGTCTCAAACCATCAAGACCACACAACATAACTCGCAACATCACAAAGAGTGTCGTTTGCCGCTAAGAATAGTTCACTATTGTCATTGTCAAAACAAGATCGGTTACAATAAATCTTATTAAAACTTCGGCCTCACACCGTCATCCATTCTCCTTTGAAGAATAGTTGTTTACTGTAAATGCGGATATTGCGAACGGACAAACGCATTGTGGCTTAGCATCTGCCCTACCTGAATAAAGTTAATAGTTTAAGTAAACCACACGACAAAACGTATTTTTACGTCTTAGAATATATTTTTTTATACGTTACATTTATTGATTTGAAAGGTACCTTCTTTGTACAGTATATGGCATACATTTCATATGACATATAAAAAACACGAGTGGAATAAAAACAATGAATACCATAGTTTTAACTTAAAAAAATAAAATACGAGTAAAATAAAAAATATATCCATTAATGGGTATATAATAGCTATAAGATTAGTTGTCATTGTAAAAAGACGATAAACATCATGTAAACTTGTTTACTAAACTTGGTCCCTTGCCGCCTTTAATTTGCTTTTAAAGTAAAAATATTATTTTTCAATACAAAATAAGATTATTTTATGTATAAGTTGACGCTTTATCCTACTTATATTGTAAATGCGTAAGATTGTGATTATGTTTGTATCTTACCTTACCCTAAGAAATCAGAATAAGACAATCTATAATGGAGATCACAACATGACAGTTGTAATTGTATGAAATCTCGCGATACAGACTATAGATGTCGGTGCGAGTTGGTTACGATGTCTATTTTTTTGGCGTATATTTTATACATTTTCCTCTGAGTGCAGTTGCTAAGTTTATAAGAACGAAGTCGCAGAAAAAACTAACATTGTATAAAACCTTCAGGTTTACCTTTCAGGTCTACTTCAGTAGACGTTAGAAAATAACACTATTACATAATTATATTTTATTATTGATATGGTTATGTAGTAAGTTAAATTGTTTATAAGCGCCACCTACCGAATATTTTAAACATTTATTCCGACAAAAAATGTTTAGTTCAAATTGCTATAAAAAAAGCTTGAGTAAATTGCAGACTGGTTTAATACCTACTTGATAATTTTTAACTAGTTGAAGAGACATCTACTTAATTTTGATATAAAGAGTTACATAAAGTTATGAAAAAAAAGTACCTACATTTATTTAATACTTTAATTTTATAGTTATGTTATACTAAATAATGAATAATTAAGTTCTTTTGTTACATGATGAAAAAGTGATAGAAAAATTATATTAAATTTTCCTCTTGTCCTAGTGCATATCAAACTGATAACTTTATTAATTGGCTTCAGATTTTCCAAATATTTACCGTTTACAGACTTTTTAGCCTGCCATCTATTTGATATAACCTGCTACTAGTTACGAAGTACGTTGTCGTTTAGTAACTCCGTACAACGTTTATATTAAAGAGTAAGGTTTAGATGTCACAATAGATGGCACTTTAATGAATCTCCACTTCAACTTGAAATATTTTGGTGTTCATAGATATTGTATAAAAACCATAACTCTTGTTATACGTGTCGATTAACAATAAAGCAAGGCCCACTTTAACCTGCCTTCACAATGTATCCTTTGATAAAATACATTAAAACTGAATTGTCCGAAGTCGCAATTTTATGTTTTCGTTAATGATGTAAGGTGTAAGTGTAAAGTTAAATCCTAGTTTCTGGGGTTGCAAAACCCTAGCTTCTTGGGTGCTGTCTTAGTACAAATATTTTTAGTATATTTAAAAAAGTATATCCATTCAAAAAGAGTCTTTAGAGGAATATGCAATTATCTTAATAATTATGTGATTAATTTCCCGGTAGGTAACGCCACTTTTTTGTGCGTATATTCGCAATTATTATAAAATCACCTACATAATCTATTTACCAATCTGATTAATTACCTACTTCTACAAATTTTACAGCATTTAATTTTGATTTTTAACTCTATGGATAACTTTCATACCAACTGAATTTTTTTAAAGTTATTTCATTTTGTTTATTATACTCTTTATCTCATTCATCACTTAATCGAAATATTTGATTTTTAAATTTTGATTTTCAACTTGGTAGCAACGAGTGATAAATTTAATTTTTTAATTTCTTCTTTGCTAGTAGTCCTCTGTGGTGAAAAAGGTCACGGATTAAGTCTGAAAATAAAAATATAGCCAAACGATATTGCAGGCATGCATTCCACAAATAAAATATATATTTTTTAATAAAAACATTTTGACATGGTCTGTTAGACCAGTGAGAAGTAAGAAAATACATCCTCAATTAGGAATTCCTTTTAAGAACGCAATAAATTATTACTGAAAAAAAATAATCTAAATGGAGTTTATTGTTTAAGAACTGACTATAAAACTTGCAAAAAGAATATTCAATTAAAAAATTAACCAAGTTGACCTATCGCCGTCCAAAGTTAAACCTCTAGACATAAAAGTTATTCTTTTAAATGTTTTAGTAAGATGTTAAACACCCATATGATTAGATTTTAATTTCGGAACAAATATGGCGTCACTACAGAACGATAAATAGAGTTGGAAGACAACATATAAAAAATATGTTTTTTTTTATATAGTTCCGATTGTATTGTATGAAGCCTATGGTGAATTTTTTAAAGTCTCTTATTAACGAAGCCAATAACAAAATTCTGGTCTTTCTAGTATTTTTTAAAGAACAGTGTTCTAAATCCATTAACTGAGTGAAAGTGTACAAGGAGTACGATCTTAAAAGGATTCGATAAGGTATGTATTTTAGTAAGTCAAGAAATTTAGAATTACTTCATTAAAATTAATAAACATTAAATAATACCAAAGTGATTCTAGAATTATTGATGATTTACAATCGTTTCGTAACAATAAAAAAATATTTAGAACAGGAAAAATTTTAAAAAGCATTTATTAATAACTTACATATTTTCTTTTAAAAATATTCATATTATCTCATTGAAGATGACATATAGCCATTATTTATCTATGTCAAAAATATTATCTGTGCCTTACCAACTGTCAATCTTTAACAAAACAATGTTAACCAATCGCCTCGAAGTCCTCTAATAATATCCACCAATGAAAAATTTACTTAATTGGGATATCAATGCATCATTACAAATCCATAGAGTAAAATATTCCTACAGTCCTGAGTCCACACTTTAACATAAACACAAAACAAACCTGACGAGTGCAACGCTGAATACTGATGCAACTGTAGTTGCGCTGTACTTAGTGTTTGCTTTGTTGTTTTGGTGCTGTAAGATTATGTATTGTGTGGTCTCTAAATAGCGAATAGTGATATGTTCCAAAATACGTTACATATATCTTGATTAGTTTTAAAAAAGAAGAAAGTTTAGCTTAAGTTAAACTTTTGATCTGTGAATGTCATCGAAGTGGTGCATAAAGGAGTAAGTACAAGTAATTTGTATCAATTTCTAATAATTTTATTAGTAAAAACCGTGGACTATGTTATTATTTAATAATAATAGCAAAATATAAAAGCATTTATCGTTTAAACCTAAGTACCTCAATTTATAAATTTATCCCGTATAGGTGCAAATATTTCCAAAATATTAACAGGACGAAATGTTGTGTACCACAATAATATATTCATTTAACAGTTCTTGTTCCGTAAAAGTATATGATATGTTCCTATAAATACAAAAAAGCGTATTTATTTAATTTCAAATAAACTAACATCGTACATAAAGTTAAGATCGCTAGTCAGTTTTAATTTGTAATCAAGTGAGATTTATGCATTTTTTCAAGTTTTTACCTTCTATTATATACATTTATGTACATATATATCTATTACTTATTTATTTAATGGAAAACATAGAGCTTATAATACAATATGTTATCTCATTAAAATTAAAACAATTTCCCAGAAAATATATCATTTTAAAAGAGAATATTAGAGAATAGAACTACATTACAAATATTTTCATTGTTGAACATTAAATCATCGAACATATAATACATTTAATTTAGTTGTATTGCTCTTTTATTTATTTATTCATGCTCAAAAACATAATCTATAGATAAATGTTCAGGATGAGTTGTATACAAATTTGTTAATAAATTTAATTATTTAAGATCAAATAAAAATCATATTCGGAAGCAGGTTTGACTTTACCCCCTTTAATGTTATTAGATTGATAATCAATCTATTATTTATTATTATAGAAACATAATTAACACCAGAACATTAAAAAAAGTACTAAAATAGTTAAAAAAGTTTAAAATCTTTGCTAAATAATTTCTCGTTACATTATCAATATAAAATAAGTGTCAATATTTTTTATGATAACTTATTACTGCTATTGATTCTTCTGTCCTACTTCTTCAATGTATAGAATGAAAATCCCGATCCACTTACCAGATGTTATCAATGCATTATCAACATACCACAAGTTCCCACAGTGTGACACCAATAAGTTTCTGTTCATTAAACATTAAGTTTAAATTATGATAACGGAACCTTGGCCTAGTGAATTAAATTAAGACAATGTTTGGAAAATATTTAGCGCTAAATAAAATAAATGTTAGAAAGTTCATATTTTATAATTATTTAAATCCAATTGTACTTATATTATGTTATATGCAATAACAAAGAAAATAAAATAGAAAGGTGACTTGATATCTTTTAGTTGATACAAGTTTCTGCCATTTCTATGTACTATATGTTTGCAACACTAAAACAATGTGGTTTGATCAAAACATAATTCGTCATAATGATAACTGGTTCTTTGTAAACTACTTATCGGTTATCATAGTGTAAACCCCTCAAATAAACCTGTTTTATCAATATGTAATATAAAATTTCTCTTAATGCCCATAAAAATAGTCATACCTCTTAAAACATATACATTAAATACTGTATTAATTAAAAATATTAGTATAATCGTGCTGTTAATATTTAAAAAAAAAACTAACTATAATTTTTTTACAAATACGTTTTCAACTTGATTTATCAATGACCTTGCACATGGTATGGTCATTGACTTAATGTGTATAAAATTTAGATGTTGTCCGTACATCTTATTGTCGGCTAGGTGGCACTAATGTACAAGGTCGTATTGAGATTTGAGAATATCATCGTATTATGACGTCTTACGTGTGCTTATTTGAGTTTTAGTGTGTTAACATATTTGAACGAAGTCGGTAGTTAAATATTGCTAAAAATTCTACTAAAATCTAACTTTGGAATTTCAAGTTTTGTATCGTTTAAAAGTTTTTTTATCCTCTTAAGTTACGCATTCCAAAGGTGTGGTGTTTAAATTTTTTCATAAAAAATTTAAATCGTGTTTGTGATTTTTTATTACGTCACTTAAAATTTAATGATAATCATACAAAGATAATATTTGAATTCAACATTTTTCTAATAATATAATGGTAATAAATGTAAGAAATATTAAATAGTATTTTTTTAAGATTTTTTTTCTTCGAAACGAACTAAATCTCAACTTATTTTGAAGGTGATCTTTGATAAACGCAATTAACAAGTTACAACTACCACACACAGTACCTAAATTATTTCACGTCTATTTATGGCATTTTATTGTCTTATGTTCATATTTCCTGTAATCATTCTAGTACAATATTCTACTGCTGAGATTTCACATTTAATAGATGCATGAAAATTTTACGTATCTGTATGAAACTGTAAAATTAAGTTGTAAATGGTGTTGTAATTTTTATCGATTGGCAACATTTAAGCTCTAAAGTCTAAGGAACCAAAAAAAAATTTGCAAAGCCATCCTTATTTACATAGTAATTAAAATTCAATATTATTTTTTGACATACAGTAATAAAAATTAGCGTCCGTGCTCATTAGAATGTCATTAAGAATAATTATATTTTCATTGAATCCGTTCCTATAATTAGAAACAGTAAATATTATTTATATTATCAGAACGATAAACATTAAAAAGTACTTTTATGTTACAGATGAATAACAAACTGATAAAATGGATATCAAGAAGCGGATGCTATTGCAACACCACATGCAGGATATCGTCAAAGATCTAGACGTTAATCACATACTTGATGAACTGTTCACGAAAAATGTCATATCCAACGAGGATTTCGATCACATATACAACTTGGTAATGTTTTGTACTAGAGATAACGCTTATCACTCAAGTGCTATTTCCTTTGCGGGAATCATATTTATTTTTATAATTAACAGGTACTTTTTTGTGTTATGATTGTTGATTTTTTTTTTATTACAGCCGGATAGGGTAGAACGTGCTAGATTTCTCATAGGCATTATACTGACCAGCAATAATAATGCATATGAAGCTTTCGTGGGTAGCTTGCAAAAGGATTACAAATGGTTGTATGAAAAGTTGTCAGTAGAAAACAATCAAGCCATGATAGAAGATAGCTTCGAAGACTGTCTAAGTAGGGGGGATGTGCCGCGGCTGCCAGATCACTTTATCAGTAGAGCTTCTTTGGTAAAAATAATTATCATACATTTTTATCGTATAAGCGGACAATTACTAATTCAATTTTCAGGGATTTACTTCTATTTTATTTTTCTAAATTATTTCCTTCCAGCCAATTAGTCACTATTGTTTTTTTTTTATAGGAAAGGGAATTACATTCTAAATTAAAAATCCTTTCGCGTCATAAGATCCTGGTTCTCTATGGGATGCCAGGTTGTGGTAAAACGGTGTTGGCTATCAGCGTTCTGAGGAAAGAATCAACGCTCATCATGAACGACTTCAACGGCGTTGTATTCTGGCTCAACCTTAGCAACTGTAAGACTGAAGACGATGTCATTGCTCAACAGAACAGGTCTGATGATAATCTTGTATATAAAAATATATCTGCTTTTTTGCAACGGCTCGACAGATTATTATGAAATTTTATATGTATGTTCAGTAGGTCTGAGAATAGGTCGAAATCTTTTTTCAAACCCGTAAGTAATCACTAGATTACTTAGGTACTAACCTATCCCATTTTTTTATGTGGCGTTAAAAATCCATAGTTAAAATCTTAAAGTTTGACCGTTTTATCATTAAGAAATATCATTGAATTTACAATTTTAACCCTGGTCGAATCCTAGTGATTAACTCTAGGTCAGGTATTCCCGCTAGGCGTCCCTGCGGGGTTCTTATCTATTATTTAATTCCGAAGAACACCTAGACGAAGGCACGCGTGCATAATTTATATGTTATGACATAATAAATTATGATTTTCATACAAATGTTAACCAAATTTGGTGTGCAGCTGTCACAATTATTAATAGCGTTCAAGTGACCTTGAACATCGAAACACGTTCCAAAGTTTCAGTCGTAGGAAGTACTCGAAAAAAATCTTTATATATAGAAATTATCGCCCACAGTTTCATTATCAAACATTTTATTCGTATATATATTTGTAACAGATTTTACACTAAAAATAATCATTTTACCGCCATTTGTGTTTACTCATGTAAGTCATAAATATTTTTTTGTTCCAGGTTATACCGCAAGGCGTCGCTAATGTTCAACCAGAATTCGTTCATGAATTCATCGATGTCTCTATCCAGTGCGTGTTCAAGAGGAGATTCGTTATCTAATTATGATCATACCAGTGAGGAATTGAAGCATAACTTAAAACTGCAATTTTCCGGAGAGCCCTTGAAGGAGGCCTTGCTGGTGTTGGACGAAGTCAATGAAAAGAACATTCTAGAAGCTTTCGATATCGGCTGCAAAATACTCGTAACTACTAGAGACAGAGAAGTCTTCGTCAACTTTGATTCCCAGATTGTAGAAGTATGTACTATATAATGAGAATTTTAAATTTGGAATGCTTGTGTAAACTTTAAAATTAGAATGCTTGTGTAAACTTTAAAATTAGAATGCTTGTATTTAACAAAAAAGTTAACAAAGATTTTAAGTAAAATTTTAATGTGATCGTATATATATTTTAATTTTTAATTATCTATAGTTTGTCCAGAAACTTCATTTTTAAAAATATCACTTTACGAAAACAAATATAAGGGTTACGATTCACAATTCAAAGATTACAGAAGCTGAATTTTGTAGCCCTTAGTAATATTTTTTCTTAATCCCTGCTGCGTATGATTTTTTTTATATTATGCTTACATGTATTTTCTTTTTTATAAAATCGTTGCAAGAGAACTTTGTTGTTGAGTGAGGATAATCGACCTCTAAACCTCAAAGAGTCCACCATATCACCGAAATACAAGCTTTAAATTTTCCCTATTAAAATTCCAGGTAGAAAATCACTTTTCTGAGACGGAATCATTAGAGTTGTTTGCTTCGTGTCTTGGTGTAGAGGCTGCGAAGCTACCGAGACAAGCGAAGAAGTTACACGAAGTTTGTAAAGGAAGTCCATTTCATATAGCATTGATTGTGGCTGAACTAGCCGAAAATAAAGAACGTCTGATAAACGACCCGCAGAGGTGGAATTATTATATTGATAAGCTGAGAAAAAAGGAACTATTCTCGTGAGTATATTATATTTTCTCTTGACTTTCAGTAGTGGTATAGTGTTAAATCAATCCAGATGTCACATTGAATACTTTTCTTATGAAGATATTACAAACATGCATACATCCATCCGCACACACACGCACACATACGCTTAAATACATATAGTATACAAATGTACTAAACCTTACATTCAGAGTGCTTATACAACGCTATTAATTAAGATTAACTCATTAATATACATATAATAAGACAGTAAAAATCTAATGTCTGTACATTAAATATTTGTCCAAAAAAACTGATGGGAGGCAATTAAAGAAGAGTCATAGAAACCAAAAAAACAATTTTTGGACTGTCTGTCTGTCTGGTACGTTATAACTTCAAAACTACGCAATGGATTTGAACGCGGTTTTCACAGTTGGATAACATATAATTAGGAGCATTATCAAAACTTTGTTTCGTCAAAATCGGTTAAGGGAAAAGAAGTTATGGTCAATTTTAAGTTTGATATATATGGTTATGCGAAAAGCGACCAACACGTGGGCGGAGCCGCGGGCAACAGCTAGTTTATTATATTTTAGTTTTTTATAAAATATAAAGTATGTATTAGGTTCTTAGTGATTTGTTAAAATGTTCTTCCAGTCTACCGAGACGAGAGAAACCAATGAAGACCGTCGAAGTGTGCATTAACTTGCTCAAACCGGAAATGCTGGCGTTATTCAAGATGCTAACAATATTGCCATACAACACTAAGATATCAACTAAAGTACTCAGCAGACTGTGGAACAAAAGTATAATAGAAGTTGAGAGCATAACGAAACAGCTGAGAAGTAAATCATTGATCATGGAGTTCTACGACAGGGACCAAAAGAATTACACCTACGAAATACACGACTTGATCATGAGCTATCTCATATCGAGTTCCAACGACGACGAAGTTAGGAATATGCACCTGAATTTCCTCAGAAACTATGATTACGATGTCTCGAACGGCGTGCCTGTAGAAATAGCCGATGATGGATACATAGCGTTCCACATCGGTTACCATTTAGCCAAAACGAGAAACGCAGGCAATATGTGGGATTTGTTCAATAAACTGTATCTAGATTTGAGATTTTTAGGTAACAAAGTCAGACTAACCGGCTCAGCTGATGTTATATTGGATTTGGAAACTTACGAAAAGTATATTACGAAAAATTGTGTGAGTAAAGTTCATATCACATTTGGAAATAAAAATTTCGCTTTTTGTGGCTAATAAATATTGTATATTTCTCAGGAGCTCGATACAAGACTATTATACAGTATCAAAGAATTTCTCATAAGACACGGAACGGATCTCTACAGGTATCCATGCACGGATATAGTACAAAGCATACTACAGAACGAAAGCAAGGGAATCCTCTATACTAAAGCCAGTCAGATCGCTAAAGAGAGATGCGCGAAAAACGAACTGTACTTTGAGTTTTTGTAAGTGTTTATTATTATTTATACAGCGCTGTATGTGATATCTATTTATTTATTAATGTGTGGGAAAATATACAACTTATATTACTATAAATTAATTCGTTGGGTTGAAAACTGTTTGCCAGAACAGTTTCCAAAATTATTTTGACGTTGAATCTATTATTAGAAATAGCTTACCTAATAAAAAACAAAAAAATAAATAAATATAGCAAGAACATTAACAAAAAGGAGTATCAAACAAATATTTTACTATAATAAACATTTATAAGGAGAGCAAAAAATAAACAAATATACATATCCATACAATAATATTAATAATAATATTAATAATAATAATAATAATAAAAAGTAAATCTGAATTTTATTTTACATTATATTATTTAAGGATTGTTCTTCAAACTATAAATAAAATTAAAGATATTGGGATTAAAAATTTCAATGTTTTTATATACTAACAGAAATATATTTTTTCAGACACGAACAAAATGTAGAAGAAATCAAACATTCCACAATAGATGTGAAGGAGAAAATAACTTGTGTGTGCTTCTTCTTCAAATATGTTCTGATTGGAACTGCCACCGGGGCTATTAAGGTTAGTAATTTAAATATAAAAAAAATCTGTACAATAATACATACATGAGAAAAATTTGTATATCTTTTAAGAGAATTGTGCTAAAGGACGAACGAAGGATTTAACATAAACAACTGATTATAAACTAATACAGAGGAAAAGAACGCAAAGCTATTTCTTTTCGTTATATAAAGTAAATTATGACTATCTAAAATGCATTCAAAGAGACATTTCACACAGTGTGCCTCACAGACACACGCACCAGATTTTCTAACATGATGATTATTGTATTCAACGATCAAACAGTAAATCATTAAAAATTATCATCGACCCTTTGATTCTGTATTGTAATAATTTTTTTATGTTTGTCAATTATCCCATTTATTTAAAAAATATTATAAACTAAATAGATTCAAGTACTACAAGTGTACGATACTACTACTGAAATAGTACAAGGTTAATATAATTCCCAGCTGTTCGAGCTGAACACCAACAAGCTAGTGCGCTCTCTCCAGCTGCAATCTTCAGTACGTGCGATGTCTCCGCGCCTATCGTCCCCTGCAGCGCTTGCAGCGCTAGAACACAGCGGTGTGTTGCGGCTGTGGTACGACCTGCAGCCGGAAAGTGATCACGACAGTGACGTCATCGAAGAAGGTATAGACAATAGAGATTTTAATTTATAACATGTACTATTTCTTTATTATATTGAATTATTATAGACAAAATTTAAGCGATTTTTCTGATAGCTTTAGTAATATTTTTTAATTTTGTTCCAGAATGTGAAGAAAGCTTCAACAATAACTACCTTACCAACAAAACAATACAACCCAAACTGGGACCGTTTCTGAACTGCCGCTGGGCAAATGACTTCTTAGTAACACACACTTCAGAAATAATCATAATATATTCAATAAACGCTGAGGTACTTCAAGTGTTGGACAACCTATCACGAGATGTTGATATCCTGTGCTGTATTCCATGTAACTTTGATAAAAACGTTATATTCGCAACGCCGCGGAATCTAGAAATCGTCAATTTGAAGACTAAAGAGAAACAAGTCTTTGAAACAACGGACATCGTTTTAAACATCCTGACTGTACCCGGTTAGAAATATTTCAAATTAATTTTCAATTATGATAAAAGGCTTTTTTTTAATATATTTTATTTACAGGCAGTAACAGAATTCTTACCTTAAATGAAAATGAAGTCACAGAATACGAATTCAAAATGTCTTTCAAACACAAAGAGAACAGGAGAGGGAAGACTGTCGTTTCAAGCAACGCTGTTAAAGAGAACATATTATTTATATCGATGGCCGTCAACAACACCGGCACGCTGTTGTTCGTGTCAACAAACGACAACAGAATTATTTGTGTCGATCTGAAAACGAATTCATATATATTTGATCTACAGAATAGGAGAGGGTAAGTTATTTAGAACACTACTGCTTTGACCGCGGCTACTAGAGAGGTTGTATTTAATAATTTCAAAGTACATATATACCTAAGAGCTTTTGGAATAGTAAAATTAAAAGTAAAATTTAAAAAACAAGAGTTACTGTTAATAAATAGAGAAAATATTTGATTTGTGTGGGCCTTACACTAAAACTATAAAGACAACAAGATATATGTATATAAGAATATTTTATAATTTCGTCTTTGATTGATTAGAGGAATAGATATAGTATGGATTTTTTATTTTTCTACCGATCGCTTCAAGGCAGCCCTATTAATCAATCAATCAACTTCTCAATCCACATTGGAATTAATATCTTTTAAAAATTGCTGACGCAATTGTGTTTTGATTATAAGTTTTAAACGCTTTTACTTACCTTAACCTTTTGTTTCATTAAAAACATATATTTGCTTTTTATAATATTATTCTATATAATTAATTTATATAACATTCCAGGAACGTGACATGTATGTCTGTATGCGAGGTGTCCGAGCCTGAATACTTAGAAGGATCGGATCTGTTGTTGACTGGCTCCGGACAACACGAGGACACCGCCAAGGTTTGGTACATGGAAGCTGGCTACGTCGCCGCTAACACTCATAGGAATAGGTAACGTCTATCTATCTATATGTCTTTATACTAGCTACTTATGGTACCTGTTAAACATGTTTGGCTGCTAACTTTTGCTTTTATCAATATTTTGCATAACTAATCGATCCTTTTTGCTCAAGACAAATTAAACTGCTGTTATCAAATTAGGTCTGATATCTTTAATACTGAAGCCGAGCCAAAATAAGATGTTATTTAAAAAAAGAACATTTGCAATTAAGTAAACTTTGACCGACATTAATATATATGATCGAAATCACGAGAAACACAAACCTAACATGGCAACTGTTAAATTTAATAAAATTAATATATATATTTTTCAGCAAAGCTCGTCTAACAACTAAATTCGACGCTAATTTTGTAGCTGTATCGACACCGAACGATACTTCAACCAACAGCTCCACAACCACGCCGAAGAGACATCATTCGTTTGCGAACCAACACGAGGTTGTCAAAAAAGTTGTCAAAACCACCATGAGCCTTGACAGGCATACACTGAAACCGTTGAACTTGGATGGGATTTGTAACGGCACTAGCAGCAATGGGATGCAACCTCTATTGGCGATTGTTGATGACAAAAATAACATACAGGTAATGTTTTGTTATAGAATATCATAGGAATATTTCCTACATAAACATATATTTCCTATATAAACATGTAGTCGAAAAACAAATACTGCTTTATATGTTAAGATGTATTTATTGTATAAGGTGGCTCATACGGCTTAAAAGTGCATATATGATCCTAAGCGGGAAACGGTTTTCAGACTGTTGATAATAAAATAGTATTAAAACCTGGTTGGACCTTTGGTATAGTCCAAAGAAACCAATTAAACACTTAAAAATTATATGAAACTAGCAAAAAAAAAATAGATTAATGAGTGAACTAATTATTTTTAATTTCAGATAATGCGTGGCAGGAAGCTCATAGCAGAGATATCATCGTATTCAGACCAACAGGTCACAGCGGTTCGTATATCGCCGTGCAACCACTACGTTATCTACGGACTCAGTTCCGGTATTGTGAAGAAATTTATCGTTCGCTCCAAGGAGATCAAGGATATAATGGACGTGAACAGCCCCGTGATGTATATGAGCTTTGTTAACAGCAACATGTTGATAGTGGCCGGGGAGAACAAATGTCTGATGGCCTACAGACTCACTGACAACGGTGAATGGGAACCGCTCATGCTGATGCGGGGCAACACTGATCTAGGATCGCAGGAACTATTGAATGATATACAAGGTCTATACTACCTTTATATGTACTTATATTCAGTATTTAAGTTACTATAATTTTTATATTATGAAACATCATATGGGACTCTTTGTTATTGTTATTATTATATGTATGTTTTTTTGTACTAAAAATTTACTAACACAGACTTAGTTATATCAATTTGATTAATGACATAAAGTAGTTCCTTATTTATTATTATTTATAGAAATATTAAGTTAATTCACAATGACCATAAACTTTGCTGTCTCCCTAACATCTAAGACTTTATGACTATAACGAGTGTATTGTTTGATATATATTAGGGTTTATGAATTCCAAGAAATTTAATATATTCCATAAAGAACCATTTAAAAGCAAGAAAAAACGTCTTCAGTAAAAAAAAATAATATCTCGAACAATATATAAACATATGTAGGCTTTTAAATAATAGTCTTATATGTTCTAGGAGTTAAAAAGAAACCGCAACAGTTGTCAAGTATAGACAGCGAGAGCAGTATCAACTCAAGGGAGTTTTACTTCAATTCCGTCACATCTAAGCTCTGCAAGGGAAGTAGTTTGGTGGACTGTTACTGGATACAAGGCATGGGCCTTGTCACCATAGAGTCAAACGCAACCATCAAGCTGTGGGACGAAAACCTGGAGTTAGACAAAGTGTTGCACGGAAAACAAACAGCCCCCATACAGAGCAAAGACGTACGACTGTGTTGTTCCGATTACAAGAAGAATATACTGGTCATATGTGACTATTCCAATGAGTGTTTTCAGGTTAGTTGACGGAGACGCTTAAGTTCATCAGCAATAGAACTTTATATGGCATCTGCAAAGCATTCTTGCTGTTTATTATGTAATAATAATGTGTTGACGTGTGTGTTATTGAGTTAAGTAAATATTTTCCCAGACATTCGAAGTCAGACACGGACAAATGAATCTGATACAAGAATACGAACTCAAGAAAAAGATATACTCATGTGCTCTCACAGATGACGGAAATATACTGGCGCTGGGACTTGAATCAGGGGATGTTGTGGTTTGTTGAGCTTTAGTAAATTAATTTACGGAATATATAAAGTAGTGTTTTAAATCAGGATATCGAAAGACGAAAGACTATATTTCCGACTAATTTTTGCGCATGACTTCGTCCGCTTGGATTCCTGAAATCGCTTCAAAGAGAATATTTAAAAAAAATAGTACGTGGACTCTCCGTGTCGAGGAAGTGAAACTTTGTATTGCTGGAATGAACACAAGGAGGGATAGAAATTGATTTTTAAGGAATTTTCGTGTTTCTTTTAAACAAACCTTATAAACATTACTTACAAGACAATTGATTGCCCGCATTTGTTCGAGCGTCGCGCATTCCCTCTCGCTCTGTTTCTTTTTATAATTAGCGTAAAAAATACGGTATCCATCGGCATCCACTTGTGTCATGTGTCTTAATAAAAAATACAACCGTTACATCATACTGATGACTAAGTTACATCACTGTGAACTGGAAATATTGAACAAAATTCATTGAGTACTTTTTACCATTACAAAGGTATTTATAACATCATAATAGTATAATGTTTTTAATCTGATAACTTTATGCCAGCTATGGAGCGTGTCGAACAAACGTTTGCTGGAGGTGTTGAAGCATCATTCGTCGCGGGTCCAGTGTTGTTGTTTCTCTCCGGTGCCGTATAGACGCGGCCGGCCGGGAGCGCTCTCCCCCGCGGGGACCCCCGGGGACGACGAGCCGCCTCTAGTACTAGTGACCATGACAGCTGATGTAGTATGGTGGGATGTCAGCTACATCATACGGAGAAGACTCAATAGAAACTTGAGGTATGAAGTGCTATTTACCAACAGTACTAAGGATATTAATGACATAGATCGATCTGATCTAATGATGATATTGAATTTATTAACTCATTTTTTTTTATATTTTGATACTGCTACATCAGCTTTTCAATCTTCTATTCAACAATTCTGATGCTTATAATTTTAGATTTCATTAATTAACATCTATTAGAAATAAAATATGATAAATATATGCATGTCCGTGTTTAAAACTAAAAACTCATTTGTACATATATGTTGAAGAATCGTTAATGCTTTCACAGATATAGGGAAAAGTATATTTAAATGAATGGTTGGTTTAGAATTGTTTCCAGTCCAGAATAAAAGAAATCATATTGAAATGTAACGGCCAGTAACTTAATATTTATAACTAAAGTAACTTAATATATATTATAAATTTGTATTAATACATTTTTTAAATATTCTAGAACGGGCAGAACCATACTCACACCTCTACCGAGTCCAATGGAATTCAAAAATGAAATACAATCAGACGATAACGCCAACAAGAATAATTATTTCTTCAACGATAACTTACTGAATCCAACGCAAATGTGGAAAGCTAATTGGAAACATAAAACGTAAGTGAATTATCGCAAGTAAAGTACATAATTACTTGAACATATATTGTATTTGATGCATGCAAAATTAAGATATGTTACCTTTTTCTATCAGATATAAAGAAGGTTCAAAGAGGAAGGAAATCCTTGCGTGTATCAAGCTATCAGGGATGAACGCCAAGAAGATCTGCCACGATGAGAAGTTCTCCTGTTTCGTGACAGTCGACAACCCTGGCCTTATATACATTATGACGCTTATGGGTTCCGTTTAGTAATTTAAATAAATCATGACGTCATGGGTTGGATTTAGTATTGCATTTATAATATTAATTCCATATAACGTTAGAACAATTCCAGTTTTATATTAGCAAATTTAAATTATGCAATGATAACTTTTGTAGCTTAACATTATTGGATATAATATCGTAACATGTAAGCGCATTTAAATAGAGAATAAGATAAGTAGATGAATGATCAAAGTATACAATTTTATTATTTTTAATTAAGGAAATTGAGATCTATTTTTTTTTAAAGTCGACGCTCTCTTTCCGAGTGATATGTACATAACTGTGTTTGATATAAACTAGTTATATTTAAGTTTTAATAAACAAGTTAGTCAAATATAAGCTGCCATTAAACACATACGTAATATTGTATTTCACATATGCATGTTTGACAACGAATTTTAAATAATTATATCTCTGTCTAGTAACAATTTGCAGGATTCAAGTAAATGCCAAATAATCTGTATGTTTTATACTTACAATTTTTTATATTATGTGTATCAGAAGACTTAACTCGTGCTGAGATCACTGCCGGTTTCCAAAAAAAACAAAATGAAGCGCACAATTTTACGTAAATGTATCCGTATTATTAAGTATTGTACTTTTTATCATAACGAATAAATCCACCAGTTCGGTTTAATTATTTAAATATTATTGTAATGAAATTTATATTAACATAGGACTCTTAATAATACAGTGTCTGATAGAAAAAAAATGTTACAAACCACTCTGTGATTATTTCCCAGAGTTGTGCCATTTTATCAGAATTTGTAAATAATGAATGATTATTAATAATAATAATTTTTATGTATTTTATATAAAGTTAATATGAAATGGTGCTATAATGTCGGATTTGATGTATCATAGATTTGGAAGTTGTATGTTGGCTGTTATGATCACCATTTGTTATCGAAACATTTAAGATCAATTAGTATTAAGAACAACGCTCAAAGAACGCATTTGCTTTTCTGTTCCTAACTGTGCTATATTTTAATTCAGCGGAAACGTTTTACGATCAAACGATTTTTTTTATACCATTGAAACAATACTCTTTTTATGTGTTCTAAAATATTTTTTATGATTAATTATGAATAATTTATAATACGTAATTGTTACAGCAATATTGCTCCATAATAAAACTTAATTACGAAGGTGATATTATTACGTATCATTATTTATTATTCAAACTTAATGCAATAAATATTAAAAAAATCTATTTTTAGATATTTTAGATAGTACATTATTTTGAGAATAATTCTTTACATTCAATAAAACCGTTTTTGTAGTATTGTTTTTTATTATCAAAATTAATATGATGTACATACATGTGATACCATTACAATACTTTTTATTAACAACTTTGCGTAATTAAAATACCTTATATTTGCAAATATCATTTCATAAAGACTTAGCCCTTTACAGTTTTTTTCTACTCTTTAAATATAGTTTGTCGATTTTCCCTCCTTAATTCTCCACAACATGTAAATTAAGCAAAACCTATTAATACAATTTTATTCTTGATTTTCTAGTGATTACAAACTTTTAAAATGACATAAATCAAGAATATAAATTGCATAGCTTGCATTTAAACAATATTAATTATTACAAAGCGTAATATTTATTTATCCCTTAGTTTTTTTAAGCTATGTCTCGTTCTTATATCATTACCCTGTTTTTTTTTAAAGCTATATCTTCATTCGCACTGGATGAGTGAAATATTTTGCCAATATCAAGGTTTTTATTTGTTGGACGAATTATAATCTTGAGTACTGTGTGGAGAAAACACGAAGGGTTGTAGGTTAGTTGTTTTAAATGTGGCCTTCAACCGTGCAAACGAAGGATTGTTACCTAGTTTATAAATTATCTGTGTGTTATATTGTAACACTGAACAAAGTTCTGTCAAAATTTTTAAATTTTAACGTATTTCGAATAACTGTCAAATTTTGATCAACTCGAAAAGCGAGTAGACTTATTTATCTTAATAATTATTGTAGGGAATAATATGCGTTAAAGATTTATTGACTGTACTAAAATTTTGTTTCTTTTAGAAACATTTATTGTTTTCTTTTGTGTAATTGATCTTCTCAATACTCTAAAGTGAAAAAAACATGGCACAATTTAACTACCGCAACGAAATTATCAGTTTAGCAACAATCGACGGACCCCTCACTCGAGGACCTCCACAACGTTTTGCAAAAAAAAATACAAAAGAAAATATTAACCCAGGATTAAGTATAAGTTCTATTAATCAATCCGTACAAAAACTTTCGGTTTCTGGTAATCAAAGTTACAACAATAGTGTACTCTCGACCAACAATAAAACACCGACCAGAAATGATAACAAGAGCAAGAGCAAAAGTAAATCTCCAGGTAATGTGTAATCTATTGTATTTAATAGTTAATTATTAAATAAACAGGCTTTTATATTCAAAGGATCCAAAATAGTCCTGGTGCTTTCTAGTAACTATTTATGATATTACTTATTTTAAACACAAACTTCTAGGTCGGTCGACCACACCCACTCCAAACAAAGCTGCTAAGACACCTAATAAAGCTGATAGATTTATTCCATCACGAAGTAATTCTAACTATGACTTGTGCCACTATATGGTAAGTATAATTTGACAACATACAAAATAATTTTCAAAACTAAAGCTTTACATAAGTCATAACAATAAAAATAAATGTAATTGTTTTCATAATAGACTAAATTCTTTGATTTCTAAACTTTTTTATGCTAAGACTAACTACATTATTTATAGTTACCTAATTTAATTTGACAAAGAGAATAATGATAGTATTAATAATAAACAGTTAAATCGTGAAGAAGACCAAGTAGAAGAAACAGCACCATCGGTAGCCAGTGAAGCAATAGGACGTGCTCTCTCTGACAATGAACCGGGACGGATGTTACAATACACTTGCAAAGCCCCCGCTGCACCTGAAGGCTATCAGAATAGATTACGTGTTGTGTATTCTCAAGTAAGTGTTTTAATTTACTTAGAGAAAACCTCTATTCCTTAAAAATAATAATATATATATAATTTTGTTTTATTTTATTTAGGCTAAAGTCCCATCAACAGTCAAAAATACAACCCGATATATACCTCAGGGACCCGATAGAATTCTTGATGCTCCTGATATATTAGATGATTATTGTAAGTAGACCATATAATGTCTGTTACTCATATATATTTTTTAAGTTATACTTTCATAATCAATCTTTTACATTAACAGACTTAAATCTTGTTGATTGGAGTGCATCAAATATATTGGCTGTAGCTCTTGGGAATTCTGTGTACTTGTGGAATGCTGGCACGGGCCTTATAGAACAACTATTGACTTTAGAAGGTTCAGAAACAGTATGTTCAGTGTCATGGGTTCAAGGGGGAGGATCACATTTGGCGGTCGGCACTTCATCCGCAACTGTGGAGATGTGGGATTGTGAGAAGATTAAAAGGCTGAGGGTAAGTTACACACAAACTGACTTTAAAGCAGCAATGTTATATATTTCGTAATTTTCATAATGTTTGACGTATTCACACCGTCGCGTCATAGGATTTGAAAAACAAAAATTTGAAAGTTCACCTTACTTGCGTGAATTCAAAATCATATTTTTGTATGCTAAATTACACATTTCATATGAAGCTCTGAAAATAAATCTAATGAACTACCAGTTAGAAATAAAAAATGTGAGAAAGCTAAGATTCTCAAAATAGAAACACATTATGTTTAGCATCATACACAGTAACAGCATTCTATTTAACATCTAAGGTATTAATAAATTTTTTTAATTCAAAACAGACTCGCTTTATACATACATGCTGATATAGCATGTACGTATGAAGCGACTCTGTCTGTGCGACGATAAGTTAAGATAAATAAATGATCATTATTTGCAGACAATGGATGGTCACACAGGTCGAGTGGGTTCTCTGGCTTGGAACTTGTATGTAGTGTCAAGTGGTGCCCGTGATGGTAACATTGTACACCACGACGTTAGACAAAGAGATCATGCTGTGGCCACCATTAGTGCTCACACACAGGAGGTTGGCTGGCAATTATAGTTATTTTTACAATTAAATTAAATTTAATTATCTGTGACTTACAAAGAACAGATATTTTCGTTTTAGTTATTTTTCATAGAAACCAACTTTGACTTCTAAAAAGGGGGAGGTTCTTATTCCTGGTAATCTTTTTCTTTCCGAATACTCCCCGATTTCTTGAATACTACTGAACCGATTTAAAAAATACTTTTTTTATCTAAAAGTTGCAATCCCCAAGTGGTAACGTAGTCACCAGGTCAAATTTTTATATTGTGATTCTTTAAATATTGAGGGAATACTAAAAATTTGTTGCTGATTTTAAATTATCCAGCATTTGTCAGTCTTCTCTTATCGCGGGCGCGCATATTATTGAGACGAATCATTCTCTCATCTGCTGTTTCATTGAGCAGATCGGTGTCTGGCAAAGACAATCAATTTGTTTGAGAACAAATCATAAATAAGCGGCAACGGACGCATTCCTTGCTCGTTCGATAGCTGTTTATGGATACGAGACAACCGATGATAGCGTTGTTCTATTATCTCTTTAGACAATTTTCTTTTTATATTAATTTTTTTTTATAGAATAAAATATTTAAGTATAAATTTATTTTATGCTCTTTAATTCCTGTGTTCCAATAGTGTATTTTAAATCTTTTTTATTACTTAAAAGTAATGTGACTTTTTTTACTGTGTAGTTGAGTAAATACTGAGCAAATGATTCTATTGTTATTACCTATATCAATACAAAATATACGAGTTTATATGACCAACGTATGAACTACCGAAAATTCCTTAAGCGATTACTTTTATTGAGGTACTGTTTTCATTCGTATGTCGATATAGTAAAAAATGTGTCTGAAAAATGTTGAAATTGATTAATCGGAAGGTTTACTGAAAAATTATCTTGAGTAATAGAGGCGAAAGACAAAGAAAAGATATTTATAGAAACGCTTCAAATTCTTGCAAAACATCATTTATATAAATAAAAATTAGCTTACATATAAACCATTATGCTCGAGCAAACTACTAAGCCTTGGGCCAAAATTGTTTAACGACAATGTACTTATACACTATATATATATGTATATATATGTATGTATTTCTTTATATATATATATAAAGAAAAAATACCTTCATAACAATTTCGAGCATATTTTATGACATCCAAAATTTTCTATACTTTGAACATGCAATAAATAACTTTGTTTTACAGATTTGTGGTCTGAAATGGTCACCAGACGGCAAGTACCTGGCTTCGGGTGGTAATGACAACTTACTAAACATCTGGCCCATAGCTCAGGGACAGCATTATACACAACCACAATACTTATACTCATTCAAGTAAGTCTCAGCAATACATAGATTTATATGACCATTTTTGCAACATTCTTCCTTGATAATTTGTATAATCGTGTTTAACATTATTACACTTTAATTAGAATTATTATATATAGAAGGTTACATTAGAAAATTCACTCATCAGGAGGATCCGAACCTGTAACTCTGGAATATCGCGTTTCAACTGTTTTGCCACTTTAAGCTCTCGTGCAGAATCAAATCCTGCTCGTGTACTAAAATCTTTATCGATATTTTCCATTAATTTTTTTTTCTTACAGTCAACACTTAGCCGCAGTGAAGGGTCTCGCTTGGTGCCCTTGGAGTTCCGGCATTCTAGCTTCAGGTGGAGGAACTGCCGATAGAACTATACGGATCTGGAATGTCAATACAGGAGCTAACTTAAACACCGTGGATACTAAGTCTCAGGTAATATTGGCTATAATAGATTCTAATATTAGAATCCATTCATACCACAACCTTTTTGTGAGAAAATCAAGAACATGGAAACATTTATAATGTTGTAATAATATGTTACCTTCTTTTCTTAAATTAATAAACGCAAATTGTTTCCGTCAGGTGTGTTCAATAGTATGGAGTACTCACTACAAGGAGCTTGTATCCGGTCACGGGTACGCTCACAACCAGCTGGTTATATGGAAGTATCCGACATTGACACGAGTCGCTGAGCTGAGCGGACACGTGGCACGGGTGTTGCATCTGGCGCTGTCACCAGACGGTACCACCGTACTGTCCGCTGGCGCTGACGAGACGCTAAGGTATGTACTATTGTGTGTGTGTGTGTGTGTGCATGTATACAATAAATGGAAAGGTAAAACAATTCGAACTCTATTTCTTTATATTTATTTCAGGCTTTGGAAATGCTTCATGCTGGATCCGACTAAAAAGAAAGAAGCCACAGACTCCAAGGCGGCTAAATCTCTTCTTAACATGAATGCACTGATTAGATGATTTAGTTCTCAAACATCTCCCATGACTGACACATTGTGATTATTTATAATGTTAATTAAGTAAATATTGAAAAGTATTTACTAGATTTTTATCTAGTACATTGCTAATAACCGTTTATAATTAGTTTGAAATTTATTCTCAGTTCAAAATAAACGACAATTTATAGCTTATTTATGTAACGACGTGGTATTGTAATAATATTGTTTACATGAGTTTATTGTTAAAACTTTTTGAATCTTATTCGTTTTCGACGGAGCGGACGAAGTTGAGGTCGTAAAATGTAATGAAAATTTCTCTTGAAATCAAACAATATAATAAGTTTTCTTTTGCTCTTCACGTTTTCGTTCTTTTCTGTTCTAACATTTCATTACCTCGGCTTCCTAGTTTAATGAACTTTGTAATAATATTACGTACTTAGTTAATTTCTACTTTTTCTATGGATTTAAGAGTGAATTGTGATTTGTGACCATTTTAATTACCGACTGTTATTTTATTTTGAAATAAAGATATCCTGACGTGAAATTCATTATACTTACCTTACAATTCAAACTGCTGTTAAAATGAAACAACTTGTAAAAAGTAATAGTTTAATTATTTAATAGTAAAATAGTATTGGAATGTAAATGAAAAATGTGATAGTTGGACAAAATATATGTATGTATAGTTAAAATTTAATTTAAAACTATATGTGATGTTACAGTGACAAATTTTATGGAAGCCATGTTCTGACTAGAACTAAACATAAGTGTTTAAAACGATGAAATAATTTTTAAATGCAAAATAAGGAACTAAAAATCATTTTCAGGCATAACTCAAACATTTTTAACATTCCATTTCAAATGTAATATGTAAAGATAAAAATAAAATGCCAAATAAATACATTAGCTGTGATGCAAGATCTTTACAATCATCAATCAGTCTTAAACAACATCAATTCATTATGAAGAACATTACTGATTTAAAATTATATTAATGCGTGCAAATAATTTGTTTTAGAATACATATTAAAAATATCTATTGCAGCTCTTAGGCTAATATTGTACTCATATTTTCATACATAAAAATCATCCACAAAAAAAATATTTTTATAACTAAGTACTCATCTAATAACTAATTATTCCATACAAAAATGCAGTAATCTAAAAGAAATTATTAATAACCTTATTTAATGTACCTTAACATTCTATAGGTTTGGTGTTGTAACAATAATAATGATGTCGTTAAAACTAAATTTAGCTAAAATTTAATAGAAAATATATCACAAAAATATATAACAAAGAGACGTACAGAGAGTCGCCCCTGAACCAAATATTAAAATCAAGGGATCAAATAAGGGATGTTCTATTGGTCGACTACGGAATAGTAACATAACCTAACAGTTAATAAGAACACATTGCTGTCTAAAAAAACTACGTTTACTAAGTTTTTTTGTATAAAACTTATTAAATATAAACTGCCTCGTTACTATGTAAGCTCAATTCATTATTGTTTTAAGTACCTATTATTATTATTATTAAAAAATCTAACTTACAAATTAAATAAGTACAAACTGAAGTGATAAAATGTAGTATAATATATGTAGGCATATATACTTTATGCTTAAATTAAAAATAATATTGAGATTTTTTTATCATTAATATGCTTAATGTTTTTTTATTGTTATTATGCTTTAAGATAAATAAAAAAAAATGCTTGAGTAAATTGGAAATACTTAATAAATGTGATATTTTTTTGTAACAAGTAATTTTAAAAAATACCTTTAAATTTAACTTTCCTCTATCACATAACGTGTGTCCAACATTGTAATCTACATTATCAAACAAAACAATTGTATAAAGTTAACTAATTCGTGAGATTTCTTCAATCACATTTAAAATGAAATCCGGAATGTGGATTTATGCTTATTAAGTATTAAATTGTTTTCATTAAAAGATCCAAAAAAATATTGGGAATCTATTGAGACCGTTAATTACATACTGTCAAGTCATAAGACGGATCCCAAGCTCCTTGTATGAGAGGGTTCGGTCATGGCGGACATGGCTACAGTGTTTGATATTGGTTCAATATCCCTCACCAAATGTTTGTGGCTGGTCGTCAGATTACCACCGTACTTGAAGCTTCTTCGTAAGCTGGACCGTATGCCTTTGGAGTCGTTCTTCCTGACGAAGGATCGCCTGAGGTAATCCCTTGTGAGTGTGAGCGATTGTCGTGAGGACGTCGGACGGATTTGTCGTGTCGTATCCGGCTCGTCGGTGAGTGTCACCGGTGTGAAGGTCCGCTGGTCGCTAGTCTGCGGCTGTCTGTCGACACTCTCGCTCAGTGTGATGGGTAGTGATGTCTCATCGACCGTCTCCTCGCGTGTTGATGTTATTCTGAAAAAAATGCATATAAGTAATTTGTATGGTTTTTAAACACAATTTTTTAAATGTTGGGATCACAAGTCAACTTCAAATCTAACTACTAATAGAATTTCAAAAGACATGATTTTTTTTTTTTTTTGTTATCCTCTACAATTTTGTTACAACTTACTAGAAACAAGAAAATACTGACTTCATCTTCATATACATCTACAAGAATTTAAATATGGAATAAAATATATATTTATCTTACATCGGCCCCTTGTTTATATAATCTTTTAATGCCAGTACTTTATAACGAGTCTACGTCGTCGAAGTAAATACAAAGCATTTGGAGTTTTGTCATTCCAAAGTCTACATTCATAAATATGGAAGACTGTAAGAACTCCGTATTTAATTAGGCGATACAAACTTCTGGTTGAGAAGAGGTTTAATTGAGAACTTACCTCCTTAGTGTTCTAAAGCTCCGCCTCAAGGTATGCATAAGTCGGGCTCCCGTGGCGGTCGAGTATGATGGCGGCGGCGTATATTTCGGGGGAGGGTCGGGGGGCGAAGGCCTATCTTCAACCGCACCGATAACAATCGGCGTGGAGCCCGACGAACCAATACGAGGACGATACAGATTCTGAATTCTCTGTTGAAAAAAATACATAAATAAATAAAATACACAGACAGATAGATAATAAATAAATAATACAGAAAAACTCTTTGGTTCTCTAAAAAATACATATCAAGCGTTAAGTGATAAATATAATAAACTACGTAAACATCTTTTTAATTTTTAAACTCATTATACTTGTCGCGTTCTTTTTTTTTCAATCATAGTTCACAGTCACTATACACTTATATAATTATTAAAACAAGACGCGGTCCTCACCGGGTCATCGGCGCAAATGATGGACTCGTCATCCTAGCAGCGTATACATATTGAAATCAATTAGTTATTATATGTTTATGTCTCCATATATATTGATATTTTCTAATAAGTCTCTATAAATAATAAACAAACAATCACCCACCTCTAATATATCTGTAGGTCCTTTATATATGTATATCCAAGTTTGTACGAAAGCTGTTACAGGTACAATCAGAAGTGCGGTCAGCTGTAAGAAAACTGCCACTTGGCGTGTCCATATTGGCCAGTAACTATAAAATAATAATAATAAATTAAATATATTCAATATTAAATAAGTTGTCAATATATTTCAGATTTGTTTAAAGTAATTAAAACATGTAACCTTATTACCTGATAGGTTTCCGCCAACTGTACAATTGTCGTTGCTGTCCAGTCCGAAAATCCATTATGCATATTGCCTGAAAAACAAAAATACACTATTTTAATATTTTTATGAAAAAGCTTTACTTCGTTCAAATTTTTAAAATTCGAATAATAATGATGCAAGCAGGATGGGGTTTTGTTAAATATGAGAACAGAACTTGGTTAATGAATTAATATTCTTGAGACTCAAAATTCTTTACAATTTAATCAATAATTGATTATGTTGACTACAGCCAGCCCCGTAACACTTTATCTATTTAACTATGCGACTAACATTATAGGTCATATAAACGTACACAGAGCAACACAGGCAGCACCACGGTCCACGTGAAACTTAATAGAGCGGCGAGTGTGGCGGACAGACGAGAGCCCGCGGTGTACAGCGCCCCCACCACCGCGTCCGGCGAGTACGGCCGCCCTCGTACCACGAACACACCCACGACTAGCGACACGTGTACTATGCACTGCCACCAACATCCCACCCACACGTAGTCGATGAAATGTACTATACGTATCCCCGCCTGCGGTTTAAACATATATCAAAGTTATATACTAGCTATGGTAGAAATCTTACAGAAATTTTAATTTATTAAAATATATATGGTTTTTAAAAATAAAAGTAGTTTAGTTTTTCCCTATCACATCAACTATCTTCTTATAAAAGAACCGCCAAAACCGGTCCTACCGCTACAAAGATTAGCCGTAACAAAACAAAATGCAATGTATGCTATTTTGATCTATACATCATATACCTACGTTGTACACATCTAGATGAATTTAGAAAAAAGACGTTTTTTTTGCTCATATTTAATTCATTTGTATAGATAGAAGTTTATATAAAAATAATCATATCAAAATACTCACATCAGTAGATAAAAGCAATCCCACAGCGAGACCAAAAACACAGCTTAGGAAAGTTATAGTCGTCTCCCATACTTTGAGGGCCTTAGCGTTAATAGCCATGATTCCTGTTATGACGCAATGCCATATAGCAAGCTGTTGGGCTATACCAAACATTATTAAGATGAAGTAGAATATCACAGCCCACGCTGGTGACAGCTGGAATTAAATATATATGAATAAATCTTACTTAGAACCTACATTATACATATATTCTTTTAATATAAAAAAGAATATTTATCGTAACGTTAATGTAAACAGATTCCTTAAGCATTATATCAATAATATTTCACTACGAAGTATTAAGACCCATATATTATTATTAGGAATAGAATTAAAACTGATGTACAATCTTACAAAATTTGTCGGCAGCACAGCCAGTGTTGCAGGAACTATCTGTGTTGCCAGTTGTAAAGGCTGCCAACCACTCAAAGTTCTTGCAATGTTACCAGTCTTCCATACTGTAACTCCTACCAGACTCCCATAATGCCCCATATACCGCAAGGGAGTTGATACTGTGTTACCAGGTAGCGGTTCCGAGACTGGCCATAAGAATTGTGATGATTTAACTGTCTCTGAAAATAATTATACAGATAATTACATTTAAAAATACTACCGCATTCTGAGGCAGCTAGAAATATATACAACACTTAAATAATATTAAGACTTTAACTGGAGCTCTTACATTTACTTATAGTTAGAAATGTTATCCATTTAGAAATTAACACCGAGGTACCACATAGATCAAACAATATAAAAAAAAGGAGACTTATAATTTTCGTAATAAGATAAGATAACTTCCAAAATGTATTTATTTAATTAAAACACATAAAATAATGTCGATAAAAATATAAGTAAATAATTAAAAAAACATACCGAAACTACTAGGCACGTAGGTGAAACCGTAACTCTTCAATATAACGACACATGTATTAGCAAGGAAAGCTCCTAAAAATAGAACGCTCATGGTGAACACAACTATACATGCGCTCTCCCGTTGTAGTATAAGATGTGTTTTGTGTTTCGGATGTTTGTGTGTAGTCAACTGCATCACACAAGCTGACAACAAACCCCATGTCAGATAAGTCTCTTGGGCAGCGGCAGCCCAACTCTGGAATGTAGAGAAATTTATTAATAGCTTATAACTTACTTAGAAAGTTTACCTTGTTACAAGTATTTTAAGTGATCAAAGTCATTAATATCCTAATGTAGAATAGTATATAAGAACTTTGTTACCCCAAATCGGATTTGACGGTCAAATATCTAAATCTCTCTACAACCTACTAAAAGACTTGTGCCTGTCCAGAACTCACATCAATTCATTCTTGGAACGTATTTCGAAGGCAGTCCTAGTAGGTTCTTTTCAAATTTGATTAGGTAGGGAGAGGAGCTTGGACAGTGGGCGTTTAACGCGCGTTAGTTAGGGGCCCCTTAAACCTACACCTGGGTCGCAAGTCCCAGGCACTGTTGAAGCTCCTCTCCCTGCAACGCGATGGACCCGGCACCCGCACGGTGAATCCGTTGAATGCTAAGAGGTTTCGTCTAGTTTATTTTCAATGAACTTGAGCATTATTTGCCCAGAATTAATTCAAGGATTCATATTATAGTAGCAAAAATTGTGACCCATAATATTAAATTATGTCAGTTTGTAAAGTATCTAAATATAGCAATGGCATTGAATAAATATCACTCACACTACTATTTATGAAAAATTCGCTCCATTCAGTCTCAGGGAATATATTGGTCACAGTATCATAAGGTATTAGAGTCAATAGTTTGATAGAAAGCACTAAAGTACCACAGATAGGTAAAAATATCAACATATACACGGCCTGAAAAGGAAAAAAATTTAAATTATAATTCAAATCTAATTATAAAATTTTAATCTCCATGCAATGTTTTAATTAATATTTTGCATGCTAGTTGTAAAAGAATATTGAGCAACAAGATTTATTCAGATCATGCAATTTGTATGTAAATGTAATTAGTATTAGCTCACCTTGCCGTACGACCTCAATCCTTTGCTGAGAGAAACAAAAACTATCATCCATACAACAGCCAAGTTGAATGCCACTTGAAACTTTATAGTACCAAAACTGTTTGAATTCACATTTCTTTGAAGCACTTCAGTATGGAAATACTTTGGCAGTGTCTCATATATTTTAGTGTTATTTCTGTGACCTACAAATTAAATATAATTTAGAACATCATCTACAATGATCTATTATAAAATATTTGATTCAACTTACTGTCAAAGTTGTATTCATTTGGTAATGCCCATTTGTATCTATCATCTGATGTTATAAAGGAATCTCTGAAGTAAACGAATATCCAGGACAATCCTATTATACTATACATCCCAATAACAGCTTGTGTTAACAATAATGATATACCAACACCTTGGAATATTGGAGATATCTTCCACATGTCAACTGGCCCGGATTCCAAAACTTGACCCAAACACAAGTGCAATGTAAACAATGGTATACCTACTATTAATGATAGTATAATAAATTGCACTATAAAACTGGCTGAAAGTAAATAAACAAAATGTTTTAATTCCTTCTTCCTAGTTTTTTACTATTCTTTTTACATCAAGGACTTGTCTTCCGACGTTTCATTATTTTTTGGTATTACAAATGTTGCAATCTACGTACCTCCAAAGTTAACGCTAAATATGGCAAATCTTGAGATGTTGAATATTCCTATCGTGCAACTGAAACACGCTAGCATCGCGCTCATTCTATGCGGCCAAACTCCAAACGGGGGCATGTCAGCATCCTCATGTCTAAAGAATATTTGAAATTATGATATAATTTGTTTTTGCTAACGAACTCTCAATTTTAATGCAGTCACGGAAAATTTACCTAGGTCATATTACACTAAAGAAACAGATAAATTTGTTCTATATATTTATTACTTAACACAGTTTTTGAATATCTTGAAGAGTCCTTGAAGACGAATAAAATGAAACATGCAAGGCCAATAGATAGTAGGTTAAAAATTAAGGTCTATTTAAATTTATATTCAATTGCATTGTACAAAACGATAAACAAACGACAATTACCATCTTAAAAAAAAGCTCTGGTAGGAAATTACGTAAAATATCATTGTTTTTTATCATCACAATTGTTTGACGAGACATGAAAAGTATAAAAAAGAGAAACTATGTGATTTTAGCAAAATACTAGCTTTCACTCAAAAATTACAGAATTAAATTAACCGTAAAGACCGATTTTCATTAATCAATTTAATAGAAATTTATTACAGGTTTAATTTATTAAAAAGTAATAACGTTTTACACACTTAAACACATTTTAGTTTTGTAGATAGGTAGGCACACCTTTATCAAGAGGGGTCCCTAAAGAAAGTTAAGAAGTACTTAATGATAATACTATCGTTGGAGCATTATGGTCTTAACGATATTCCATAATTCCTAGAACATATACACTATATAACTATAAATTATAGAGGGATATATATCAAATCTATTTGATTAATTTTAACACTTACCGGTCGTCAGAAGCAGGACTGTGATTTACAGCTGCTAACCCTGGCAGTGAATCTTCTGACGAACTAGATGCACTTGCGCTTCTCGCTAGACTTCTCGATATTCGTTCGTTCCAATTAGTCGTGATATCACTATCAACAGGCGACGGTAATGATAACGCTCTGTTCATTAACAGTGTCCGTCTTCCAACTATGAGTGGACCGGAACTCCCATCACTACTTAAATTTGCTGCGGTCACTTGCAATTGTATAGGAGAACTTGTTGGTCGCGCATTTACATGATGCTCCAAAAACAATATGACGGGCAGTGTAAGAGGTTCAGATTCCTGGTTTGTTATAGCTGGTAGAACTATAGGATCTAATCTTCTCATTGAATTTCTTAGCGTGTTGTTTACCGTATTAGCCCTTTCTAAAGCCTGAGCGGTGGTAAACTGTGTATGATTTCGTGGAATTTCAGAGAAACTTTTCGAACGGATGAGATTATTGCGTGAAATGGGAGCACATTGTGAAAGTTCTAAATCATCTATTGATGCTGTCGAAGACGGAAGAACGGAGCACACGACTTGCGTATCATCATCTAAAGAGTTCTGGGATCCTAAATGTTCAGATATATTTTCAGTATCCACTATACATTCCTTTATTTTACAGATAATATCCTCTTCGTCAGTGTCTAAAGATTTAGTACCATCGTCAAGACATGCAAGCAGGGATTTATCTAGAACTTCATCTAAATCATTTAATATGTCCATAAACTGACCAAGAGCGGCTGCTTGAAATTCCTCATTGTTTGTGATGTTGTTATGTGATTCATGGTTTGCATCAGACTTATAAAATATAGGTAAATGTTTTGTGAGGTCATCTTTCAAATCTTCTTCATCTTCGCTTATTTGTTCACTACTTTCATTACTCTCAAATACACTTGATGTATCACTGTCAATACCACTACTTCCTGGAAAACTTTCCTTTTGTTCATACCTACCCTCTTCCATTGCAATCGTTTCCATTTTTATGGCATGACCTAAGTCATAACCAGCTCTCTTTGGTGTAAACCCTGAAAAAAACATAGTTTTCAACTACATTTCAACTTGAACAAACCTAAAATGCCAATTAAAACCCACATAGTTTTCCTAACACTATTTTCCACAACTTCAACATTATTAAAAACTTCAGCACAGTATGGATTTTGCTGTACAAATAGACTTAAGACTAATGAATCTTATTATCATGAAAATGTGTGAATAACATCTAACTATTAGCAGTATAGTGTGAAGTAAGCATGTAATCTGTTCCAAGTGTATGACTCATTAATGTTCTTAATAATTAGGACAAGACAAAGCCTTGAGGTGGTTTAACCTGCTTGTTTATCTAAATAATGTCACTATAAGAAATCCACTGGCACTATAATAAAGGTATTATAAAGGTTAAAGACAAGGAAATTGTTATAAATATTAATTAATATAAAATCTTTACCAAAACTGTATATTGTCTAGGAAAAATAAGATTCATAAAAATAAAATCTGATATAGAAAACAAATATTTTATTTCTAGAAATAATAAATATATTCCAGTAATATAAAATTTAAATTATAATTAATTTTGTTTCCTTATTTGTTTACTAATAAGAAGTAATAAATGAGAGATGAATAAGTGTGCAAAATTATTTTTTTTATTTATAAACTCTCAGTACAATCTTTATAGCTGTAATTAAGTGTTCAAATAGATGATAGTATCAAGTATTATTGTACTTTCTTTGTTTTCAACTTATTATTTTACAGTACTGTTTATATCAGTACTAGAATTGTTGAGGTATATTATTGAAAACTATAAGTTTATCCTTACATTATATTTATAAATTCTTGTTCTATATTAATAAAAAAAAAGATATTCAGATATATTGTGAGACATCTGGGAAACTATGTATATTCCACAAAAATAGAAACTTCTTTAAAGCAAATGACAGTTTATCTTTTTTATCTATCTAATTGCATATGGCACTGTTTAATTCAAGAGTATAGTATATGTATAAGATAAATGATTGGAAACATGGAAGTAAATGTATAATAAGACTTACCTATTTATTTGTTTACTGCATTGTCCATAACCTTCCATCCTAAAGGTGAAACAATCCTATATAACTTTTTCTGATGCCATATTGATTGTAAGAAAGTGCACTGAGCAAAACTTATGACTAGAATACGATGTAAAAATTCTATGTACACATAAAAAGCTACAAGATATATATTGTAACTAACTCACTATTAATTATTGTACTCGTTTTCTTTTATTATTTATGATCACTGACTTAGAGATTACTTATTAATGAAAGGGTGAGTAATGACTTATGACATTTAGCTGTGGCATTAGACAATTCACAGTACAAGTACCTAGTACTTACTACCTACAGCCTTCTACGTCTTTGTATGAAAATGACAAATTTTCAACTTGACATAAGAAATCTACAGAGTATAAAGATTTATAGGTATAACTATGTATTATTTGGTAAAATTAAATAAGAATTGGCAATAAATACGATAATTATATGAATATAATAGTTTACTTATGTACTTAAAATAAACAAAAAAAATTGCATGGCATTATAAACATTTCTGGGAAGTTTAAATGTTGAGGAGAGTAATTTTCCTTATACAAGTATAATTGTTCCGATCTGGATATGAAAATGAAATCATATTGTTAAATATGCAAACATTAGAGACTGCTTGATTTCTTTTGTTTTGGACAAGTTTACAAATAACAGCAATTTTCTTATCGTAAACATTTAACAATTTTTGTGTTTGTTTTTTATTTTAAAATATATTTTCCGTGAATAAAGTCCAAATATATATTTATAATATTAGATATTAAAAACAGAACTTTTTTTATGTAGATAAAAGTCAATCAACTAAAGTGTTTTTTATTATTGTCAGTTACTACTTCATTAATTCTGTATTCAGGGGCTCTATTTTTTTGATGGTTCCGTAAATGCTCCTAGGTTGTAGTTAAAGTACAATATGAGGATAATAATATTTATACTACAAAAATATAGTAATTGTTTTTAAATTTTGTTATTTTTTTCCAAGCCAACATAATTAATTACATCTTTAGTTATCTTAAAAGAATGGTAATTAAAGATACCTAGCGACACTTATAAGATTATTCCCGTCAAAAATTATGTTTAACAAAAAATTTTATTGAAAAACCTCTGGTTAACAACTAAATTCTAATATAAGTAGAATTTAATCATAATTACACTTTTATTAATTTACCACCACATTGAATCTTGTACTATAAAGCAAGTCGGGTCAAAGATTATATCAACGAAATATCGAGTATTTAAATTTTTACCATTTTCCCTTAATTGAGAGTTCAATTTTGAATACCGATATACATGAATAAATATTTTTTTTATAATTGCTATTTGCTACTTGTTATCTCTTACTCTTAATTTGTGGTCTCTAGTGGCGAGGGTTTTTTACTAAACTGTATCTTTATTCTCATCAAATAAATTATGATAATTTTAAAGGGAAGTACTTTAATAATGAACTCCAAAATGCATTTATCAAGAAAGGTTTGTAACTTTTCTAAGTTTTCATGTGTGACAAACTATAAAAAACGTGTAATTTGAATTTTTTAACTAGTCGTTTTCGATCCGTCTCAGAGTTAGGTTCTCGTAAATTATTATCAGTATTAATTATTTTAAAAGATTATATTGAAACAAATAAGTATAGGTATACAAATTGTTTGTTTTGTTTGCCTTCCTGTACTTTTATTATATTTAAAATTTCATATAAATTGCTTTTACCTAGTTGTTAACGGCCATGGCAGCATACTCTACAAAAGTTTCCTTAAACGAAGTGGTAATAGCATCTGCAGTCAGAACTCCTATAGGATCGTTCAGGGGAAGCCTTTCGTCGTTATCAGCCACCGAGCTTGGAGCTGTTGCCGTCAAAGCGGCTATCGAAAGAGCCGGCATTCCTAAGGAAGAAATTAAAGAGGTTAAACAGATCAGTGCCACTTTCTAATTGTACAGTTATAATGATGATGATATGGGCTAATGTTTGCTATCTATGGTGTAAGGTTTTGCGTGACTGTTTAACTTGACACTGATTTTATTATCTCAGTGTATTGTTAAGAATAATATTTTGTTAAATTATTACATCATCTTATTTATAAAAAAGAATATTATATGTATTACACAAGCAAATATCCAAGTAAAATGCTAACAAAAAGATTTTATTTTAGGTGTACATGGGTAATGTTTGTGCGGCATACCTTGGACAAGCTCCAGCCAGACAAGCAGTAATATTTGGTGGCATGCCAAAAAGCACAATATGCACTACAGTAAACAAAGTTTGTTCTTCTGGAATGAAGTCAATCATGTTGGCTGCACAAGGCCTACAAACTGGAGCTCAGGAAGTAATGCTTGCGGGTGGCATGGAATCTATGTCAAATGTACCTTTCTACTTAAAAAGAGGTGAAACTTCTTATGGTGGAATGCAGTTAGTTGATGGTATAGTGTATGATGGGCTTACAGATGTCTATAACAAATTTCACATGGGCAATTGTGCTGAAAATACAGCAAAAAAACTTGGTATATCAAGGCAAGAGCAAGATGATTATGCCATATCTAGTTACAAACGAAGTGCAGCTGCTTACGAATCAAAAGCCTTTGTTGATGAATTAATCCCAGTATCAGTACCTCAGAAGAGAGGTGCACCCCCAGTATTATTTTCTGAAGATGAAGAGTACAAAAAGGTTAATTTTGAGAAGTTTAATAAACTGTCAACAGTATTTCAAAAAGAAAATGGCACAGTTACAGCAGGCAATGCTTCAACACTAAATGATGGTGCTGCAGCACTTGTTTAATGACAGCGGAAGCTGCACATAGGTTGAATGTAAAACCATTAGCTCGTATCATTGGATTTGCTGATGGAGAATGTGATCCAATTGATTTTCCCATTGCACCAGCTGTAGCTATCCCAAAATTGTTGGAAAAAACTGGTGTCAATAAAGATGACATAGCACTTTGGGAAATCAATGAAGCCTTCAGTGTTGTGGCTGTTGCTAATCAGAAGATGTTGAATCTAGACCCTTCTAAATTGAATGTCCATGGTGGCGGAGTTAGTCTTGGTCATCCAATAGGCATGTCTGGAAGCCGTATAGTAGTTCATTTATGCCATGCTTTAAAAAAGGGAGAAAAAGGTGTTGCAGCAATTTGTAATGGAGGCGGCGGAGCTTCATCAATTATGATTGAAAAATTGTAAGTTCTATTAGGTTTGCTTTTAAAAATTGGTTTTTGGTGAATTATATTGTAAATATAAAATACACATATGGTTTTAAAATACTTTATAATTATAGAGGATTCCTTAACTCAAACCTTGTGCCTTAAAAGCTGAATATGAATGTAATCTTTCAAACAAATATATTACATAGCTTTAAGCAAAAATGTTTTATGCTTGTTTTAGCATTGTTAACTGTATACTTCACAGGTTTTTTGAAATATTATTTTGTTAAAGCAATAAATTATTATTTTTATTAGTTTCTTTTTATTATTGTGATACCGGAAATTATATAATTTTTCAGGGCTGAGGCCATTGACGGCCCACCTGTTCTAACCTTCTACACTAAAGATCCATGTCAGCTTTGTGATATTGTAATGGAAGAATTATCAACCTATAAAGATAAGTTAATAATTGAGAAAATTGATATAACTAAAAAAGAAAATATAAGGTGGCTTAGATTATATAGACATGATATACCAGTATTATTTTTAAATGGAAAATTTCTTTGTATGCATAGATTAAATCACGGTTTATTAGAAAGACGACTACAAATTATAGAACAAGAAAATATCAAAAACTAGAATTACCCAAAATCAAAAACTAGAATTACCCAAAAAAAAAAACACAGGATATGGTAATAACTAACCTAATATAAAAATTGATTTCATTAAAAAAAAGGAATATTGTGATGTTTACATATAACTTTGTAATTTTTTTTAAATAAAATTCCTGTTAATAACACTAAAACATAATTGTGACACACAAAACAAAACTTATGAGTTTTGTTATATCACTTCCTAGTAGATAGCCCCATGTAGCAGAAGACAATTGCTTGTGTGGATGACCATTTTTCTATTTTTTATCTAAATTTAAATATTAAAACCTTTTAATAATAAGCTAGGAATTATGTATATAAGTAAAATAAATTTGATTTATTATTTAAGATGTACCAAAAGTATGAAATACATTAGTTTTATTTAAAACATTAGTTTTATTGCACAATTTATGAGACTAGATAATTATATTCGTACAATAAAGCGAATTTTGTGGTAAGTAATAGTTTGTTCCAGACAATATTTAAAGAATGAAATATTTTAAGGTGACTTGAAGCTTTATGTTGAAAATAAAATATGATATTATAACATACAGACAGAAATTGTGATAAATGATTAACAAGGCATAGATTCAGATTATTAAGAAATTACAGATCTTTATTTTTTAGATTTATTCACAAAGTAATACTTTTCAAGAAAGATCAACGGAGAAATTTCAGCGATTGTCAAAAAAAATATATATAATTTTTTTATACTGTGATGGTCATTAAATTTAAAAATATCCACATTCCTTTCATTGCAATTTAAAATTATATTTAGGGTATATTTTCAAAAAAAAAAAACAAGTTTTCTTCTGATTTTAAATTTCAGTAAAAAATGTTAAGTCTATTGAACGAACAGGTTTAAGTTAGTTTTTAAATTAAATGTAATAAAATACTGAATTTGTAAGAGAAGTAAAAATCTCACTTAATTTATAATTGTTTTATTCATTGATAACTTTTGACAGATATTTGGTTTTTACCTAAAACGTTACGAAGATTTTGTCTGTGCTCTGACAATTTGATTCCATCCCCATATCTGGGAATAAACTAGATTTTCAGGAATTACAAATACAAAATAATAATAATAAAGATATGAAAAAACGAAGTTATTAAAAGGATATATAACAATTTCACGATTCTAAACGCCGATTATGTTTTGTCATTTTTAAAAACTTTAAGATTCATATTTTTCTGCTATTTTTGTTGTTTCTAAATAAACAGAATGGATAATACCGCTTCTGCGATTCAAACCCTTGAAGCAGCGGCGCAAATGTTAATGGTTAGTTTTATTGAAGATTTAATGAATTAAATCCTTTTAATTTCACATTGGGATAATATATTTTCTTGTTTAGGCGCCGCCAAATTTAGTAACTTCTGAGCAACGGCATCAAGCAGAAAGTGTGTTTCTAGAATTTCGAAGTACCAAAAACCCATATCAACTGTGCAGAGAGATTCTTGAAAAGTCTAGTTCAGATTATGTGTTATTTGAAGCAGCTGGTCTTATAAAAACAGCACTTATAAGAGAGTGGAATTTACTCTCTGATAGTGATATATCTTCCTTGAGGGAATATTTATTAAGCTATTTGCTAAGAAATGAAAGTCCTCCATTCTTAAAAGAGAAGTTGTTACAGGTAAAGGTTTCTTTAAAAAAATAAATTTTCTGCTTGACTAAATGTTAACCTGATTTGCATTCAAACTCAGTTCTACATATGAATCTTACTTTAATAATAATACATATTTTATTTAATTTTCTGCTTACAATAAACTACATACTTCTAAAAAAGTATAAAGTTGACTTATAAAATATTTCTGTTTACTAGACAATTGCAGTTATAATCAAAAGAGGTAGTATAAGTGATGGCGGAAGAGAAAGGAAAGCATTATTGGAAGAGTTGGAAAAAATTATTTTAAGCTCACCTATTAGTCAGCAAAAATTGGCATGCTCTTTGATATTAGCCATCATGCAGGAATATGCTATCACTGTAAAATCAGCTGATGTTGGATTAATATGGGAAGTCCATTTTAGATTAAAGAAATCATTTGAAGCTCTAGATTTAAAGAGGATATTTAGGTTTACTGTTGGTGTTTTAGAACAAATAGTACGTTCTGGACACCGTCCGGAGGGTGATCAGGCATTGCTCACAAAACAATTACTGACCATTGTTGAAACTGTATTGTGCTGGAGTCATGTCTCACCTTTGTTATCAAAAAGACTTATCGGTGCTTTTGAGGCAATATATGAAAGTGATACTGCACCAGCTCTCCGTTTAAGCTTAAATTGGAAAGACACAATAATGCAACCGGAACTGTTGGCATTATTCTTTGAAATTCACATGTATGTACGAACTAATCCTGAACTAGCAAATCCTTCACTGACTTGTTTAGTTCAATTAGCAAGTTTGAGTGGGGTTGTTGTTTCTGCTAGCAATCTAAAACAACAGTATTTAGAGAATTATGTCAATAGTTTTATGAGAATGCTAGCTTTCATTCAACCTTTTGACAGAGAAATGCTTGGTATATCTGATATTTATCGGCGATTAGTGCAATTTTTTACACCTTCAATGATTGCTTCAACACCGCCAGCTTTTCTACAGAATCTAACAAATTATACTTGCCATTGTATAAGGGGAGCAGTGATGGAGGAAAGTGTAAGTATTTTTATCTATTGTTGGTGTTTTGTTCATTCATAGAGGAATTAATTCAACGAAGCAATCTGAATCTCCTTAAATTCCATTAAAATTATTTTAGGTGAATGATGATACAGTATGGAGAGAGTCACTCAACAAGTTTTTGCATACATGGAGTTCAATAGCTCATGATTTAGATGGTTTCACTGATGAAACACTCATGAATCCATGTATTGAAATATTTAACACATATTTACAATGTCGATTAGCACCACCAGACGGGACAAGGTAGTTAGAAAACATATCTGTATATTACAATAATAAAATTGTTGGTTACCAGAAGATTACAAATAAGAATTTCCTATTCAAGGTATATATGTAATATAACCTCCTTGTGCATAAATTATTCTTTCAGAGGTGCAGAAAATGACAACACTGTGGAAGATATTAAAGATGATATTGAGGAGGATGAAAGACAATTACACAGTAATGTTCTTCTTACTATTGGGGCTATTGCTCGCAAGGCACCTGCCCATTGCTGTCACATATTATTTACTTTGCTCCAAGACAGGAGTAAGAGGTATTTATAATAACAGTATATAATTGTTCATTGTTTAACATATTTTTAAATAATTATCAGGTATTTAGATTTTTCACTGAGTCTATAGATTGTTCCTATGTTAATCATTTTGTGAAACAACAGATTCTAATTGGATTTATTTTTTCCTGTACGAAAGCACAACAAAATTTGTAGTATTCATTGCAAATAAAAAAGGTTTTAATGATCTCTAGAAATAAACTCGATATATGCAATTACCGCTGCTATGTTTAAAGTTAGTTAATAATTCTTAGGCTAGAGAGTCAACTTCAGATGATGCATATGGGGAAACTGCCAATAGTCAGTGGAGGGGAACAGCTAGTTACACTCTTTGAAGATCTTCACTGGATTCTAATGATAACAGGTGTGTGTTGGCTAACAATTCAGTCATAATTATTAAATGAAATTAATTTTTATGATATAACACAGACCTCCCAGACAAATTATATAAAACATGAGGAGAAATATATAATAAAAAACATATGTTTATAAAACAATTATATAAAAGTAATTTACAAGGAAGTCATAATAATAAAAGAAGTCAAGGTTGAAATGAAGGAATTACAACCTTTTTTTAAATAGAATATCTTACAATAGATAGAATACATTGCTCATAATTCTAGACAGAAAAAATTGTGGAATAATTTTATTTAACTTATGTATTAAACATGTAATATCTTGCTTTTTATATGGTAATATAATAATAACAGTTACTACTGAGACATCTGCCAGGTCACTTCAACATGTTACCTATCACCCAGATCTTGTTCAATGATACAATGTCTTTGCAAGTATCTTTTTGGATAGTTTTTAATAAGTATGTATAATTTATATGCAAGGCAATATATAAATATTTTATATGTACTAGTCTTTGTTCGCGACTTCGCCAATCAAAATTATGGCTGTATAGCTGATCTGGCGAATCGAACGAAACGAAAAGTATCGTATGTTCGTCTCTTGATTCTAAGCTACCTACCCACCAATTTTTAGTCAAATCCTGAGTCTTTCTTGAATTATAAATATTGTAACTAACACGACATTTGTTTATATATATATAACATAAGTTAGGTATAATTTTGATTTATTTTAGGCCATTTCCTAGCAGTTGATTGTACTGAGGGTGAAACAGTAATGATACCCTCAGAAATAGTTCAATACAGCATCTCTCAAAATGCCAATATTGAAGCATCTCTGAGATTCCTAGTTGGAGAAAGCACGAGTACTGAAAACGTGGATCCTATATTGAAGTAAGTAATACTTGTAAATTTTCCTATTACTACACCACTGACGATATTTATTTATTCATAAACAATAGTATCTAACAATAGTCTAATCTCTCAGAGGAAATGTGATTTGAATCTATGTTCCATTGTTAAACATTTTTAAGTCCCAAGCGTTTTATTATTGTAATAATTCATATATAAATATTTACCAGTGTCATGTAAATCTCATGGGACTTATCTTAGATAATAGATCGTAGAACCAATGGTTTTAAGAAGATAAAAATTCATTTGAATGCATAATGTATGCTTTATGATACCCATCACACCAATAAGGGTATTTGTTTCCTTATTTACACTTATGTTTTATTCAAGAAGTCTATGACTCTTTATATGAGTTAAAAATTATATCTGATGTATAACCTGATAATACTACAATGACGGCATACTCTCAACAAAACCAGTGAAAACGGGATTTATGAAGTCTTAAAAAAAATTGTACAACCCAAATTCTTACTATTTACTTATAATACATATGAACTGTGTAAGTTTTTTTCTTTGATCAGTTAAAGCTCTGAAAAAGTCGTTATTTTTTTAACATAAAGATTTTATTCAATTACTAGATCGCCTAGATTTTCTAAATAACTGAGGTGAGAAAGGTTTTCACCTTGATTGTTTTTTAATATTTAATTAATTTTTATTGGTCCTGAGAGATTTATTGGCTATATTGATGTTATCCTAATATTGTAAGGTGCTTGCTAAATTTGGAATAATTTTATTCGTCCAATCAGATTGATCGGAGAGATCCTCCGCATCAGTTCGTGGGAATGTATGGCGTTAGAGGCGGGTCTGGCCGTAGTGTTTAGCCCAGAGCTATCAGCCACTTTGTCATGGCTACTCAAAATATGGGCCAATTCGTACCTCGTACCACAGCCTTCGCATTACTCAGAGGTGAGAACTCAAAATGTATCCAACGAAACGAGATAAATTTTGTAAACATTATGCTTATACTAAACTCCCATTTATTAAACACTAGTGGTAATTTTTTAAGTGTTAAATTACATGTAATACTTAGTGTCAAGTACTGAGAATAGAGATAGAGAGAGATTAATGGAGGGAAGAAGGGAAAACTATTTTAAATAAGTAATTTTTTTTAAATATATTATAATGAACATTAATAAATAATTTAAACGTATACATTCAGATATTCGTTCAAATATAACGAGCATGAATGCCAATTAAAATTTATTGAATAGAACGTAAATTTAATCGTACATTATACAGAATAACATCTTAAAGATGCACTAGAGATTATTACAGCGATTTACATCTCATTACAATGACGTGTTAAGATTTAAAATATTCATATTATATTTATAGCCTCTTGCTAAATATGACACAAAATTGCTTAAGAGATCGTCGACAAGAACACCATTGAACATTAAAAGCTACACGTGGAATGTTTGAATTTAGGTTATCAAAACAATGTGTCAGTAATTTATATATAAGTGTTCGATCTTAACAATTAAAATAGTTTTCCTTTTCTGTAAAAAGTATTGTATGTATGTAGGTTTGAACCCTTGGTAAATAAAATGATAATGTTATTTGTTTGCCGAATTTATTTATTTTTATTATCCAACATTTTTATCGCTAAAGCTGTATTATATTTTAATCTAATTTTTCTCTTTAAGTTCAATATTTTTGCTTATTAAAAATACTACTTAATATAAATCTCTAAACAATATTTTTTATAGTTACAGAATATTGCTTCATAATTACTCTTCCTTACGTTTAATACATAATAAATTTTATTTTAATTAATATTTTTATGTCCATCCTGTTGCATTTCTGGTTTTTATGAAATGAAACCTTTCAAAGAAAACATAAAAAAATAAGTATAAGATCTAAATAAACAAACAAATATAAAAAAAATCTAATATTACGTTGAAAAAGTATTTTTTATTTCCTTTAATATAAATATCATAAAACCTGTGATATAATATTACAGTGAAATTTCTGAACGCATTAAACAATAAGATATGTATGGCGGGCGAAAAATCTAAAAATAGGTCGTTGTGATCTATTTAAATAAATATAATATTATTAATGAATGTAATTTGTCAGATTCTAGAGGTAGCATTCGGTCGTGGGTCGCGTGGCGTGTCGTGGGCGGTGTCGCTAGTGTCGCGACGGGCGGCCGCGACACTGAGACATCTGGCGGCCCAGCCTACGGCGGCCAAACACGCACTGTTACTACTAGCGACCCTCGCACATTCACATCATAAGTATGACTTCTATTGAGTCCTAGATCCTAGCAACGTAATCATCATTATAGTTCGGCCGCTCGGAGTTTGCTTTTCTGACAGGTTTTTATATTATTGGTGATGTAGCTTCAATCTGGGGGATTAACGGCAATCTTTTAAATATCTTTTGTTTACTTTAATAATGAATGATAATATTATAAAATGGAATAATTATGCCAATATTCAAGAAAAACGTATTAATTTTAAATTTAGATTAAAAAATAATTAAAAGTTGGTTTATTACATATTCTAATTGAACTGTGCTCTTTCTAGGTTATGTGAACAAATATTGAGGCATTTGTAGTAAAATATTTTTGCAATCTCAATATTATAATAATAAATTAATAATTTTATTTATCGTACAATCCAACAGTCACGACATCTAGTATCACGTGACGAAATGACAGTTGCCAGAAACGCATACTAAAAGCGGCCGGACTATAGCAATGATTAAAAGCCTCCCGGTGACGCTGTCAAAGTCATTGCCCATTAGGGCTAACAGCTACAGTCAAATCGAAAAAAACATGATTAAAATTAACAAGATGTGGTATCGAGAACAAAAGAATTCAGAATACTTACCACAAGTCTGCATCATCCAACTAAATACTGAGACTTTCCAGTTTATCATTACTACACCTATGATGATATTATCGTACACAAATGATTTGTGAGTGGAATATGTTATCTGTCTATAGTCACTTTAACCGTGCACGTCCGTGGTAAGGCTACTGATTAACAAAAAAATAAAAATATTATGTTAATCTTGTGTATCTTAACATTGTGATCTAACATCATATATCCAATATAAAAAAAAAATTAAAAAATCTGTATTGTAAATATAATATTATTATCAATTGCTATATTATTTTTAATCATTTATGGGTTTGATGTGAATGATATGACTTAACTCTATATAACATCCATATGACATTGCCATTGTTCCAGGGAGAGCCCCCTGGCTAGTTGTGAGGAGTTTCTGTCTCTGGTGGCGTGGGAAGCAGCTGGGAGTAATCTTCCCGGGGAACTAAGGCGAGAGCTGCACAGGGCGTTTGCTATAGCTGCTACTTATGCTGAAGGTAGGATTTGCATTTACATAGAATAAGGTATATGAATATTCTAAATCATGATTTTACATACGTATATTAGTGTGGGGAAAAAGAATTTGTGTCAACAGACACAAATTTTTTTTGCAAATATGCATGTGTGTAGTTTTAAGGAATAATGTGTATGTGTGTGTGTGTGTGTGCAGTAAAGAAATGTTATGTCTGATAGCTCATGGATAAACCCATAAGTTGTTATAAGACTGTTTATCTTTAAGAATATTTATACATAAGTATAATAATAGCGTATTTTTACTTTCACACATTTTGACAAATTATAAAAATAAACCTATAAATTAAGATTGCTTTTTTTTGTAAAATCTCACAGGGGAAGTCCGTAATCGTCTTTTGGGCAGCACCGTGGCCCTTCAGGATAAATTACTGAATATTCTGAACACTGAGAGTGACACGGAACCAGTTAGAAATATGCTGGCGGATACTCTCGATTGCTTTATAGGCGTCACTGAAGGCGTACTTGAGGTAGGTCTCGAGTAAAATGCTCTAAATACTATAAATGAACATTTGTATAGAGTTTAGTGCATTTAAATGCGGTTCAAAAACTTCCTATTTGATTATAATTGTATTTTTTTTATTTAAAAACATTTTTAAAACACGATTCTTTTTCGTGGACTGGGTAGGATGTAAGATTGCGTCTATAACTTTATATCCTACGATAGTTTATTTTATAACCGTTCATTATCTAAATATAGATCCTCCGTGTTTAATATAACTAATTATTATTACATAATTATTTTTTAAAGTTAGAAATAATATTTTCCAGGTCGGCACAATGGACGAGCAGTTTATAATGCTGATGGGTGCCCTTGACAAGGTCCCCGGTATAGTTTTCCGATACCACAACTACCCGGGCGTGGTTCTGCCCGCACTCACACTATTGGCGAGATCAGCCAAGAGAATGCTGCACTCGGTACAACCTCAGAACGTCAACAAGTACGGATATCATATACATTGTACAAGTGCATGCTATCCAGTTAATAGCGATAATATTTAATAACAAACATTTGCCTCGCACCATACAGATGTCAGTGGGTTGTCGTTTGTGATTCCATATTTTTTTGTTTTATTCGATATCGAATTTAAAAAAGTGTTAAATTAAATGTGTGTGTGAGTTTAAATATGATTTATATAATATTTTTTAAATTGTCTTAATAGATATTTATTAATACAATTACGTCGTGACTTAAATTTGATATATACCGTCATTTCCTTTTCATGGCCATCGTGGTATTAAATTATATTTATTATAAGACTTTTATTGTAAAAAGCAATATAGACATTTTATGAAAAATAAATTTCTGCTTATCGTTACATTGCGTTACGCGTTACATTACGAAGCGGTTTACCCTCCTATAAAAACTTGTGAGTTACAAAAAACAGGTGCAATTACATTAATTTATTTACAGATTTCTTGAAGTCTGTAACGCCACGTTTGAAGTATACACGAGGTGGAATTCTGGTAAAATATCAAGCATCCCGCAGGATGCAGAGGAAGAAGCGTATGAGGTAATATTTTTTACATAACATTTATAGGATTTATTACTGAATAAATCCTATAATATACTATATATACTAAATCAATACTGATTGAGAAGCAGTAATTTGGTTACAAAATTAAAAAAAAAAGTTTTGGAGTAAAACTTCTAATTCGACTTCCAACAAGGTTGCGTTAAAGGTTCAACGCTCCTAGGGTAAGGAAATAGAAAGATTCGGAGCGAGAGTAAATGGGGGGGTGAATTGTGAGCAATGTTTATAAAGTTTATGTTAAAGAAGCAATATGAGTTCATTGAAAATTGAGTTCTACCAATTCCTTTTTTCGTTTCCACATTACCTAGTTTCACTTTATCTGCGCGAAGGGACTCCATGAAGTTTTTTTTTTGTAATATTTTGTATATATGTCAAATACAAGGGAAAAGTTTATTTAGTTATGGATCATAAACCTAATCTTATACAACTATCCCTTGCCTACCCTCAGCCTATCCTAGTATTGGCATGACATTGGAAGCGCTAGTTTAACAACTGAGATGATTCGCTAGATGTTTTCGCACCCTACGAGTAATTTTTGCTTGTCACATGATTCTCCCATCTGAATAGACCCTATTTAAAATCTTTTTATTTAAATACAATGTTTCAATTTATAGCACTATTGCTCCTATTACTGTATAATATGCTCTAAAAGAGTCTAAGGCTTACAACAGAGTAAAATTAAATCTTCGAAGCACTACGTGGAACATCATTGGCATCGTTAGTATAGTAAAATCAAGAACTGTTTCTATTTTCTCCGATTTCTTTCAAACTCTTCCTAGTTCTGATGGTCGGCTGTTCCAAATCCATGTAAGGTTTAAAAACTCGTAGACTATGCACGTATATAGATTTCTTTCGTGATTTTCTGACGTCAGTATATTGAGGTTTGTGAAGAATTGAAGTTCAAGTTCACAGGAATTTTGAAATAATTTGAAAACCAAAACTTTCAGTAGATTAAAAATATTTCATATGTCTAAGATTCATCTGGCTGATATATTTCCTGCTTCGATCATCTCAAGTCAATCTTAATACTTTACATTTATGAGACAAAAGACTAATCGCGACACTAGTTTGTTATTACTATGAAAAATTTAAAAAAATCCAAGCTTACTAGGGCATCGCTATTAGGGATATCGATACAATTGTAAAGAATGTAATTGCGTCCGGACGGACACAAAAAGAACTTTTTGCGATTTTGGTCTCACGAAATGACAAATTCCCTAATTTTTATGTATTAATAATATATTTTGCTTTGAAATTTAGTTCAGATTTTTCATCGATGAATTCTACATAATTTTCCTCTTTTATAGGATATTTGCGCTCTGATGGAAGTCATTAGTAGTATATCTCGTTGTGGCGGCGGCGGGTCCTGGGGTGGCTCGTGTGCGAGAGGCCTGCGTCTTATACTGCCGATGTTGGCACCACCACTACTGGCAATGCCCACACTGGCACATAAGGCGTATCGGATGCTAAGAGATCTTGACCACGCTGATCAGGTACACGGAATATAATTTGTCCAAAGAAATTTTGTTCACTCGTTTCTTTGTTATTAATCCAAAAAATATTATAACAGTGGTAAGATATGTGTTATAAAGTAATAGATATAGTTATAAAATAGACAATCGTTTGGAAACTTGGAAAAAAAACTCTTTAAACAATTTAACAAATGTAAAACAAAAATAATATGACACTATATTTTCAGTTGACTAATCTTACAATCGAGGACTTCAACATGGTGATAGCGGCTCTACGGGTGGGTCTCACTGCCGTCTCATGCGATGTTTCAACACTATGCTGCGATACAATCGTAGGACTGTCCAACAGAGTACGAACCCTCGGCGACGACAACCCGTACGCCATCTCATTATTATCGCTAGCGGAATTACTATTAATGCTGATTATAAAGATGGAAATACCACCCGACTCCATACCGGCGGCTGGCGCGGCTATATATGCGTTGACTTGTGTGAAACCGGCTTTACTAGAAGGACTCGCCAGACAGCTGATCGAGGCGTTTGCGGTCAACGACCCCGCCAACGTTCCTAGATTAGAAGAATCCTTCGGTGTACTCACTAACGGAGTGCTCTTTGACGGCTTGAGAACACACAAGCTGCGATTTCAAGACAACTTCGATAAATTCTTAGCTAGTGTACACGGTTTTCTTATTGTTAAGTAATTATTTTTTTCTTCTATATATAAGGATCTATTTAATGTATTTCGACTAGTCACTTGACCGCGGAGGTTCCTCGGCGGTAGACTTGTTAACGTTGTAAATTAAATGTATGATTGACTTGAATGCTGTCTTATGATAAGCGAGCGATATGTCCTTCCATGGGGCTGTGGTATAGAATTAAATATATATTAATAAATGTTTATGTATTTGACGAACAATGTCCACACTTTAAGCTAAATTTAACAATTCGTTTCTTGTATCGTGATGTGGCCTATATTGATCAGGGTGCGTGTGACTTGAAATGAATATCCTTATGATATTATTCTATCCTCTTAAAATTATAAGCGTCTATTGAGAATTTGGGATATTCACAACGAAATTTTGAAAGAATATATCTATATAAGTCTTTAAGGTAGTGAAGGCGAATGTACTTTTTTTTATTATTAAAGTACTTTTTTCATAAATAAAATACACTATGTAGTTAGAAAATTGTAATTAAATCGTTTCATGCAACATGAAATGTTTCCGACATGTGCAACAAAACGAGTAAGTTTCTTGAAATATCCGTAAATTATAAATGACTTTTTACTATTAGATAAAATAGTTTCATCAAATAATTCTCTTATGCCATTGCATTCTGTTTAATTGATTTGTAACACTCAAATATGTATAGCGATTGGAAAACACGGTAGCTTCCTGATCGGATCACGTCAGTGTTTTCATTATGACATGCATTTTCTTCTGAAACAATTCAATACTCCGTTAAAGTATGTAAAATAAAGTTCTAGTAAATAAGTAAGCAAAAATTTTCAGCGTCTAAATCACGAAAAGTACCTATCTATGCATAAATTTTTTATTTGGTAATATTAATATTTTTCAAAATTTATTTGACTTTGATATGACTACACCCTAATATAGGAATAAGTAATGTTTTTATATTTTTGATTTTTTTACCACGACACGAGTAAGCTATAATAAGTATTATAGTTCATTTAATCTTATTTGTGATGATTAAAATGCCTTTAGATTTTTTCATACTTTCATTAAACTATGAAAATTTTGGTTAGGATATTTTAATTTATATGTAAATAAATATTTATAAAAAATACTTTTATAGCTGTCAGAATGTCGCATCAGCTAATTTATAATGTAGAAATTCGATAACTCCTTTAAAAGTATGTTTCCATTTAAAATATTTTGTAAATATTATAAAATAAAATGTTTTTTTCCGCAGAGACATTGAAATTTCAGAATCTTATTAAAATGTACAAATTTTTTATTCTATCCATTGTTTTATTTCAAGCGATTTTTTTAGTTTGTTACAAATACCTACACAACACAGCCTTAGAAAGAAGCAAGGCATTTTGAAAATTCCTTAAGGCGCACACGATAATAGTTCCGATTTTGATCGATAACTGTCGATTAAATATCTGCATTCGGAATAACGGAATTCGCATGCGTTATTGTATGCGGGCTCTTGAAGACGATAAATATGGCATGCGTTACAGAAATCTAATATATGAAAATGCGATCAATAAATAACTACATGATTCGTTGTGCTCCATAAGGTACGATCAAAAAGTGTAATTTGACTTGTAAGTGTTAAAGCCAATAGTATTCGCTCTACGGTTGTATTGATTTAAGCATTCAGCAAACTGAAAAAAGACCCAAAGTGGGTCAAAGACCCTCGTTCTTTTTTTCCAACCAAAGTTTCTTAACCGGTTAGGAGAAAATATTTTTTTTAGCGGATTGATAATTAGAGATGTCAGGGGAAAATTTTTTTTTCTTTTCTATAGCCAATAAGGTGAGTACACTTTAATTTTCAGGGCCATCTACCAATATACCAAATACTATATTTCCTTCATATTACAGATAGTGACTGTGTGGTACCCTCCAGAGTGATTTTGGCGGCGTGATTGCAAACAGCGTAGTATCAGCGTTTTCATAAAAAACATAAAATGTCAATAAGATTGATAATCATTTGCACTAGCTATTTGGATCTGAAATCCGGAGATGATCGTGTTATGTTAGACGACTTTCGATCTTATTGACATTTTACATTTGATTTCGTTTTTTAATGTATATTATTTAAAAACAAGATTAAACGAGTTTTATGAGAATCATAATATCAAATCATTTTACAAGATTATTCGAGTGATTATGTACACTAAATATGTACATATTATAATTGTTTTTGATATATGTACTGGAAATGAATCGGAAATAAAAAAATCAATGTATGCATACCGATAGCTTCATTAATTTTTTCTACCAATATTATGTAATGTAAATCACGAAAAAGCATAGTGTTTACGAGGAATTTCATAAAAGCTGCACAGACAACACAAAAAGTTTGCTAAACGTAAACAACTCTTTGTTGTCAACAATGACATTCGATCAGTAAGACAAATATTTTCCTACTTAAATAATCACTAATTTCCTGTTTGTTTTATTTTTCATAAACCTGTGTGCAACTTCAAATCATAGTTATGAGTGTATCAGACCAAAGTCCATCATTTAATTCCTCCCAGTCGATTACCTACGACAACAATATGGAAACGAGTAATACACGACTGTACATTAAGGAAATGCTGAAGTCTAAGATATTTTTGGGGCGCTATCTTGAAAGACGGCTTATTGACGAAAGCATCGGCTACCGAGATGTTGTTCTTGTGAGTGCAGCTGAGGTAGAATTAAAAAGACAACTGCTAGAGGTCAGACAAATGCTTCTATCCGCATATCCAAGCAATCATTGGATCGGCATTGCTGAATCTGAAACCTTAGGATATCCTTCCGGTGTGTGTCTATTAACAGAAATAGATAACGAGCCACTTGGACCTTTTTGGTTTCAAATTAGAAATATAAAATTTCGGGTTTCAGAAATTATTGTTACTCTAATCTGTCTTAGGCACATCACAGATAGCTATTTAGAAATTGAACCAATATTAACAGGAGGACATGAAAAACCACTATCGAAAATATTAAATACACCTACTGCTATTAGTGAATCTAATCTGAACGAAACCTTTAGTGAAGTAATAATTAATGTTAAAAATGCCTTTACTTTGACTAATGTGAAAGAATTGCTAGCATTTATCTTTGCTCTCATTGTTGCTACATTTACTGGGGGTACTGCATTTATTAATTTTCTTGGTAACTTTATATTAGCATTTATTAGAGAAACATCTATATTGATCAAGAATTCAACCCCCATGTTTCTAGGCTTCTTAGATTTTCTAAGCAAAATTGTTGGTGGTTTCTATATTCTTGTGGCTATGTTTTTCAAGCCCAATAATCCAAAACCACTTAAAAGTAGAAGGAGCATCGCTTATTATAATTCACAACCACAAAACTGTGACTACAGAGATACTTTTTAATTATAAGATTTTGATCTCATTTTTATGTAATTGCATTTGCAAAACCCGCTATTTATATTAATCATTATTAACCGATTTTATATTCTCACAGAACAAATACATACCCATTTTAATTATATTATTGTAAACAAAGGGAAAATAAATTATTTTATATTATTTGGGATGTGTAAAGTTTTGGAATATGTTGAATATTTATTGTTGTTACTTAAATGGTAAGGTTTTTTAATATTTATAAATGATAAGTGTTTAATGATCTTCAAACACTCATGTTATTTTAAGATTTATTTAATACCATAAATAAATAACCTGTTGTTAAAACTGTGACTTATTTTTCCAAAGGCACTATGATTACCGTATTCTTGGTTCTGAAATTAAATTAATTCTTATCATATGGAGTAAAGCATATTTCTGTTATCAATATTAAAACATAAAACAACTGCAAACTAAATTGCAAACCTCTTGTAAATTTTCTACTTTTATTCAAGGACCTTGTTGGTTCCCACCCTGAAACTAAAAAATAAAATATTTATGCAAATAATCATAAAAATAATATAAAATTGTTAGCTATATTACTTTTTCTTTTGTTTTTGTGTTTATTTGGAGAAATACCAAGACTAGATTTTGCCTTATCACTTTTGATAAGTATCTTTCTAGGAGGTATTTGAATTATTTCATTTTTCATTTCAACTGGCTGAAATATAAATCGTCATCACAATATTATTCATTCGATTTGGTTTAAAAAAATGTTGGTATTATGATGGTACCTCGGTTGATGTGTCAGTAAGAACGATAGCCTTTTTTTTTCATCATCCTGTTGAATAATTTTCTTCACAACAATGTTATTTAGAATATTTGTAATGACAATATTCAATTGACTGTCATCATATTCAACAAGAATGTGTTTCATGAGTGTAAATAGAGCTGGAAGATTCTCCAACAGCTCTTTTTTTCCATAGTCGTAATAACTGTAATCTTTTAATGTATCAAGGTTCATCAGGACTTCATCTCTAATCATGTATTGGCGATATTGCATTAAATCACATATAGTTCTTTTACCTATACCTGAAAATTTGAATAAAAATGATAAATTTTTCTATGATTTCTCTAGTACAAGCTTTACAAATTCTTTTACCTACTTCTCAAGAAAGTGAGGTATCCCCATTTTTAAAAGATTTAATAAGTGTAAACTGGTGTAATCTTTGGTCGTCTTATTTTATTTGTTTTTGCTTGAATCAGACTATTATTGTACAGGCTAAATGTATTTTGTGCTCTGGTAATTAATTTCTTCTGGTCATTACCTTCATATATTGATTTGGTGAAGTATGTTAGAGCCATGTTTTTGATAAATGTTGGTTTTAATAAATTCAATATTGAATTCAATGTATCTAGTGTATCAACTTCTAGTACTGCAGATTTTTTTCTTAAAACCTTTCGTATGTCGTTGGATATTTTTGAACTGTAGTTCAAATATCTTCTGCCTTCCTCTATCTCTGCAAGTTTGTAAACAAAATTTGCTGCAAGATTCTAAAAGAAATAGTGTTTATTATGGTTTGATGTAAAATAAAAAATATTAAGAAGTAATGCAACTTATAGGTACTATAAAAGCTGACCTGCGTGACAAAGTCTCCATAGCCTTTATATTTACATGGCCATGATATACATGTCACAATTATTGAGTGCTCATCAAAAATACTACATATATCTGCATGTGTGCAACCTTGAGATATTTCTACTTTCTCTTTGGGCTTGCAATCTATAAGACCCTTTAAAATTTATATTTATGTTAATAAATGTATAACAGTCAGCAAAAACATTCCTGTTAAATTCTCTATTACTCACTTCATTCAGAAATATAAGGGCATTTTTTGTATAATCACCACCCATGTAAAGGAATTTTTTTAATATCTTCATATTTTTAATAATTTCCCCAATACAACTTGTTGTATATCTTGTAACTTCATTAAATTGTATAATGAAGTCATTATAGGTTGGGTGATTTAAGCAGTGGCACTTTCTAGTTAATCTTTTATATATGGAGCAATCATCAATATCATCCTATACAATAAGTAAGAGATCATTATATTTTTGATCAATAATAAAATATATATAAAATTGGAGCATTAAATCTTACTTCTATAAAAATAGCATCTAGTTGTTTAGTATTTTTTTCCAAATTTCTTAGAGCTGTTGAATCATAAATTTCGGTAGCATTTTGATCCTGTTAACAAAAGTTTACATCCAAAAATAAATAGGTAAAAAATATTATTTTTAACTTACAATACAAAATAAATCAAATTATTACATAGGTACTTGGAATTGGTCTAACTGAATTAGTTATTCTGGAACATGCATTTGAAATATCATATACAATATTTCTTTGATGTGTTTTAGCTTGAATCTCTTCAAGTAAATTTAATAATTGCTTTGTACTATTTTTCAATTTAACAAGCGAGTCCTGTAAGTTATATTATAGGAATAAATTAAAGTACATAAGTTGTTTTAGTTACCTAAAAAAAATTAAATATATATATTGATATTTTATTTTATCATTAATTTATCAACATAATCTTTTTTATAAGCTACGTCTTAATATTAATCTTACCACTTTAATATGACAGAGTGCTTCTGCAGAACTTATACAGTCTTCACAAACATCTGAATTAGACATTGTCTTATTCAAATTATTATTATGATATGGCCTTGTTTAATGTATGATTACAGAAATAAATAAAATAAATTTTTAAACAGAAATTTCATGGATATTAAATTAATTCTCTTCATTGCTTTCATTTTATTGTTTAACCATTTACTGAAAATAAATATAATCGACACATTTTGAATTTTGTGCCAATATTTGGTGTCTTTTTGACAGTTCTGAATTCTCACTAATTGATTCTCATTTCTCCTCAATGACCTTTCAACTTAAGAATGGTGGTTACATTTAAAAACTTTTTAATTTTTTTTACAATAATTGAATTCCGTAAACATATCGTGAATGAGATTAATAAAATTAAAAAATCACTATATCGTGTCAAGTTTAAGGTTTAGCTACTCTGTATGAATAGTTTAAAAATAAAAAAAATTAATGTCTGACAGTAAGTACTAAGTAGCATTGTTTATATGAATCCAAAAAAAAACATAATTTCGGAAATCAAGTTATGAAATATCAATTACTATCAGACACTACCTGTTTACAGTAGCGTATGATAACTCGTTAATTGTTATAAATTTAAATTTCATAAAATTGCCTTAGGGTCTAAAAATGAATACGTTTAAAAATAAAATTAACTATGAAAGCCCTTGTGATTCTGATAACGACTGGACAAATTCGTCAGATGACTCAAAATATTCTGAATCTGAGAGGTACTTATATTTGCAGTTACATGTTAGATTGGATGTATATTATAATGAGTATCAGTAGTTCAGTTCCAGACTGGGATTCCGATATAGCTGAAGACGGAGAACTCATTTACATAAAATCTAAGTCTAACGACGACAATTTAGAGAGTTCGAAGGCACCATTGCTTGAAAATTGTGAAACTTTTAAGTTACGAAGTGACTTTAAAAGGTCTTCAACCAGACGGTCCAAAGGTATGTAAACAAAATGATAGAATTAGTCAGTTTTTTATAAGATGTAAAATAAAATCAAAATTTTATTTGTTTTAGGGAAAATTTTCCGAGTTCTGAAGAGTCGCAAAATTAGGAACAAAAATGCTGGTAATGAAAAGAAAAACGACATAGGGGATAATAATAAATTTATTACTGTGCAGGTGTGATTCAATAAATGTACTTTTGATATACCTAGATATATATTTGCAAAGATTAATTGAAATCTTTTAAATATTTACAGGTCAGCAAGAATATGATATTCAGTAGTGAAAAAAATTGTCAAATAGAAAAAATATTTGGAATTAGTTTAGAAACACATGCTGATGGAAAAACATTAGTTGTGTCTGATTTTTTACCAGAAGCAAAGGCTATATATACATCTAAGGTCAAAACTGGTTATTATTTACAAAAAATCAATGGAATTGATGTAACTTCTCACAACATAAATAATGTTCTTCAAAGAGTCAAAGAAGACGTAGACAATCCAAAACTTTTATTTCAAGCTGTAACTCAAGGATTTAATATAGATATTGAAAAACTGCTTCTGACTAAAAATGCTCAAGAAAATTCTCTTACTCAGTTGCTGAGAGACTCGATGTGTTCTATTCTGTATGTATGTGGAAATGATGTTGACTATCAAAGCAATGATGACAATGTCCTCTATTGTTACCCAAGACCATTTAACCAGAACTTTTTATATAATACAAGAGGTGCTTATTTAACACTAAATCATTTGGCACCTAAGTCATTAGGAACTAGCGAACCAGTCCTATCTTCAGTATTACATAAGAATATTTTAATAAATATAGCATATGCTTCACATTACAGTGACTTACTGCTTGTAGCACTACCCAATAATGCTATTGATGTTTTTGCTGCTAAGAGAGTTATTACTGACATCATACGATTGTTAGAATTCTTGTATGGCTCTCTTAAAATATGTTTCACAAGACAAAATAATGTGGATAAATTGGACAGTTTGTTTTCAAGGATATTTATTATTTTATTGTTGGGAAATAAAGACAGTTCTAAAGTTAACAATTACATACATACAGAAGCACATGCTGTATCACTTCCTTTGGAAGTAAAAATCCAAGTAGACGATGCAATTACCGAGTTAGAAGCAGCTGATTATAGGGAATGGGTAGGAAGAAATTTTATTAACTTAATCTTTATCTCTATAATATGTATGAAACTATATTGGTGATTTTTTTTTACAGACAGACAATGTTGAAAACTTCCAACGTTTATACACTGTGATTGGATCCTGCCTATACTATTCTGGTCATCTATTAAGCTCACACTTACAGGATGAAGATTTGAAGGAAATTAATGCATATTTAAAGTTGAATGGCATTCTGAAATTGAGTTCAGAAAAAGATTTGGGGAAACTTGTTATGTGGAAAGAAGTTTTTATAAATGAAAGTAGGAAACAGAATAAAAATGATGGGAATGAATACAGGTTAATTCAAATTCTAATATATATATAGCTTGACATACTCGGTTCATATAAAGTATGGATTTAAAATTGCATATAGTATTTATTTTTTAATCTTGAATATGGCTTAAGCTATAAATGCCAGTAGAATTTGTAAAAAATAAAAGTGTTGGCAATATTAAATATTCCACAGAGTAATGCAGTGTTCTTACAATCAATATTATATTTTAATTTTAAAATTTATATGTTGCAAGGGATCACAATGTATATTACATATTTCTTTAGAATTCCAGATGGCAGATGGTTTATTTTGATTGTGGGAAAAGGTCACTTTATTCTGGCAACACTGATGGAAGCAGGCGGTTGTACTGAGGATGTATGTTACATTCAAATAAATTTTAAGTAACCCATTAAATACAAAATTTATTAAGGTTTCATTTTTTTCTAAACAGAAAACTTATGAGCGCAGGAAATTTATACATTTAAAATAAAAGAAAATAAATAATATTTGATTAAATAATATATGAGTTGATTATATAAATAAAATGATACTAAAAACTTGTAATTTTTAAATTAAAAAGTTTTTAATCATAGGTTTTTTACAAACCCAATTAAGAAGTGCACACAAAGAAAGTGATTTAGAAAATCTAATTCATATATCAATATTAAATATAATTTTGAACATTTTCTATCCAGTTTTCATTCACAATGGGAAAGAAATCAATATCGCCTTAAATCAAATCACATATGTTATTTTACAATAAAAGTAATGTATTTTATTGCGAAAAAACTAATTGAATTTTTAGGCCATAGGGGTGATAACACCTTCCGCTTTTTATGTTGAAGAATGTGAAAGTTGTCTCGAACTTTTGTTTGAAGTTGGATTAGACAAGTATCTGCCATCATGGTTTGCTTCCAACACACAACCACAGGTTGAAATCTGTCCCGAAAATCTTACAAAGCATGGGAAGAGAAATCGTGAAGTAGGATGTATGTAGTGTAATTAATTTGTTCTGTAGTATGCTTTTACTAATTCATGAAATTTTGATTTGCAAAATAAAAAAAGAAAATGTATTTGAATCAAGTTTTAAAACAATTTATATAGGAATATGTATACATGCGCATGTGTCTGATTTCAGCTTCAAAACTGGACTTAAAGCATAGTTTTAAGACCAAAAATATGGAAATAAAACGTAGAAACAATTCAACTGAATTAAAAACGGGTTCAGCAGATAATATACACTCACAAAGTTTGTATGGTCAATGGTATAATACACAGAAGTACAGACATTCCAGTTTAGATGTAACCTATTCGGAAGATTCTGGAAGTTTAAAGAGTAACAGGTAGTACTTTACATATAATGACAATTTTAAATTATATATCATTTAATATAACTTCTTCCCTTTTATTCCATGTCTCATTTTAACTGTTACTTCTAGAAAATTATTAATCTCAATTAAGCCTATTATGGACAGAATGATCTTTTAAACTGTATTATTAATAAATATTATATTTTTATACTTAAGTGAAATAGGCGAGGATCGCGTCATTGGTAGACGAGCTGACAGGGAACAAATGAATCGAAGAGATTCATCAGGTTCAGACTCCGATTGGGACAAACAGGTCTATATAATAATTAGAATTAGAATAGAATTAGAATCTATTTTAAATAAATAAATTTATAAATTACTATGTGATATACCATAATACTAATACATATTTTATACCCTTTAACATCAATTTGGATAGGATAGTAGCAGATCAAGCAATATAGAAATTTCAGATATTCGTAAATCTTTACTCGATGGTCTCAACAACCATATCACAGTTCACAGGTATATGATGTATTTTTTATTAAAATTTTTCTTCTTCTGTACCTATAATATAGGATTTTTACGGTTTTCAGACTAACAGCTGGCGATGAGAATGTTTTATTTCACTTCATAAACTTGGAATCGGAAAAGGGTATATTGATAGCTCCGGTTAGTAATATAGGTGAACAAGCAAATAGCTTACTGTATTCATATATAGTGCAGACATTTAGAAAATCATTTAAGAAAATTCATGATCTACTACAACACAATGTTAGGTGAGTTTGTCTCATATTTTTATATATAATTCATGTAATTCTAATGGTTCATTGAAATTATGATAATTTTGACTTCATTGACCCCTGAAAATTCATGTCTGTGTATTTTTTTTTTATCAAATCATATATTTAAAATTATAATTCTTTAGGATTATGTACAGTAGCCAGTTTATTTAAACTAAAATTATATAGACACTGAAAAGTTTTTTAATGCTATTTACATACAAAAGAGCAGTAATTTTTTTTCTTTTTTTTAAGCCAGTAAAGAGTCTAAATGATAGAATAATATGTATACTCTTAGTGCAATAGTTTGTTTAGATAAGGAAAGTTTTTTTTTTACAGGTTTAAAAAAAGCCAGATACCTACAAATAATCTCAATAAGATTCTTGTTGCAGTAAAAGAGTATGGTATGCTTTTTGATGTACCACATGAAGTGTTAGTTCAGTGTGGTATTAGTAAGAAAAATTGTGGGCCATTCCAATTTTGGGTTGTTGGGTAAGAGCAAAGCAAATAAGAAATAAATTCATTGTTTATAAATATAAAAAATGCAACTCCTTGTTATATCAATTGACACGTCACAGGTTATAATTGTTTCACTGTAACCTGTTGTTTATATGACGTTAGTAATATGCAAGATCATAATACATAATAATATTAAATAACATAATTTAAATTCATTCCTTATTTACTTATTTAACGGCAATAAAGGAAATAATCCAAAAATATTCTATTATAATAATACTCATTGGATATAATAAGGATATAAAATTTAAATATTATAATTGTTTTCAGGCGTGTGTTCAGTGAGCCAGAGCCTCGCGAGCTGTATGTTTGCTATCATGAGTCCATCCCACAAGACCTCACCGACATAGCTTATTTATTATCATACTTAGAATAGATTAATTAAAATAATTTATAAGTGCAAATCAATCCGTCCAATTTTTTACTGTATTAATAAAAAGATTTCTGCCTATTTTTTTATACCTTTTTTATACATTTTACAATGTAATAAATAAATAATGAAGTTTATATTTTGCATATCCTTTCAGTTCTAAAAAAATCCAATAAATATCTTCAGAACGCCTGATTAGTAAGATAATTTAATGTGAATTGAAAAGCAGAAACAATTTTTAATTCTTTTAAATTTAAAATTCATCAATATAATAGATAAAGATATATCTGCATAATAATTTTAATGTAATACAGTTACAATAAAACTTTAAGTGTACATTACAGAAAAAAAAAATATGGTGAGTCAATTTACTTTAATTCCCTTTTAAATAATAGCAGTAGATCAGCATCTTTTATATTCATCAAAATGCCTTCTTTTCCTCCTATTATTTTATAACTGATTATCTTTAGGGGCTTTTACATTAAATATTTTGTGAAAAATAAGAACGAATTAATAAAGAATAAAAGAAACAGGAAACCAAAATATAAAGACGTTTCTACCAACGTAATCAGCTGAATTAATGACCAAGGATTTGCTACCGGAAATTGTTAATTAAATTGAAGTATATCAATATAGAAAAATGACTGATACCTTTTATTTAAAATGAACATTAAAATGATATTTAACATTTTTGTCATGCATACTTTTTATATTTAAGCTATATATTGCCGTTCTTTTTAAAAAAAGTATTTATATATTTTATTAAAAGGAAGCATAGACAATTTATACAATTATGTACTTCCGTTTATTCTTCCAGCCGCTGTCTATTTTTTATGATTGGCAATTGATTTGGCATTGCTTACAAAGGAATCGCCTTTATTAGTTTTATAATTCCCCTGTGATTGTGATTATTTGACATGGAACATTTCTAAAACGAATACATATAGTTATAACTTTTAATAATTTAGTTTGGAGTGAATTTAATTTGCCGACGATATTGTTTAGCAATTGAAATATGATAACAAAAATGCAACCTCAAGCGAATGTTGCCGTGCCTCAATCTGTCACGACGCAGCCTCAACAAATTGTCAGCGTTCCTGCAAATGCTGTGATCTTGAAAATGTCGGAAATTCAACAGATATCTACAGTGGGTGAGTAAAATAGATTATAATTATTTATTAATACAGTGTATGTGCGTTTTATTATAAATTGTAAGAAATACGAAAATATATCAAAATGACGCCCGTCAGGACTCCTGGAGCTTGCACACCGGGAATATCAAGCTGGAGACTATGATAGTGCGGAACTGCATTGTATGCAGCTATGGCGTCAAGATGGCACAAATACGGGTGTTCTTTTGCTGCTGTCCTCCATACATTTTCAATGTCGGCGTTTAGACAAATCAGCACATTTTTCAACGCTTGCTATAAAACAGAATCCTCTCCTGGCGGAGGCGTACAGGTAATTCGTGATTTAAATCTTTCTTATTTCTCAAATCCTCGTATTTCTAGAAAAAGTCCTATTTATATATATATATATATCTTGTAACTTGATATCCCTTTGTTGCTTGTTTTAGGTAAAATTAACCTTCTCGCCATTGTTTTTCTGTAATAATAAACATTTTGTAATCGAGATTCAAATAACACATACATTCATATGTGAATGAGTTATACTTTCTAAATAGGTATATGGTATCAATTAGAACAACTTAATTATATCAAGTTAAACTTTTTGTTATAGTAATCTCGGAAATGTATACAAGGAGCGTGGGCAGTTGCAAGAGGCTTTGGAAAACTATCGTCATGCTGTCCGTCTAAAGCCAGATTTCATTGATGGGTACATCAACTTGGCAGCTGCCTTGGTGGCTGCAGGAGACATGGAACAGGCTGTACAGGCTTATGTTACAGCATTGCAGTATAATCCTGTGAGTACTTTTATATATGCATATATACAAAACCTGTGGATGGTAAGAATGTTAGGGAAAGTTTGGATGGATTATGTGAGACATGTGTTAAGTATGTTTGACTTGGATATTATAATTAATAGAATAAAACGAGAAAGGAGTAAGTGCTGTTGTAATATCCATTTAAGATGACAAAATTATATTTAGACACAGCGGGAAAAAAAGTCTACTAGGATGTGTAAATATTGCAAAGGTGAAAATTTTAATTTCATTTATGGCAACACTATTATCTGAAAAAAGTAGCATGACTTCAGCTGTATGTGTTAGTTTAATATAGATTAGATAAATTATGTAAAATGTAAATATGGAGATAAAAAGTTTATAAAGGATTATGGTTATCTCTTCTTAAGAATAAGATTTTGCATTAAATTTCACTCACCAGTTTAGAGTATGCCTCTTCTATTGGGACCTATGGAAAAAAATTGTGCCATTCCAAACATATTTATATATATATAAATACTAAATACTTTCTAAAATTAGTTTATTAGTTTCTGAGTGATTGATTAAATAAAATCATAATTTTGGTACAAAAACTAAATTCAAATTAGTTTTATTATGTTTCAAACAAAATTGAATAATAATTTTTTAACTCATTTATTTGTGTGCTTAAAATATAGTCTTGTTATTGTATAAATTGTTTTAAAATGATTTGTTAATTTAACAAAACAAAAAAAACTTAATAAGTCTGTTTGATTGTTTCTTGGTATCTCTAATATGAAGATGAAATATTTCTTTTCAATAATTGCTGCTAAGAAAAAATCAAATATTTACGAATTTTAATAAATATTTGTAGTATAAACTTGTGTCATGGTGGCCTGGAGGTTAAAGGCCCACCTCTCATTCGTGAGGGTGCTGGTTCGAAACCTGGCAAGTACCAATATGATCTTTTCTGAGTCATATGTAATTTCTAAGAGTATTTAGACACCACTGACGGATGGTGAAGGAAAATATCGTGAGGAAACCTGGTCTTATAATTTCAAAATTATAAGATTGAAATCACCAATCCGCCTTGAGCAAGCGTGGTGATTAATGCTCTAACCTTCTCCATGTGAGAAGACGCCTTTGCTTAGCAGTGGGCTCTGATAGGCTGATGATGATGGTGATGATGAGTATAGACTTTTATGATAGGATATCTATGAATATAATGGTAACTTTTTCTGTATATAATCTACCCAAGAAGAAATTATTTTGTCATGTTTCTTAAAGAATTAGGTACATGTTCATTCAAATTAAAGTATTTGGTATTGAGACTAGAATTGATGTGACCATGAAATTTATTAATATGTGTTTGATGTGTGTTATCTTTGGGATATTATGTTTTAATTCTAACAATAGTAGAAGGTATTTATACCAGTTTACTGCAAAATATTTAATGAGAATAGTCATTCTATATAATAATAATAACTATATAGTAATAATCTAATAACAGTAATAAGTCTATTACAATCATGTCTTATGATAATAAATATATTTTAATAACTTTTTATGTATCGTGAAAAAAAAACAAATATCTGTTATTCCAAATTAAAATAAAATTATATTTCATATTTTAAATGAAGTTATATTGATTACAATAATTAATTTTTTTCATTACTTGGTACTTATTGCTTACAAGAGATCAGAATGTAGCTTCCTCTTATAATATTTAAACTAAAATTTAAAAAAAAAAATGGAATCTTATATAACGCGCGATACGCTGTCCTATGACGTCTTTAATATGACCTGCTATAAGAATAGCATACCCTTAAAATGTTATATGACTGAGAAAAATATATAAATATATATTAGTTATTTTTTATATTTATCTATGAAGACGAATCAGTGGACTTTCGTAATAAAAGGAGTGATTAATATTTAAATACAGAAATTATGTACTTAAAATTAAGTCTAAAAAAAATCCAACCATTAAATTAAGGAACCACATATATATATCTGTATATATAATTAATATGTATTGTTTATAATTCATATAATGAAATGATAGAACGAGTCAATGTTAAATTAAGTGGAAAAATACGTGCTACAGTGTTTATTGTCTCATACTGCTTTGGATTTGACATTGTATGAAGTGAATTACTTTTATATACTATGACGTCATTATCTTGCGATAAAGCATTAATAATTCGTGGATCTGTAAATAAATATGGAATGATGATAATTTAGTTTTATCTTAATTTATTAATTGTTGATTGTAAAAGCTTGGATGTATTCATTCAATACAATAAATTTTTCTATAGCGAATAAAATATTTTGTGAGAGTATTTTTACTGTCGTGTCTTTTGGTAAATTAAATTATAGGTTAGGTAAGTTCCCTATTTAGGGAAAATGTCGATCAAGATGCTATGCAAAAATATTGTTCTCATTTATATGAATAGGTTTAATAACATTGCAAATATGTAATTGTTATGTCTTACGTATAAAATTATCATTTTTTTCCGTTGTCTTCTTTATATATAACATGATTCGACATCCCGCAGATTTAAATTTTTATAGGAATATATAAAACATATATGTATATATGTATAGATAGCCGTGACATGTGACATTGATTGGTCTATTGTAGCTGTACATGGTTAACATAAATCATTAATTAAAAACAGCGTGTTCTCGTCTCGTGTTGACGAGAAAAAAAATACAAATATAAAAAAAAAATATTCGATATAATATAAAGATTTCTTTATTATTATTCTTATAATTTACACTTAGACGATGTTTATGCTAAATATGGTACGTACTATGAGACAACATCATACATATTATATTGTGTGCTCCACACAATGTCTCGGCTGAAGGTCACCGTATTAATTTCCGTGTTCACAATAGGCTATTGTCGATGGTCTGCTGTGTTATGTAATTTGAATTAAACCATTATCGGACTTAACAAACATAATATAATATAAATTGTTTTAGTAGGCATAGCTTATTTATGATAACGCATCTCATTTGCACAAACATTCGGTTTCTTATTCACGTTAAATATAGATATATATTATGTATAAATAATTTTAATATCTATACTGAATATCTGTATTTGTTCAAACTAACATAAGAAATATAGTCGAATGTGTGGTTTTGTTTAATATTTCTATATTAAATATTAAACGATTTAACGACGTCAATAATTTAAAATATGTCATATTTTTCATATTTTTAAACATTTATATTCTAGTTGCTTTGAGACCGTTCAAATATTTTTGTTGCCTTCTTTAGGATAAAATGTTTCCTCTTTCTAAGGGTAGTTTAAGTCACTTTGATTTCCTCCAATCCCTCCATATATCATATAATCCCTATATATATAATTATATGCCTATAATCTCTGTAGGCCAAGTTACATTTCTCTTAAACTAAGTGTATTTAATAAAACAACACTATAGATTTTATATTTTTCTTTCCACTGGATTAATTATTTACTATAAATCTGAATTTCAAACTTAAAAAATCCTGTTATAATGTGTTTATGACTGATCGGAATTTTGTTGAAATTAACATTCCATCGATATTATTGCTTAATAGTAGGTATTTCCTATGAAGGTAAAGGAAGCTGAACTATGATTGATTACTAATATGACGAAGATCGTAATATTTATAATTATGATTTCAACTTTTGGTTAAATTAATTTTAACTTTTGATTATCTAAACTTATATATCAACCAAACCGGACAATTTTAAAAACCAAACCTTTTGGTTCTGGAGCCTAGCTATGGTCAAGTTACTAGAGCTCAAACATTGGCTGGCTCGACCGGGGAAGTACCACCCTCTCACAGAAGATCGGCGTGAAGTAGCCTTTAGTTGCTGCGTTTCGTCCGATAAGTGAGAGAGTCGGTTGCCCTTTCCCCGTTCCCACCCTTTCCTACCCTTCCCTTATTCCCATCTCTCCCTATTCCTCAAAAATCCAGGTTGGCAACGCATCCATGGGCCACGGTGACTACTGCCCATGAAGTAGGCCGTCTGCTCGTTTGCCACCTTTCCCATTAAAAAGAAAAATCTTTCTAGTGAAATAATAAATCATTTAATAAAATAAATAATTCAGTTATTATATTAAAATAGAAAGTATAATGTTGCTATTTATTATAATATTATTATTAAATGTAGCCGTCTGTTACTAGTCTCGGTTCTCAATACAAATACGACTTGTAATATAAACTTATAATATTTATTTTTTCTAGAGAACAATTTTAGTTTATAAAAGAAGGTTTATACAGTCTTGCTTTAAGACTTTGATCCTTGTTTTTATTTTTATCTAGAGATGTTAAATTTTCATATGAATTTTATTGACATCAGAGTCAGACACGGGGATCTAAAATTTATTAAACAAATTCAGCGACCTTTTTATACATCATTCAAAGTAATTCGTATTAACAACAGATAACAATTTTGTTATTCAAATACTGTTTTGGTTCCAAAGACTGAAGTTTTTTTACGAGATTTAAGTCTGTTTTTAACTTGAATTTTCCTCGGTCATATTTAATACTAACATAACGAGCATGTAAACGTTATAAAATTATTATTATACTTCTATTTTGTTTTGTTATATATAACTATATATAAATATTTCATCTATATCAATACATATAAATTCAACGTATAATAAACATATATACATTTAATTTAATCATGTTTCACAGTCACCTATAAAATGTTTTTTTCTTTTATGCTTTACATAAGCCGTTCGTAACATACAATATGTATAGCTTCAAATACATTTCAAACGAGAAATGCATAAAGCATACATAAATCACGATACATGAATATAGGACGACTAATTTTAATATTGTTACAGGAACTTTACTGCGTTAGAAGTGACCTGGGCAATTTGCTCAAGGCCCTTGGACGTTTGGACGAAGCGAAGGTAAATATGTTTTATGTACTTCGCTTTCTGGTTTGCTCTGAAGTTAACAGGATCCTATTACCGTTTGCTTTTTGTTTTGAATTAAATTAGAGTACTACCTGTTTCGTCAGCGTAAAATGCGATCGCGTAACGTTCCTCGTTAATTGCCGTAAGCGTATATATTGTAATGGTTTAACGATTTTGCTTGTGTTATATTTTTATTGATTTTGTTTTTTCAATGTAATAATTTTTGTAAGCGTTTTGTTTAAGCCATTATGATAGCTGTGAGCACAAAATGGAGACCGATGTGTGTTTACATTATTTATAAATAAGTCTCCATCTTGTTAACAATTCAGTCACAAAATATTACGATACCTTACTAAAACTTTCCTACGATATTTTGTGACGAGCATCATTGCGTAAAACCCTTGAATAATTTTCCACACAGTGGTTAATATCATCGTATTGTGTAACGATTGTTTTTGTAAATTATTTCGTTGTAATCGCTGTCTGCTGAATAATATTTATGAAATGTTAAAACATTGTGTGGAACATTAAAGTCTTAAGAGGGAGTACTCTAAGCGTCATTTTTAATATTATCATAAATCTTACAGAACTATATCCTGTTTCCTTCAATATTAATAGTTATTTTAATCCTTGCGCTTGTAGTGATTTCTTATTGTACATTGAAGGAGGATCAAAGGAGTAGCAATTTACTTCATTAGTGGTATGACGTAGTGAGTTTATTTATTGTAATTATATAATATTATCATCTGCATTATATTTGTAATACGCTTTAAAGACAGCGTGAGCTGACAATGATCCTCTTGAGTCAGTCACACACATTTACAATATAATAAAGTGTAAGACGAGAATCGGCTGAACTAGTTTGACTCAAAATCGACTAATTCTGTTATATTTTCACAAGGTGTTGACTGGTAAGACAGTAGGTGTGAGCGGTGCTGTATTCTGGGTTATGGTTGGTACATCAACTCGCTATCCAGCCCGATGACATCGTACTATGTGCTGCAGGTAAAGTGTTATAAGGTTTGACAGACTATGAGCAGGTTTCCGACACAACGCGTGCTCTTTGACATTTCATTGTTGTTGACCATCCTCAATCGGTTAGGAAGTGAAAGCGGTTTACATTTTGGTTTTGATTAGGATTTTTTTTCGGAGAATGTTTATATTTTTGTTTACACTATGAAGTCGATCTTTATCGGAATGGGTCGTTTACATTTCCTACTGATGTTTGTGGCACTTGGCGTAGTGACGTGTCGTATCTTAGGGTGCATATGGCGTAATTGTATTGCAATACTTGATTGGTATTTGGTGATTTGTATTCATTTTAATTCCGAATCACCCAGCACCATTCAAAGCTATGGTGTAATCTGAAAGTTTGGCGTAAAAAACATCTCAAACATCATCAATGTAAAACACAATATAAGATTGGTATTATTAACTTTTGTTTTTCCGTGTGTGTAGGCTTGTTACTTGAAGGCCATCGAAACGAGGCCAGACTTTGCAGTGGCATGGAGTAACCTAGGATGCGTTTTTAACGCACAAAGTGAAATCTGGTTGGCCATACATCATTTTGAAAAGGCCGTGGCATTGGATCCGAATTTCTTGGATGCTTATATCAATCTAGGAAATGTTCTCAAAGAAGCGAGAATTTTTGACAGGTATTTATAATATTCCTTTATTTTCGTTTGCCTGAATTAGTTCTAGAATATTTACGAAAAATATAATAAAGCATATTGTTTAATATGATATAAATATATTCCTACCAAATTCAAAGTTCTTCGATTGTTATAATATTATTGAAAAATATATGTAATTGTTATAGGGCGGTGGCTGCATATTTACGAGCTCTTAATTTATCGCCTAACAATGCAGTTGTTCATGGTAATTTAGCGTGCGTGTATTATGAACAAGGACTTATTGATTTAGCGATCGACACTTATCGGCGAGCTATAGAACTTCAACCGAATTTCCCAGATGCCTACTGTAATTTGGCTAATGCATTAAAGGAAAAGGGTCAAGTGGTTGATGCGGAGGAATGTTATAATACTGCTTTAAGGTTGTGCCCATCACACGCTGATTCATTAAATAACTTAGCGAACATCAAACGCGAGCAAGGATACATAGAGGAAGCGACTCGTTTATATTTAAAAGCTTTGGAAGTATTTCCCGAGTTTGCAGCAGCTCATAGTAACTTGGCGTCAGTTTTGCAACAACAAGGCAAACTAAACGAAGCACTCATGCATTATAAAGAGGCTATACGTATACAGCCAACGTTTGCTGATGCTTATAGTAATATGGGCAATACTCTTAAAGAAATGCAAGACGTCGCTGGAGCATTGCAGTGTTATACCCGAGCTATACAAATTAATCCAGCGTTTGCCGATGCTCATAGCAATCTTGCCAGTATCCACAAAGATTCGGGAAATATACCGGAAGCTATACAGTCCTATAGAACAGCGTTGAAGTTGAAACCGGACTTCCCTGACGCGTATTGTAACTTGGCGCACTGTTTGCAAATCGTTTGCGATTGGACCGACTACGAGGCCCGTATGAAGAAATTAGTCAGTATTGTGGCAGAACAGCTTGAAAAGAATAGACTACCCTCGGTTCATCCTCATCATTCTATGCTTTACCCATTGACGCATGAATTCAGAAAGGCTATTGCGGCCCGACATGCGAATTTATGTCTGGAGAAGGTTCAAGTTCTCCACAAGCCGGCTTACAAATTTCCAAGAGAACTGCAAAGCCGCCTGCGTATCGGTTATGTAAGCAGTGATTTTGGCAATCACCCAACATCACATTTGATGCAATCTGTGCCCGGATTACACGATCGTACTAAGGTCGAGATCTTTTGTTACGCTCTTAGTCCAGATGATGGTACAACATTCCGTTCTAAAATAGCTAGAGAAGCCGAGCACTTTATTGATCTATCACAGATTCCATGCAACGGCAAAGCTGCCGATAAAATATATTCTGATGGTATTAATATTCTGGTAAACATGAACGGATACACAAAGGGTGCCAGGAATGAAATATTTGCTCTACGTCCGGCTCCTGTGCAAGTAATGTGGCTCGGATATCCAGGCACAAGTGGTGCAAGTTATATGGACTACTTAGTAACTGATGCTGTAACATCTCCAGTCGAATTGGCAAGTCAGTACAGCGAGAAGCTCGCATACATGCCTCATACATATTTCGTCGGCGACCACAAGCAGATGTTCCCCCACTTACAGGAGAGATTGATAGTTAGTGACAAAATCAAATCCCATAATAACATGGGCAGTCTAGCTGATAATGTCGCCGTCATTAATGCAACTGATTTGTCTCCACTTGTCGAAAACACTGATATCAAAGAAATTAAAGAAGTTGTAAGAGCAGCGAGGCCGGTTGAAATATCATTGAAGGTCGCAGAGTTACCTACTACTACGCCTATAGAAAACATGATTGCTTCGGGACAAGTACAGGTAATTTTAATATATATAAAAATATTAATATAGTTTTGCAATGTGATGTCATTACTCATTGTGATAATAATATCAAGATACAAAATTAATTATATTTTTCAGTAACAATTCAACAGCTGAATTTGTTTTCCTTACAAGATAACGGCTACTTTTCTGTTCAATAACCTACGAAATTATCATTATTTATAACTATATCATTATTTCCTTTCAGACATCTGTAAATGGTGTCATCCTTCAAAACGGTCTGGCCACAACACAAACAAACAACAAAGCGGCTACAGGAGAGGAAGTGCCACAGTCTATTGTAATCACAACAAGACAACAGTACGGTCTACCGGATGATGCAGTGGTCTACTGTAATTTCAATCAACTGTATAAGATAGATCCGCTAACTCTACACATGTGGGTATACATATTGAAACACGTCCCTAACAGCGTGTTGTGGCTTTTGAGATTCCCGGCTGTCGGTGAACCTAATTTACAAGCAACGGCGCAGCAGTTGGGTAAGTTAATTTGAAATCTATCTATCATAGTTTAAATATTAATTATTAAATATAAGAAACTTTGTAATAATTCAACAGACTCCTTAAAACAAAATGTTTCTAAAATAATATTCACCCACAATGCGTTTTGAAGTCATTCATTAGTTCTAATGAATAACACAAATACATAATTATTTTTCTTCTCGATATTTAAATTACGGGACAATAATTTATTCAGTATGTAAATAAATAAATAAATGGGTACTTGAGAGTAACATAAAAATTCAAGTATCTATAAATGATTACATCAGAAGTTTTTGTTTTGTTCTGTCACATGTACATAATCTGTACTATTATTTGTGGGTTAAAATAAATAAACCAAAGAAAACAGTAATAAATAACAAATATATTTCATACTTTATACGAGAATCCCATTAGGTTAAATTAATCTGAATAACCTAGTTTTCAATATAAACAATTTTAACAGGATTACCTCCCGGCCGTATAATCTTCTCAAACGTGGCTGCTAAAGAGGAGCACGTGAGGCGCGGTCAACTGGCGGACGTATGTCTAGACACACCCTTATGTAACGGTCACACTACTAGTATGGATATTTTGTGGACAGGCACCCCCGTTGTTACATTACCAGGAGAGACATTAGCCTCACGGTAAATATTAATGACTAGTAAATTTTAACTTACTTAAATTGTTCGTAATTCAGATAGAATTTTAATATTCATACATAAAACCTATCATATATATATTTAGGGTGGCTGCATCACAACTCAATACACTTGGTTGTCCTGAACTGATTGCGAGAACGAGACAGGAATATCAAGACATAGCTGTACGATTAGGAACGGACAGGGAATAGTAAGTAGAAACAACATATTAACTCGGAATTGTTTTAAAACTTATAAAACGTTAAATGAATAAAACTCGCGAAAGTCTTAGATCTCGTTAATCATTTTATTTTGTATATACTAAGATAGACTTGTAGTTTTAGGCAAGACTCGTATAAAAAACTTTGAAAAAGTGGAATTTTGTATTTTGAAACATCCTTCGATCATTGCACATTGTTTTTTTTTTGTTAGTTTTTTCTTTTTTAAATTTAATAACGGTAAATTGAACGTTCATTCTATTTCAGTCTTAAAGCAATCCGAGTGAAAGTATGGACAGCTCGCACGGAGAGTCCACTATTCGACTGCAAAGCATACGCCACCGGTTTGGAGATGTTGTACAACAAAATGTGGTCGAGGTACGCTCGCAACGAGCGACCCGACCACATACAGGCCATAGACAAATAGATAGAGCGCGGGGAACACTCGGATATGACGTCAAAGAAACGACGGTGGTGCTAAGTGATGTGCTCGGTGTTGTTTGTTGTGTGTGAACCATACAGTACAGTGACGTCCCCGGTGTCCCGGCTACATGGATTTTTCTAGTCATAGGATGTCTCGAATTTAATTATTCTGACATGTTTAATAGCAATATATTTTCAATTTACATGGCCTTGACTGCACAATTTGTAACATTAGCATTTGCTATGTTCTTGTAAGATTGTTTAGTAGGTATATTATCCCTACTTGAAATCTTACACAGTATGACATAAACGAAATTATTAGTGAGACTATACATTTAAATTGAATATTATACAAAAATGTTGCTTTGCTATGATACTTCTATACACAGCAGTAATAAAGTGTAAGGTTAGTCTATTAGTTTAGAAGGCTTACAAAACAGTTTCCAGTTAGAATATTAGGATATTATGACATAAACATTTATATAGTTTATGTATATGTCTAAGAACTTATATGTGTAAGACATAATGGAATGTAAAAGAATTGGAACTTATTAAAAAAATTTATAGATGCAGCCTCAAGTTTTGTTTTTAATATAAGTTTGTTGTAAAGATTTAATGATACTACTTTATTTTAGTTTCTGTAGACACATATTATTCTTTATGTAGTCTCATCATAAATGCTATACAATTTCATGCATATATTTGTTTAACATTAACGAATAGTATAGTCAAAGCTAGGAACTCCATTGTAACATTTACTACAAAATGTTATGTAATTAGATTTCATGATATAATGTGATATAATTAGGTAATAATCATATTGTATGTGAAACTACTTGTATGGGAATTGGAATAGAAAGTTACATTTACAAAGACAATGGATTTAAAACCATTATGATATAAGGGTTTCCGCAGCATTAGTAAGATGTTAAGATTTTCTGTGATCTGAAATTACCTATCTTTTTGCAAACTGTTAAGCATTTTTTTTACAGTGAATATTATTTACTTATTATTTTTATTAGTGCTTTTGAGACCCTTTTGCCAGTGAGACTGAGTTTGTAACTTAGGTCACATTATAACTTAATGAACTTGTTTCAACATGAAGCGTTCAACAACATTAGATGTATAATAAAGAAATTGTGATTGTAGAATAATTCCCATAATAATTTCAGCTCATGTTACTATGAATTATGTATTGATTATATTTAATTTTTTTTTAAACTCGATCTTTAACGGGCACAACCACAGACAATAATTTCCAATTGTTTTAATGTTTGGGTATGCATCAATATTGTAATCATTATTACTCTATTTGAAGTTAAGTGAATTAGTTTCATGTAATATGTAACAAAAGTAATTCGAAAAAGTTTGCATTGATTATATAAAATTAATTTTTAATCTGTTTTGATTGTTTCATTATTATAGTAATATTTATTTATATTTAGTTTTATGTTTTAATAAAGACTAGATGTATGTATGGTTTGTTAAGTTTAATTCATTTCATTTCAGTATTTTATAAGTCAAATAGCATTATGAAACTCGTTATGATAATAATCATTTAATTATAATGCATCTAATGATAAATAAGACATACTTTACAATATCCTTAGATTTTGACACCAGTGAAATAGATGTTCATGTTGGTCGACTATTATTGTTCCTCTATCTCTGACGATTTTCATTATATTTGAAATTGTAAATATTGCCTTAAGTTTTAATTCAATAAGGTAATTATAGAATATGGTGAGAACATTGTTTCATTTAAACCTTTATAAATTTATTAAAATATTGAAAAATTCTCAGTATAATCTAGACGTCGCTACATTATTAGCTCTCAGGTTATATGCGCTGACTGAGGCGTGCACACCGTACATGCAAGCAAGCTGACTACCTGACTACCAGAAATATACCAAAACCCTAATTATTATAAATTTAAATACATACAATTATATATTTTTCAATAGTATTCACAGAAATTTTCTCATTTTATTGATGCCTTGGTAAAATTGCTATAAGCGTTATATCAGGTTGACGAAAAAAAAATTGTTAAAACAACCTTCCATATAACATGTCCGTAAGGAGTGCCTACTACTCGCTGCTTATTTACCATAAAAATACTGTGTATAAAATGTTTCTATGTGTGTGTAAAAACCTTTGCCTTTGAGTGTTATAAAATGCGCTGCCTCTTGCAAAAAGACTCTTCAAAAAAGTCATCGAAACTGTACAGTCGATTGTAAAGCGATTATTTATTTTGGCTAGTGTATCATTTAAAATTTTTGTTGCTATTCCGTTTTGATTATTTTTTTGGATCGCAAGTGAATAAAATGTAATTAATTACCTATGTGATTAGTGAATTTATTAACCATTCATAAATTATACCTTGAACTGTGTGCTGGTGATGTGTCTTAAAATAAATACGTTCCTACATTTTGCCTAACCTACCTAAATCCTAGTGCACGCAAACACTGACGGTATATTCGCGGCACACGTCAAGCAACCAAAAAACTCAAAAGCCAACAAACTGATTCTCGCTAGGGATCTGTAGTAGATCAAGTTTCTACATCAAAAATTCTCTTCCTTGAATTTGTTAATGGTGGATAAGAATCAAAAGATTCTATTTTTGGCACAATAACAAAGTTCTTCGACTTATTCCATTGCTTCAAATTCTACCCGAATAATCTTTTATCGTAATAGTTGGGGAGAGAGGAAAGGCTCCAATATTTTTTATAGTGAGGGAGCAAGATCAGTCAGTCCACTACAACTAGACCATATTTGTCGCCGAATTAGGGTTATTTGTCTGACAAATTTTAAGTGATTTCTCCTTTTGCTTTATGACCCTACTAAGTGATGCAGAAAATATGCGACTGTTAGTGGCGCGGGTTCCTATTTATCGTTTTGACAAATTGGTGTTGAAGAGGAGGGGGGCGGCCATATGGCAAGTCTGTTCCCTATAAGAATGCGAGGGGGATATTAATAAAAAAATGGATAAGATTTTGTACTGTCTTTGTCTTGCGCTATAAGCAATATAGACCTTCCAGTGTTACGAGATGAGATCGTCGCTCAATATTATTTTTATATTTTTATTTTTTTGCCTTTTTCTAGACAGGTGGTGACGTAAAAAGTATTTCAAATACTTTGTTCTGCTTGTGTGGAAAATCAAAATGGGGTGCGTTAATGTACCCGTTGTCGATAAGATTATTAAATCTTTTATTTAATAACATAACCTCTTCTAGAAAAGTTTTTAGATCTTATATAGAAAAATTATATAGGAAGATCTGAAAAACGTTTCAGGCCAGCACTCATAAGATATTGTTGGTTTTACTAGTTGTGTAGGATCCGAAGTGCATTATCCTTTTTTTGGTGAGGACAATAAAAAATTCCAAATAACATACTGCGTAAGCTTTACCACAAATAGATATGAAGTTATTTCCACTTTATCTTCTTTTATTAACTTTTTATATCATAAATACATATTTATTTTAAATTTAAGTAAGTAAGTACTTACAATATAAATAATATTAAAAAAAATTACCTGACAACAATTATCAGTCTCAATCATACATTCACTGTAATTTATTTTTATGATATTGAAAATATAAATTAGTTTCACTTTACATTTAATCATTCTCTATAATAAAACAACACTAAACTAGTTTCGAAAGATGTTTTTTTTATTTGTAGGTTATAAATTTTTCCCATGCCGAGACCATCAATCAAACAACATTAATCAGATATTGATTAGCTTCATCCTTTATGTAACTGTGCTTGTGATCGCTTAATTTTTACTCTTACCTTATATTTATATCCTAACAACTATATACAAAGAAATATTGTGCACTTATATTTAAGTGTTAATACATATAATACTTTATCTAATAATTAGATTGAAATATGAGATCATAGCTTCTTCAAGATGAAAAGTTGAAGACCTGGTTATGAAATAATTTTCTTTAAATACGCAGAAGATTCAATTAAAAATAGACATGCGATTATGGTGCTTTAAATGAAACTTAAGTTTTATTTTACATTTGAAAGGTATTTGATATGAATATAAAAGATGCGATTGTTTTAAGTAAGCAATATATTGTCCTACTAACAAGTTTTTTTTTTTATATTTCTCACCTTGAATATATGGACTGAATGATAAATGTATTTGAGTTTGTTATTGTTTTTAATTAATGTTAACCTTTTTATCGTTTATTTATTAAAAGTTATGGTAGCCGGCACGTACCTTGGCAAGGGACGGTTTTTAGGTGTCATAGGTATGATGCGGGAAACGAGACTGATTGTTTGAGTGAGCGTGATTTTATGTTCGCTCCCAAATACACTTGCGAGCATTTAAATTGAACCCATTGTTCTTATTACTGTTACGAGTTTTTGTTATTGATAAGCAGCAAAAGTGAACACTTTTTATTGCACTAAGTGTACAGGCGTAAACTTAACCCACCTCCGAAAAAATCTTGCCAAGCTTCGTGTCGGCTACTATAGTCTATACCTAGGCAAATCTAGAGTAATATTCTTTTGCTGTCACTTTTTCTGTCGAAATGGATCTTTTTGTTTCGTTCTTGATAATTTTGAAATTGGTTTACTACCATATCTTACTTTGATATTTTACTATTGATAAAATATAACTACCAATGATACTTATTATATATCTGTATTTTTACTTTAGCAGTTAGTTCATTATATGTCATTAAATAGTATTTTATTTACTTAATAAATAACCAATGTTTCATTTTATATACAACTTAGTACAAATAATATAAAACAATTTAAATAGTTTAAGAACGCCTATTGAATAAATAAACAACCGTATTTACGTTATGAACATAAATTGCAAATGTATAGATGTGATATCTTTTTCTAGAAATATGAAAAATATTTTTTATTCTCTCCTTCACGCCTCGTTTTGCAACCAAACATATTATATATATAGGAGATATTTCATTAGAGAAAAGAAAATATATTGGCTTCTTGATTAGCAATTAACTTTAAATTTGTGGTACATACAAATATATGGGTGTTAAAAATAATCACATTCCTTAAGTTTATGAAGGGTATTTATGATTGATAAAATCTGTTTCAATCAACGCAACAAGAAATCACGAAAAGTACGATATAGTTTTGGGTAGATAATGATCGTAAAATAATAAATTACAAGGACTCATTATAAAATCTCTGTTGAACTACGTTAAAGTGTAATAAAACTATAAATACAAATTTAGCCATTTCCAAAGACTTTATCTATATTTAAAAGAACAAATATTTATGCTTCCGTCGAAACTTTAATAGGATTAATTAAAGTAAAGTCACGTAACGGTTTCCGCTTTCTACAAAAGTCAAAAAACTACTAGGGTTAGTATGCGGCATTACAAAATATACGACGGTGCGGACCCTCCGAGGTGGCGCGCATTCATGGTATTTCACTGTACGGACTACAGTGTACGTCAGTCGCGGGCTCGACGCCGCGGGGGGAACGCGTCTGTCTCCTTCGTTATGCTGCCTACGAATTGTTCTATTTACTCTCACAATCATTGTTTTAAAATCGCGTTCGCATGCTACATGCGCTCCGAACTTTAGTATGGCCGCACGCGATGCACCGAACTTACTTTCATTCATCAAAGCAAGTTGACAAGTGAAAATGAAATGGACACAGTGCAAGCGAAAATGATAATTAGCGTGATATTCTTTTGTTTAGTGACGGGCGCGGTGCATACGGAAGCGCCTGTAGATGCCTGTTTTCGTGTGCCCGTAAAGAACAGTGTGGAGTGCAATGTACGAACTCTGTCGGCGGACCGGGATGTTGTTGGTTCGATGCACTCGGACGGCGCGAAGAGGCTCGCGATCCGCTGCGGCTCCGATCACCTCGAGAGCTCACTTAAAGATCACTACTTTATAAAAATGCAAGGTTTGATGGAAATAGTTTTGACTGATTGCAAAATACTTCGCCTGCCAGGTAACGTCTTTGAAGGTCTGCGTGGATTGAAAACTTTGGAGCTACGTACCATGAACAACCATTGGGGCCACAATAAAGAATTAGAATTATCTCTTGGTGCCTTTAATGGTTTGCGAGAACTTCACACTTTGGACCTGGGGTATAACAACATAAGAAAAATACCAGCTGATCTCTTTTGTGCATTGGAAAATATTATTTCGCTTAATTTAACGCGAAACAAAATAAAGTTTGTCGATGAATTGGGATTCGGACACAAATGTGGTTCAATACTTCAAACTATCGATTTAAGCTACAATGACATCATGTCTTTGCCAGCTGACTCTGAAATATTACATCTGCGGAGGCTTAATCAGTTATTCTTACAAAACAATAAAATAAGTGAACTGCCGACCGAAGTTTTTAGCGACCTGCTTTCGTTAAAAGTTGTAAATCTATCGGAAAATGCTATAAATTACCTACCGGAAGGTTTATTTCAGAATACAAAGGAAATTCGTGAAATTTATCTTAACCATAATGATTTGGAAATATTACCGAAGAAATTATTTAATAGACTGGAACAATTAGTTGTGTTAGATCTTTCAGCGAATAAATTAAAGGGCGACCATATAGAAGATGAAACGTTTGGAGGTTTAATAAGATTAATTGTGCTTGACTTGTCCCACAATGTCCTAAGTGGCGTTACGAGAAATATGTTTAAAGATTTATTTTTTTTGCAGATTCTTAACTTAAGCAATAATTCAATAAGTTTTATTGAAGATAACGCATTTTCGCCGTTATTTAATCTGCATACCTTAAATTTAGGACTAAATAAGCTACATTCTATCGGAGATCATGTTTTTAATGGCCTTTTTATTTTAAATAAATTAAATTTAAACAATAATATGTTATCATCCATTGCCGTTGACGGTTTTAAAAATTGCTCGGATCTTAAAGAATTAGATCTTAGCTCTAACAAATTGTCGAAAGTTCCAGAAGCCATACTACAATTATCCTTTCTGAAGTCATTGGATCTGGGAGAGAATATATTGATAGAGATATCGAACAACTCGTTTCAAAACTTATCCCAGTTGACTGGGTTGCGTTTAATAGACAATCAAATTGGAAACCTTACTGCGGGAATGTTTTGGGGCTTGCCTAGCCTCCAAGTCCTCAATTTGGCAAAAAATAAAATACAGTCTATTGAGACCGAAACCTTTCAAAAGAACCTGCAATTGGAAGCCGTTCGATTGGACGGCAACTTTATTTCTGATATAAACGGGGTATTTGTGTCACTGACAAAGTTGTTATGGCTTAATCTATCTGAGAATCATTTAGTATGGTTTGATTATGCTTTTATTCCATTTAGTTTAAAATGGTTGGATATACATGCTAATTTTATAGAAGTGTTAGGTAATTATTATAAAATTCAAAAGGATTTGCATGTTAAGACATTAGATGCGAGTCATAATCGTATAGTCACTCTGTCTGCTTTGTCTATACCTAATAGTGTCGAGTTACTCTTTATCAATAATAATTTTATTTCTAGCGTTGCACTCGATACATTCTTAGAGAAGAGCAATTTGACACGGGTTGATATGTATGCCAATGAAATTGAAAGTTTAGATATAAATAGCTTACGTATCTCTAGAGTTGATGATAAAGCTTTACCTGAATTCTATATCAGTGGAAACCCATTTAAATGTGACTGCACGATGAAATGGTTGTTACTGATAAATTCTCTAACATCAAATCAATACCCGCGCGTAATGGATTTAGATAATGTTATATGTAAGGAATCATATGTTAGAGGAGTTAAATTTCATTCTGTTAGTTCATTTCATACAAAAGATTTTCTTTGTAAATATGACAGTTATTGTCCAGAAGATTGTCATTGTTGCGATTTTACATTTTGCAATTGCAAAACGGTATGTCCAAATAACTGTTCATGTTATCACGATTCAACAAAGACCACAAATGTTGTCGATTGTTCTGTAAAACAATTGAATATGGTGCCACGGGAATTCCCGACGAACGCAACGCATATTTATTTGGATGGAAATCATTATAATGAACTTAATGAAACCATTTTCGAGTACATGCGTAAATCAATAGTTCTATACTTAAATTCTAGTAATATTAATACAATACAAAACAATACATTTCGTGAACTAATTGACTTAAAAATACTTCATTTGGAAAATAATAAAATAAAACGTCTGCAGGGGCTGGAATTTGCTAGGTTGAATAACTTAAAAGAATTATATCTTCAGAATAATTTAATAGAGTTCATATCAAACTCAAGTTTTTCTATGCTCAGTGCCCTTGAAGTGTTACGATTGGATGGAAATAAATTAATCAACTATGGCTTGTGGCATTTAGATAACAATAAAAAATTACAATCCTTATTTTTGGGAAATAATTACTGGTCTTGTCACTGTAAATATTTACAGGGATTTCTGATTTACATTTCACAGAACGTTGAAAAAGTAATAGACCTCCATAATCTGTGGTGCTTGAATGATAATGTAAGCCCAGCAAAGAAGCCATTGAATTTAAATGTGACAGTGTGCAGCGAAATAAGTGATAGCTCAATGATAAGCGCCTTCTTCGTTTCCCACAACATACCATTACTAGCGTCGGCTCTCACTGGCTTCATGCTGATTTTATTAATATTAGCTTTAGTATTCACATTTAGATACGCTTGCAGAATGTGGTTGTATTCTAATTGCGGTATTAAGCTTTCGCCCTTAGCGGGCGCCTTTAACGATGCTGATAAACTTTACGACGCTTACATTTGTTATAGTCCCAAGGATGAGGAATTTGTCGTGGAGTCTTTAGCGCGGGAGCTGGAAAACGGTTATCCTTCATACCATTTATGTCTACATTATAGAGACGTGCCGCAATTTGAAGCAACATATGCTCAGTTTCCCGATTTGGTAGTCGAAGCGACAGAGGCGTCGAGACGTATTATAGTAGTGTTATCTAAAAACTTTATATTAACTGAATGGTCACAAATAGAGTTTAGGCAAGCGTTACAGAGGGCTCTTCGTAAAAATCCTCATAAGTTAATTGTAGTCGTCGTAGGGCTACTAGCTCGAGATCCGGAATTAAAATCATATTTCAAAAGTGCTTTGGAGATAACATGGAAAGAGAAAAGATTTTGGGAGCGATTACGATATGCGATGCCGTCATGTAAGCGACGCGGGCACAAATTGAAGAGGCTTAATTATGGAAGAAATTCCAACACGTACACAATGGACGCGTCGGTGCTAAATAGTACCTGTCAAACGCTCTGCGGCAAATCCGCAAATTCAGTAGAACGTTCTCCTTGTGACAGGCCGTTGTCCGAGCACATATATTCCACTATAGATTCGGATTATTCGTCAAACGATTTCCAAGGCCGCCACAATCACCAACAATCAGTGGTATTGCATCACACAGTTCAAACGTACCTGGTCTAATATTTTGGAATAGTTTATGTCGAAAACGATCTCATTTGTAAAGAGGTATTTTTAATTTTGCTTTTTCGAAAACGGATTCCTATTGTTCACAACTTGTAAATAGATTACGTGTTTGTATAGTGTAACTTTTGTACAATAATGATACCAAATTTTGCAATTCATTGCGATTGCTTGTATGTATTTATTGCATTTTGTTAATTTGTAAGTATTAATACGAAAGACTGTAAATTATTACTGTGTAGTTTTAATCTTATGGCTGATGTTTGTATAGTCATGTAATAAAAGAAGTTTATGACTGATTTTCTTTATTATTTATAAAAGGCCCTGAGAAGAAAAAACAAAAAAGTAATAATTACAATTAATAAAACGCCGATATTTTGTGGAAAATGTTATTAAATATTATGAAAGGCATATAAATGTAAATTCTCAGTATTTTTAAATCAAGTCTTGTGTATGGCAAAGCTCAAAAAAAATACAAAATTTTATAAGATTCGTTCTGAAGTTTATTGCTTTTATAATATTTTACAAAGTTTAAACATTCATAGAGGCTTTCTTAATACCTAATAATCGATTGATTGATGCCATGTTTTATTTTTTCTTCCTTTTAATTGTTCCATCGTGTGTGCGTTATAAAGTAAATAGTTAAATTTCAAGACAATATTCAACTTGTTAAGCTCATTGATACACAAAGCCAATAAAAAGTTTAAAGTAGATTACGAAACTTGATTGGCTCCCATTCGAATAACAGTGTTACAAAGTTAAAATTTTAGGCGTGAAAAGCTACCCCCCTTGTGGATGTCTATTAAATTTATTGGTTGTAAAACGACAAGCTAATTTAGAGTTACATTTTATTGTGTTAGCTTAACTACCTTACGTCGTGAGTGGCGCCCCGGGAGCTTGCGATTTGAAGTTGTAAGGGTGCTTACACGCATCGCTGTAATAATGAAAAAGTTAAACAATGTGTCGATTTTTTAAAGAAATTATCAAAAACGAAATCGTTAGGAGAAATTATTATTATGTTACAAATTATAACTCTATTCTGGTTTCATATGACTTGCAATCATATTTTTTCATATAACATAATTATGATAATTGATAAGTATTAATTTAAATACTTAATTTTTGTTGCAAAGCTTATATTTATAAACAGTACAAAGGACATATAAAATATTATTTGAAATAACCTTTATTTTTACATACTTTTTGGTTTTACCGAAATGGAAACAACCTCCTGTACATTTGCAGAGCTAACAAATGAATTGATGCGAAACAAAAATGCACCTTATTGCGTATGAATAGGAGTTATTTATTTACACAAACAATGGAAATTGATATTAACATCGAGGGATGTAAACTTTATTAGTCATACTCGTATAATAAAGCGGGGTGTGTATTTTTATAGCCGTTTATGTGTTTATCTTAACATTTCTTTGCTGTGTATTCCTTTTCTCATATTTTTAGACGCCACTAAAATAATATATTCCATATACTTTTATGGCAAACGATTGAGGTTATTTCACCGGCTGAATGCTTCTCCTGATTTGTTTTTCATCTTCTCTCAAATGTTCGAAAATGATTTCATTTAATAATGTAGATGACAAGCGCTGACGACACAAATAGAATTTTGCTTTGAAGATTCCTAAAACAAGTAAAACACGTACGTACGTTACAAATTAATTTACCTTCATACAAAAAGTTTGATAACACCTGAACGACTTTACCTTAAGCTTAATTAAAAAAATCGAAAATGTATTTATAACACTTCTTTGTTTTCTTTAATACATACGTAAGGATCTATTTATATTGGTTTTTGTATAGATCATATCTCCATATTAAAAAAAAAAGCAATGATAATAGACTAAAAAAATTTTGCAATAAAAATAACCATTGAATTAAGTATCGTATCTTAATTGGATTGGGTTTGAATAATTTTATTTTAGGATGTATCATTTTTTTAAAGTTTAAACAAAAGTTGCAATATATGTTTATGTAATATAAAAACTTGAAGTCCATTATGAAATATATTTACTGGTTTTTTATTGCGATAATAATATTTAAAATGTTAGATTGTGACTTTGTGCGAATGAATATACGTTTGTTACTGTCTCCTAAAATGTAGTTATGTCTTTCACATCTCCACATTCGCAATTCGCTTGTGCTTAAACTTTACCTGCTCGAGTTTACTGCTATTAGATTCATAGGACAAAATAAGTATATTAAAGTTAAAACAGTGAATTAGTTTTTATGTAATAAACATACAGCTACACACCTTTAAACAAAAGGTGTACATTTTTTTTATATCATCTGAAAGTATTATAGTTTAAAAGAAAACGTAATTCAGGAAAGCAGATTTGTCATGACGAAATGGCAAGCAAATACGTGGGTATTGAGAGTTTCACATATTTGTAACAGACTGTGCTGTAATCAAAAACTGAATATTTAAATATTAACATTTCACTTTGATAAATGAAACTCGGTGCAATACTCTTTAATCTTTTATATCGTAAGCTCAATGTCAGTGTGAATTAAACAAAGTAATAAATATTAATGTTTTTAGACTGTGCTTGATAATTTTTTTAAATAGGTTTTAGGTTTTGAAACAGCCGCCCTAAGGGAAGGTTCACTGAGCAGAGGTAATTTTTCAAAGGCATCCCCTTGAGACTCACATAATCAATAAAGTCAGTTTAGACCTACGATTACATAGCTCTGCTTGAAGTTTTACGCTAGGGGTTAGAATTTTTTATGATTTTTCTCTTTTCTTTAATGTACAAATGTTTGATGTTAACTCGACGTCATTGCGATAGTTGTTTTTTCATTTCGGCTTTTGAGGTAAAAGATTGTAGCTTTCACTTTAATTCTGCAATAAGGTTAAAGTTCACGCTGTAAAAAAAACATTCATCCCGATGTTATTTTAGGAGCTAAATTTTTTTTAAGTATATAATGTTTTGGACATTAGCGATTGAAGTCAATGTAAAAGGTTAAGTACGTACATGAAAGTGAATAAATGTATCAATAATAATAAAGCGTAGTGGATAAAAAGGAAATACTTGTGACAGATATAGAGTTTAACTCAACTTTAATTCTACTAAACTCATGCAAATCAACGCTAGGTAATGCAATGGCTCTTTGCACGAATCAAAAACCTAATTTGATATATAATTATATTGATTTATTAAATGGTCATAAAAACTAATTTCACACACACACACATCTAATCTGCATTAATGTTTTCAATTATTTTATGTCACTTGGCCACATTTTAAATTTATAAAATGTTAAATTGTTATTGCTTATAAATTAAAAAAGAAAAACGAATTCTAATACTTTTTTTATGTTAACAGATAAGTGTTTATTCAAGTGGCGTCGGAACGTGTATTTTAATTCTGAGAACACAAATTCGCTGTAAGTTAACGATAAGCTGAATATATGACTCCGATCATTGGCGCGTGTCAGAGACGTGCATTGTTTTATTACTAGAATGAACATTCAATTCACAATTCACGCCCGGTACGGTTGACCACTTTTAATAAAATCGTAAAACAGCACTTATTTTTACAGTAACAAGATCTATATTTATAATTTTCACACCCGCACGTCCAGAAATATAGGGCAATGTTCGTATTCTTACGTCATTTCTTTGTAAAAGGTAGGTACGTAACAAACTCGTGTATTTGAATGAAATGTTATTCTCACTTTTAAATTTTATTGGTCAGTATTTTATATTTTTAAAACGGTTTCATTTGTTACAGAAGATATAACCATTATTTTTTCTTTTTTACATATAATGCTTTTATCATAACTTATGTTTTTTTATAATAAAGTGATACATACAAAAGGAAATTTTAGACGATAGTTCTGGGTGAGTTTTAAATCTTTCCAAGTCGATACGTATTCGAATTTGGTATCTTCAAAGAGGTTAAATTTGTAGCAAGTTTAAAGTTGAAATACTGGAGTTCGTTGGAACAAAAAGTTTAGGAATAACTAAGTTGGAATTCCTAAAAACAAATGTGAATCAACCATTTACCGTTAGATTTCTAAGAATAGTATTTTGATATAATTGTATAATTTCTTAAGTCTAGTTATGTTTTAAATGTTTAATATTAATAATGTAATTTGTAAAAAAAGTCGTTACAGGGAAGTATATGCATTTATTTGTATAGTCAATGGATTCACAAATAAACTGGACGTCGTAGTTCGTAGTAGTAACATTAAAATTCGCGAATAACAATAGACAGACGGCCGTTATGCGTCTATTGCACTCGCTGGTAGATGGTGCGACAAAAAACATTTACTAGTTTAAAAAAAAGTTTTTTAAAAATTTAAAGGGAATTAAAAATAAAATAAACGAGTATAAAAAGTCAACATTATCTAATAAAATTACCTATTTCGAGATGTCACATTTAAATTAAACAAAATTTATATGAAGGATTAATTAACACCTCACCAAAATCTCCTTCGCTATATTTGGAATATAACATATTTTTCTTTATACATTTCCCATTCATCAGCTTATCGTAACATAACAAGACAAACACCGGTTGCCAGTTGTCATATTTGAATTATAATCATTGAACGTATCATGTGATGTGAATTTATAACTTTGGTTTAGGTGTGTGGGCGACGCTGTCGAAAGTTGTCATACAAAATTTCGCTATTGGTTTTAGACGTGTTAAATATGAAATACGAATATCGTAATATGGAATTAAACAGACATTAACAATAATTTTGTATATTTTGTGTTTTTAACATTAAAGTGTATTTTGTTATGTAAATTAGTACAATTTTACCAGATAGTTTGTAAAAAAAAATGAACTATTGTTTGCAATATATATATATTATATTTAAAATGAACTTTGCATTTTAATGTAGAATATTATAATGTTATCAAAAATAAATTTAGATAACGTTACCATTATACACAAAACCAGTTGGAATATCGGATAGAACTTCAAAATATGGCATTTCCCGAGATCGATAAGTAGGAAGATCCAATCCAAAGCACTTATCCCGGGGACAGGTGTGCCATATCCGTTATTTATGAGGGCCCTACGATTCCCTTCAACGAATCACTGTTTCAGACACATACACTTTCGCATCTATCTTCTTATTTTTATCTAGCATTTTCAAATGAAACTATCTAGGACGTAATATATGTATGTATATGTTTTAAGTTATGAGTTCGATGTCTTCAAAACAACAGTTTAGTTGTAATAGAATAATGAGACAACTATTACGTCTATTTGAATGTCATTTTCGTGAACAGACAAGACGTAATGTTCAATTTAATAATAAAGGTTTAGCCAATTTGGAGCGAAGCGTTCTTGGAGTACCATCTCGGGGAGAAGCGCAATTTGTTCAGTTGCATAGTATCGAACAAGACTAGAGAGCACACCAATTAGAGGACATTCGTGTTTAACATTCGACTTGGGCGGGGAGCAATTGATTCTTAACGCAGTGCGCTGTTCCTATTTCAACATTTGCAATATTGGCATTCTTTGGAATGTTCTACTTTTAAACTACAGTGGAGCTATTGTTATCATACTTTAAAAATATGTCACAATACATCGCCTAAATTTATAACGCTAGGAGGTCCAGCGTTGAAAATTTATGCATGATAATATGTTGTTAGAACATCGTAAAGTTGAAAAAGTCAATATTATGTTAAAAGCGTAATGTATAGATGTTCAAGTAATGCTGTATAAACTGGAAGTTTAATGTTGACCCAATTTCCATTCTGGCTTTGCTGTTAAGCTACTGAATTCAGGACGGACCAAACATTACACGTTGCTGACTAATGTTGCATCACTAATATAAAATGTCGTTAGTTGTTGATAGTACAGCCCAAAAGTAAATATATGAATAATATTCTAATTATATATAAATATGCCTAATATTGATTGCATTAAATTGTTTTTTTTTTTGTTTAAAAAACTTCTACGATGGAACGTATAAAGATGATTACTAAAAATATAAGTTGAGAAAAAAATAATTTTGTGTCATTTCATATATAAAAAAAATAATTTTAAAACTATATATTGTTATTCCATATAATTTTAGTATTTATATTAGAAAAAGTGTAATATGCAATAATTTTATAACTTTGTATTACAAATCTCATGTCTCTAGCTTGCTCGCAAATAAATTTAATAAATAATTATTTTAGGGCGTTAAGGTGCCATTGTTGTGGCGATTCTCAATTTAAAAATGTGGTCAGGAAGAGAATTCTTTGCATAAAGAACGTGCATTTTCAATTTGCAGTGCTAAATGAAATTGGATTCTATTTATTTTTACTCTGAAAGCATTAAGCAATATGTGCGGGTATTTGCAATCTCATGTTTGTATCTGTTTTCAGAAGCGTGCTTAAATGTTTATATATAACTATATTAATAGTGAATAGAATGAGACTTAGTACACTTGTGTTATAAAAAAAAAATAAGTTGTATTTTAAAAACGGTTTCACTAAACACCAGCGAACCGAAATGTTTACTTTTGAACTATTCTATTTTATATTGCCGTTACCAATTAGTTATCCCACGTTAGATCAAATTACATCTCGTCACGGTGCCTAGGGTTCCGTTAAATGCGTCATTGTCCGATACAGAATCTGTCAAGTCATCTGTTAATGTAAAGCTTCTTTGGTAGCTTCACGGTTTATTCATTTACACTTACATGTAGAGCGAGCTGAGGCTAGCTTCCCCATACTATATTTTAAACATTTCCATTATTAACTTCCTATTAACATCAACACCTATCTCATAGTAATATCGTATGTTTGATCTATATTAAGTAATTAATGAAAAGATGCAGCAGTATTAGAACTTTGGGTAGACAACTAAAAAAAGTTATTTTGTATATCAACCAGTCTTCAAAGAAAATGTAAGGTTTTGGCAAGAGACCAAATTCCATTCTCTGAAGGCGGGGAATGAAAGCCGTGGCTCTCAATTACTCGTGAGTAATCGTTACAATTCGGTTAAAAGTAACGATTGCCATTGTTTTATATCTTGCGTTTATAAAAGTCTAAATAAATGGCTACAATAGTTTAGAATTTAGATATTCGGCTTCTATTCATGACTTAACAAATACTTACATTTGTAAGGGTCTCGTTGGTGAAGGAAAGTAAGGAAAACTGTAAGCTTTGAGATAAAATCCAAGGATTATTACCCAAGAAACCGGTTAAGAACCAAATCCCTTTTTCCTTTTACTTATATTTAAAATCTTTTACTTGTAGAGTAAAATGCTGAAGCCAAGAGTATAAACGCCATTACCAATTACAATCGATTTATAATACTTAACAAATTAATTCTGAAATTTTACAAGAAAAGTTCAAGAGATAAACGATTAGTTCAATATTGTAAATAATAAGAAACTGAAATTTCTTACCAATGATAATTCGCTGGATTATTTCTATAACGCCTTTAACTTTCTCATTTCCAGTATGAACGGAGTACGTTGATCTGCTTATTTACGTTTTAATTTAACAAATCTTTGAGGTTTAAAGTTCCGTTGTGATGATTTTAGCGGTTACTAGTTTAAACATCCGTAGAATTTTAGAGTTTATTAGAGTTAATTTTATACTTGCCATTTAAGCACCACGTCATAAAACATAATATTCTATTAAATGTTTGACTTTTACAATCGAATTCATGTTAACGTTAATTATTGCCATATGAATTCTAAATTTATTTATCTTTCTCTTTTTACTGTTTGGAAAATTACATCCTATGATTTTTTTCCTGATTTTCAAGCACATTGAAGGTACGTGTTTCAGCTGTTTATATTAAAATAGAATAAAAAAAAACAATTTGCAGATATTTTTAAAACACATCTTTATATCTTAAAATCGTATCGATAATTGCGTTTAATTTCAAAACTTTATGTATTTCGTAAATTCCAATTGCTTATTTTAATTGTTGTATTATGTTTCACACTTGAGTTTTATGATACAACTTTTATGTTCAAAGTCGTGGTTTAATGTTTTCTGTTCGCAGCAGTTAATTATCGTTGTTTAGATCGTTATCAGAGGTATTTAATTTTTTTATTCATTGTTGAATTCTCGTCATTATACCTAAATAGTATGTTTTATTCCTAACCGGTATTATTAGATTTATAAATATTTTTTATTTTTGTTGTTTATAATATGTGAAAATTACAAGAATTTTTGCATTAGATTTCGTTTATAAAACACGAGACAAGCGATCGATGTAATGTACAATTTGTATTTTTATTTCTAAATTGTTTTTAAACAAACAATCATACGGAATTTGAGATGAAGGACTTTTTCTTTGACAGACTTACATATGGGTTTAACAAATAAAAATTTAAGGAAAATATAAAAATACAATATGTATGTCTATATATATATATGAATATGTTTTGTACCTATAGACTATAGAGTCTAAATGTAGTATCTAATGTAGTCTAAATATAGTAAGTATTGTATGTATCTAATGTAGGTAACCCACGTAAAAACTGCTATTTTATCAAAACATATTTTACTCGTTCATGATAACAATTTTTTTAATATTTGTATTAAATTTATTTATATAGCACTTAAAATCAAATTACTAATAAGGTTTGTATAAATGTCACAGTGGCTGATGGCTGTATATAAAACAGCAAATTTGTCAACATTCTCTAAGAAGAAGTTAAAAATAAAGTAATTACTGTCTCAGTGAATATAATTTTTTTGCATGTTAATGTAAGTATTGTACGTGTTACTTCGTCTAACAGCACAATTAATTATTTTAACTAAATATTTATAATAAAAGCTAAGTTTTAATAAAGTTCATATCGGGGCTGTTCGCCTAAAGGCGTCACTTATTTTCCTAGTAGGTACATTGTTCTCAAACTTTTGTAATAACAGAATACCGCCTCACTATAAATTATGGGGATAGTTTGGATGAGGTATTTCTGTTCAAATTTTTTCTTCTTCTATATTTTGATCAACTATCTATCACTGACATATTTGGCTACGTATGAGGATAACGAAAAATAGCATAAAATTCAGCTCTATTTAATCTAGTGTAAGAAATATTTAATATAGTGTAAGAATTATATAAAAAAGTTTTTGCACATAATAAAGTAACATAACATAACATATTGGTGTGAATAAAATTTTATATTTGTAGGCATATGCATACATTTAAAGGTCTGAATTTCTAAATTTATTTTACTTATTTTCGGAACATTAATATGGTTTCATAGTTATGGATTTATTTTTCATCACTGATGATTTAATCCGAATCGATACATTCGTGTTTGAGCTTATATGCATATACATTTATTATTTTATCTCCTTACTGTAGTTTCTCTCTCAAACATAGATATTTTGAATAAATAAAGCAACATGGCTATAAATCTTGATCTTTGTATTATTCTGCTGTCTTATTTTATATTCTAATAAAATCTGTTGTGTAGTTTTCGCGAGAATTAACATTTTCATTCATCCATACCTACTTTGGTGTTTCTATCCACTAGAAGTATAATTGTTTTTATCTTAAAATAAAATTCCTTAAGCAATGATGATTAAAGAAAAGTTTAAATGGAAGAAGTCTGTAGGAACATACTTTACAAGTGTAAGCGAAATTTGATCGTTTAAATGTTTGAAAGGACATTGTGACAATTAACTCTGACAGTCAATTAGAGGAATGATCAAGAATACTAATTCAAGTCACTTAGCCGTCCACGTTACAAGGAATAAAGGGAGCGTTTTAAGGAGGCGTTAATTGCGACTTCTGTGTGTGAGTTACGTTAAACCATTTAGCATGTATTCCGACTTGCCCTTTCATTGTGTTAAAATTAACTTCATACTTTTTATTCTGATCATTGCAATGACACAAATGATAATTCCACTCTATTAGTGTTAATTAAAATTAAAGCTGTTGTCGACATGGCACGAAGTAAAGATAAATATTTAACATAAATTAAGTTATATGTACATATTTCTCCTTTATAAAAGGGAGGTTGTACTTTAGTTTCACAACTATTACAAGACATTTTACAATTCGAAAACAAGTGTACTCTAATATAATACAGGATCCCATTTCACATGGATGAGTTAAAATAAAACGTCAGCAACATTAGTCACCAAGTCTTGACATTCGCGGTACGTGCTCTCCATAGTCTAGGCACACTAGAGTAAGTGCACAGTCTTTATATGTGCGAGTGGGATGCTTAGAACGTGTGCTAATTAAAGAGCTACTCTTCGTTTTTGTAATGCAATGCCGCATAGCGACACTTGCGGTTTGTCTGCTGGAGTAAATATTTTAGTCGCTATCATTGTTTCTCTTTAGCTTTTATATTCAGTTGTTTTAAACTTACCATTATGTTCCGCTAATGTAACATCTCGTACAATTTATATGATATTGTGTTGAAGTCGCTACTCAAAGCTTATTAATATTAAATTATAAAAGTCAGAATTTTTCAATTAAAGTTTGAATTGTTATTTAAATATTTAAAGTACATAGTTCGGATAAGATATTATTGGTAACAATTTTTCAATTTGAGTAAGCTTCAGTAAGTATATACTAACTTCAATATAGCTTTCCTGCCATCTGCAAAGTAATCGTCTTAGTTTCGCGAACTGTAGTTGAAATTAGCGAGTTGAAGGCAGTGGGCAGCATCTGTCGCAGAATCAATAGTCCTCAAGACGGGACTTAACTGCAAGCAATCGAGAAAAGAAAAATTTAATATCTTATTTAAAGGATTTATTGGCAAAGTATTGCAAAACTGTCAGACTCATAACTTTAACAATGTTTTAAATGACATTTCTGTTTAAAGAACATTTTCTTAGATTTAGTATCGATACAAAATTAAAAATCAAAAGAATATCTGGCGAAGATCATTGCTTTCAACTTAAATAATACAGCGCATGTTGTTTTTACTTGTTTTGGAATCGGTTCTGATAAAAAAAGAAATGCAGAATTTTATAAGAGAGCCTATTTGTAAAAAAAGCAGTCGCCAAAAAAATTATGATCCAATTTCACGATGCTTTCTAAAAGCCCTTAATAATACAGACGTAATTAAATTTAAGAAGATTCTAACATTAATTCTACCATTAGGCTTATTGTTATATTAAATCATACAACTATCTATCTATCATACAACTTCTAGCATTAAATTATTTAGGAGCTAGTTAAAATTTTTATAAATGATTATTCTCGTAACCAAATTAAATTATCCTTACAAAGTAACGATGATCATAAAATTTAAAAACTGCTCGTTGTACCTACTCCAATTTCGATTTGAAAGGTAACAATGTTCCAATATATACGGTATGATTGCAATACTAAATGATTTTTCCGGTATTTAGGTGATACAGCTTTGGCAATGATCCAAACAGAACCGGCGGTCCAGGCGTCAAGAATGCCGTTTATTCGTTCTAATGGTTTGGAACATCCAGTTATGACAGTACATTTACACTGATGCTATCTAAACAATGGTAATTAAATTTGGATTTCGAAAATCTTTTTTGGCTGTATCCGTTATAGTCATTTATTTTCTTAGTTTTGTATTCGCTTGGTGACTTTGAATGAATAAAAGGTATGTAGGTAGGTAATGAATGCTCTTGATGTTTACAAAATTTCAGGATTATCTGCTGTTAGGTCAAGTGAAGAAGCAAACCTATTTTTCAAATCTATAAAGGGCTGTTACTCTGAATGGAATAGAGGAAAAAATATATGTATTTATGAGCAGATCGGAAATGATACAACTTTGACCGTCATGGTTGAGGAATTTTTATTACAATACTCTTTTATAACTAACCACAATGTTTATGACACCAATATTGTTCACATCGGAATCAATAAAACATGCTACAGCTGTTGTCAAAATATGTTACTAACGAATAAACTCTGTCTCTATCAAATTTGTTAGGTGTGAGAGGAACAGCAGAAAGATTGCAGGGGTGAAATTTTGTTTGTTTGTCATTAGGGACAGGTAAGGCATTGCCTGACTTCGGCGATCGCGTGATCCCTACGGAACCACATGCAATGAAGCTCCTCGCGTTTATATAACTTGTGACGAAATAACATTACATTCAAAATAAAGAGGAATGATTCATTTTTAAACTATTTTTATTGGTTACATTAAGGAAAAAATAAAAATTTATATATATTAAGTTCCTTTACAAAATATTTTCACATTAAGGTTTGCTATAGATTTGCTTAAGAGACAAAAAATTATTTTATATGTATTTTTTATCCTCCTATTTTGGTAAGCGGGTTTTGCTCGTGTTATTAACAGTTTATTCGTGAACTTATGTATTTTTATAAGATGAAAGTTTTCTCATAAAAGACCGTGGGAAAGCAGTATAAAAGTTATTTTAGGAAGGCACCAAGGGATGATAGATCGAGCTTAACTTTAATCATTAAAAGCTTTACTACCTCCAGTTTACACGGGATGTAATGTAATGTAAAACACTCGATAGAAGAAAAAGTTGTTTATATTACAGCAAATATGTTATCACTGCTTGCTATTAAAACGGGACACATCTGGCATCGATCTTAATATTGATGATTGAAATATTCATTAGCTGTCACAGACGCTACTGGAATATGCTTTCAACGATAAAAAATAGACATGAGATCACATTATAAAAATTATTATATATGATAAGATTCTTAAGCCAAACATTCAAACATGAAGTATATTCAAAATGTTAAAAATACATTATTCAAAACTATTAGTCGTTCCATTATTCACTTTAAATTAATTTAAATATTATATTTTGTAAAAAGTACCGTTTTTTGTTCTTACCAATAATATTTTTTTTTACATTTTTGGATGACAAAAAATTGTATGTCGGCTATGACGTCATTATCTTTGTTGAGGCTGTGGATAACTCTTATGCTTTTTATCTCTAACATGGAATCGCCATGAGCTATAATTTCGTCAAATGGGCATTTGGTTATAGTGTTAATGAATTAATTTTTTTTCCATACAAATATAACAAAATCCTGAGTATTTTTTCTTTTCGTGGCGATTTTTCGAAAGGTATGAAATGACGTCATGGATGTGGAATTTATATTCCAATAAATTTTTTTTAATGTTACAAATAATATAAAAATTCAATTGTTAATAATTCAAAATCTTTATCTGATCTTTTAAATGATAAAAAACATATTCTCTGTTAGCATTACTTATACATTCAAGATGATAAAGATATTAAAAAAGTTCATTTTATATGACATGAAAAATAAAACACAATTAGGAACTTTATTCCCAGATTATCCGATACATTAAGTGCTTACAAAATTGCACGAAGTTCATAATAGAAGACTAAAGTTCTATAAACAATGCTTCGGTGCATATTGACTTAGGCAACATTTGTGTGTGGGTGGACCCGGCATGGTTTAATGACCCCGGAAATATATCTTTAAGCCGTTTTGATAAAAACAGTCTCGACTCCATGTTACAGACGTATTTTGTAATGCTCTATGGATACTGGTTTTGGTTAGAATAAGCAACGCTTTCATAATGTTTACACTTGTGTTCTGTAATGATAGGCAAAACATTATATTATTGTAATTTTATGAAAGTACACAGAAACTGTGTTTTTTTTTTAAATGTTTCTCGAAAATAATTTTGTACATATATGAAGAATGTATTTACGATCGTATTGATATTTTAATAACTTCAAAAATAAAGGAGTTTATAACGCTTAACATACAATTAGTGGCACACATTTTTCATATGCTATTAACGAGTTTCTGTTTTTGCTCGTATCCGAAGGAGGAGCGTTGCGTTGTACTCAGCTGTTTCTAATTACAGCGGTTCTGATAGCATAACAATATGCCGTAATTGCTTTTAGATATAGACAAAAAGATTACCGACGGCCATGGCGTACGTGGTCGTATTTTTGTTAATTAGTTTATGTTACATTATATAAAAAAATGTAATAAATGAAACGGATTTGTACCGTTTTTATAAGGAATTTTAACTTATATACATAGTTTTTAAATTATTGCTATTTAGTTTTCTAGTATATAAAAGAGCATATGTTTTCACGACAGTATAGATAATAAAATAATTTTTTTTTTTTTATTAATTTTAATTTAATGATGTAGCTATCCGTGGCAGTAGTTTTGTATATAAAATAACTATTCATTAAATAGGTATTCTTATTCAAAGTTGTCGAAGTTTTTTTCAGTCCGAATTTTGATGTGTTTTCATTTAATTCTTTTTTTAATTAATTTCCATATTTTATAATCGTTTAATGTGAAAATAAAAACGGTAATTTTATCGATCTTCTTTAATGAAGAATTGACGTTTAGTGTATACGATGCAAACATTTCACATTTCATCCGTTACAATTATCCTTATTAGAATGCAATAGGATTTATATTGCAGTGTCTGGGATTTGTCTTATTAGTTTGTGTAATGTCTGAGACCACAATATCCCTTCTACTAATTAATTAGGATTACGGTTAAGGCGCGTTCATTGTGCCCGCACCAGATAAAACTTTGTGGTCTGTGACGTCAGACCGCGCCCTTAAATCATTACGACCCTTAACTTTTATGTAATCCTCCGTCTTGACTTTCATATAGTTTGTTGACTGAATTATTAAACATATTATCAATGGAAACTTACCAAGATGATTCTTATCGTAATTATTCTAATAAATGGCATTTTCTATTACAATGAAATTAATAATTATTCTTATATTTTAAAATAGTACTAGTACTAGTACATACTAGTATGATTTTGTATCAATAAATTGAATATGGTAGTTTTCAGGTTATAAGTGTTGGTTGGTTATATATGTATAGTGTTATTGAAGTATATTTATGAATGATAAACGTTGAGACGTTCAGGGTTTGTGTCGACATTTCAAACTCCTACCATTAGTACAATACTTAGTTTAAATTTAAACATTTTCAACACGAAATTTAGATTACCGTTCTGAATGCACTTGTCAGTCCTAGTTCCTCTAAAATGTACAGCGATATTCAAACTGAACTATAAACATTTTACAACGGCGAATCCCTCATTCTAATTGAATTTGATTGAACTTTGTTATAATATTTCACAGCGCAAGTGTCGCCGCCTGATTCTGTCACTATTAATTGCAAAGGCTATATTGCAACGAACATGTAGAATATTAAAAGGAATTGCGAGTGCAGCCTCGCCTGCCTAAACTGTAATAAAGCAGTTTTATTTCTCTATAATATTTTTTATTATAACAATGATAGAATATTCGTTTCAATTAAAGCTTGTACTATGTACAATGATGTAGTTAAAGATGTTTAACATTACTTGATATGTTTTGTTGTGTGTAAACTTCCGGTTTTGACATGTGTGCAAACATAATATAATATAACAAATTTTCGTACGTAAATTTATGAAAATAATGCCATAAAACCATATACTCGGATATGGGATCTTTAAAAGAACATAATTTCCATATAAAGATGTGATCGAGAAAATCGCCTTAGAAATATTGGCTTCGGATTTTATCATTGTAAATGAGTAATACTATAGCTGCTCTCAAATGAGTCAGCCTCATAAAATTTAACGTCGTCCCAACGCGAGATAGTGATGATGTAGAAAAGTGCCTATAAAGAGAATTGATGATGCCATTCCCTCGTTTCTCATAATGTCTCAAATGTCGATTGTATACCTATCGTATACATGTAAAATATCAGTAATGATGTACCTCTAATGTTCTGTAATCGCTATTTTATTAGGACATTTGTAAAATACCAACTTTCAAAAAATTTAAATTCACAGGTGATAAGTACTTCCATAAGTTTTAATTAGAATGAGAATAGTTTGATGACTTTGATTATATAAAGTAGTCTAATTAATAGAATTAATCTTTTTATTGACTTTATCAGCACATAAAACATTTATTTTACATAAAATTAAATTTTTATCGGAATAATTACTCTTACCTATCACAAATTCTTAATCGTGTAAGCAAATTTTTAACTTAGTCCGGTTTAATTGGGCACATAACGGCTGAGCAAGTGAATTAAATGAAAAACTGTAACTGCAGAGAATTTATGTTTCCGTTAAGATAACAGTTGCGGAGGGAAAAGAAGGTATATGTTGGTTTGTAATTAGTTTGAATACTTTTAATCGCAATTATGTACGTATGTTGTATACTGTTTTATAAGGGTTATTAAAATAATATGATGTTTTTTGTTTGATTTGCTAACGTTTTTAATGCCGACAACCAAGACTAAGAATTTTATTCAAGTTCCCGTTTGCCTGTCCTCAATTGTAGAAAGAAGTAATAATTGATTATTATTTGTCGTATGGTAAATTACTGAAATATATTGAAACAATTAGTCGCTGTTTCTAGAACCATTTTTCTAAGCCACAGTTCCGCTGCATACCAAAGACGTGGCAACTAAGTATACATAGTACATTCTATGTAGGTCCAGGTCTAATATATTTTAAGAGCTGTCAAAGTGGTTTTTCGCGATTGTTAGTCATGCATACAAATTCTAACACATTTGTTACGAAAAAATCGAGTCGAAGTACTAACTCTTGTAATAAAATCTTACACCAAAATTTATTACCATAAGATGTAAAAAATGTTACTCATTATTTTTAGTCACGTATATATTATATAGAAATTAATGAGATCTATGGGAAAGTTTCGCAAAACAGTAAAGCAATCTGTAGGTAGATCAAAAGTCGTTTTCGTAATGTGGATTTCCTTATTAGTTTATCTCCGGCCTTATTACATCTAATTGCTTTGGAATGCTCGAGTGAGTCTAAATGAACTCATATTAAGTTTTTGCAATATAATGTCCTGAGAATGCAGAGGACATTTTCTTTATATAATTACTTTTTGTTCAACCAAAATTAGTAAATAGGCTCGTCATCATAGTATTTTGTTTTATAGTTAAGAGAATTATGCTTTACGGAACTTTTGGTATAATGAAACAGTTAACTGTAAGTAAATTGACCAACAAGACCGACTACAGCCCTGCCGTTAACACAACACTGAACAAACAAGTTGCTGCTGGTTGCATTTGAGTTAAATTTAACGTCGGTTTGAGAACCACTGTTATGCTTACTTGCCTCCTTGCAAACTTGTTCCTTACATTTAATAATATTTCAGTGTTTCATGTAGCGATAACTTGAGAACAGCAGTGATGAAATTTGATGGGAATGTTACTTAATTGTTTTAATTAATAAAACAATATCCTTTTTTTGAAATAGCTTATTTCATAATGATATTGATGTTATAATTTACAAGTAAGGTTGTTGTAATTTGTACATTAAATTCATATAAAACTTTATTTATTCCTTAAAACAATGTTTCGAGCCTAGCCCGTTCAACAGAAAAGGCAGAAAGTAGAAAAACTTGTAATAAAACTCCTTGGACGTGTCGTCTTGAAATATTGAAAGAACTGTTAGTTAACTTAAGCATCAGAAATAAAATACAAAAACATATATTCAATATCTTTCAATTTTTTTTTTATGAACTGTATTTTGCCAATTTTCATATCTGAGCTTGAAAGTCAACATCCGTAAGAATTCCCTTTTGCCAGTCTAGAGTCTTTTCATTGACAAATATTTAAAAGTTTTTGAAAATTATAAGAGCCAACTGATAAAACAATAATCTTCAATACAGGATTTAACTGACACTAAAGCGGTGAATAGTTGACTGTTTTCTTCGTAATAGAGGTAGACCTTAAGTCAGACTTTGATAGTCCAATTTTAACACAATGTTCAACAAACAGTTCGCTATCCGTCTGTCGCAAGTTGCTATTCGGTTGAAGTGCTATGCAATGCGGTTTGCAAGTCGTTGCAAATTCCATACGACTGCTTAGGTTGTATACCACTTAGGATCAAGTTATGAATTGGTTTTGCAAGACATTAATTTTAGTCTGTCATATAGACGTCTATCTCTTAATACTCGTGATTAATCGATGAATTTGACCAGTTTAATAAAAAATTTAAACTTGATTTAAAAATTAACATAAATCTTTAAAAATACTATTTAACGTGTGTCAAGCATTTAACTTTTGATAAGAAGGTTTTGGTCGTGAGCCGGGCACATTAAAAGTTAGTGGACAGATTTAATCCATTAGGCCACACAATTTGGTCGCGTTACAAACTAAACGCAGAGCACGGGATACGAAATATTTGCATAGAAATTAACCGTCCGGTCAGCTAACCGACTTTTCACACAGAATAAATATCTCGGTCGGGGCCACCGGTGTCGTTAAGGCCTTTACAGACGTTTTTAGATTTTTCTTACAACTAACTGCTACTAGCGGCTTTTTTAATTTCGACGTTGTAGTGCTGGTTGATATATACAGGAACCTTAACTCTGAGCTGTACTAAGTTCTTCTGTAAAGAACTTATATTATACTAGTGATTTTCTTTTTTTTGTGCTATAATTGTTATATCTTTACTTATATTAAACGTACTTCCAGCATTATTCTCCAAGTGTTGATAGATTCTAATGATTTAGCAACGTATAGTACATTGTGCCCAGTTTTTTTTGACTATATATTTTATGTCAAATAAATAGTTTTATGAAATCGTAGTTCATTCACACGGATATCGTGGCTTCCTACGATGGAATTTTGGGTACTTGTTAGTTCAACGGTTTTTGAGAATAACGCTAGTCTTTGTAATCTTAAATCAAAACTTCTTTTAAAATGAAACAAGAGCGATTTTTATATGGAATTTCACACACAGCATGAAAAAAATAAGCCGGGTTTTTAAATGCGCACATACTAAGTGTAATATCAAAAAAGCCTTTCTAATTGCCAAATACGAATCGGAGTCGCTTGCTCCTAATTGACATTGGTTACAAAAAATTTTGAAGACGTCTTGCTAAAAACCGAGTAATATGGAAACTCGGGATAAGAAACAATGATCCAAAAGAATTAGTAAAACTGGTCTAAGAAAAAGAAGATGCAAGTATTTTTTTAAATCTCTTTACTTATAAGTTACCTTTTTATTTTCAAGTCATGGTAATATAAGCGGAGAAATATATAATTTACAATGATGAACAAGCCTTTAAAAACTTCATTTGTAAACTACTTTTTTTTAAGAGGTAGAATGAACACTGTATACAGCACTTAAAGCAATACGCTACGTCACTCCACGAGTGACAGCATGTGCAATTATACACGTGGCATGTCTACAACGTCCTTGTGCATTTGGGTCAAATATAATCTGTGATTTAAATGACACATGTAAACTAGTAATGACCAATTTTGCGTCAGTATAATATATTCTTCATTAGGATCATAACCACGTATTTGTAGGCAAAGGATGAGACATTACACGGTATTTATTAAAATGCAGAATTTTGATGTAAGTTTTGCTTGCTGTTTCTTTTGCCTGGTAAATTTAATTAAAATTATATCCCTTTGTCTTTTCGGATGATGAGGAGTGTGGAGCCTTGTGTGGAGTCATGTAAAAAAGTCTAAATATATTTATAAAATTATAATCAATCGACAAAGCGAAAGTAAAAGTTAGACAACGATAAATTCAAAAATGGCAAATCTAAATTAAACGTTTTAATCCAACACAGAAAAACGACATCGTTTGAAAATGGAAAATAAAATCTTTTTTAATTTAACGAAGTGTCCTCAAAGATTCATTAGAGGCTGCCTGACGAAGTGCTGACTGCGCTGTTTGAAGTTTCAAGTGTACCGATGTTTTTATATAAAATGCTTAGGGAGTTCAGAATAAATCTTTTATGGTAAGATATTTAATAACGTTGGTTAGAATTATTGCTATTATGATTGTTGCTATCATTTCTAAGCGACTTCAAAGGTATTTGGTAAAGGATTTAATGATTCCCTTTTGTGCCAAGTTTAATTACGTCGTCTGGTATTATACGATTAAAAAAGATATTCAAAGATTGTTTGATTATTCAAATCTAATTTGTAATTTGAAAATAATATTTTATATTACGTGATATTTGTTTCAATAGCAGTAATATAATGCTTAACAAATGGTATATTTATGCATCTATGAATCGTAACATTATCGATCAAGCGATTCTCTATACGGTATTTGTTTTATTTAAACGGATCTTTTATCGGTCCTAGTGCAGATTTGAAGGATAAGTAAGCAATTTTAAGGTAGCATTTTGTTTTACTTTCATTATAATCATATATAATAAAAGATTTTCACTCGATAACTTTAGATTAGCATTAATAATGTTATAATATGTTAACGTTTTGATGAATGAAAACTAATTGTATAACAATGGAATATGTTTTGCGTTTATTACAACTACTGCGTTCATTAAGTATTTACTGCAACGGACATTATGAATTAAGATTACTAAGAGAATATTTTTTGTAAGGATGAACAACTTTCGTATTTAAACAGATATTTTATAATTATTTTTAATAGCGCCATTATAAAAGCTGATACCGTCTGCACAAGATGTCGTCACGGATTGCCGGTTTCTTTGTATTTATGACTGTAATTATTGCAATTTTTATTTTATGAAACACACTATCAAAAAAGTTATCTACGTGAGATAACTTTTTACATTAAAATAGAATGCATGCAACAAAGTGTTGGGAATCTTAAAAGCAATTTTTCTTCAGCGACTTTACTCGCTTTAAAAATTGTTTTTGTGTGTAGTACATTATCATATATATATTATCTTTTTCTTGACGTCTTTTAATTTAAAAATATATGTATGGTAAGGAATATAAATGAATTAATTTTTGCTTGATAATAATTAATGTAAATTATATGATTCTTCCAAAATAATTCGAATACTGTTTTAATTATAAATTTTGTAAAATGATTAATTATTAATAGTATGCTAAATATTCCTATTGTTTGTTTATAATTGTTACAATATTTTTAAACGAAAGTGCTTACGAGACTTAATACGTACTTGTAAAAGTAATTATTTTTTCATTTACACTACAAGCAGAAAAGAGTATATCTAAATTTATTTAGACAGAAAGAGCTAAATATTAGGAAGATTTTAGATTTAAGATACAATGTGTTATTAATATTAAGCTTGTGTTCATTGATTTTTTTTGCTGTTAAATAAAATGAAATAGATGTTAACAGGAAACTAAGTTTTTCAATACTAGGCGTTTTCCATTATTTAATTTCTACATGTACCCGACGTTTTGATAACTTTTTAGCAAACGCGATCACTGGAAGGCGATATGAAAGTGTCTGTCAGTAAATCTTGTTATTTGTCTTGTAACGCGAAAGATTTCTTAAATTGCATACAGTTCTGGATGAACGAAGAATGCGGTTACTGTGTCTTGAGCTCTTGCGGTGGGTCATGGACATGGGATTTTATATTTTGGATGAGGGAATCCTAGGTTAAATAATTGCCAGAAATTTTCCCTGTTGAAATAAGATGTTCTTTAATTTCAATAGCCTTTCGATTAACCTCGGTATGTATCTGTCTTCACGCGTGAGGGTTTGTGATTTGTCAACCCGGATGTAGTGGCATTGTGGGTTCATTGTATGTTCATACACTGCTGACTTCGATGCACGCCTATTTTTAATATACGAGGTATGTTATTTAACCCTTGAAATAGATGTGTCAGTGCATTTATGTTGTTAGTATTATCACTAATCGGTGACACGACAGCAAGGCCTGTTAATAGGATAGGAGGGATACAGCCAGTATTACGTTGCATCGTATGACGTCACAAAAATCCTTTAAGCTAACAAGCTTTCACCAGCCGGCATTGTATGTGATACGCACTAATAAACAACATTTGCATATAATGGAATCATAGACACACCCGGAATAGATATCAATAAGGGAAACATGAGTTATGACGTTTTTGAACATGACCGAGGAAATATATAATATTGGTATTTGTGACTACGGGCTATGTTACTTTGAATTTTCTGTCTTGATTACGCATTTTTTTGTTACATTGTTATTCATATATGATTTTTTGCGTGAAAATTACTAGGTAGATCTTTTTGGAAAATTTCTGGTAACGTAGTTCAGTTATAAGATATACATACAGGCTTATTATAGAGATTTCGTATGAACTTTGTATTTTATGTGAAGAGACGTGGCATAGACAGTATATTTCTGTCACGTGGAAAGATATGTAGAGAAGAATATATGTAGATGGTTTGATAGATTTAGATCGCCGTTAGCATATTTTATTTTTAAGTACACGTTACAAATTTTTCTCCGTAATCAATACCGAAGTGTTCAGGGGCTAATTTGGGGAAAAACTGGTATTATAAAATTATTATAAAAAATAAGAAACCATAGATCAATTCATTAGTAAATTATATTATGAGTATTGGCGCGAGTTTTAAACAGTCTCTATAATCATTTCTCGTTGTATAGGTGAAAAATTTTGGTGCCTTTATGTAAAAATACTTTTTCTGCTATATAAACTTTTACCTTATATTTACAGTTTCTGAACAAATTGGTAATTTGACTTTCTTAAACAGTTTACACAAAAACACGCTATCTTAAATCTTTCTTGTTACTACCGCTGACAAGAACCAATTGATTAGAAATAAAAATTAATGCGTGACTGAAGAGTCAGTGACGTGTAACGTGAGAATTCTTTGGGGTCCCAAAATACCTCCCGCAGTATAAATGAAGTCAATGCACTAAGTGCTATTCCTAATGGAACTAGTTATATATATTTAAGATGGCTCTTTGGACTATTCTTGTACACTTAAAATTTTTGTTGTAATGAAATATCAACAAACGTATTAAGTAAAGTTTTCATTTACATAATTAGACTAGTGTGTTTTCGAAGTGTAAAAATACTTAGAAGTGTTTTTTCGCGTTGTAAAAATAATCAGAACTAAGTCCCTAACCCTCGACTTAAGGTTTAGAATTGTAATTTGAAATTAACAACTTTTCACTAAATGCATATGAAAGTATATATATATATATATATTACTTAAATCAACACTACAATTTTTAAATATCCCTATTTGTGCATCTGTATATTAATCGGTCTAATATATACACTTTATATACATACATTAGAACTTTGCCTCCGGTACATACTACGAATTGCATTTAAATCATAAAAATATTTGAAATACATTTTTTTGCAGTTAGGTCAAACCATCCGAAGAACTTGAAAGCTTTAACAAATAAAATAATATTTGTTTATTGTGTAAAATGCTATTATAACTAGAAATATCAAAATCAGTTGACCGTTTTTAACTTTCGAGAGAATACAAATATTATAAACAAGCCTATTTAAAGCATTTACCTTTGCTCATCATACCAGCTGGTTATTGGTATGTTGCATGGGAAATAGTTCAGTAAAATGCTACCTCTGGTTTTGTCAAATAAGAAACTGAAGTCAAGTCGACGGCACGATAGTTGAATAAGACAAGCGGCTCAGACCCATTCCTCCGGAGGGTTCGTGTCCAAGGAATTTCACATTCCCCATGGTTAGTAACAAAAAAAACTCAAATTTTTGTTCAAAATTTCTTAAAAATAATAAATAAAATAATGAAAAATAATCATGATTCAAATGAATTCTATACACATTAAATTATGTGAAGTTAAAAAGTTATTTACAAATGTTATTTTACGGTAATAGATAAACAAACATTAATTAACTGTTAGATAAGGTCTAAGATAATAATTTAAAGCAAAAAAAGCTTTTTGAATAAAATATTTAATTAAGTTCCAATGATAAAAACATATTTTACTCTGTAGGCAATTTGTTAAGCCATGCGAAACCTTCGTTGCTGCATATTTGCCATTTCCGAACTGAATAGATTTTATTAGTTATGAATCGAATATATACACAAAAATTTTAGACTATAAAAAAATCTATTGTAAAACATTTATTGAATTTAAATAATAATCAGAATGTGGATGAAAAGGTGTTGTTAACAGCTTTTTGATAATCTTATTTTACCATTTTTATTCTTTTCATAGGCAAATAAAAATGTAAAATTACTCATGAAATCGATTAAACCAATCCAACCACTTTGATGTCTTCTTTACCGAGATCAATGTTGAGGCATGTTAATTGGTCTACGAAGTTTATAGGCTCTTTGTAATATGTATACTGATTTACGAACATACACAAATTTTTCTTTAATCTAGAATTATAACAATTTATTGACTTAAAATTAAAGTTTAAAACTGAATTAAACAATTTTTAATTTATAATAAGTAAGGTTGATTCTTATTTTGATTTTTTTTCTTACGACTTAACTCAAATTGTATGTTGTCACATTTTATGATTTTTTTATTCTTCAATTTTGTCAGCTGTATAATTTTTCGTTTTTTTAATTGGAAAAAGCTACAAAGGATTGAAAAACAATTACGTGTCTCACCGAGTAACTACGATCAAAATTGTCAGACACATGCACATTAACACTGCTAAAAGGTTGCAACAATAAAATGGCGAGCACGTGTTGTTTTCATATCAGAATTCATAACTCCGTCAGCGATACCGCAATGAAACGAATACGACCGGACTGACCTATATACAGTAACTCATTCATAAATATTGAAAATTCAGATATTGTTAACGTTAACAAATATTGGACCAACATTGCTTCGCATGTAAATATTATTGAAGCTTCGTAAACAATTAAAAGTACGTGAGAATATTGAAAATATTTTTGACAACTTCATTTTATACACGATAAGCTGTAGTTTGTATTTATATTCTAACATGTTAGATTAAATAAAGCCAACAGTATGATATAATAAAAAAGTTTAAGAATAAACGAATATCTTTTGTAAAGAAAAATTATTTCTCGATCCTTCTTCTTCTTAATCATGCCCTCATTGCTGAGGATCCTGACTCCAGCGTTTCTAGGTAAAATGCTTTCATTGGACACGTTTAGTGGCTTGATGGAGTACGACGCTAGTAGGTATTTCCAGGTGTTCTGGAATTTGGTCTGAGTAGCTTTCTGGATTTCAGCTTCTAGGCCGTTTACCCTCGATTTTTCCAGTCACTACCAGGCGTTCCTATACCGTTTTTGCTATCTGATTCGTGACCAGAATAAAAAAACGTATTACCATTAGGAGTTGTAAGTTGGCTTCTCCCTTTCACATGGGTTTCACACAGTCCCATTATTGTTACTTGATATTGGTCCATTTCCCTTTCAATGATGCTAAGTTTTCCTGGTTGGAGTGTTCCTCTCACATTCCAGGTTCCGATTCGATGTTTGGAACGGAGTGATGGTTGTGTGTTATTGTCTTCAATAGCATGCACTACCTTGATAGCCTGATGACCCACTGCCAAGTCAGTCGGGTCATCCAACAGAACAGCATCTTCATCTTTGTCTATGATCATGGAGTTCTCTTGGGATTGTAATCGTAGTGGATTCCCATTACCTTTTATGTCGGATTGTTTAGGAGGTGTATAATTTCCTTGGTCTCCGTAACCTTGTTGATTGAGCAGATTAATTAAACCGCCGCTTTCTGTTCGGCGTTGGCATACCTTTACGTATTGTCTAGGTCTTAATTGTTGTTGGACGATTATGTAGCCCTGATGTTGTGGGGCGTACGCTAATGACAGCCAACCCTCCTCCTTTCTCAAATCGGACTTGGAACCGTCTACGGCGGAGTCGTAGACGATGAGGTAAAGTAGTCTCCCAATGAGGGTAAAACATAGGAATAGCTACCAAGAGATTTTTTTCCGAAGGAAGACACAAAAAATAATTAGATTACAAATTACTAAGATTTACAGAAGTATGTATATAAAAAATTCTTTATTTTAGTCTCGATTGACCTGCTATTTTTGTCTTTATATCGCAGCACTTAAAAAGCTTATAGTCAAAGATAGATTCAAACATACGCTTTCATATAATGTAACTTTAACCTTCGTTTGAGTGCCCATTTTTTAGTTATATGCTTTTAGTTTTAAGAGGTCACCGAATCATTGAAATTAATACACGACCTTATTTTCAGAAGACTTTCCTTTGTAAATATTGTTGTGACTATTTAGTCAGTACGTTTGAGGCTTGTAATAAATAAAATTTATTCAATTTAGTAAACAGCTTAAAAATTTGTCCGACTAAGAATATAATAAATGGAAGTAACGTTCAGAAAAATAATTAAAATCTTACAATATATAAGAACCTACAAAATGCAAAGACGCAATACTGTTTGCTAACAACGTAATAATACCATTAAATTACAAATAGTATTTTACGAATACTTTACTATTACAGCCTGTTTTCTATTAACTATTAATGGCCTAAGTTCTCGGAACTCCTTTTGCAATCTCGTAAGGGGAAACAATCTTTACTAGACATTAATTTTATTAACAGATTGTTATAAACGATTGAGAGCAGTTTTCTGATGTAAAATTAAGTTTATTCGTTAAATTTAGATATTGCGAATAATATGTTTGAAATAATTAAATAATATTTTTCCAAGTTGTGTTGGTATATAAATTCACTTCAAACAGCCAGGAAAACGGGACTGGGAACGAGCAGTATAAATTAATTTATAATTAAAAATATGCTCACCGCCTGTGCTTATTTATGTCAGGAGTAATTAAGCTTAATATTTTTATTGGACATTACTAAATACATTATGCTATTAATTACAAAATTAAGTATAACACATAATTTTAATTATGCACATTGTTTGGCTCTGTTTGGTTTAAGATTCTATCGGACCAATTATTTGAGACCGTTACTTCTCAGCTTTCTGTATAAGATTTACGGTTTACGTTTTCAAGTAGCGTGCTATCTGTCTTCATTGTCTCTCGACGATACGTGTCGGATATCTATTACAGTGTATTTATATTGTATTCAATTAAATGTCGAAGAATTTAATTTATACTCTGTGATTAAATTTTCATTGTTCTCGTTCAAATTTATATTTATACTATACAGGTACATATAGATTATGCCTCAACATAGACACAGTTTTCTAATTTTCGTCTATTTGTAATGTTTTTATTCCGACTGTTTTGTACAAAGGCTGGATATTTTTTATGGGATTGTTACTTTTAGTCAGCTGACGTTAAACGATAAAATCTATTATTATCTACCTTAAGTAAAAATAGCAGTAATTGTAGTTAAAGAAAAAAACATAATTTACTACAATTTAATTTTTACATTTAATATGACAGCACAATTAAAATAGTTTGTTTCTTTTTTTTTTAAATTAGCAGGCAATAATGATAGAAAGTTTTTAGTGCCTACTATAATATGTTGTGTGTTACACAATATAGCGCTGTTAGTTCATTAACATGAGAAATATATTGGATTTTTATATACAATGCACTTGTTAAGGCATTACCTACGTGAGAAGTTTACAAATACACATTGTTAAGTCATACAATGTCCTAAAATATTTGCTGTGAAGTTTTGTCACGTTTATTTGAAAATTCACAATAGTCCAATCTTTGTAATGGCCATTATTCAAATTGGTCGGTATTGGGTAAACTGTGAGGCGAAAATGGTATTTTGATGTTTAAAATATCATCCAAATTGTTTGTGTGTAATGAGGTTGTGGAAATTTATTACATTGAATAAAGTAAAACATTGATTGATTTACTTCAAAATTAAAAAAAAAACAACTTGTATTTCGCGGATACGAAAACAAAATATAAGAGATTAAGATTTAAATGTAAAGCAATTAATGACAGTTTCTGAGACACATTATTAATGAATAAGGAGATATACATTTAAAACACTTGAACTTGTTGTTAGTTTGTCAACTGAAAATGGACCTATCATAAAAAGTTAACGATTCCGTAATAACAAATATACCGTTTTTGAAATGGCTTATTGGAAAATTTCATGATTCTAAGTTAACGAGATATCTCCTGGAAGTTTTGTTTCCCCTGGGAATGTACAAAATAAACGAACCATAAAAGATTTTATGTTAAGATTGCTTGACTTTCGATTTTTCACTGATCCAAGATGTAGAAGACTTGATTACGTGACGTTAATTTTATTTTGATATATGTGTCTCGGAGTTCCTAAAAAAGGTGACTAAAAGAAAGGCAGATAAACAAAACAATGATCCTACATTGGTCCTTTTATAGCGATACCGTTATGAAACCTTAAAATAAATTATTCAGCAAACTTAAATGTTATTCTTATAAAGTTTTTTCTGTCCTTAATAATTAAACCAGATCGGTCCTATGAAACCAAGTCTACAGTACCCTAAACACATGTAGTGACATCGAATAAATTTCTATCGGTTTGACAAAGCTCTTACCTCATTGGTAGCCTTCTCGTTAGATTTATATAAAGGTCACGGTAAATGAATCGAAAATACACGACAATAAATTGTCATTTTGATGAACGCCGATAAATTTGGAAGGTGTTTGAGAAACAAAAGACTGACATTACCGTTGTCTGGAAAATGGCACATTAAAATGTCAAAAAAGCCCGTGATCTACTGCTATGCCATTTGAATCGAAATTTATACTTATTTTTACATCATCTATAAATAGGAATTCGAATACTGGTTTTTTTAACTCTTAGCTTGTATCATTAAACTTTTCCCTAACCAAAAATATTCAAACAGTAAGTAAAGTACAGTAACAAAATAAGTAAGCAGCAGGCAAGTTTTCTTAAGCCCTTTTTATTTTGTCAGCACAAACAGAAGTTCCGGAACATATATTTGTCCCGTTCTGAAAACCTCGTTAGAAATACTCACATCTTTGTACAGCCATTACATTCTTTGCCGTGCCATCTGCGCTAACTAACAAAGATTTACAAAAGAACCGACTCATAAAATCGATGGGCGATAGTTTAATGACCACCATTTTGTGTCAAGTAAACGCCACGAGGCGTACCAGCAAATGTTCAAATGACGCAACTTATTGTAATAATTGTTTGTCAGGAAAAATTTTAATCATTCTGTATTGTTTATAAAAATACATTCATAAATTCGCTACTGACTACAAATTATTGAGACCTAAATCTATATTTTATTCAATAGTATTATAAACATTGATATTAGATAGAAGTAAATTATTATTAATGGTGTCGAGTGAATATCCTTTTTTTGATTTATAGTTTAATTTGATGTCTCTTTATTTTTCATTAAAAAATCTATTTACGAATTTAAAAACCTCAGGTAATTTTATTTAAAACCCCACTATCTGTTGGTTCTGTTTATTATTCTGTGTATTACGAAACTAACTTGAAAGAATACCCTACTATCTGATGGTATTCTTTCAAGTTAGTTTCGTAATAGCTTCTGCTATTTCAATTAGCCGTAGACGGTATGACGGAGAGCTCTTAACAATGTTACAATATTAACAGTAAAAACATTATGACGTAACTCAGATGCACACATAACGTTGAATGTAGTCTGCATTTTATTAATTACTTTTCTTTATTTTCTTTACATTTACTTTGTCTCCGCTATGAGAGACATAAAAAATTATAGCCGGTATATGAATTTAGTGTGGATTGACGTAGTTTGATTTTTGTATTTTGGATGTATGAAAATACAAAAAAAATGAAGTGCGAAAATTTTATCAAAAAAAAAAACAATTTTACTTTTTATTCATTTCCACTTTTAACGGCCTTTAAACGACACAACAACATCGAAGACATAAAGTTATTGGTGATATATTACTTAATCTAGTATAATATGTAAATTATTTTCGTCTAAAAAGAAATTTTACTTTTTTGATTGATTGTAAGCAGAACATTAAAATTAACTTCATATCGAACATTGCATGGTTTAGTTCAAAACTACAAACAGTTTTTAATTTAAAATTATAGTTCAAAACTGTTTGTCGAAAACATAAATCCCTCAGAAGTTATAATACCGCTTTAGTAAAGCCAACGAGTAGTGATATGATGGAACAGGAAAATCTTGTCTAATATACTACGCGTTTTTTTTATTATTTCATTGGCATATGAAGTAAGTCCTTGTGTCAAGTCCTTGTGTTTTCACACACGTGTGTCTGTGATCACGGTTGCTGTAAGGGAACCAAAACTTCGGGATAATGTAGTCATAATAATAATAAAAAACGCGTAATAATATCCGAGCACCTTAGTTTCTTTGTCGAAATAAGAACAATTTACAGTATATTCTGTACAATGTACATCATAAATGTTTTGAATTTCCTTAGTTATGTGTTGTTAATGTTGATGACACAAAGTAAGTTATGACTATTTAGTTATGATACAAGACGCTTTGAATATTGAAAATACAAAACTATCGTGTGTGTGCGATGGATTACAGCTTCAGCGGATATAAAAGTGTCAGAGCCATAAAGTAGATTCTTTATTCAAACATTAGACTTATTTTGCTACAAATTCGAAAATAAAATAATTTAAAAATATTTAAAATTAATAATTATTTTTTCTATTAGAGATAAAAACAATTAAAACAATTTCACTTTCAATTACAGTTAGTTATTATTTCATAATATTATGTAACTAATCCATTTTAATACAAGGCTGTATAACAAGCTTCTAATAAAATATTATTTCATTTTCCACTTAAAGAATAACAACTGGGATGTCTTCTCTAATTTAAGTTCTACGAAAAATTGGATAAGTTTGCCTTTAAGAGACATGTTGAGCGGAAAGTCGATTATAAAATGCAACAGAAGCTGTATTTTAAATTGTACAATACAAATACTCTTTTCTTTTATTACGTTTCGGGTTAAGAGGTTAAGAATACGTGTGTATGGAAAGTATCCATCAATTAGCCACACTGTTAACACACGATTCTAGGTTCGTTTTTACAGTTGGAAACGTGAAAAAAAAATATTTTCAATAAATTCTTTGTGATACATTATAAATATATGGCCGTTAATGAAAGTACTTGTAACACTATCTATCATATTACCGTTGGCTATAATTCTACGAATTTAGCCAAGTCCGTTTTATGGCCTCAATAAACTGACGCTGAAAACACATTACTCATTTCTAACATTCGTCCGTCCAATAATTCATGTTTAGGATGTTTTACTACAAAATACAAAAACAATACAGTTTGTCAGTATTTATATATGCAGAGCTTGTACGTCATAACGTCAACTGTTTTCTTTGTAGATGATTTACGAGTATTCCAGATATCATTTATGTTAGGAACTTAAACAACAGTTCATTTGATGAAAGATATTCTAAATTTATCTTAACATAAAATACGAGTAATTAATATTTAGAAACATATTCCGCTTTGGCATATTATTACAGCTATGGTCATCATCTTTATAATTTAAGAAATGTTCAGTAAGATTAAAAAAGTGTTTAGCTTTTTGTATTAATATTTAATTGTTCGTAAGTTATAAGTTCCAACCTAGTTGTGTGTTCGAATTTTGTTAACTATTTTATTTCAATGTATTGAGTTACTCATTAAGTATGTTATAAGCAACCTTGATCTCCTCATATCACCAACCAAAGGCACTAAAACTGTTTTTTATGTCTTCAAAAATTGTTATTATAATTGTAATATATACAATATAAAAATGTCTAATTTACTTAAACTTAAAACATCTATAATTTTATATGAATTTAATTATGGCAAAATTTTGTATATACTCTCAGGGTGTGCCTCCTAGATAAAATATATTATGTGAAAATGTGATCGTTTGTATGTTTATGTACTCTGTGCTTAAAAAGCAAGTAGCCTTAGTATGGTTTTCATCGACAAAATAACTAAAATTATGACAATTTTTAATTTATGTTGGTATATATTTACGTCAAAGGATGGTATTAAAATAAAATGTATTTATGTATTATTATGAAAACACGCTATCATATATACACATCTTGTATAAATAAACTTTTATTGATGTCTGATTGTATATAATACAATATTCGTTAGTAACAGAAATTCAATACATAATGTATGTATTACGTAACCTAAACAATATTGAACAAATATTCAATATTTGTACGCACATACAATGTGCAGAATTGCTTGGTAGTGCAATGTTGCATATTCAATTGAGAATATATATGGTACTATCTTTTGCCTGCAGCTTTGTCCGCTTGAAATTTTATTATTCGTGTTCCTATATTTTTGTATCATATTTTTAAAGAGAAAATTTATCCCGAGTACACTCTACGATGTGTCTCTAATGTAAAACAATTTGTATAATACTAAAGACTTGTATGTATTAACAGAACGTACATAAATTATATTTTACTGTTATATAATTTACTATGGTCGAAAATATATTCAGGTCGTTGAGATTTTTATCAAGTTGTGACAAATGAGGAATTGATACTTATAACATAGGTAGTATTATTATGATCTTATATAGAAAAGCATGATTGACCTGGTATTGTTGACAATGTGGCTTGGTAATACCTCAGTGTACTTTATGGATCCATTGGAGAAATTGCCATGTCTTTGAAGTGATATATGGACAAATGTTATTAAAACTTACAATAGAACGGATCAAAGTTAAGGTCTTTATTTAGCCATAGTTACAAAGCATATTTATTTATTATTATAGAATACGAGGAATATAAATGTAACACGTTTGTGTTTCCAGAAATTTGCTCTGTAACAAAGTTGGTAGTAATTGAAAGTATAAAAAATGTGACCAAGTTTCACTCGGTTTATGTAATGGGATAAAACAAAATTTTTATTCGAAGTATATTGTTATTTTAATAAAAGAACGTTTCTTAAAAACTTTTTGTTGAAGTTCCATGTATTTTCTTATAACAAAGGAGAAGTTTGTATAAACTAGGAGGGACTTTTCGGGTCAAAGCGTTTATGCGTTATTATTATTTTAATGGATAAATGTTCAGAAGTAATTTTCAATTCAGTGAGTTGTACTCAACTTTTTATTTACAAATTTAATACATCGTTTAGTTTATATTTATTTATGTTAGGAATATATAGTCTATTGTGTCTTCAGACGTAACATTTTTTCATCTCCTCTGCTACTTTGATGTGGGTAGCAATTACAATAAATCGCCAGTAGCAATAACAATTAATTAGAAAACTTATTAGTGCGATCCGGACCATTTGCTATACCTATTAGGGTACCGTCTATGGTGATTCAGTATTCTGTTATAATAATATTTGCTTACGCTGTTTGTTCAAATGTTCTGGTAAAGCCTTTAATTTCGGTGGTCTGGTAAATTTTTCAACACTTATAAGTCGATCAGTTTTCGCGAAATAGACGTTTCTTTTTTCATATGCACATGTTTTCATTGATGTTAAACTAATGGTATTTTATGAATAGTACTTGACCTTGCCTATTGGTTGTTTTTTAGTAAGTAACGAACGATCTAAATTTATTGGTCGTCATGATTGTCTGTGGTTTCGTTCACACTTGTTTCACTGATAAATTGCTATCGTATTTATATATCACAATAACATTATCTATCCTTGAGACTCGGATCGTTGTAGCTGTTAACTGGAGTTTGTTTTTTAATTTATTCTAAAACGATTTGTAAAGATGTACTAAAATATAATAAGTAATGATAGTACTAAAAAATACATTTAATGAATTAAGTATGTTAAAATGTCTCTTAAAATACTGGTTTATGTATTTATGTATATAATAACAAAGCATGTATGTACCTACTTATATAACAGTCAGCGTTTTTAAACGTTTGATCATAACTCTATTTTTCAAAGCAATTTGACAGCTTCAACTTCATAGATTCCTGTTTATGGCGTACCTGGGACTGATTTATTTAATCCGTAACATAGTTCTAGTTAGTTTAAATATCAGAATCTCTTGGGATGTTACAATTTTGTACCTAATTCGATGTGTCATACCCAATAATATCTGTTAATGTAATAACTGTTGAATTTAATATTTCATTAATTATGTTTAGGAATATTGAATCGAAAGTGTAAAAAAATGTTAGAGTTTTACATTTTAAATAATTCATTAAAAAGCCTAAAAGTAACCAAAATATAATAAGTAATTAGGAAATTTTGAAGTTAGTTTGTAAGTAGAGCAAAAAATATGATATAAAAAATAAACCATTTATTTTATAATTATTTATGTTTCTTAATTTAACGAGCTAAATTTGAATGACTCCATTTTTTTTACTTATTTTGTTGACTTAATTATAATGCAATTAAAACCGGCGAAGAGATCTTCAAGGCTGTAATCAAAAATAGAACAGTGTAAATACTCTTTAATTTTAAACTCCAATTATACAACCGTTAAGTCATGGATTATATTTTCAAAATGTATGAGATGATGTATCAGTATTATGTTTTAAGTGTGTTTGATTGGTACATAACTAGTTAGTTCATTTAGTCTGTCTGTGTTTCGTATTTACTAAACACATGGATAGAATTATACAGTAGACAGATACATAGTATTTCCCACGGCAAACTAACCAACATGAAGTTATAGTTGCGAGCTGTGTATAACCTTAGGGCTTAACTGTATTGAACGTTCGGGATGCGGGTATACTCATGAGGATAGATGTAGCAATCAACTACTGTGATCAAAAATGTATCATTTAAATTTTATTCCGCACATTTATTTGGTACTCGAAATAAAAAACTGTATACTAATTTTGTCAAACGCAAAGATTTCTAATTTATAATAGACAAGCAAATCGTTGTAGTTATTCATTAATTATATATAGAAGTCTAGAACTGTTGCAGTATCTAGTTTAAACTTGTTCCAAGAACTTGTCAGTAACGGTATCGAGTAGCGGAGTACATTTACCGAGTTTAGAGTGTCCTTTAAGGAAGTCATCTTACACGTGGGAACTAAGTTGTATGTTAAAAGTAGTATTAAGGAATCGATATCGTGACCTATGGTAGGTTTACTACGTTTTAAACTTATAGTTCCTACATAATTCTCGGTATGTTTAAAATGTCTATGCATAGAATTCGGGTTATATTGTGTAGTCAACAAGATAAATAAATTACGATTATTTTACTACGATTGCTTGGTGCGCTTAGATTTATCTTTTGCAGTACTTTTATGATAAGAAGGGGGTGTAAATGGACTCATTCTTCAATGTGGGCTGATAGTTTTAGAAAAAATGCAATGGATTCCTCATGTTGGTCTTACTAGCGGTTATTTAAAATTATGTAAAATGTGTTTTGATGAGATTTTTGTTCCTGTTTTATTAGCAAGGTTTTTGTTGACAGGATCTACAGATATATCGAATGCACACTGGGCAGTTCAAGGCTTAAAATTTATAGCTATTGAATTAATGGGTTGCAAACACAACTAATTAGTAGGTCATTGGACTGATTGTTCTAATAAATTGGAGTGCACACTACATTTGGATTCTTATATTGGGTTGAAGATTTAGTGATGGTTTACTGACTGACTAGTAGATCGGTATGCAAATGTATGTATAAATTAATTTGTTAACCTACATTTAAGTTGATCTGTAGAGTGGTCGGTATGCTGGTCTGCAAGTGGTTTGATATATTTGGCTGTAACTGGTCGTTCGGTTTATGTGCGAACTGATTGTTGAATTGGTCTTCAAATTCGTCATTTAATATCTCTGCAAAGTGGTTAGTAAATTTACTAACTGATTGTTGGAGCAGTCTTCAAAAAAGTGGATTTAAAAAAATATATTTCATGAAATTTTATATCTATATTGTAAGATGTCATAATGATTTATAACATTGTGAAATTAATGTATTGCGTAGTTATTGCGAATGTACTTGAAACTGTAAGTGTTTGAAAAATAATTGTAAAATGACTACTATATGATAATATATTGTGTTTAATACAGCAGTCAATCAATTCTCAATATTTGAAATTCTCAATTTCGAAGAGTATTTCAAGTAAATTTAATGTTAGATTGAAAAAGCATTATGGCTGTTCCTAATTTGCTAAATGTATAAGTTCGTGTTAATTAATGCAACATTATAATGATGCTGGCAATTATAGTGAAGCGGTTTTATAATTGATATATAAAAACAATGTTGAATAAAAATATTCTTCTTTCATTGAAAACTAATTTCAAATATTACAATATCAATCAAACATTCTAAGACAACAGTCTAGTTTCTTTTCTTTTTTTATGTGGTGGTACTGCACTCTAAGTTTTTGACAGGTTTTGGTTATGGACTATTATTACTAAATAATATGTTTATTTAAATTAAGGCATGGAATGTATATATATTTATTCAGACTAACAGAAGTACGTTCTAATAAGGCGATTTTTGAACCTATACGTGCACTAGTAAAATTTTTGTAATATTGGTTGAAATTTATAAAAGTAAAAATTTTGATAAGTACATTAACATTAAATTTCCTAAAGGTATTGAAAATTAGTTTCAAGTTTCGAATTAAAAGCTTTGAGTAGTGCTCGCGATGTTTTGTTCCCTTGATAGTATTATTATTCTTTGAAAAATAAAGGAGGAACAAAGAATATTATAAAGAAACTTATACAATAATATTTACTTCTTAATTATATTTCTTGTTTTTCCTTTAACTTTAAGAGTCTACAATATTATATCAACGAATCTCACAACTTCCAAGTCATTCAGGTCAATAAATTGGCTTAATCTATGTAAAGTGGTCAACTGACCATAATACATTTTTCCCAGACTGTAGTGGATTCTATTCTGTATCGATACATTTGCAGATTAAGTCGACTCTTCGCCGTGGATCACAATAGACGTGTAGCTTTTTTGCTAGGGTTTCATTTAGAAACAATGCAATCATCTCGACGGAGATCTCATCGCCGATTACATTCCGGTGCTGATATTTTTGCTTCATTATTTTTTATTCTTTCATTATGTGGTTAACGTCAGAGTATTGCGACACGATTCAATCATTAAACTATTAATTGTACATTTCCATTTGCTAATTAGTAATAATTTAATATAAAATCCTTATTTTTTATCTCGATGATAATGTTAGGAATAATACTATATATTTAATATCATGAGGAATATTCAATAAAATGTCATGCCCAAGCGGTAAATGCAATTGTTTATTTTGCAAGTTTATTTAGTTGAAGCTAAGTAAAGACTGCTTGGGCTCATTAATTTGTTGACGCGAAAACTTTCGATACTGCAATTCGCTAGTCTATTTCTGAGATTTAGCAATTCTCTCTCATTTCGAAGTAAAATGTTAATATAATTTAATATTGTATTAAAATTAATTATATACTCGTGGAAAATTAAATACAATTATATATCGGTAAACGTAAGGTTTGTTGAACATTAATAAGTATCACATGTGCTTTTGATGGCTACATATACTTTGAAATTGCAATTTAATGAAATTATTGCTGATATATAACGTGTTCTAAATGGAAGCTTTGATATTTCACTGTTTGCTGTTCATTAATTAATTAGTAAAAGCACTAATTTAAATAATATTAACATGTGCATGTAGGAACTAGAACTTCGTCTGTAACTGAATGTGTTAGTTTAGTGGCACGTTTGTTTTTTTTTTCTTTTAGGAACAGATAATATATGGCCATAACGATTTCGGATATATTACAAATAAAGTTAGGTTGATTAATCATCTCGGAATGAAAAAAATGTAATGCGTAATTTCTAATTGTACGATTCGTGTAAAACTAATGTTATAAATAAATATAGAAATTTATTTTGTAACTGCAAACAAACAGTGCAATTTTATTCATATGAATAAACGTAAATATTATTTACTCATAATAAAATAGAAAATCGAAACAAATTTATAATTAAATTTATCAAAACTACGAAATTATAAAGTAACTTAAAATCAAGTGTACTTTACAGGTTAATAACATAACTTATTAATGTTTTCTTTCAATTACACATTCATTTTAAATAAACAATCAAAAGGTAGGTTAAATTGATTCAGTTGATACAAATGTGTCAAGCAATAATCAATTCTCAACCATTCAGTCAGTGAAGCGTGTAGATCACGCGGCGGAACTAAAAACATAATAACGTAATGCTATTGACCGCTCCATTAACGTGAATGTTTCAAATGTTTGGATAAAACCGTAAGTAGATTACGTGTTAGTATCAAATTATTTTATATGACCTACTTTTTAGTGTAAATTTGTGAAGTAGCGTCAGGCCTCCAGTGCTAATATTGAAAGCGTTATGATCTAACACTAACTGCTTCAAAACGGTTGGGTCATTGAGATATTTTATTATATCTTTCAAACTGTGCACATAATTTCATTTTGTATAAATATTCAATATACACATATTTTTCTTGCCACCAACTAACTGAATTCGATAATCAAATATTAATGCTTACAATTTAAAAGCTTATCCCAGAAGAAGATTTTTTAAATAATTTTTAAAACGTGTTAAGCATTACACAGATTAATATTTCTTAAAAGCTTCCTTAGATGATTCTTAAAAGCAGGCTATGACCCGGAAAGGATAAAAACCTTTTCACGCTATCCGGGTCGCGAACTATATCTATAACAAAATCTCTTTATGTAATGTTGATAGAGAGATAGGTTGTAATTACCGTGTTATTTGCATCGTGAATGCGTAATGATATATAATATATTTGTTGGTTTGATGATTGATGCTTACCATTAAAGATTATACGATTATGAGAGACCATTACTCATTAAGCATATAAACGATCCATTGAAGCGTGCCGCTGCATTAAAATGATTTGAGATTTAATATACTTTTTATGATGAATGTCCCTTTTCTAATAAAAAATACTACTAAACACATTTAAAATATTTTTGAATAACCAGAATAGAATGAAATTCTTATTCAAAATGGATTTGAACCTGGGACCTCTTAGAAACTGGTCTTAGTTTTATCATGCAACTATCATGTTTCACAAATAGTTCATATATATATTATCATTTAAATATTTTGCCTTATCTTAGTACCATCGTCTTTATTTGGTTTTGATTACAGTTGAGTATTAGTTCATAACTGTAATTATCCACATGCGAAAACATTATTATACTCACAACATAAGGATAGATACTAGACATATATACTTTTATAGCTTAGTACTGTTATATCTTCCTCGTTCAGTAGAAAATGCTACTTAGATTAAATGATTCCGATATTCCAAGATTTATCATATTGTAAACTTTCCGTTTTATCAACTAATTTTGTACAGTTATTTGCCTTAAATTTTTAAGGATGCTGAGGTATTCGCCTTACTTTCTAGTACCCTTGTTTCGAGAAGTAATGACATTTTTATTTTAAATTTCATATCTTCAATTATAATAATTATATAGTATAAATACAAATGCTTAATTTCAATATTTAGTGCCGACTAATTACATAGTCTACCGTGTAATCTGCGCATGTAAAATTAAATTTTATCTGCACGAGATTACTTTTGTCTCATTATTTGCTTAATCCTTATGTTAACACAAATTGAAATGCAAAGATTAAAAAGATTTTAATAGAAACAGTATGTTCGTGTATTAACCTGTTTTTCGTTACATTTAGTCTCATTATTTATGAAAACATGTTTATATGAAAATCATTTATTTGTATTGGTATTGTAATATAAATTTTTGATGTTATATCCGTTTTATTTTGTTTCAGAACGTATCGTTTAATCTCTTTGTTTTGTACTTTCGTATATTCGTCACGGATCCCTGAGTTTCGGATTTTTGATTTGTTACCCCAACGTCAGTGTTATTGATGTGTAGCGAAATTGGAAAGTTCAGGCGCACTTATCTCCGAGATTTAGATAGCGAGGCAATTTATAAAGAGGATTCCCCCTAAAGTGAGCCCTTGACAAGCAAGCCTGTCGCCCTCAGATGAATTACAGAAGTTTCACGATTTAAGTAAAAAGTGTTTTTCGGATAATACCGATTACTGACTTCGAGTTTTTTTTTGTGACTTGTTATTGAATGTGGTAGAAATTTTTCGCTTATCGCATATAAAGCGGTTGAACGATTTTCCTGAAATATATTTCTTATTTAATTCCTATATGGTATTTTATTTATTTCAATGTATTTAATTCTAAGTATTAATTGAAGTTACTTTATATTTTGTTTTTTTTTTTTTTTTTATATAAAATATTATAAGCAATTGTAAAAGTGCTTTCATAAAAGGAATATACATATATATATTTAATTGACAACGACATAGCTTCTTTTGTTATGAAATTTTCTCTATTTCCATTGTTAAAAGAAAATCAATATATATATTACACCTAATTTTTTCTTAGAATATGACGTCATAGCGTTGAGAAATAATTTTATATGAATTGTAACAAAAAGTTTATATCCGGAAATAATCTATGTCATTACAAAAAGCAATATATCATATTTTAGTGCTAACTTTAATCAAGTTTTAATTTTAATCTCTTCAATATTTAATATGAAATTGACAAATTATTTATTCAAAACTATTTCCATACTCCGTATTGAAAAATCTAGTTAAACTGTGTATAACATTAATTTAGTTATAACGATAACTGCGTTTGTTTTATGGTTTATTCAAAATCTGTTATGTTTAGTAGAGATAACGATTGAACTCTCCGGTTTCTTTCTCAGAAACTCATAACCATGTGGGATTGTAAAACTTTATGACAACGGATCAAACCATACGAATTTATTCTTCATTATGTAGGTATGTAACCCCGATGAGAAGTTTCGAAACCCATTGATATACTTTTTCGTCACAATGTCCAATAGGAATTGCGTAATGAAATAAACTCAAGTTCAATATAATTTTATTTTACATCGGAGACTTTTCGCTATAGAGGTCATATAAAAATAAAAAAAATTACTCGGTTTTTGTTACTTCAGTAAACATAGAGTCTTATCAATTGAAAATTTCATTTTTCTTTTTTATTATTCGAGGATAACATACCCTTGATAATTGAACGTAAAATGTTTTTTTAATTTTTTTTAATGGTATTTTAGTGTGGCATTATTCTACGTAAAAGAAAAAGTTGTTTGAAGTTTTTCCAACTTGGCGTCGTCTTGTAGCGAAAAGAACACCGAAGTCACTATTCAATATGTATCCTTTATCCTGTTTTTTTTTGCCACGTAGCTAAAACGTTCTAAAAAATTCCTACAAATTTAGTAAATCGTTTCAAAATATAACTTTTTACTCTTTATTTCTTATAAACGATTAAATCAGTCTTTAAAATAAGCTAGAATTTCAGATTCTAGTGTGTATTTTTTTTTTGTTGCAATCCTTTCTATATGAACAGGTTTATTTGATTGAGTTAAAAGGTTTCTGTAAAAGGCTTGAAATGATTCTTGTAAATAAAGCGCTGAAGCGGTTTGCGATAAGGAACTCAGCACTTCCATGACAAATTCATGTCGAAACGGATTTTGGTTTGATTAACCATAATTGACATAATCCACAAATATACCGCATAAATATCTAAAATAAAATTAAGTTCATTAAAAGAAAAAGAACCAACTATTACGACAATTTTAAAATCCAATAAGTAATTAAAAAATATTACTACGTTCTGTTTTATGAAATTTCATTTATTATATTTAAAATTGGACTAATAAAGTGGTATACAATTTTCAGGCGAATTCCAATCCAATCATTTCGTAATCTGTTGGAGATAGCGTGTCCTTTTTTAACTTATGCTTTTAGAAAGAGATACGGTATCGATCTGATGACGATCATCCGAGTTTCACATATTCCATTGAAATGTTTCGGTCTGACCGATCGCCCGATCCAACGAATTGTTGTTTGTCAGTTATAATTGAATTATTGATTATTTATTTTATTTCGTACAAAGATATATTAATTGAAAATTTTTTAGGCAAGGTTTCATCTTATATGATATTTTGTATACGCCCTCAATAAATTGCTTCCATTGAATTTCAATAGTGTTTCTCATTTCTTTTGTGATTCGCAAGTAACATGTTGTAAATTTGCAAAATTAATTCTAAAATTATTATCAATTGAGGCTTAAAGATTAAATTGGTCACAATATATAACGGACGACAGACGACATAATAGGTACTCGTTCTTCCAATTAGCTTTAATTAGTATCTATATCCGCATTGCATTGGAAGTTAGTCATGAAAATTGGACTGAGAATAATCGTCTAGGATAGGGTTATTACATATCGATGAGCAATTTCCCTTATATGTCAGATCAATGAGCAATATTAGAGGTTGGTCGCTCCTGGAAACTTCTTAGTTCGACGGGAATTGTTTTAGTATTTGATCGATTATTTTGAATATGAAAATGATGTTCCATGAAGCAGTTTTAAATTATTTTATATTTTCGAACTAGAATGAAATAATATCGTCTCATATTCTTAATAATGGTAATTTCTACGCTTTACAAGCAAATTGGTGCAAATATGTCGAGGACATGTATTTGGGACAGCAATAACATGTAATACACATGCATACTATGATATATACTCGAACTTGGAACTGTCGCGTGTCTTGCAGCCATATGTGTGGAAATAAATTTGCATTTTATGGTTGTCTTTGGCAAGGTCATTTTGATGTAACTCGCGCTATTTTATCACTGATAAGAATTATCAAAAAGAAATGTATCTGGATAGGTGTCATTAAGAAAATCTCACTACAATTTTAAGTGATGATAACGAAGGAAAAAATATGTTAACAAAAACATTTTGTAGTTCAAATTCTATAAGCAACTATATAAATTAAAATATCTTTCACATTTATTTGTTTATTTGCTTACAAAATAACTAACTTGCAGTGTGAAAAGAAAATGAATACTTGTGACAGCGCAAACTGCATAGTGCTCTAGTAAAAGAACGTTTCATTTTTATTTTCTTCTTGTTTGTCTGACGATTAAAGGTTATTTAACATAAACTGGAATGAACTGACATTTTCGTTACGATAAAGACGTTAATTAGCTCATACACGGGTAAAAATATTGTCGTCACGCTTACTAAGCATAAATATATATATATATATATATATATATATATATACATATATAGGTTTAAGTCAGTTTATATTCCCAAATATTTAGTGATATTATTTTTTGTATAACTATTAAAAAAACAAAGAAAAAAAAAAATTATACTAAATTAAAATACTTAAATATTATTCCCCTATATGTGAATGGCCTTTATAAACTGTCAAAGTAACGTCAAACTTTTCACTTAAGCTATTCTTCTTGCATCTGTGCTGGCTTTATGGCTTAACTTTCAAATAACTTGGATTTGTAACACGATATTTATATTAAAAAGTAAAAAAGATGTCTTGGAAACATTATATGCAATACTTTTTTTTATTTAATAAAAGCTATTTGCTATATTCATATCAATTCGCTTTAATAAACCCAAAATCACTCAAAGAAATAAACAAACTTTATAGCTTTGGAAGTAAATGCAAAAATGTATATCAAAATTATACCATTTTTGGATACTTTCAAGTTTCATATATATGTAATATTTCATTGCTGAAAATTTTAATTAGTTACATCCAATGACACGAGTCGTATACAACACAATGACACAGTTTTACAAATGAAAATAATGAGCATAGAGTTTCGTTAATTTTTTTTTAATCCTCGATAGTAGCTTATTTTATCTGTTATTCAGTTTCTGTTATCTGTATAGCTTCACCTACACTTCTTAACTGAACAGTTCTTGATAATGTTTTTTAGTTAAATTTTTAGTGTTAAATAGCATAGACAAATATGTTTATGTATAATATAAATGCAAATAATCCGCTCTACCTAAAGCTTAATAAATCTAAAAATTATAATGAAAATAAGACTCCTTGTTAATATTCTTAGGCACGACGAGTTAACAACTTTAATTTCTTTACAGCACCGTTTTACGACCAGCGTGGTTTATTGATGGACTTTATTACTCAAAAAATATATTATGAAAGATTTGTAACGCTCTTCAAATTTTTTTTTGAAATGATTTTATAATTTTTTTTTTAAATAAAAAATGTGTACGACGTATTATAACATTGTTAAATTACATTCACAATATCGTTTAACAAAAGCGAGATAAAAAAAAAACAATTTTAATATTATTTTAGAAAGGAAATATCTTTATGTGACATCTTATAAAATACACTTTCTCCTCGTTAGATGTTCATTTTACTTTCATATGAATAAATTGCTGTAAAATTTTCTAAGGACGGTATTTTAATAAGCCGTATCTGACGCACGCTCCGTTACAAATTTAATAATGTTGATGTGTAAGGTAAAATTGTTTAATCATGCTTGTTAAGTTTCGTGATGTTCATAGTTAGATCTTGTATTATATAACGAGCAATTATGATTAAAATTTATGTATATGAAATTCCTTATTACCACTGTATAATACATACATAATGAAATATTATATAGCGGTACTTAAACATTTTAGTTGATAGTTAAAATTATTCCTTTCAATAGTCTTATTAATTTATTTAACAGTTTAAAATAGGCGGAAACGCTATGTCAATAAATTTTGACTTTAATTATTATTATGTAATGCTTGACCTTCATTTATTATCTTTATATATATAATGAAAATACAAAATTTTATATTAAGAAAAAAAAACTATCAGGGGCGAAATAAATGTGTTGCTACTAAGCTTAAGTGAAAAAATTAAACTGAAACCAGTCTATAGGTAATTTTACAAACAAATAAATTAACCTATCATTTAAAAATATATGACGTCTGTATTATGAAATTTTATTTGAGGCACATGCTTTTATTAGGCTTAGATAATTACGTTCTAATATTAGAATCAGATAATGTTGTGATATATAGGCTATCATTAAGGCTATACGAATTTCGTCAATCGTAGGCCATTAATAGCAAAGGTCTTTGGTCACCTTCAGTGATTCCTATGGACTCGATAAAGAAAGCCATATGTAATGTCTAGCATTTATATTGTCATTAAACGTAAATAGTCCTTTGTAGACACCATTGTTAGGAAAATAGACATGCTATATACAATATTATCAAACAAACAATGAAATAAAAATATATAGAATGTTTTACAATTGAGAGAAGGCCATTTTTGTTCAGGAAAATAAGAGACGCGGATTCCTTCTACGAACATATTTTGTACATGTTTTATTTCCGTTAAACGAAAATGAAATTCGTAATTTACATTCCTTTCAAAATATCTGACCATTCATAATGCTGTTGAGGCAGCGAAAATTTTGAACACGGACGTCGTTTAAGTTTTGATTAAATTAATACCAACAAATTGTATTTAAAAATATAAGAGTAAGTAAATATGTATACATATAAAGAATTTTTTTTCATAAATAAAATCAAGGAAATCCTAAATCAGTCTAAAGCTAAGTTCATTTTTTCAGAACACTGATGCTAATAAATGTATATACATTGTATATATGTTTTTATAGATAGCAATGGAAATGTACTTTTAACAAAGAGAATGTTATACTCGTAATTTAAAAGATATATTAGATGCATTCAGAACCGTTCTTCGTCTGGTCTGAACGTGTCTTCAATACTCATAAAAAATAATGGGAAATTCCGCTGCTTCACATTTCTAAGTCATGTGCATGCAAGAAGTTTATATGAAAAGCTGTGATTTACGACGCTTAAACCGTGTGATTTAGACGTCTGGTTAAAAGTTCTGAGATCAATTATTTTATTAAAGAATAATTTTGTCTCCTCAATACACATAAAAGAACGTTTAAAGTTTCGTGAAATTAAATAAATATCCTATTTAAAAGAAATATAGTCAATTAACTACATTATTTTCTTTAGCTCTACATAAAAATCTTGTTATGATCCGAATCGTAAAAATGCAATGAAGAATTCTAATCAGCTTATCTACAAATAGATTTTATCAAAGCTCCCAATTCTTTTTCAATTTAAATCAAAGTACACATTAGAGTGACTTCACAGAGCAGTGAGTCCTATCCATTATTCGACAGCGTCACTTGTCTGCTTGAAATCGCGTCACCCGCTATTGGCATTTCCAACCTAATTACGCCATCATTCTCATAGTGAATGACGGATTCTACATGACTCCACAATTGGCTGTAGGACAGTATATACACACCATGATTGATATTAACATTTGTTTTCTAATCACATTGGATTTGCCGTGTTAGTTCAACGCTGTATAATTAATATCAGACCTTATTTTTTCTGATTCTAATGACAGCCGATGTTTATAAAATTATTTTTAGTTTATTTCTGTTATTCATAGCGTTTCCTTAAAAATACACTGTTATAATATAAAAGTAAAAAATATGTTGCACATTCCAACTATCCTATAAGTGGCGCGTAATAAAGGAACATTAATTGCAGTCTGTGGCTAGTTCCTGGTAGGCAGAGCTGAGCCAGTAATAAAAACAATATTATTGAATCGTTAAACAATATTTTTAATCATTTAATTGAGTCGTTATTTCCTTCGTGTATACAAATAGTTTTAATTAGTGTAGTTCATTTACTGCTATATATGAAAAAAAATCGAGGGCATGTGTTTTAATATAGCTACTGTTTAAATCTGGTGAGATTTTTACATCAAGTACCTACCATCTGCTCACCGCATATATTTATTTTGGTACCAACTAAAATGTTTATGTAATATTATAAAAAGGAAATGTTTCTACGAGTGTTCACTCTATAACTGTATTACATACTGGTTCCAAATTTAAATTTAATCTCACAAGACTAAAACCTGTTAGAGGAATATAAATTATAATAGAAATTATTATTAATTTAATATAAAACTTTCAAGGTCATTCAAATTTGTACATAAAAGACTAAATTACCGTTTATAATTTTCCTTTAATACACTTGTGGCTTAAAATTCACAGGTTTATATTTATTGGGTTGTAGAACAGTATTTTAAAGATACATATAAACTCGAAAATTATGAATAAGATGATATTATATAGTAAACAATAAATAAATACTTATATATGTAATAACAAATAGATATAAAATAAAAAATGATGTTATATTAATGTTAATAAAGATCATAACATGAACTCGTAGTTTCAAGATAGCTAGAGACCGCTCTTTTGCATGGTGAGAAGGTAAATTCAAACAGGGTTATCTTTTAATAATATAATGAAATACAGACTTCCGAAGAACGTATAAATTTCAAAAGATTGCTAACTTTTTAATAATAGTTTGTTAAAGTTGGAAAAAATATTAAATAGAAATAAGTTGAGTTATATATTTAATATAATTTAAAGAAAATCTATTGTTCATTTCAAGCTTGTGTATTTATGGTAGTTCAGAATAAATTATATATAAGATATATACAGAATAATATATAATTTCCATAAGAATAAATTATATATAATTTCCATATGTTTAAATCATCTTCATATTATATAAATGATTTTGATTTTTGAATTTGAAGCAGAAACTTTGTAAATTTCGTTATTGACATTAATCAAGATAAGGATTCCTTCGTGTTCATAGTTCAGTAACTTATTATAACACAAATTTCAAATCTTTTACACGTTTCTTAACAAAAAAACTTTTAGATATAAGTATTACTATCTGCATTTATTTATGTATATACCAATCTATTCGACCTACGGGTTATATGGATTTATCGAATCATCATTAAATTCGTCTGTCTCTACATTTTAATATCTTTATTTAAGCTAAGCAAAGCGAGTAATATAATTACGCTGTCGGATTTTTAATTTAAACATTACAAATTAATTATATCCGCTAATGAGATAAAAAAGTTCGTATAATAATATTTAAACGGAGAATATTCTTCCTTTGATTCATGTAATCATTTATCCATTTAATTTATACCTGTACCGCAAATGTAATTTTCTTCTTTAACTGAAGTTGTATTTTTAAATATTTTACATTTACGTAAATTTCGTCAAACGCAAACAAGTAAGTGAATTTAATGTACATTTCAGATATCTGCCTTATTTGCTTAGAAATAAGATAAAAGCACTGTATGTATTATTAATAACCGGTAATGTTATCTGTACATCTCTAAGTGAAACAACACATAGCTAGGAATAAAGCACGTTCCGCATACAAAGCTACAATATTCGATTAGTTTGATTTACATACAGGTATCGTGCTGATTGGATAGTTCTTCTGTGCAAATGTTGAATCTGTTTGCCGATGTGCTTATTGTGCAGTCTATATTATAAAGAACGAAGTGTATAAGTTAGGTGGATTCAAAAATGTTTGGAACAAATAGTTATAATAACAATCTATATGTAATCTGTAGTATTTACTACGAAACTTTTCCATAGCGGTTTGGTTGAATAGGATTTAATGATTTAAATCTAAAATTAGCGTTCATAAGATTCCATAGAAACATAAATGATTAATTATAAGCTATTTTAATGTTAGTAAAATTGTTTATTGTAAGTGGATTAAGCGTGTGGTCAAGGTTACAAGAGATACAGATTGTTATTTTTTTTATATATATGTATTTGTTAATATGTTTAGGTAATAAAAAAGATTACATATACTATAACACGGACAAGCGAATATCTAGATTGATCGAAAATATCGATAGATAACGATTGATTGATGTAGAAAAATAGCAGTTTTAGATATTATCAAGCGAAATTACACAATACGTCTTCCTATATTTGTATATATATAAGTATGGGGTCCTTTAATGAGACACGTATTATAAAAGTTTTTTTATAGACGTTAATATTTAATACATGTAAAGTGAAATATTTGGAAGGAAGAAAGCAACATTAGCATAAATAATTCAAAGATGTCAGTGGTAACTAACTACATTTATACCGCGGATTTTCTTACGTTTTTAGTTTTAATATCGGAATTACATTTTAGAAATTTGGTGGACAAGAAGAATATATCAAAACAGTCGAGTGAAATCTAGTAATAAGTAACAGACTTTAGCGTTCAATATAGTGTTAGAATAAATATTATTTTATAATAGTGTTTAGTTTTGGTTCATATCGTTTTACTAATTTTATAGTCCATTAGTGATATTTTATTTGAAAAACATATGATTTGCCCGTTTTACTTCAATAAGTTTTGAGTTGACTAATATTTTAATACACCAAAGAAATCAGGGCAAACATTTCATTCATTCCTACCGGAACATTAAGCTAGTAAAAGGTCGAAGAGAAAATAGCTCTTACATGTTTCATACATAAAAGTATAGACGGAAATATCATCTATCTTATCGTACTGCATCTGCTATTTCATACAAAATTCATCGTGTTCTAGCTATCGATTCCTGGACTAAGTTCATAGTGAGACTTTGAACTACAACTACGTGTTTCAACTTGAATTATGTCAGTATATATCCTATATTCCTTGGAACTTGGATATTGTATTTGAAATCTTTATTATTTAGTGAATCACTGTGTTAGAATTATCATAAAATTTCCTTAACGTAACCACTTGAAAGATTTTAAGTGCTATATGTGTTTATTATATGGACACCAAAAATAAATTTGCTCTCCTTAAATCTAAACTGACAATTATATTATTAACTAGGGACCAGCCCTGGCTTCGCACGGACTCTTTACAAAAAATATAAAAAAGCCTATTTCATTTTGAGAATTATTAAACTTATATTATGATAACTTACAAATGGTAAGCCCGATTTAAAAAGTAATTTACAGATACTGATGGAGGCTTGAAAACGAAGTTATTTATTTTGATAAGGCTTAATACCGTATTTATGTAAATAGCTTTCCAATAAACATTTTAAAAATACAAATTTTAAAAATTTGTAAAATGGATATAATATGTTGTCCTTAAGGTATAGATATATGCCACTTTGGACTTTTCTGTAGACCTATAAAAGATACACATTTCCACCATATATTATTATGTTATATTTCAAAGACTTTAGCGTTTTCATTAAAGGCTCACAGACAGCTCATGTTTTCCCGACATCTTCAACAAATATCGTTAATGTACATACAAGTAAATACAAAAACAACAAATTATATACTAAAACCTTTCTGGAGAAACACGCTATCGAGTGGTGATAATTATTTGATAGTCGGTGCAGTAGTTTTTTCGTTTATCACGAACAGACAGACAGACAGACGCGGCGAAGGACTTTATTTTATAATATGTATTGACAGCAATAATCACATTGCTGTGAAAACTATTTCTATCTAATAATAAGTATATCAAAATAGGTTATTTCACAGTAATATACAATTTAAAGAAATCTGTTTTATTATTATGTTTTTTGTGTCAGGGCGTGCTATAGCATACGTACTGTATACATTGCCACCAGTTGTCTTTTATAATATGAATTTGAAATGTTTTATGACTTGTAGTTATAGTAATAAGAATGATTTTAATATAATATTAATACCTATATTTATTTTAGAATTCAGTGATATTTGCTTATATTTGTTAATTTAACAATGAATGTGTGTGAAGTCCAATAAACGTTACAAAGCTTGTATGTTCTCCATTGCAGAGCCTGAAATTCATTGTCATTTGAATAGTAAGTACATATGTACATATAATAAGAGCCTTAAGCAAGAATGTTTCGACTGTATAAAATTTAATTCTAATCACCTGACTATTTATTTTAGTTTCGTTTTTAAGTAGTATTTGAAGCCGTTTTTAAATTATGAAAGGTTTTAATTTTCAATAATACTTCCGTAGTATTTCTTGGTACATTAATTGGGTAAATGCCATATCAACAAGCTTTAAGGAACACATTTTTAATCTTAAAAAAATAATAACAGATAACCTTTTCTAACTTTGTTTGTAATATTTATTATTAAATCGTAATTATATTAATTACGCAATTAATAACCTCACCACTGACGTTTAAATTAGGCTGTTTTGAGTATTTTTATATTTAAAATATTCATCATCATTACAGCAATTAATTTTTTACCATTAAAAACCAAGCCTAATAGGCAATTTTTTTTTTGGTAATCACAATTTTTGGCCTTTGTTATCTAAAATATGAACCTTTTTTGTACATCGCTAGCGAAATATGCAGAGCAACTGTTTTGCTAGCAGATTAGTTTATTTAGTTCTGTAAATGTTGCTTTGTTTGTTATTACAATTGCAGTGAGTTGCTTCTTATCTCATTTCCTTTTACATAAGGCATGTCTGAGATTAAGGTAAAGACTTTCAGGAATTGTTTAGGGAAGAAATATAAATATTTGTTGTTTACAAATAGTTAAATTATTTTGTATTGATTTGTCTCTTCTAATGAACTATAAATTTTTGACAATATAAAGTTTGTCAGAAATTACGCGTTTTATATATATTTTATGTGAACGGTGGTAAACGAGGCGACGGCCTACTTGGTGGGCAGTAGCCACCGTCTCCCATGGATCAACGTTGGCAACCATGGTTTTTTAAGACTAGGGAGGGGTGGGACAAAGGAAATGACAAGAAAAGGTGGGAATAGGGAAAGGGCAACCGGCTCTCTTACTCATCTTCTCCGATCGATCAGCCCATGTTCGATCTGTAGCTATATTATTTTATTTCTACATTATGCCGACGTTTTGACTACTTTTTAGCAACAGTCGTCGAGGGTAGACAAGATGGAGTGTCTGTCACTAAGTTTCGTTAATGAATAAGTGAGTCCATTCTTGAGACCGATTACGAGTACTATTACTTTACATCAAGCGGGTGTATATTGTTGCCGACATCCTTGATATTGAATATCACATTTTGTTTGTTTAATTACATTAATATTTATCATAACTTCTAAATGTATTAAATTATTACTATTTAGCTTATATCGATTTAAAAGGAATGATTTAACGATTAAAGTTTTGTAAAGTGATAATTTTGTTTAAATAGAGTATCATTTTATTTATTTTTGCGAATGGTATGATTTTTAAACGAACTCAATCGGTCACTCGCTGTTAGATACCGATCGAGACGGTTGTACTTGAAAATAAAAAATCATTGTTAAGTATCAAGGTATTTTCTTGTAATCGGCTCAACAGGTTATAACCTATCAAGTGCTAGTCAAAGCGCTATTGGAATAATATACTCCCAAATACGGTTCCTGAGCGTAGTCGAAAGGAGAGTATATTATAATATAAATCTGATTGTAACTATGGCTTGTTATACATTGGACAAATAAAGAGGAGCAGCGGTACGAATAAATAATTTTCATGTAAAGGTGTATGCGGGAAAATGTTAGTTGTCATTATATTGAGAGTTTGTTAAATAAAAAAATATATTCTAAATAACAAGATAAATTTTAAAAAGTTGAATACTAGTAAAGTTTGCAAATGTAATAACAGTATTGTTACGTATATGTGTACGTTTACATCATTTACCTAGACAAAAAGACGGTTCTTAATGAATAATACAAAAATTGTATATTATCTAGGTTCAGGTGTGCTTACGTCTAAAGCACTTCAGTGCTACATAAAAATGAACCATTTCAACTCCATTTTAAACCCCTTTTGCTGTAAATCAGCTTACACCCTTTAAAGGACATTAATATAGGCCGTAAGGCTTCATTTTACATGGCTAGCAAAGTATTCGAAACGACTCATAATTATATATCTTTATGTTTTTATTGATATAAAAGTTTATTAACTTTCAATACCCTTTTAGAATAAATCTTAATATATACCTAACAAGATACTTTAAAGCGATGCAATTTATGATTTGATGAATTTCTAAGTAATGTTTAACAAGTTTATGGACGTTTATAAAGAAGTTCTTACTAATGAAACTATATAAAAACAATAACTTTATACAATTTCGCTATGGAAATATATTATGCATATTACAAGACTTCCTGTTAATCTTTGTTACTTTTGAAATTTAATGTATTAGTTTTCCCGTGTTTTGTGGGTATTGTTAATATAAAAATAAATGTCCTAGGACATTAGTAAGGTCATAGAATTATTTAATTTTGTGGAATTTATATCTTTTATCTGATTATTTTTCTTTATATAACTATACTATGACTTTTGAGCACGCATGCATGAACGCATACATGTCAGAATGATATTTTATGTTGGTAACGATGTTAGAAACTTTGAAAACACTCAGTCTTTATGTCCAAGTAGATTCGAGATTCGCAATCAATAACAAATGCAGTTTCATCTCTTATCTCGTTATCTGGCACGACGTGAAAACTGTTACTTTTATGGGATTCACTTTGTACGTAATCGTCTTTTCAACCACTGCAAGCTAAAATTGCTGAATGTATTTAACGCCTTCATGAACGAACAAGTACTTGACAAGCGTTCTTTAGGCATAGATTTTAAGAGCAACTAAAATTCTTTTCTAAAATGTTTTTGCATATTTGTCCAATGATTGTGATTATGAGGCATTGTAACGTTTTAAAACCCATATTTATTTCCAGATGTTATATTAAGTACTTTACTTAAAGTAAATAGACGTTCTAAATTTCTATTTATCTTCTGATATAGAGAACCATTTTAAGGTTTTAGGAGAACATTTTAACATAGTATGACTGGTCAAATATATTTAAGAATTTTCTACTGATATTAAAACTTTACGTATAATCTATTACTCTGTACAATATAATAAATATACTCTCGTTTGTTAATTTATTAGCTTAAATATAGAGCTTCTTTTTCGAAAAAATTTAGAACTCTTTAAAATTAATATAATTAATTGCAGCTGTTATAATATTATGATACGACTGTTTTCATTTATTAACAGTTTCAACTTATATTTGTTTCTTAATCAAACAAACATAAAACTTATATAATCATATATTAACCAAACATAAAAACAAACAGAATATACAATAACTTTTAATTTTATACACTCATACAATTTAAATACGCTTCAAATAAATAATTCTTCATATATTAATATTTATGAGCGTCAGTCACTCTTTTGTTTTTTTTAAATAGCCATGATACATTACTCCCTGCTATAAAGTCAGACTATTTCGTAAATATTCCATATCTTTTAATAGCGAATACCTCTTAAAAATGAGTAGGTCCTTTGTTTCTGGAGCACTATCGATTTTCTTAACTAGTAGGGTGCAATACAATGTCCCTATCTGTATAGTCCCTTCTTATGATTTGCTTACAAGGGATACAGTGCTATTAAAATGTCTTTAAAGCATTTTACATGGATGTTATATAAGTGGGTAGAATTTTAATTGGATTTTTATTCGATTTTATGAACAGTTCTATGTAACTATAAATTTACTCTTTAATTAGTAACAGGATTCTTTAATATTTGTACCTGATAAAATTAAAATTTTTTAAAAATTTTCAGCAACTGGCCGATCTATTGTTATTCTATCAAAGTTTGATTGATTAACAGATTTTTTTTAAATTAAATAACTTTAAAAAACAAGTTATACTACTATATGTTATAGATATCAAAAATTCTTGCATTTTTTACGTAAATAACAAATTACCTATTGTCTTTATTTTTCTTTAGCTATATTTAAACAATTCTTTTTATATACCTATATAGTATTTTCATTAACAATTCCGATTGCTTCTACTAGGGAGTTGAAGAAGCAAAACCTACATTCACATATCCCCCGTCATTATTCTGAAGTGCACTCCGATCCCTCTGCAACACGTTATAATTATTTTGAAAGTTTTCTCTATTAATGTGCCGAGGGTTCTATCAAAGGTCTTTTGTGATGTTTACTGCTTAGCGCATCGTCTTGAATGCTCGTTAAATATTACATTGGAAGTGTGGTAACGAGTTTTGAGGTTACTGCTGGAGGGCACCCATTTTACTCTAATGGTTATATTCGTGGATTAGAATCCATTTATAAAAGCTTTAGTGTCCGTAAGTAAAGACATTAAGAATAGATGCCATTATTTTAGAAAAAAAATAACAAATCTATATTAAATAAATCCGTATATCTCTTGGACACGCCGCGTAAGCGTCTGGACTGATTTCACAATTTTTTTTTGTGTATTTATTTATAATAGCCAGGAAAAGGTTCTTATTTAAGAAAATATTAAGAATATTGCGGAATAAATATAAGATTTAAAGTTACCTTTACATAAAATCTTTTTTATCATCCTTTTTGCTAAGCATATTTTAAATAGCTGTTAGTTGTTTATTAGTTATCTGCGAATTGTTCAGATGCGAGTGGATCGCACTAAAGTGTCGTTGTATTATTTTTTGTTTTAATTAGAGTTATATTAGTCGGAAAAAAGGACTTTATTGTTGAACTCCAGCCCCCTTTTTCCAAATGAAATATTTTTCGTAACAGAATAAGGTCAGTAGGATGTCGTATAAAAAATTATTAGGTTAGGATTAAATTTAAAAGTTTGAGATGAAATGTAAAAGAAAATTATGATTTAAGTTTGTATAATCTTTTTTAAATATTATATTGGATATTTTCAACTTATTCTTATTTTATTATCTATTATGACTGTTTAATTGTCTCACAAAGGGGATAGAAGAGACCCCAAAGGAGAATAAAATAATACAATTAAAAACGTTACAATGACTCTACTTTAAAAAATAAAAACATAACGATTCCAGATTGAATTTGGCCAAAATAGGTCGCAATTATGTGCACTGATGCTTGCAAAACTTCTAAGCCAGCCGTTGCTTAAGCTTACAACTTAGCTAAATGTACCAGAAGAACACATAATAACAGTATATTAAGATTCTAGCATGCGAATTCACGATCACCTGTTTAGAGAACTAGCAAAGCTGTTGCATAGAATATTCATGTTAGAGCCGACTTTGCCAAGTTGCAACGCTTTAATTACCCGCAATGGCATGAACTTACACCTGTCCTATTAAACTTCCAACGGTTTTTGTCGTAATATCGACTTAAAGTCGCTGAATCGCGTCTCATAACAACGACAGCTAATTACTTCCCTGGATGTTGGCCTACAATTGGAACTGTATCTTTGCTAATAGTCCAGTGGAAATTACTCGTTCATAGTTTCATTGGAAATGTTAACTTAATGTTTTTAATTTTAGAGATGAAGTTACCACATAAACTTTTATATTAGTGGTTGTTTCAGATAAATTGGTTCACATTAGGAAATCTATTAGCGAAATGTTATTTTTATTTTATCCATCCGAACTCAATGAAAGGAAATTTAAAAAAGGCAGACGTCGTGATAATTTTTGCTTGTCATGACGTTATGTAATTTATACGAATGTTACAGTTTGATTTATAAACATTAAAAAACAAATGTACCAAACAGTGTTATTGGTTAAATATGACAGAGAACAGATTAATGTTTTGGCTTCAAAGAAATTAATAAGCGATTAAAGAAATCTATATCCAATACGTATGATGATGCATTAGGTAAAATATAAAAAATTAATCAGACATAAACAGACTTTATATAACAATATTAATAAAAAATATTCAAATATAAGATATGTATGTTTATGAACAGCTCAAAAATAACATTCATATTGTTGTATTTGAATCTTATGTATGTATATTCTAACTATTTATATTGTATATATGTACGTGATTGCTAATAATGACTAGTAATGATTGAATTAAGAAATAATTTATAACATTCAGATCGAAGAGATATACAATATGACATTTGTATATTGACGATCGTATATCTTTATAAATAACTAACATAACTCTTATTAAATTTCATTTTAGTTCCCGAATATTTATTTTTTAATTTCAAGTATTTGTTATTATTATTGGATATGTGGCTTCACTGGACACTGTAATCATACCCAGGAATAAAAATGAGCTAAAACTATTAATTTACGATAAGAAAACTTACTTAAAAATTACATGATATCAACAAGTTAGTGAACAATAAAATATTTTTACACTTTTGTTTTTCATACATAACAAGTACTAGTGAATTTTCTAACTTAGCATGGCAATCAAGTTTAAATGAAATATACAAAACAAACCAGAACCAGATGAAATTGTTATAATTTATCTGTACATTTTCTGTTACTTGCTGATCTAATATATTTTCTGATGATAACTTGGGGAACTTTCCACTGATACTTCACAGGCATCGTTAGGGAAACGTATTTTGTCTTCTGTAAACATTATGTGCTCCCCTAAAGGGAAATTATTAAGCATTTAACTACAATTTGGTTGAGACCGAGAAAGGAGTTGTTAAGTGCGAATCTAATTTACATTACGTGTTTTGTATAAATTTTATTTATTTTTAGGACCTACTCTTTTAAAGTGTAAACATATTTTCAAAAGAAATTTGCTCTCGTAGAATAGAAAGTTAGTCTTTTATGATTCGCGCTGGAGGAAAGTAACCAAATGGAATGTTGCTGAGGGAATAAGATTTCTTTCAGACTTTAGAATTTTACTACGACGTTGAGATTCTTGTAATAATATTCAAATCGAAATATTTGTTTTATAATATAAAATATTAGATACTTAATAGCACTTATTAAACTTAAACGGTAAATTTAATATAATGATAATGGATTATTTTACGTTTATAAATAATGGAATCGTTTCCATTAAAATTGTTGAACATATTTATGTAGGCGTTAAATTTAAAAAGTGTGTTACATTTTTTCTCTTATATTAAAATAAAATTAATGACAGCATCGTTTTAATTTAATGGAAAATATTGTTTAAAATATTTACAGTGAAAAATATAGTAGTTACAATTAATAAAAAGAGCATTTACAGTTTTGTCAGGTGTGGGGTTCGAACCCACGCTCCCTCTCGGGAACCAGAGCTTAAATCTGGCGCCTTAGACCACTCGGCCAACCTGACTTGTAGATAAATCATTCAAAATTACAAACATATGTTTATTATTATTAACAATATTCATAAGTATGAATCTTACAAGTGAATTACATAAATATATTTTTATTAAGCTATCACTTCAGTCACACTGGAATGGTCAAATATTTTGCCAACGTAAATTTTTTTTTGTTGGACAAATTATAATCTTGGGTACTGTGTCACATATAATTTTATGTAATTTTGGGTCTACATTTCAGTTACAATTAATCACCACGTCAATTAAAACTTAACATTTAAACATATTTTTTTTTTGTTTTAATATAATGAGATTGAAATAATGGGGATATTTTTATACACAACACCAATTCTTAAATGTAGTCAGGTTCCATTGAAGAAGAATACAATTAAATATTATAGTATTATCAAACATTAAATGAGTTACGTCATGTGAAAGAAATATTTAAGGTAAATTTTCAGTATAAAGAATTGCTATTATGAATAGTATAAATAAAACATAGCTGGATGTCATTCTTACTTCAAATGTATTATACATTTTAAGTCTTGTGTTATTTAGTTACAAACGCAAGTTCGTTTAAACATCGTGTATTTGTTTCGAACTTTAAAATTATATAACGTTAAAAATTCAATGTTTCCGAACACTTTTATAGGTCATTGATTGAATCGTTGATTTTGTTTACATGCATGTAAAAACGTAGTCGATAATAGTTATTATGCCTTTATCATTGGAATTGTTTTCGTGTGACCTACTTTCACCTAACTCAATGTCAAAGTGTTATTGTTTATATTTAAAAAATAAAAACAATTAACCAATTTCACACTTTGATTACAATAATAAGATGTGAAGCAAAGGTTATAGATAATATTCCATTTTCTGTTAATAAAGTAATATTACCAGAGGAATACGAATTACATGAGTAATATTCATAAAATAATCCATTTTACGAGACAAGTCATTTAATAAAGCTATGTAGTGAGGTCAGTTTAGGGTCGCAAATACCAGATCCCGGATTCACGGGATTCCGAGACTCGAGGGTACAGGTTTTAATTGCGAATGTAATTGCGTTGCGAAAATTACTCTCGCGCGCGTAATTCTAGAATGTGAAATAAAAATGTTTTTATTTTCCGTTACGGTCTAATAGCCAGCTAAATTGCTTTATGCGAAAAAAAAACATCTCTAATGTCTCATTTTCATGGTTAAGGAAAATGACATTATTTTATTTTACATCCTTTATTTTTAAATTGGACTAATTTTTGTTTTCACGTGACAAAAAATACTAAAATTATGAATCTCATTGCCTTGTTCTATCGATGTATTTGGGCAATTACATAAAACTATATATAGTTTTATATTATAGCGTTGAAATTAAGTCACATTTCCTTTCAAGCTGTTATCTTGAGGTACAATGTTTTAATATGACACGCGTTCAACCATTGTTCATCGATAAAGCCATTTATTCATTGTGAGCTAACAATAAGACGGCGGAATAGAGTTGTAAGTTTTAAATTGTAGGCGGACGCGTATCGCCATCCATCGTGTGTAGGTCAGAGAAGTAGGACATTCGAAGGTGACGCCTACTAATAAACTCTTATCAATCTGTATGTAGGAACAGTTTAAACTGGGCTTGGATATAACAATCTATGTACATCTTTTCAAGGTAAATTACTTGTATACTCCAATATAGATATAATGTTTTAATTTTTAAGATTTTGAATTTTAATGAGGCAGTTATTGGATTTTACTTCAATAATAATCAAGGTACTAATAGTATTTTATTTTTACCATAAATTGTTTATAATTTATATTCTTATAATATTTTTAGTATAAATTTGTTAGATACTCTAATGATTGGAAATTGTTAACAAGTTCAATATTATTCAACAGTATTTTTCTATAAAATATAATACTTAAGTGATTTGATACACTACAATTTTAAATTCTTTGCCATTTATTCGCTCTTTTTTTGCATAAAATTTTCGTTTCCATAATATGTGTGTGAAAAGACGTGATAGAGGGAAAGAGAAAATATATTTGTATTATTAATATATAAACCTTATTATATATATCGGATTTATTATAAATTCATTATTTTAAAGAGAGGACGCCAGCCTCACTAACGTCACTAATGTCACTTGTTTCAGTACGTTTTCTTCATCATAATCACATTCTTTCTGATCCGCACTCGCTGAACTCTGCAGTCCGCTGTCGTGTGTCCAGACGTCATATTTATACCAGAATTCAAACATAGTTCTATTCTCTTTGATTTCGTTTAATTTTAACAATAGTAACGACGACCAATATGTTGTTATAATAATTGATGACGGCCTTGAGTTATTTCCATGTTGCATCCGTCATTGAAGCTGCTTGCGCCGATATATACATATTTCTTTAGGTCGTAGTTGAAAAGCATTCCGAAATGGAGTAGAAGAAATATATTGTGAAATGTTTAAAGGTTTAAAAATGCTATGTCTAGAGCTATTTATATAGAGTACAACAAAACTTTGTCCATACGTTATCACTAAAAAAATTAATGTAAATGTATATTATAAATTAACTTATTTAAAAACTCGAAGTTTAATTTCTGATTTGTTAATTCAGATAAATAAAAAAATATATATCACCAGCCGTATTTAATTTAATTGATACTTGATATATGTGAAACACAAATTGTCGCGAGCAAATACAAAATCGATAATTTTAATTTTCCTATTAAACTTTATCAGGGGTTAGGTATTCCAGACTTAAGCTAAATAAAACTAATATTTTTCAGATTATTCTACGCGTAATTTATTTATTTTTTAAAAACTACATACTCCCGAGGTTTCGGTTTCCTTGCAGCCACCGTGATCACGGGCAGACGAGATGTGAATTTTTCAAAAATAAACAAACATTCACATCTCGTCTGCCCGGGATCACGGTTGCTTGACGGTGGATCTTTAAAAAAACATCCATACGTTTTTAGGACATGTTTATGTTTTTAAAATTGTATAAATTATTATATTAAAAAATTGTTTGCATAAGATTTTAATGGCATGTTAAGATATGAAAGAGATATTTAATATAAACGTATATATATAAATAAGTATTATTTTAATTATTACAGCTATTAGTAAAGACACAGGTTTTAAAAACAAATAAGCATATACACACGCATGTTTAAATGGTATACAAGAACAAGGGCTTTCTACACATTCTCTCACAATTTATAACTTGGGAAAAACTAATAACTTAACAAAAAAATGTCTTGTAAGTTTAAAAGCGATTTCATAACTTCTTTCTTATTTTAGACTCATAATTCCTCGGTACACTCTATTAATCCATAAATGGCTTTTCATTGAACATCTTTATAAAGAATTTAATAGACATATTCAATACCTACATTAAATCAAGTGTCTATATCGGCCATGCAAATTCTTCATAGAAAAATTTATTCGCTAGCTAAAGATGTAACGAACCAACAAAGCTGCTAGGAGTAAAACCAACTGATTTTGTTATGGCTTAAGTTACAGGCTTTATATAACTATGAAGTAGGTGTTGATCAACTTTCTAATATATAAATTTACGAAATCAAGTTAGAATGAAATACTGTACGAACGTTTGTTATAATTTTACTAAAAAAATATCTGGAACATTTAAGTCCAACTTTATATAATTCCAAAATTTAAAGGAGTAAATAATGAGGCCTAATGTTTGGAAAGAAGTAGGAGAGTTTTAAAAAGTGTAACAGATTAATAGACTTCTTGAATTATCAGTTTTGAAATGTATATTTAAAAACGTTTAAAATGTAAAGTGATTCAATGTTAATACTACTATGTTTTCGCTAATAACTTGCGGTATATGTATCCAAGCAGGTCTAAACTTTCCGGGGAACCGCAGATTTTGGCTAAGCGTTTTATCGCTCCGTCGCAGTCAGACTTGCGAATTTGATGCCGTGACCCAATGTACCGTTTATTATAAAATGAACTTACAACAACAGGATAGGCATATTTTGATCAATAGTTTCATTTACACATAATATGTTATTTTGTTATTATCCGTGTATTTTGACTTTCTACTTATCTTATCCTAAACATATAAGAATAAATTGTAAAAAATCAGAAGTCAAACAAAAAATTTCTGATGATAATTATCCTATTGAATTAACAAATTAGAAAAGACGTCGTCACGAAATCCTTCCTTCAAAAGATTGAAATAAAATATGAAAATTATATCACAGAGTAAAATAAAAAGAACACACAAGCAAACGGTAAACTTCTGATGAATCAAAGGTAACGTTTAAACATATTAACCGCAGTGCATAAAAGGTAAGCCACTAATATTTTCGCAAACGACCACAAATTCCTAAACAACGCTTTGTCCACTCCACACATGATTTATTCGGAATGCCGCGACAGTTTTGCGGTTAGTTTTGAGGATAAATCCGAGAACAAAGCGGTTTTTAATACTGGATTTTGATTTCGAGATGAGTTTTCTAAATAAATGTTTAGAAAACAACTGTTATTTGAACTATATCTGTGGTATTCTGTATTTAGGATTAAAATTTTAATACATTGTTATTTTGGTAAGTTTAGCTAAAAAAAAATACATTACAAGTTTCTTATACTACAGTGTGATCACGATTTTGGTTATATGTGATTTTATGCCATCTCTGCATATATTTTGCTTAACATTAAATTTTGATATTTCAGGCACCTCTATTAAGTATCTGCATGTTGTATTAATGCTTTTACATTCACACAGATAACCTTAGACTTAAAAATTGTCTGTTTCAAAATGTTGGCAACCCTATTATCCCTTTCATATTTTACTTCACTCTAACTGTGAATGCATTGATGTGGTTTCTTTAGCGTTGATGAGGCGAGAACGCTTTGCTGTTAACTAGAACATATTTGACGGGCGTCTGGTCTTTAAACATTCAACCAGGTGATTTTTACCCAAAAATAATAGTTAGAGCTAAGATTCTTCATTTAGTTTCATAACTCTAATTTATTACGTTTTATTAAATTATTTTAACTTTTTCTTTTACGTTACATTGTATTTTGATGGAAATGTATGTTATTTTAATATAAGTTCTGAAAAATATTTGATGTTGTTTTTAAAATATTTTTTTTCATGTTTTCGATATGAAACATTACATTCCAATCGCTGAAAACATTGTATAAAGTTTTCACAACAACCAACATGTGTATTGAGTAATCCGTATGTTAATTTTATTTATAAAACTGAAATCAAATTCATACATTTTATTCAAAATAAGTTGTTAAAATACATTTTTATACACAGTATAAATTAAATTAAAAATGCAAATATTTTATTTTCAAGATAAGTACTCAAAGGCTCGAGTTTTCATTAAGGTCATCTTAGTCCAGCTTCTACAAAGGAATCTCTGTCATTTTTATCTCTTTAGAAAGCATTTATTGCGGTCAGCAAAAGGTCGATCCCGGAGAATGCTATAAAATATCTTGATAGGAAGCTAGAGAAAGGTCCGTGTTTCGTTAGCTTTATGATGGATTTTGGCAAAATGTAGATAGTTCTATTTGAAGTGATTACTATTTATATACTTGGCTCTTTTGTATTATAGATAAGACTCTGTATTATGGGTTCTACATACTAACTGGTACGATTCTTATCTACAATTTGCTAACTTATATTAATATAAAAACTTATATTATTTGCATATCTTTTTATATGAACGTTGTATTAATATATCTAATCTTATGTGTTTGTCTCGAAAACATAACAAAGTATTTTGTATTATGAATAACTTACTCAATAGAGATTTTAATATAGAATGCAATATTTTTTTTTTTACTTTTTCAAATGACCGCTCTAGAGTAAACTAATTGTGAATTCTAAAGTAAATTGATAGATGACACATAAGTATTCTAATGCAGCATGTATGATATATTTAATAAGTCTTATATTTCTCTGAAACTAGATACTCATCTATATACACATATATATTAGACACACATATATATATATTATATTAAGATTTTAAACTAGCTTTTATATATTCTCCCAGTTCATTCACAAAATTTGATATTTACTACTATATGATTAGCTTTGCCGGCAGCTTCGAATGTGTAAATAATGCTTATCCACATTCCTTAATAATTTTTCTTGGTATCCACAGTATAAAAAATGTAAGAATCAAATAAATAAAAAAAGCAGGAAAAGTTTATTTTATAATATTTGTCACTTTCTATGTACTATGTTTAAATATACAATATTCCACTTACGTTTTGATTTTTAATTTTTTTTTTTACATTAAGTCTATTTTATCGATTAGAACTAAAAAACCGTTTAGGAAGAAAGAAAGGAATAAAAGGAATTTTGACAGGTTGAACTAAATTAAATTTTAAGGGATGTCAAAATTGAATCAGTGCTTACATCTGTCAGTTAATTCTACAACTCCATTTGTCAAACCCCTAAATTTTGGATTACAGAATCGAAATTTCATATTAAATAAAACAAACGAGACTATACCTTAGTCCATCTAATGCGATCTTGGTGGTCCTGACTGTAATCCTTTTGACGCTAATATGCCTTACTAGATTTGCGTTTCTTACCACCCTATATTGTTGCAAATAAGGCTCAAAACTGTCGGTATAGTCTTGTAAACAAATATGTAAACGCCAGACTGAGACGCAGATGTGCATCGAAGTGTCTATCTTGATTTCACGATCGGAATACAAATTTAATTTTCGTCTTTCGTAGGGGATTCTACAGTATTAGTTATCAGCTGTGGAGTTAGTCGCTACAAATGAGTTTATGAACGTCAGTGGAATACATAAGTATCAGCCGGCTTAAATACATATAATGGAATTGCAGGATGAGGTACAAATGTAATTATCTTACAAAAGCTTATCTTCGGCTTCAAGAAGACTTGATTAGATGGGTTTGAGGTTACGTTAAGGTTAAATCAAAGTTTGAGGGTTCATTAAGCAGAATATCGTTATTATAAGATCTTATTCGTAAACATGTATGAACAGTTTTTAAAAATTAATAATTTTCAGTAAAAATTATCTTATTTAAAAATGAAAAATACAAGCATGTGTATTATTTAATTAAAAGTAGAGAAATCTAATTGATATTCAATATAGAATACCATTTTTCAGAAAACAAAGAAATAAATTTCTCCGAATGTAAAAATTTAAAGGAAACAAATACTTCGCTCAGCATTACAAGAATTGGTTTATATATAAAACATTTTTTAATAAAACATTTTACCACGTGAACTTTAAGATTATATGGAATTGGAGTTGGGTATAATTAATTCTTTACACTCCTATGTATGTATGAATGTGGTATAAACAAATTAAGCACGTACACAAAGTTTCTCTCATAGCAATAATTCGATAAAGTGTAAAGGTAAACCAGTTTGATAAATAAAAAGTTAATTCACTCATCCTTATCTAAAAAGTTTATTGAACGAAGAGTAAAGTGGAATAAAAATAAATAAATAGATGGCATTTTAGCAGTTTCGTTTACCGTTTTGGATTAAAAGTTAGAAATGTTAAGTAACAAAAAATATTTTGTACTTTTATATCTTTTATTGTTATTTCGAACTGATTCTTTTCATAAGTCTGTTAGTAATAATGCCTTTGTCTGATAATTTGTAAATTAAACACAATGTTTAATTTATTTCATTACAAAATAAAACATGTTTTTAAACCGCTACTACATCGAGTTAATCATTATTTGGAGGCAACCGCAGTTAAAAGGACCGCATGCCGGACAAGTGAAACCCATTTGCGTATATTAATTTTAATACGAAAGTCCATACATCATTCCTTGAATCGTTATTTCATCCGCTACTGAACTCGTTTCAGTATCATGTTAAATTAGGAATCGGAAAATAAATTGTAAAGAGATCGAGTCGATATTTCTCTATTTGTGTTTGTTTCAAAGAATCTTTGTAAAACGTTGAATTCAATTTATAAATAACCGGAATTCACTGCACATTTTTTGGCGAGAACATATAATTAAGAAGTTCAGTAGCTGCTGTTACAAAAGAATTCTTCACGACAATATCTTTTACTTTCTACCTTTAGGCCAAATTACCAGGTTTGTATGAAAGTAAAGTCCAATTTAAACGATGAGGAAATGAGGTATTTTTTTTCGCAATAACATAGAAAAGAGTGAAGCCATCGGCCAAAGCTTGTTGTTTAAAGAAAAGAATTCATTTCACCACATGCCACATTTTGTCTCCTTTAACTTTCCCCACGGATTTGTTCTGTTGAGTTCTCGCTCTCAGATAACTAGATTTACATTTTCCATTCCAGTGTACTATAAAGGATTCAATTATACATTTCCTAAAAGATAAAAAAAAATTAACATACCAAAGCAGTTTCTAGAAAATACTTTTCAGCTATAATTTTTTATTTCATTTTTATAAGATATACATACATAAGTTTTATTAAAACAGTTTATTTTAACTTATAGATTTCCATGATATTATTGTCATTTAAGTCTTTTGAAGTATTTACTATTACGTATTTACAGTACCCATAAAAAAATATGGTTATATTAATATTTACACCATTACACCATTTACACCATTTACACCATTAAAATTTATTGTCATTTTCTATATATAAATGATTATAAATATGAATGAATATATTTATAATCTAAAACTTATTCAGTTAAACATTCCAGAGTTAATTTATTGATATTTTTAGAAATGATAATACATATTTTAATACATGTATTAAATTAAGAATTCTTCGTTTAAATATTGAATGTCATATACAAAATATCACGTGGCCTTCCATTCAAATCAGTCATGACTATAAGTGTGAATATAAATAATCCATGATACTGAGTACTTTATAGACTTTATAGATGATGTGTTACATTTATTAGTATTTCAAATAAAGGTCAAGTGGCTTGCGTACATTGAAACGGCAAATGTAGGTCAAGATAAAGAGCAACTGCGTCCGAGTGGTGCTCGGTATATTAAGATATTGGCACTGGTTTGTTGAATACATCAATAACAAGTGGTAATAATTTAATTATGCACTTAGAATTTCTTATATTTCTAAATTTAAGAATAAAATGTTATCTAAAACTAAAATGTAATTAGTTTTATGTCATATTTATTGTTAAAAATTTAAGTATCCTTACTATGTCATAGGTTGATACGAAACACATTACATACATTTGTAAATGTAGTTACATATATAATTCACTGATTCATAAAGAAATCTTCAAAACTATAATACCCATGACCCGAAAAGGCGCATTTATATTATCCTCTTTCCTTTTATGTGCTTACTAAAGGATCTTTCTTTGGTACTCGAAATTCGGGTAAGGCGTATATCTTTGATTGAGACGGAGACTCTGATTGGATTTTTATGTTTAATTTTATGTCAATTGTTTCAAATATTTTATATGCTTGTATGTATGTTTTTATCTTGTATTTAAGTACATGCGACGGCATGCCGTTACCGCAATGGAAACTTTATGAAAGCCCGCTATAACTAAACTCATTTTCAAAGCATAATTGAGAATTTTTACGTTTTCTCTACTTAAGGAAACTCAACTTCCTAACCGTACTTTCACTATAGAAAGTTATTATGCGCTTTATTAGTCCATAGAAAACTCGCCAATTATAAATAAAGCTCCAAGTTGATCATTGAGAACTGTTTTATGATCAGTTAGTATTTTTATAATATCTATATGTATTGTGGAACTGGTTATTCTGTTATTTATGTTCCGATCTTGAGTGAGTTTAATATTTTATTTATCGTTCATTAATATTGACTGTAAAGGTTGGGTAATGAAGAAGCCTTATAATAACAAGAAAATAAAATTCATATCGAAATATTTTTTAAGTTCGTTAACCTTTTATTATGATAATTAAAACTTGTCTCTATGATACGATACAATTATTATAGTGTGAATTTGTTTATGATCCCGTTTTCTCTTTGTAGTTTATCATGAGACGCCAACATGAAATATAATTTATAGACGAATTGGTATATATTGGCGTATTAGGATATTAGAAACCTGTAAAAATTTGAATCCCGAAATGGGTAAGTGCAAGAAAATATATAATTAAAAAAAAAACTTTTGAACAGTATTCTTTTAAATAATATATGAAAAGTGACTGCCATTACGAACATAAACTGTTTTGAAGTAACCTGTTTTTTATTATTGATATGATTAAGTTATTCCAAGGGACCCAACGGAGGATGATATCCAATTTTGGCATTAGATCCTTTACCTAAACATCCGTCGATTAGTCGTGTAACGTTGTTACGTCCTAATGGGTAGTTCAGAGCATTTAATAAATATTGCTTTTATTGAATTATTCATAAATGAAAAGACTATACAGAATAACTGCTAGGAAATTACGATTTGTATACACATGACAATAAAATTATGTTTTGTTTTTTTCACTATAGCTGTACTAAATATCTTTATTACAGACACATTGTATAGAAGAAAATAATGTATAATTTATCCCAGATTTGTGCGCTAGGATAAAGTGTAGTTGGTAAACCAAATATCTAGCGCATAATTTTATCGTACCAAACGGGGCGTATAAAATTTATCTATCCCTTTATCGGATAGCAAAAATTCCTGGCAAAGTTGGCTTAGTTCAAAGGTTTCCCCTGGGACGAGTGACTTATGTGTTTGGGTCGAACACTGACGCAACACTAATAACGTCGATTTTCAATAAAGATATTGCCAATAACCTCCCGACTGACAATTTCATTTCATTGTTTTACTAGTACATATTATGTAAACAATCCGACATCTTAATTATTACTGTATAATTACTTTGGTCAATACGTAATTATACAGAAATAATTATTTCTCTCTCATTCCGTTTACAAATCATTTAATAACAGAATTTGAATATTTTTTATGTGCATATTTTTTATCGTAAATATCAATAATCGAAGGTAAAATATATATTGGAATATCATACGAATATACATTTTATATAAGCATCATTAACAAGCAAAGTTTAATAGATATGAAGCGCATGCGGGTATGACTGTAAAAAGGAATTGTAATACTGCTTGCTCATAAAGGATTAAAATCCCGGTTGGACGATAATACTTTTATTTCTCGTGGCGTGCTCTGGGATCATATGAATGGACAGTGTCGCGATAATCGTACTATAAAGTTTTCGTGACTATTCGATTTACGTACAGTATAAATGCAACGGACGACGGGAAACCGACGGTGAAATTGTTTGGAGAATAACAAGAGTATACTGAAATTATGTAACTTGGAGACCGTTTTAATAACGGGACAACTGATTTAAGTTTTGCTCACACTGAGCATATTTATATAACAAATATAAATGTATTAAAATTTTATAACTTAATATTGTGTCCAGAAATTTATATTTAATAGGTTGTTTCATGTGATATTTATACAATTCATAATATAAATATGATAATCAGACTCAAAAGAGTTTTATTGTAATATTTATAAAGTTTTTTGAGTTCCATATAATTGCTTTTGCGGGAAGAAATTGCGTTTATTTAAAAATGTAAAATTAATCAAATCGTTAATTACAAGTTATAAAATAGGTATTGAGTATATATATTACTATGTAAACACTGGAAAAAAAGATGAAATTGTTAATAATTTTTAATGAAATCAAGAAAAATGCTACATGTAATAGAATATTATTCAATATATATATATATATATATATATATATATAAATATAACCAAAATATATATATTGGTTTGGTTTTAAACAAATATTCTTTGTTTTATAGATTTTTTTCTAACAACTACCGTTCCCTTTGATTGTCTGCTATTTCAATGTCGTTTATCGATGAAACCTTTTGTATGATAGCGTGATCGTACTAGTTCCAAGTCATAAAGGCTGTCACTTTACTGATATGAATTTGCTTTATAAAATCTTTATTATTATTATTATAAAGATTCGCATGTGATATTTAAGAAAACTTTTATTAAATCAACAAAAACAATCTATATAAAGAAATTTATTTAAATGAATTTTAGGTATGCATCATTTGTGTGTCACCAGCTTAACAAAGTAACACTGGAAGCATTTTGTATGTTCAATTTATTGTAACATTGTATAAATGCTCCTTTTGTCTTAGTGTGACCTATAAAAGTTTAACAAAGAAACCACAAATATAGAGTGCGGGTTTTAGACGAAGGTCATATATAATAGGAGTCATTATGGCTTTATGACAGTTTAACTACACTTCGTAATTTTCAGTACTGCGGTAAAATGATTGAAATACCTACTAGTGATGTTATGAACCGAGTGTACAAGGGGTAATTCACCAAATATTTTTTTAATGAAATTATGCACGTTTTCAAAGAATCCAAACAACAAAAGTTTTCTTTTCTAGTGATTTTAAATTAAACGAACAACTTAAGGGAATTTAAAAATTAATTCGAAACCTGCTCAATCGGATCAAATCAGGAGGATTTGAAGGAAAAGCAAACAGAACGTAAAAATGTTTGTTTTTATTTCAAACATTTATTCACCCTGAATTAAGTAAATCGGTAATAAAAATATCATAAACAACCATCGCTGGATAATGTTATATTTGTGCGAATTAATATAAAATATTCTGATACAGATTTATAGGCATTTGTGCAAGTAACATATTTCAATATGAATTATCAAGGCCTTCTTTTATATTTATTTATATTGTGTTATAACTTTATTCGTTTATATTTTCAGGAAGTTCATGTTTTATTTTTATAAAAAATTTTAAAGAATTTTCATCAAAAAAAATTTTTTTAGACACCAGGTATATTTACATTCCTGAATAAATTATATACGCATTGAGAATAACCCTCTTATTAATTTGGTTTGAATTAGAGAAGTAAACTTTTTTAACGAAATTTTGTCAAACAATGTACACTTACACAATACATTTCTTCAGCATAATTACCCTTCTTGGCTTTGCATTTAAATGTACTTAAATACTGAATAAAATTTATAGTCCGCACGTTCACTGAATTTGAAGTGAACGAAATTTGTTATGTGTTACTAATTCTAATGTTTATGTTATTTTGTAATTCATTGTTAGCAATAATGTAATTGCAGGGATTCAATCTTCTTGCTTTATAATATATTCACTCTTTATAGTCCAAATTAATATTTCATTATATTTTTTCACCGAAACAAAAATATCATTAAGTTTCCGCTAGATACGTTTGTTTAAAAAAATATTTTCGTTACAAAAAAAAGAACAGAACACTCATCCGAAAAACTTATCTACCTTAAGAAAGCTGCAAAGATATTTAAATATGAAAATTTTAATTTAAACCTCATTGAGATGCTACAAATGTCTGCCCAAACAAAACCGGGTCTTTGATGGAAGCAAACAATGAGTCTTTTGAGGACTACAAGACGTAAAATTAGGTCGAGGAGATTTGAATAAGTAATTTGGAGAAGATATAAGGTAAACATCAGTATGAAAAAGGAGATGGGATGATGGGATCGACACGGATTTGAATGGGTCGCCCGCTAGTAATATTAGCAATAGCTTGTGTGACCATACGATTGGTGAAATAAGAAGAATACTTGGACGTTGTATTGATGTAAATACAATGTGGTCAAACAGGATATTTTTAAATCAATACTGTTATCATTTTGAAATTGTATAGCAATTTTAATTTTGTATAATTTTTAATCATTATATAAACTATATATTGAAAATAATATAGATAAGTTAGGAAGATCGAAAGTTTTTATTAAATAATTGTAGCATTTGACTAAAAGTCACAAAATGAGATTGTAGTAGATAAATGATGGCATATTTTTTGGTTATGATTAATTTATGTATTTTGAGGCCTCTTTGATTCTATTGTAATAAAAAATAATTAAAATGAAACTTTTATTTCTCTAGACGGACCCCCGAAGTTTGGATAAAAGAAAATTCTGAAATCACGTCTAAGATATGGAGGCAACACTCAGCCCCTAGCTGCTTTATAAAGAATACTTACTAGAATCCTCACCCAATCCGTTCATTCTGTTAAAAATAAAATATTTTTTCTATTTTGTCGACTTTTTGCTAGCAAATATACTTTAACAGGTCAAAGGCTCTTTAGCACTTCCATCAGCAATCGTTATCGAAATTGCTTATGTGATGGAAGTGTATAATGAAATAGGTTTTTCATAGTAATAATATTTTCATTTTTTTTTTATTTTCAATATATCACGATATTGAATATGAATTTTATCGTTTAATTTCTTTGAAACTTTACGTGGACAGAATTTTTTAGTACTTTTTAATTGTTTCCGAGAAGGAAAAAAAATTCTAAGCATTTTAAATCTATCTTCAAATGAATTTATTTATTTAAGATTTAATGAAAGTAGCAATAAAACTCGTACATACAAAAATTAAGTAATTCGTTTTTGTCAAAATTGTAATGTATATAAAGCTGCACTTTTTTAAATGTAAACCAGCGTTTATTTAAGCATTAATGTTTTTATTAACTTTATAATCTTAAGTAATTATAATCATTTAAATGAAACTAGTGTTATTCGGATTTACTACGCGGATTTTATTATTTAAAAACTACATAATCCCGACGTTTCGGTTACTTTGCAGCAACCGTGATCACGGGCAGACGAGGTGTGATCACGGTTGCTGCAAAGTAACCGAAACGTCGGGATTATGTAGTTTTTAAATAATAAAATCCGCGTAGTAAATCCGAATAACACTAGTGTCATTTAAATGAATACTCGCGAAAATCTCAGATCTAATTATAATCATTGTTTGGATCATTTAATACATTAAATGAAATATAAATTAAAAATTTTAATGCAGTACTTCATTAAATCAAATACCAGAGATTCGCTCGCTTTTCATATAAATATGTTACAAAAGAGTATAGTGTGTCCCATATACCGATTCCGTAATTATTATATAATGTACTCTACATACGTGTGCTTCTATAATGAGTGTTTGTTATTTTTAAATTCTGAAGAACTAGACTATTGAAAGGATTTTAATGCATATTTTTTAGTTTATCGTTAATAAAATGTTGATGGTATCAATATATTTGATGATTCATAAATGAAAAATGTTAGAACTATTTTGCTGTAAATTATCTAAAATAAAATTAAGAGAACAGAATCATACACAGTCAATCACACACAGACAAACTTTATAGGAATAGATTTAGGTTTGTTAGGATTAGGTTAAATCTCTAATAAGAGTTACTATATTAAGTGAAACAAATAACCAATTATTCACAGAGGGAAAGTTCCTTAAAATATATACAAATAATAAAATATTCAAAGGAATCTTAAACTTTTCATTAAATTAAAAAAAAAGATTCACCACAGACAAGAATTAAGTTTTATAAAAATTTTGACAATAGATGATTTTATATATTTCGTTTAATAATTCAAATAAAAAATAAAAATACGAAAGCTGTGGAAGAAACATTTTATCTTAAAAATATGGGCCGGTATTGAAAATCTTGTATCTAGAATTATCGGCTGTGTTGAGAAAAAGATGTGTACCTTTTTTAAGTAAATAAATTTATCACTTTGCGAAAGTTAATATCTATTATTTAGGTATTATGAGTCGTGGTGGCCTGAAGGTTAAAGGCCCGCCCCTCATACGTGAAGGCGAGGGTTCGAAACTTGGCAAGTACCAATGTGATCTTTTCCGAGTCATATGTACTTTCTAAGAGTATTTAGACACCACTGACGGATGGTGAAGGAAAACATCGTGAAGAAACCTAGTCTTATAATTTCAAATTATAAGATTAAAATCGCCAATCCGTCTTGAGCAAGTGTGGTGATTAATGCTCTAACCTTCTCCGTGTGACAAGAAGCCTTTGCTGAGCAGTGGGCCCCGATAGGCTGATGATGATGCTGATTTAGGTACATATAATATTATAAAAATCCTGGTTTATTAATTACAATTTAAAATAAATTGATTAAAGTTCTAACTTAATTTATTTAATAGTGCTGTTGGATGAGGTGGGAAAGCTCTTCGAAAGAATACTTTCGAACCGCCTCGTCGCGCACCTTACAGGCAGCGGACTAGATCTAGCAGACAGCCAGTTCGGCTTCCGCAGAGGGCGTTCCACGGTAGATGCCATCATGCGCGTCAGGGACCTCACGACGGGGTCTGCAGTGGCCAGAGGGAGGGTTGTCGTGGCGATGTCTCTGGATATAATAAACGCCTTCAACTCGCTGCCCTGGAGCTGCATTTTGGATGTCGCGCGGTGTTCCATAAGGCTCGGTTCCGTGCCTGCTCCTGTGGAATATCGGCTACGACTGGGTGCTGCGCATCGACCTTCCAAGAGGCGTCAGCATGGATTGTTACGCTAACGACACGCTGGTGCTAGTGAACGGGAGGTCGCTCCAAGCGGCGGCAAACCTGGCGGCGGAACGATCCTCCTCACGCCCTAGCCGCCGTACGGGACGCTCCAGGCATTGGGGATCACGAGACGATCTCCAGCCACCGTAATCACGGGTCTGCGGACAGCGAGCAAGGGTAGCTTGTCGCCCGATGAGAAACAGATCCAAGGGTACGGCGCGTAGCGTACCGCGCACGCCTTAAAGAGCTATCCGACCACCAACGATGGGGCCCTAGAGCCGTAGCCAAGCCGGGTTGTGCGTGCAAGCGCATTGATGTACCGCGGCCTGGCTTGGAGCAGGAGAAAGTAGGGGGGTTTTTAGTCACTAGGAGCTTGATACTCCTTCTTGCCCCACCCAGGACTATACATAGGGAATGGAACTATACGCTAACGGTTAAGCCCAGGAAGAGTAAGTGCTGAAATATTGATGGAACCAAACCCACGTTCAAGGTACTATGATAATAACAAACAGCAGATTTTTCTCTTTGAATTGTCTGAAATATAAAACTCTCATCCAATCTCTTCGTCAATAAACATTTAAATGTTACGAAAGCTTCAAAATGATTGTTACTGCTTTTTAGCTATGAAAAAATATCTTATATAAAATATTCAATAATTTTTTTTTTATATTTTTTTTCATATTGTAGTAAAAATATATTTTTTGCTTCCTTTTGAAGTGTGATGAGCGGGTGGGTACAATTATTTATAACAGACGTTAAAGGATTGAAGGAGTAGTAATTTTGTATTTTAACGACTATGTTTTATTATAAAAATAAATCATAGCTACGTACCTACGAAAATATAAAATTCTTCATGGCTCAGCACATCTATTTATAAGCATCTGTTTCGTTATTATTAAGTACATAAAATTTTCTCTGAACGATTTATTCCTAAATTGTGAATGCCTTTTATTTATTCATTAAATTTTAATATACCATCGCAATAGCAAAAACAATTTAATACTTTGCAATATTTTTTTTTGATTACTTCGACATTGTCATCATCATCATGTATGACTTAAAATGGGAAATGTTGTTAAATTTTTAAAAACTTTCATTTTATCTGTAATATTTCAATTATTGTGTAATTTACAAATAAAATATCTAATTATATTCCATACAAGATTTAAGCAACACTATAAAAGTCTTTAATGGTAGGCATAACATTTGGTTTCTATTTATTTGGCTATTCTGAAGAATTGTGTTGATTCTTTCAATGACTTAATTTAAATGAAAGATATTGAAAAGTATTTTATTTAAAGGTTTATCACTAATAATCTGTATAATATGTACATTGAAGATAGCATGTATAGAATAGGGACCATATAAACCCAAAGCGGATTTACATTTGGGAAATACGGAATACACACTAAAGCAGAATACAGTACAGTTTACAATTACGTCATGTAAATTATGTTATTTAGATATAGATTTGTTTATAAGATAACGTCAAATTATATTCTAAAGTTAGTTAGTGACATTGAAATACTCAGTTTTATATCCGTAATTAATTTTACAAATGAAGGTATATGCTTCTAAAATTTTTTTTAACTTTTAATACTTCTAAAGATGTAAATAATGAATAAAATTATTAACATTTTTTTATAATTTTATTTCGGTAACCGGACGGATAACCGTTGTTTTAGGTTTCCGGCGATTTAGTAACCTAAGCCGGATAGGCCTTTTAGCAGATAGCACCCGAATATCCATTTCACATCTAATATAATCTCTTTACATTCGAGTTAAAATAAAAATAATGTTTTCATGTTATTATTACCTTTATTAATTACCTTTGTAAATTACCATACAATTTTTAATTAATTACAAATTTAAATTGTTTTTTAAAAAAATTACCTGAATTTTATTTGTATATTGGTTACCTTACTTTTTATTTTCTTATTTTTATTCGTTAATTTTAAGTTCTTTTTGAATTTTGCTCTACTCGCTAAGAGATGGCGCTAGTGTCAGCGTTTCGTAACTCTGTAACTCCAAAGACTATATTCCTAAGCCTTACAATCGTATAATTGTATTTTTTTTAATTACAGTTCCTTAACAAATTTTAAAGCAATATGTTTGTTTTGTTTTATTTTTCCTACTTTAATATTTGTTTGTAATTACTCATTCAATTCACTAAACCTACTACACCCAATTAGTTGGTTGAATTATTATATCTAACTCATGGGGTAGTCCTTATACTTTTAATTAAGAAGTCAATAAAAATTGTATCGTCTTCAAAGTGTACTCTAAAACTCTACTAAAGCTGATTATTACTATAAATAGCTTTGGAATAATAGCTTAAAGTTCTAATTGATATGACGTCGAGATGAAAGTCTAAGACGGATGCCCATCGCACGCTTCATATTTTATTACTTCATCGCTACTTGATCGCGGCTGTCGAATTAAAATAGTCAAATTGTCAACAAAAAGGGCCGACAAAGCGAAGACAGGCAACTACCGCTTTTTTACAGGACACATTCTGACACACTGTCCCTGAGAAAGGCTAGTTTTATAATCAAATTATGAATTAGTAAAAATTTTTAAACGAATGTTATACGCGATAGTTTTTATAGATTATTAACAGTTTTATAATTACAGATGAATTTTTATATTCCATGTTATTATAACTTATGATGTTGTATATCAGCAATAGGAATAAATATACTTCTAATAGTTTTAATATTTACATAATAATCACCTTAATTGTAGATTTCCTAGATGGTTTCGTAATAATACTATTATGTCATTATGACATACGTATAATAGACTATAAATATCAGTGTGTATCTTTTATACGGGCGCCGTGTTTCTAAAACACCTGCTTAGAATCTTGATATTGAATTCTCAGACTTTAAAAACCAGTTATCTAGATCCTTTGTTTCCGCGACAGTAAACATTTGAAGAATATTAAAGGGTAGTTCTAAGAAATTCACGGTTCAAGATATTTTGGTCGATAAAAGTGTGAAGAAAAAGTTTTCGAGACAACAAAGGCACGCTTACGAATGAAGTTCGCTTGATATATGTTAATGACAGAAATTAGAAATTTATTTTAAAATAAATAAGTAAGACGCTGACATATTATCTTTAATATTTTCATACCTTTTTTAAGAACAACTGGTTAAAAATATCGAAAAGTAAAAATTTAAGAAACAAAAACGAGTTGTGTGAACTGCTAAATTAATAACGAGCACAGTTTTACAGATGTTGCACTATTATTTAATGAAAAATCCAAAATCCACAAGAAACTTAACTGGTTTCACTCTTTTGACAAAAACAGGGTTTATGAAACAGGTGAGAGGAAACAATATAAAAGACTATAAATAGTTGCTTAGTGTTTTTTAAAACCCTTTTCCCCGGATGTTTGATTTTGTTGAGTGGTAATGAAGACAAAGTGATCCCATACCTGACCAGGTGGCAATTGATGCATATACAATTTTTATTGTTCAAAATTTAATAAATTTCTTTCTTGCATCACGGATAATTTGCTCATGTAGTATTACAATTATCTTATAAAAGAATTTAAGATAAAAAAATTAGATCAAAAAGGACTAGATGATGAAAAGACCAAATAAACTCGGCACTTCCACAGTTTTATTATAACATTATATTACGGTGCATTCTAATTCCCTATAGTCATATTGCTTTTTACATTTATTGTAGGTATATAATTGAAAATGGATCTTTCTTTATAATATAATTTGGTATACGAAAAGTCCATTTCTTTAGTTATAATAATTGGCGGTCCGAAATAAATATAAATATTTGAAGCCATTTTAAAAGCAATAAACCAGAAATATTCTTCTTTTGATTCTACTTTCAAACTTACACTACATTTTTCTGTATAGATGCATGATGTGAAATAAAAAAAAAGAGAATTATTATCAACAATTTGGCTTAATTTAGTAAAATTGTATCACGAAATAATTATATATTCCAAATGTTTTTTATTATGTCCTTTTATTCTTTAAAAATTATATCTCTAGTTTTTCCTTGTATACACGCGATACCGTAAATTAAACATATTTATTGTTGAAATAATTTGCTCTTATTATATATAATCTAGCAAACGAAGTACATTACATAAATTAGGCAATTAAGTTATGATACCTAACGTTTATTTGACGTGCCATAAGCAGTTAGATGAAATAGTATTGATAGTGAATTAATTATCAAATGGACAGAATGGAATCGTATTTTCATCACTTTCATACTGTTTGTTATCATAACTGTATAGTCATTCGTAATCAGAATTAGATTATATGATTATACAGAATAAGATAAATATAAAAGTGTTGCAAAATTAATGAATGAAAGAAATTGAGATTTTGAAATGGATAATGCTTAAAGTGTGATATTTTTAATACAACCTTATCTTTCATAAGAGGAAACACCTGCATCGCGGCAAGACAACAAAGAGTGTTGATCGTTTTAAACCACCCTTATCTGGGAGGAGGTGGCGGCGGAACAAAACATCTTGCCCCGATAAGACAGATACCGGACGGTGTTAATTGGCTAACTGCTGGAACTAAGATCTAGGTGATAAAATAAATTGGGCAGTAGGAACAAAGTGAAGCAAATCTATTAGATTTTATCTGCCAAAAAGTCTTTTATGATCGTAATTAATAACTAAATTATATAGAAATCATAACAAAATGTTGACATAAAATGTTTTGTTTTTGGAATCTTTTTGAAGTTTGTGGTTAAAGTATATAATGATAAGGTCTTGTGATTTACCGGTGACTTCCGTAAAGATTATCACACCTCGCTTAATGGATCCCTAATTAATTATTACTGCGATATTTCGCCCGGCATTAAGGATCTTCCCTTGCATTGAATTATTTGTTTGTATACTTGACAGCGACGTCTAAATTTCAAATGGTTTTTAAAACGAACATAGTTTGCATCCATTAATAAATCTTAATAAAATTATATAAAACCTCTTTTGCTAAATATTTTTTGGAATTAATATTCGTTTCTAATAAATATTTTATTTTTGGTATTTGTATTGTTACTACGTAAAGTAAACGTGTTTTCCTCATTTATTTAACGTTGTAATGTAATGTCTAAAATATTTTTGTACAAAATGTTTCTGGAGCCTTTATATTTCTTTTTACCATAAAACTGTTTTCAACAAAGAATACCTAAAAATATTATTATAACGACATTTTAATGCCTTGCCGCGGGACATTATTCTCGTACTGGATGTAAACGAATATGTTTTTGTTTTGCCTACAATCTGAGGTTGACCCGTTGACATTTTGTTTGATAAATACGTGAATATCCCTTTTCTCTTATAAGGTTACTCCAGGAACTTCTATTTTTAAAATTTCGTTTCAAACTATGTATATATAATTACAAAGAAATAATGTAAAATATTTTCTCAATTCATTTCCTCTATTGAATTATACACTTTACTGTCCGATGTTTTGACACAGATTCAAATGTTCTTGAATAACATTTTATTAAAGATCTCCATAAATTTTCCTCTTCTAACCTTACCTAAATGATTAATAGTCAGTTTGGGATCGTTCGGTTTTATTTAACCCTTTGATTTGATTATCCATGGCATTACTTTTGTTGATATCCATGATATTTATTACTCACAAATTCTACTATCAATATATGAATAAATTATTCGTTGTTAATGTTATCAAAGAATTGTAGTGATATCAAACACCTATTAAACTAATGGAATGTCTTTTATAAAAGTAATAAGTACTAAAATATTCAACGAAACCAATACTAATAGTAAAACTAAATATCTACATTTAGCTACAACACTTATAAAATATACGTGTTATTTATTTTGTATTAACACGTATAATGTACATGAATGTAACATCTTAAGTCTGTATAATTAATCTCAAAGGAATTCACCAATTTACTGCGTAATTAAGAGTATTTGTTACATACATTATGACATGTTCAGTTTCTCGTGAAAACGTGATAGCGGCTGATTAGTTAGCACATTTGTCACTGTCTCAAATATCAAATGATTAAATTAGTCAGAAAATCATTATAGCGTTACATGTGTGTATGAAGTTAACGATTTGTTTTGTAATGACATATAATGGCTACCAGTCCTCAATTTGTTCGGTATCTTAACTATATGTTTCATCGGCATATAAAACAGAAATTATAATTTTAAAGTTTCGTACTTGATTTTATTAACGTAGTTATATATGTAAATAAAGGACTGGAAACTGTTATGGTTTAGTTTGATTATGCAAACTTTTGATAAATGTACTGAAGTAAGTTTGCACACACTGATGTATACAGCATTTATAAGTTTATACCGGACAGTATATTATATGGTATGTAATATTTACAATACAGTTCTTAGACACTTCCTGCACAGATATGTTCGAACTGTTTCTGCATAGATGTGTTAGTAGAAAGTGATTACAGGACATTATTATCGTTTACTGATATTAATTATATTGGCAGAAAGTTTTAATTGTTTAGTGGCATATTTTAATTAAAATGTTTATACAAAGTACATTTATTAGCTATCGCGTTATTGAAATAATGTAAATATAACTTGGCTAAAGCAATGACCAAATATCTGTTGTTTGAATAGGATATATCAATTGATTTTGGTATCCATTAAGCAAATAAAATTAATATGCGTATCTTCCGATGAAATAGATACAGATGAGAAGTAATTAAAATGATGTGCTTAAGAGTCTGGAATATTTTTATATAAAAGAGAACATTTGTTAAGAGATTTTCATTTAATTATGCAACATACATAACATTAAAATACATTTTGATGAAAAGAGAGTATAGTATCTATTTGTTAAAAAATATAATTGAATTTCGTTATAAGAACAAAGATTATAGAATAATATATACTATCCTTGAAAGACCAATCTGCTCTTACCGGGATAAGTATCTGGTATATATATACGAGCATATAAAATGTTATGTTTACTCTTAATATTATAAATTTGAATGTAGAGGTGTATGGTTGAAAGGACGTTTAAATTTTTTGAGGCGTTTAAAAATTAAATATTTGGGCGATAGTCAGAATAAAGTAATAAAACTATATACGTTTAAGATCAGATTATTTACGATTTTTTTATAAGTATGGGCATATTAATATATATAAGGTGTATTAATTGATTGAAATGAAACAATTATTGCTAAATGGTGATATATGTATCTTGTGTTGATGTATCCCAAACGAAATTAAATTTTTCTAATATTATTTTTATCCTATAAAAGCTTTATTATATGACCTTTTAGATTGGAATTTAATACGCTGTATATAAATTTATATGTTAAATGAAGACGTATAATTATATTCAGAGGATAATTTTTGTGTAGCATTTGTACAAGCGTATGTCTGATTCCAAACTACATTATAATTTAATTAGTATTCTAGATTATTTACTATGAAGTGAAATAAGTTTCTTCGACCTTATAGCGTCTGACATAAAAAGTAATAATTTACTTTTTCATAATAGAAAGAGATACAAAGAAATGTATAAATTTATACAAATCCAATTGGCATCAGTAAATATGTATTGAGATTTTATTTCGATAAAAAAATACTCATTACAGAACATAAAAGATATGTATGTTTTTGGTATATCTTCGTATTTTTCAGTTTGTAAGGACTGTAGAAAAACTATCATGAAACCCGGTACCTCTGGTTGTCTTTCTATGGTAATGTGAAATAAACAATATCTGATAAAGCCAGACTTTAGATTTAAGAATGCCAAAAAATCTTAAGCATCTTCATGCTCTGGAATTCTTATTATGTCCTTGTTTAAGGTTCTGTGTGGTAACTGATGATGAACCAAATCAAGAGTTAAATCAAGTTAAAAGGAAATTTCAAAAGAAAATTTTAACATCAGATAAGCTATAATTTGTGTCTATAATATAGGCAAAAACTACAATGCATGGAATGAGATAAAAACTAAGCAACTTGAGCAAGAAGAGCCTTAAAATTTTATTTCAATTTTTATTTGTTCATAGAACAAATCGCACTGCATTACACTTTTAAAAGTGTGTAAAAAAATTTTTTTTTAGGTGAAAAGGACAATATAATAATAAAATATTATTTATTACGTTACTATAAATTAATATATAATTGTTGTAAAGAATGATAAAACCAACTATGCAGATTATGATTTATAAATATTTATAGACATTTATTGTTTGTAAGTTTTTTGTGAAAATTCATGTACATACCGCTATGGATGCACGTACGCTAGATAATAATTAAGAAGTCGTTGGCGGTAGATGACAAATAACAAGACTAACTGACAGACACTTTCATCTCGTCTGCCCGTGATCACGGTTGCTGTACAAGAGACGAAACGTCGGGATTATGTAGATAAAATTAGTTTCATTTACATGTGTATGCGAGAAAATCTTAGATATCATTAAAGTTGTTTTATTTCAATGTACATAGTGATGTATTGTAGTGACAATACCTTAAGATTATATCTTAAATAAGTCACGTTAGATATATTTTAATATAATCTTTAACCTCCAACATTAATCCACCGACCCCATCACTCAAACTGTCCATAATCTAAATTCTAAAACATTCTGGAACTTTAAATGCGTTTAGTTTAACACATAATAATATTATTATGTGCAATGTGTTATTGTAAAGTAAATATTCTCAATAATGTTTCTTTAATATTAATAAAAAAAAATGGATAAATATTTCTAGGGCAGCTAAAATATAAGTTCTTTAATAAGTGAGCATTAGTTTAATTGATACACCTGCCCGCTTTTTAAATTACTAGCCATAATTGTTATCAGTAGTCGCTTTAAAAAAACTCGTTTAAGAGGGTGAGAGAAATATTTGTAACTCTGGACCCTTAAATACTTTATTTTTTCAAGAACAGCGCTCTCTGTATTCTACTTAGCCGAGTTTACATTCGTTCATAACTTTAACACATGGTGTTCACGACCTGCATATATTCTTATATAAAAATATCAATAATATTTTTTGGTGTTTTTGTCATTAAAAACCTAAACATACTCATATGTTAATTTCTTATTATTATCTACTATTTTTGGTACCACCAATAGCAATAGACAATAATTAATTGAATCAAATATGATTATTTTGTAAAATTTTAAATATCATACATAGTATGTACTTGTAGTGTACTTACACCCTATATAAAATAGTATATACAATTTTATTCCCACTACATATTGTGGATAACTTAAGCTTCTTTATAGGAATTTTTAATCGCGCTAAGTTTTTCTTTTGATGTGCAATTTAGAGTAATCGTCGGCATTCTAGTTACTTCCTGCACTTAGTGGTATTTTAAATAGCAAAAATAAGACAAAATATTCTATATTATAAAATACCTAAAGTGCCACTTTTTTTCTTAAATAATGATGTTTTTTACTTGTGAGAAGCAATTGTCGTTTTTATTTCATCTTCAAAGTTACTCATCCGTATTATGATTGTAATTCGTGCTCTGGGAACAAATATTTTATTACAAGTGGTTTCCGAGTAACAAAATGAAGACGGAAATTAATATAAAACCTCTCCATACGTTATTGTTATATACATCGAATTCATCTCAGTCAAAAAAATATATTAAACACATCCAAATAAAATCGGCGTGGCGCCAAGGTTAAAAACTTCATTTTCATAATGCGTGGGCGGAAGCCGTAAAGCGAAATTGTTTCTCCTTTTCCGCTCCCTTTTTCGAACATTTTTAATTTTTTGTACATAGCAATGAAGTTACCGTTGTTTATTATGTCGTAATTATTTCCTGAGTTCTTGGATTTTTTTCGAATATTTTACTTACAAATTATTGTTACTGTTTATATGTACTGCTATATTATAATACGCAGTAAAAATATCTTTTGGTAGTTTGGTTCATGTAATTTAAAACACAAGCAAATTAATTCAATTTTTTTTAATGGTGTTATTCTATAAAAATCAATAAAATTTGAAAAAAAGAAGGCCATGTTTTGAGAAACTGGACTACTTAATTCTATTTCGAAGCAGATTAGGATTTATGAAACAAAAAAAATGTTTACATTTCATAGAAATTTGAAATGACTTTAATTTAATTTTTGTAAAAATATATAGCTGAAATATATAACAACTAAACTTAGAAGGAGAACATATTTCTTGTTTCTGACCTATATTTACAAGTAAAAATTAAAGATAAAAGATATTAGTTATTGGAAAGTTAAGCAGACCCAAAAAAAAGTTTAAAATAGCACTTCTACCAACATTTTTCATTATCATGCATAACAGTCATTGGAGTATTTAAGTTTTTGATGTAGTATAGTGGTCATTTAGCAGAACAGAGACAATTTTTGCATAGATTTCGAGCATCACCTATCATAGTATACCATAATTAATACTTTAATTTACTTTTTCAAAGTATACCAGCTATTATATACACTAAAAGAAGATTAGGGACACTGATACTGTACGGATGTTTGTAATCCTTTTACTTAAAGAATATGTAACTGATATATATATATATATATATATATTTATTTACTATAAGTATGGAGTTTAATCCTACAATTATTATGTTGGAGTCCATGGTAGAACTGCTTTGTCTATGGGATGCTTTGACCAGTCTCAAAATCCATAAGAAAATATGTGTACGGTCGAAGGTGTCCACTTATCAACAGATGGATTACCTACTAATTTGTCTTTGAAAGTACAAAAAAAATCTTTTTTCAGTAAAAATTTGACTTAAAAATTTTGTGGCTAAATGGACTTTATAACTGGAGCACATTTTTCGTTAAGCCTCGTAAGCGTGGATGATTTACACTCCCAATATTACGGAGGCCGGTGACAGGTGGGTCGGAATTAAACGTTTTAGAAAATATTGCCCTCACTAAGTTTGGTCAACGCTAGGAACACTGTTTATTGATTTGACTTTGAAAATTATTCAATCATTATAATTGTTTTCGTTCATGAAGATCAACATGAGGATATTATTATTGATCGTTGTAGCATTTTCAATATATAACCGAGATAGGACCAACAAAGGCGTAAAATACGGAAAAAATAAGTGTAAAGATTTTTTACTAGAATAAAAAGATAATAATGAGAACGTAACATATCTTATTCGACAAAAAAAAAAATCTTAATTGCTTATTATTTGACCTCGTTCTCTTATAACGCTTTATAATATTAAGCTGTTTTAAAAGCATTTCTTTTAATATTATAAGAATTTTATGTTAAAAGATAGTACAATATATAAGAAAAGCCAGGTTAATTGCGTATATGATATTTCATTAATTCATTGTTTTTATACGAATATTAAATTGTCTACGTATTAAATACTAGGATGTTTAATAAGATGTCTTAGAGTGCATATAGTCCTTAATGTCACAGAAGATACTGATAGATTACCTTTTCGAAACAAAGAGAAAAATACTTTCCCTTCATATCATATGATCCCGCATTTCCGGGTTTGCTATCATTTATAACGGAGTATCAACCATGACGTTCAGAAGGGCTGTCTTATATTAGGGGAGAGTTCGCTAAGTGCATCTTCTATGGAAAGTACATAAGTGCAAAAGTAAGGGATATAATTATGTCATGCAAATCGGAAATAAGACAGAAATAAACCTCAAATGTTTTATTTTTTAATTTTATAATGTTTAGTATGCGATGGAGTTATAATCGTTTTCATCCTTACGATTTTGTATAGCATTATATTTAAATTACTGGAATGCTCTTAATGCACTGCATGTGTTTTGCAATAGGAATAGATTTAATAAATTTATTGGTCGTTTTCATTTAGAAATAAACTCTGCTGTGAAGTGAAATAATTTTGGATTATTATAGTCTTCCGAGAATTTCGTTCCATTTATGTTAATATGATATTTGTCAAACAAATTGTTTAGGCGTAACTTATCTTTGTCAAATTACAAGGAATCAAATTTTAAATGTATTCATTTAATTAAACAAATATGATGTTTCGTTGGATTTATTGCCAGTAATTTATATAGGGATCTAAATTATTTTAGGTAAACGGTATGCCGTACCAAATACTACAGAGTCAATTTCTTATTTTTGGTTTTTCGTTGTTTAACAATCATACTTAAACTTCTCTTTAAGTCGCCATTTCATTTGTACAATAAATTTAATGATAAAGTCTTGTATCTTAGAAAAAAAAAAAATTCTACTGAGGTAAGTTTCTCAGAACTTCAGAATTGTATTGGAATAATATAATGTAATACAATTGTTACTCAATCTTAAATGAGTCTTTGTTAAAACGTAATACATGACACTTGCTTTATAGGCTAAGGACCCTCCAACCTTTTTGTCGCTCGGCTATCGCAGCTTTGACACAGTCACGTAATTAATCTTTCGGGAAAATGGGCCGCCGCGAATAATTAAGATTTATTGCGATATTTTTGAAAATTATGAGGAAAAAATGTGTGAGATACACAAAGTCGAGATACATTTTCTTTTTTTTCACCTTAATTTTACTTTTGCTGTTTGTCCGTAGTCGCTACTATTGCAGGAATAACTAATAATAACTATGTATATATTATATTCATCTTATCGTGTCTTTATTGTTTATTATTATATATTAGTTACGAATTATTATAATTTAAAAAGAAGGAGGAAAGGTTGTAAAAAATCATTAGTAGACGACACAAGAATTACAAAGTCTACAAGAATATACTCTTGTAATATATTTGAATATCTAAAAACTATAGTTTAGATTATATGTAAAAAATGAAGAATCATTCATAGTAAATAACTAGGTTTTGTTAACTAGAAAATATAAATATACAGGAATCGGAATTAAATAAGAACGACCTATTCATTATGTGTAATTAAAGTTCAAAAAGTACATACGGAACCAATTTTGACAGAAATTTCATTAAAGTTTGTCGACCCGTAAATTGAAAACTAATAGGTAATAACTAATATGCCATGTGCATGCACGCACAATGTATGGCATGCATGGCAGTTCGCAAGTTTGAAGCAATCACTTACGTCGCGCTAACTGATTGCATGCCGCACGGCATTGTTTTGTTTGCATACCAGTATTTTTAAAATGCCGTTTTTCTATTACTATTTTAAAGTAAAGAATATAATTTTATTTATTTACAACCATGTTTGCGTTTAAATTTTGAAATTAAATATAATTTAGCTTTTATAATAGTAATCATTTCGACATATTTGAGTTTGCTTGAACTTTATCTTTTCTATATATCTTTTAACGATAATAACATAGAACAATTATTTGTCCATTTCTTTTTTATTTCCATTTAAATTAAAAGTAAAAGGTGTTGATGAGTTGACGAAAGTTGGATATAGTACAATCAGTTACGTAGTCGGTTTAAGTTTTGTGCGTTGTTGTGCGAAGTTAAACCTTGGATACAGGTGTGAAGGTTTAATTTTGTGTACGAAAAATTAATCTTATTAACTTAGTGTTCTTCGCAACAATCGACTTGAACAATTAATGTTGATTTCGATACCGCTATTTGATTTGTATCTCGAGCTAACTGTAGACCGAGCTATGGGAATTGTATCAATTATGTTACTATAGAGCAATAAACTTTGCATTAATAAAACAACAGTTTAAAAAACCTTACGATGTATGTTTATGATTTAAAAAAGATATTACTAAATGTTCTCATCTTTTTTAAGCCAATTTATATCAGGGCTTGGAGTTTGAGGGTAGTCAATTATTTCCGAACAATCGCTGAATTTTTTTGTTGTTTATATTACCCTGCTTCATCCTTGGAAGTAAGTTAGATCTTTCATGTATCACATAAGTATAATCACACAAAAAGTAACTTTGTTGTAAGAGATTACAGTATAAAATTGTTCAAAGATTTTTAGCATTAAATTACAGCGAAATAGCACCCTTCAATAACGTTGGGTTGTTTGCTTAGTAACTATTTATGAAAGAGCAAATGGCCTGCTAACGATGCTGGCAGGTTGTAAAACGTCTTTAATGATTCCTGTCAAAACACATTTTTCATACGAGATAGGACTTCGATTATATTACACCCATGTTCTGTTGCGATGTTATAAATTGTATCAAACGATAATGTCGCGTTATAATGATATTTTAGTTTAGTTAAGAACGAATATCCGAAGTGTTAGAATTGTTGTTATGGCATATACATAAACACTTTTATATGCATACCAGTTCAATAATTTGATATTATACGGATGTGAAATCAGAAGTCATTGGCCCATGATTTGAATGTAACCCTAACCTGTGGATGACTGCATGATAAATGATCAACGAGATGGATTTAAAAGTTCAAGGTCGTGACATAAGACCACCCGTAATATTAAATTTTGAAGCGACTTATAATTCTGCTTTGACTGCATTTTAATCTTTCATGTATGTATCATAAATTCAATATTCATTCCAATATAATGTATAATGGTAAAATTTATCCATTCAATTATGTCTAAGTCAATATATCAAAATAAGGCGCATCAAATCAAGTATTATCAACATATCTGTCTGGTATCTCGTGAGTCATTCTGTTCGCACGCGCCCTGTCACTGTCTGCTTATCGCGATTTGAAATGGCAATGGAATATTAAAAACGATTGCAACCCCACAATCTAAGGGCTTGTTCGACTTGATCTCAGTGTTGATTGCACATGTGATGTGTTGTGCTTGACTTGTGTTCTAATTTGCTATTTGACTTTTCCACTTCTATAACTTTCAAACAAAACATTTTTGTGTATCAATCCCGGATTTTGGAAAAAATGTCAGTAATAACATTTTTTTAGTATGGGGCAATGTTTTTAACTAAAAAAACCTTGATGAAACACAGGGCATCCATCGTACTCGAAAAGAAAAACACCCAATTGTTCCGTCCGGATCACGTTGTAGAAACAAAGGCCTAAAAGCGGCTATGTTTTTACATCGCATTTCTATTTTCATTGGGTCCAATTGATAAGTGAATAAATATAATTTATTCTTATGTTAATTTTTTTTTTCTTGCTTGAATTAATCTCTGTCTAAGTTATTACTTAAAATTTCGTTGCTAATTAAGGAATAATAAAAGAAAAAAAATCTTTGAACTTCAACTGTCTATATTTTATATATGTGAATTATATATTTTTGCAACATAACTGCATTCATTACATACAATGACCATTCTTTTTGCTTTCGAGCTTATTATCAAATCATATTAATTTTGTTAAAATCTAAGGAATTAACCATAAGGAATGATAATCTTTCTAAGAACTATAAGAATAACGTAAGTATAAAATAAAAGTTAAGTTATACTTTTTAAAATTATACCAGATTTAAATATGGTTTTTATGTTTTAGATTTTGTTTTAAATCTGGTTTATTCTTTATACTAAATTAAATTAGTATTTTTCAATTTTACTAATCTGGAATTACTAATAGTTATTTAATTGTTTAAACTATCTTTATTAAATACTAAATATACATATATTAAATTTTTACGGCCGACTGTCGCTTGTGACTTGATTTAACGAATTGCATATTGGAGTACTCCCCGTTATGTTTAGCTGTTTGCGGAATTACTTTTTTTTAATTCCCGAGCTGCACACGATAGGTGTTGTATATTCATTAAAATCGAGTGTAAAAGGAATTATTTCCTTTTAAACAATTACTGCTTTCCTTTAATCGTTAAAACATTTGGAAAGCCATAAAAAGTTTAGTCAATCGAGTATTCCGTATTTTAATAATGTTTAGCATTGGAATGGTTACATTTTATTAATTATAAGAATATAAACATTTAATGTATATATAATGAATGTGGACATATGATTTAAAAGTAAAATTAATTAGTGGTCTTGGCCTAGTTACTTGTTTGTTCTATTTCTTAATATTTGTAGTGTTGTCTGCTCTTGAAGTCTTGGAAATAGAGTGCTTTTTTATTTGTATCTCATAAAAAAACTAGTTTTTCATTTGTGAATAAATACCGCTCTCGTCCAAAATACTCATGTTTATTACATAACTCAATATAACATACTATTATGAATTTGCATAAAATAAAACCTTTACAAAATAACATGACAAAAAAAAAATGTTCTTTAGAAAGCTTTTCTTGTCCGATTTAAAATGTCTTTGCTAATTAATAATAATAATAATAAAAATAATGTTGTGTGTTTTAGTAATCAGATAAAATCCATGAACATATTTGATTTAAACTAGCGTGCTCTTAATTAATTATGCAATAACTCATGCAATTTGCTGAATCGCGTCAAGTTACTTAAGATAATTATAATATTCACACGAAAAGTAACGTGACGAGCTGTTGGTTCGGTGGTCATTTGTTCGTAAACAATATACCATGCATGCGAGTTATTTTTCAACATAAAACTTAAACAATTTCTAACAATATTTCACAGTTTGATTTTAATAACAAGGCTCATGCGACATGGAATGGTTTTCTCTGACAACCACCAATCATCGTTTAAAATGAAATAACATTGTTTGTTACGGTTACTGTATGTTTAATAATACATTTTATGAAGGTGTAATAGAGTCTTCAATTCGATGGCGTCCGTTTTTGAGTAAAGCTGTCGAATCTGATTTCGAATAGGCAAGTCAAATTGAAGTTCAAAATGCATATGGAATAAATTGCCGTAAAAATAACTGAGCTTGCAGGAAACAATTTAACAACCTAATTAATGACAATGTAATACAGAGTAGAATATTTTACAAAGATAAAATTATATGGTAACAAAAGATATAATGTTTTTTTACGTATCAAGAAAAAGTTAACGTGACGGGCATTTGGTGGTCAGTTTTTTTCCTTTATGACTCGACACATTTCTCTCGTCTCACTTTGATGTAATTTGAGAGGGTTCCAGGCTCCAGACGACAACAGGCTTATACGATCATAGATAAGGCTAATTGAACTAAGTGATCAGGGAAAACAAACAGCCCCGTCATTCTGTACCTCAAAAATAAATTACTATTCATTCAAAATCCATTTTTCAAATTAAAATTCTTCAATATTAAAAAAAAACCCTAAAACGAATTATATTAGTTCCATTTGATCTATTAGTTTTTTTGACAATAGCGGAATAAAATGTGGCACGTCCAACTAAAACTCCCCTTCATGTAAACCGCAGGGAGATTCGTTAGTAGTTTTACATGAGGAATCCTGGCAGAAGTCGCACAAATGGCCGTGGCACGTGCCGAAACGCCCTGTGATACCAACGATACATTTTGTTATATCAAAATGTGCAAATGGAGCTTACCGCTAAAATCTGTTTTAAGTGAAGTGAATAAATATTCTACGATTGCAATATCGAATAATCACTGTTCTTGTAATCATTTACAAGAACAGTGATTATTCGATATATAAGACTATTTTACTGGTTCTATTAATGTTATATCTAAATGTCAGAGTACGTAAGGATGACTAAACATAAGTTAATCAGAAACCCTTGAACGTGTTTTCAGAAATCTAACAGTAAAATACTTATACATCAAAATAGCGTATGTATATAGTAATATCATTTATATTATAATTATATGGAGACAGTATTAAATGGAAAGTGTCTTCTATGTCATTAAATGAAATTAAATCTATACAATCATATTGAGGAAACCGTAAAGACTGTTTTGGCACTTATTAACTAATTCTTCATAATAATTATCTGAATAACAAAAAAATTTTCGAAAAGTTAACATAGAATAGGGGGTACAATTTAATTCTCATATGTTTAAGTAAATTTATAATTTCCTTGAAATTGAATAGTTATATATATATATATATATATATAGAAATTGCATATATATATATATACATCAACTATAATAACACATTTGTTGACTATTTCATATAATTTATTTAAACATATATCTTCTGATTTACTTGATTTCAAAAAAAGACAAAGAATACGTGACACATATTCGACATTTATTCTATTAGTTGTAGTAAAAAAGTTTTACGATCTAAAAGTATCTGAGACAAATAACAAAATATAGCTTTAGTAAGCGTTTTGCAAAATACTATCACGTGTCGTACCAGTATATGTGCTTAAAGAACGTTGCACCCGGATAAGTGGTTTGTTTTTAGAGATTCCTTCCAGCACATAGAGTAACGTTTTTTTAAAATTAAATTGAAGTATTTAAATTGTATTTTTACATATACAGTATATTACAATTAAAACAAATATTCGGAAAGACGTTAAGGTATAACAAAAATGACAGTATTTTTGCAAGAATTAGCGAGTAGTTATTTTCAGGGGTCATTAATATAGCGTTATTCACATCTCAAAATAAGTAACAAGCTATTTGCGGGGCCAATAAATCGCATGTATTCGATTGACACTATTGTTAGGACCCTAGCCGATAAATCAGATTCATATTGATTGGCAGTTAGCGACGCCCTGTATAAATTGTTTGGTTGCCAAGGGTTCTTGATATTCATGGGGTCACATTCTTTATCATGTTAATGAATTTGGGAGGTAGTTTGAGCACATGTATCAGTTTCGTAATTTTTTTTAAGTAACTTAATCTATAACGCATCGAAAACTCAATGCAAATTTATACATATTATACAATATTTTGTATCGAGTTTAATCAATTAAGCTGTTTTAAACTATAAGTTTGGTTGATACGAAACTTAGTTTCAAAAGCAACATTAATTTATTAGTTTTTTTGTAACCACTATAAGACTCAGCTTTATCCCGTGTCACGGGAGGTTTGTTCCAACCATATGTTAAGAATATTCTCATTTGTGTTGACATTTTTATGCGTTTGTCTGCGTGTGAAGATCCGATATAATTGTTCTTTTATGACCCAACTTGATGCCAACGCACAGCGTTTAGTTCACGTTGACAGTTTCATGCTCGGTAATGTAATTTACTGCAGAGAGTTTTATGTCCGTAATCAAATTTAAGGAAATGTTTTTATGTCTATTTTAAACATATTCAATTAAATACGCCCATTATCTTGATGGATATAGTATATTAGCAATGAACACATATTATCACATATTTTTATTTTAATTTTGAACTAATTCCTCAACAGGTACTGCTGTATAGAATTGTCTCATGCTGTCAACGACTTTGCCAATAATGTATTCAATGATAGGTTCTCCAACTTCTTGGATTATTTCGTTGCCATTGTCTTTTATAACTTCTTCAGCGGCTTTACCTATAGGAAAATATGATATTTGTAATAATTGCAATAAATTAATGTTATATATTTTTCCGCAAACAAAATAAATGTAGGGTAACCAAAATATCAATAATATGATGCTTATATTAAGTTAAGGGAATTAAGTTTAAAACGTTTACAACTCGCTGACCTAAGACTGTTTTTAAACTTTATGATTTAGTTCACACTCACTTAAAACCTCGTTTCCATTAAAAAGGTTTTCGAATATAATATTCGATTTTTCTTTGAGTTCATATTTGTAGGACCACTTCGGAATAATCCAATGCTTTTTCCCATCTTCCAAGATATTTTCGGCGACATCAGTTTCAATGACAAACAGGGCCTTATCTGTATAAAAATAAATTATAAGCATATAGTAAGACTTCCCTTCTGAAATTTTAGTTTTGAAGAACCATTTTTTCAAGATAATTATTGTTAAAATATCATTATACGATATTTTATTAAAATTCGTAATATTAAATATAAACATACTTATTTGTAGCACACTAACTTTTATATATTAACTTTTCGTATTTGCAAGATAATCCATTGAAGTAGAGCTTATAAAAATCGTAGGTTTAAAAAAATACTGTATATTAAAATAAAAGAAAGCAAATTTTTCTAAGCTAAAATAATATTCAGAAAATTTAATTGAAGTCTGCCCAGTAGTTCAGCTGTGCTGCGCACTCAACCGTACACCGTTATTATATTTTGTATAGTTTTTTTTAAATATATGATTTTAAGTGTGAACGAAATTTAACTTTAACTTTATTTGAAATAAAAATAAATGTTGGTTTTAAAGGAATGTTCTGTGTAAGTGTTACCGTTATTTGTTGTCGCTGATGTTTAAAAAAAAAAAACAAAATAAAAACTATCGTTCGTGTTCATTGATCATTGAATAATTGTAATATGATTTATACCAGACACTTGAACTTACCTAACGAAACATGATTTCTTCCCTTGCCATTTATCGGAAGAATTAACAGACGACCGTCCATAACATACTGGCCCTCCAAATTTACAGAACACATGAGTTTAAACAAGAACTTATTTTTCTGTAAATCACGTCTGAAATATAATTTGCATTTGTTATACATGAAATCATGTTTATAGAGTATTTACTAATATAGCTTAAAGTATTACATAGAGTATATTTCACAGTTCATGCATGTTTAAGCAAAAACGTTATAAATGGTATAGTGTAAATTGTTTTGTACATACAAAATAAGATTCTAAACATGAAAAATTTTTATGTTTTTTATTACTGGTAACAAAATATTCATTGAAATGTTAAGTGTTAGAGGAATATTCTAACAAAGAACTAAAAGAACAAAATCCCATTAAAATATATCACGGGAATAACAACTGTAGTTTGAAATAGTTTGTGTTTGCTATACAACAATACCAAACAATATTTGTTGAAGTACTACAATTTGTAAGCGAAAGAAAATTTAACACATACATCAACAAACAGTAGTTTGGCTATAAAATGTTTAAGATAATCGTATAAAAGAAATTACTCACTTGGCTTTTTTAACAACACAATCTTTAAGACCTGTTAGTGATATATCATTCAAAACAAGCTTAAGATTAGGAGAACTCGCATTTATTGTTTTAACGAAAATTGGATCGATTGGATCTACTTTCATAGATGGGTCTCCCTTGGCGAATAGTGGTATCAAATTTTGAGTGAAGTCTTTCAGACATTTTGTGTCTTCATCCGAGCATTTCGTTATTACAGACGCTGAAAAATGCAATGCAAACCTAAATTATATAATTACACAAGAAACGAATTTAAATAAAATAAAAATTAATTTTTATTTTGTAAAATTTGATAAAGAATTTGTAAAAATATTGTTTAGTTAATATAATATTTTCATAGCTACTCACCAAGATTAGCTGTTGCGTAGGAAGTGAAAAAAAACAAAGCGACAAGGCGGAGATACATTATCATCTAAATATTAAAACACACTAAAATCATTCTAGCAAAATTTATGTATATATATACAGTCAGCGATGATATCACAAATATTGATTTAAACACTCAATCTCGACAAACATGTTGGTTTGGTCAACAAAAGCGGACACACAAGTATTTTACTGTTTTATTATTGCAATGTTAAAAATTAAACAATCACGGTATAATAATTAATTTACTGCATGTTTTAACATTAATACTTAAATTTAATAATGAAATCAACTGATGTGTATTGGAAACCTTACTCGGGTGAGTTATGTGTAATAAATATAAGTTTTGTACTTGAAATAAAACAATAGTATAATTAATATTGACATACTCTTGAATGAAAGAAAACAACAAAGTCAATAAAATATTAAATAAATAATAAATTGTTTATTGTTTTCTATATTAATAAGAAAAATTGTGTTATGATTTTTGATATTATTGATTAGGTATTTTGTATGACTGGTCGTCCGAGTGATATTTCTTTTAAACACCAATCCTTTCAAGCAACAATACGGTTTGAAAATATTTCAATTATATTTACTCAATAAAAAATAACTGATAATTTTTGAACCTAGATTAATCGAGATATTAAATTATGAAATGAATTTAATAGATTTACGGAACCTTTTTTTGTTATGCGAACACAATTTTTTATAAGACACTCGAAGGATTTTTTGTCTTCAAACAAATTGGGGACTTATAACTATGTAAGTGATAATTATATTTCGAAACATTAGGTGATAATTATAGTTATTTCGAAGAAAATCGTGGATTAATATCCTATTTCTTTGTTAATGAAAACTTTAAAAACTAGTTTTAATTTGCATTTAAAGTATACTAAATCTTAACCATGGATTCAATTTTAACGCAAAATTTTCTCTGCACAAAAAGTAGCCTTCAAGAAATAAAAATTCTGATAAACACAAAAACTTGCGCATGATATTAAATGACTTTTTTTATTATGAGTATTATATAAAAAAAACGGAACACGTTACTTGTTTGACAACAATTTTTTAAGCTTTTTATGTAAAATATGAACATTTAAATTGTTTATATTAACAATTCCTTATTATGAGAAAAAATAAATATGTATATTGCATATTTTTTTGAAATTTAATTCGTTTTTTTGTCGTCAAGAATAATGATGCCTTGTAGGTGTTAAGTAGAAAAATAAACATTTCATTAACAAAGATTGTTCAGATAATAAATAAGGATATAAAATTGATTGTAAGATTTAATTATTTATAAAATTATTTTTATTATCTTTTTTGGCCGACGATGGGTGAATGTTAGCAAGATTCTTTATCAAAAGAAGGAAAATAAATAAAAAAATGTTTCTTGTATCTAACCTTTATTTAAACGATATTTTTGATCGTAACATTTATAAAATCTTATGATATTTAGGCAATCTTTAGGTCGTCTAGGGGTACAGATTTGAGGTATTTATTGACGTTGCTTATAACCTTCTTCTGTGTAGCATACCATGTGGGATCCTGTACTAGTTCAGCCACCTCTTGCCAGTTCTCATGAGCAAATTTGTGAACGGCATCAGCTAAAAAAAACATTGTTTATTTTCATTTATTAACTGCGTGATTTTTGCGTTGGTATGTGATGTTAAAATAAAAAAAAGAGAAATATTTACCAGAAAAACCATTTTTTTAAGTTAAACTTATGTATATTTAAGTAGTATTTAAGTGGTTTATTATTATAAGTATATTATGGTTGCTAATTATAAAACTAAATAACTTACATAGATCTTTTTGTCCGTTAAAAAGATTTCTGAAGTCGTATTTAGTTGGAGATAGAGATTTGCACTTCAACTTAAAATTTTTGATCTGCAAGTGGACTTTTCCATCTTTACCAGAGGATGTTTTTAATTCAGCGTCAATATCGATATGGTATTTGCCTAGATAAAACGAGAATCAAAATTACTTAATTTATAATATTTGTAATATTGTTTGAGCATTATCTGTCATGGACATAATTCTTTAAATAAACAAAACTTATGGTTAAAGAATAAACTTCTTTTATGCAATAGTACTTATTTCGTACGACATTTGGGATTTTGATTTTTGTCCCAATATTTAGTCAAAATTATTAAAAATGTTGTCTATCATAAACTATTATAAAATTCTATTATACATAATCAATGTGTTTACCTGTAATTAACTCATAGTCTCCAGATCCTTCTACCGGCAATATGACGAGACGGCCACTAACATCGTATTTGCCAGACAGTTTAAGTCTATCACAGTCAAGTTCGTAGTGCAAATTGGTCACGTCTGGTGATACCCTGTAATACATGAATATTTATTTTACCTAACAGTTTTATAGTAGGGTTTTATTAAAGTAATAAAAAAATGTAATTTTATTAAAAATTTAGAATAAATACTGCAGAGAAAACATGTCTCGTAGAATAATAAGGGCAGCCCAAAATAAAAATTTCATTAATAAAGTTTTTCAAATGTTATATCATTATTAAGTTAAGTATATTAATATTATGTACGAATATTATAAATGCAGAAGTTTATAAAGATGTATGGTTGTATGTATATATAATTAAAAGTATGTTTGTTACTCTTTTACAAAAAACATATTAAACGGATTTTGATAAACGCTACGGTATTTTAAGTTAGACATCAGAGTAAGACATATAAATAATATAATTTATGCCGGAATGCTGAGTACTTCACGCGGTATCACGGCTTGTCAGTTTTATTTTGCATGAAACCACGTCACACACTCTAGATGTATATCTCATTTCTATTGTTTTTTTTTTTTTAAGTCACGCGTACGAAGACGAGGACAAAAACTGGTATGTCCATAATTTATAATAAATGATAAAAATTCTCATATTTAACCTCTGAAAAGTCGAGTTCCAGTTGCATTATCATTTGAGTTTCAAATTGGCCTCGGGTCAATCCTTTTTCATTTTATACTTTTTATTCAATAATTAGCTAAACATAGCATTAGTGTTAAAAATATTTATGCAATGTTTCATTCATTTATTTCATTACGAAAAAGTATTTTTTTGTCCGCAGAAAATCGTTTCATATGAAAGGCGAATATTAACTGACATACAATTATATTTGGCGCTACATTTAACATGCGAGGCTATTTCGACGCTTCCGCACAAAATAAGTAATTAAATGAACAAAATCTGTATTAACGTATAATTTGACATTTTTCAGCTTAAATTAATGAATGTCCTCAAAATATATTAATAAATCTTAAGGACTCTTAATTACATAAAAGGTAAATAATTATGATGAATAATTAATTTTAATTTTAATTTTCCTACATATTAACTGGTTATTATCTTGTTGTCTTTTGTGATGAATGAAATGAATTGCAATAGTAGTTTAATTTTAAGTTAACAATAATTAGTTGCTACAATTTTTAAGCAAAAGCAAATCTATCAGAATATATATAAATAATTAGAACTAGATAGACTTTGAAGTCTCTTTTGCCATAATAATAGGTAATGACATCACATGTGTTTGTAAATGTACTAGTGGTACTATCGACGAAGAGCAAAAAGACAAGTCATCTTGTGTTGTTTTCACAGTTTTTTTTTCATATATATGAATATATATATGAAAAAATAACTATGAAGTTTAAAACTATATATATATATAACTTACAATCTTACTCAATAAAGGATGTAAAATGTATAATATATTGGGCGTTACTTACTTGATGTTACTAATTTTGCATTGTTTATAGCCTTCGACGGTGGTGTTGTAGAAAATATATTTAATTATAGACAAATTTCCTTCAATTTTTTCAACAAAGAGTGGATCCGAACTTTCTACTCCCAGCTCAGGAATCCCAGATAAAAGAGCTGGTATAACGGCTTGGGTAGATTTGGTTATACAATCTCCGTCTGTCACTTTACATGGTGTAAATAAACTACCTAAAATATGGATTGTTGAATGAAAATTTCGTATCCTCTATCGATAAGTATTTGCATCTTTCATTATTTTTTAAATACAATTTATTTCAAGTTTTGGTTTATTATACAGGATGTCCCAAAACGACCACGACAAAAAAAATTAAAAAGTGCGAATATCTCGAAAACCGTGACATTTTTACTGAGGTCAAATTGTGATTTTCTGATAGATCTCGAGCTCATCTAACTCCTGTGTCAATGGGACGTGGTCATTTTGGGACACCCTGTATACTTAAGCTGTATCAGTCTTTTGATCTAACTTTATAACTCCATGTTTTTCTTTAAGGAAATCAGCTAATCAAACTTTTATTTCAGGCACTGATTTATTCAGAATTGGCTTAAATTTGTATTTTAAGCACCTGAATATTAAATGACTACATGCAAAATGAGAAGGCTATTTGCAAATTTTATTATGCTCTTTTAAAAAATACATAAGTCATAACATATATACTATTACGACAAGTTGGACTGGTTTGGTAACCTTGGATTTTAGGAGGAAAAACTTTTTATCACAGCATTACTTAACCTAAGATTATAAAGTACAGACTTTGTGCGCTCAAAATTTTGATATTATTAAAAGTTTGACTCAGTTACTATTGATTTGGACACAAACAAAAAGATTAATCTTTTAATAAAGATTAATCTTTTATAAATGCATATTTCTCCGTATCGCTGATATCATCTACATATTTTTTAATAATTTTTAAAGATTATTTATATTATATATTTAAATTAAACTATAATTTTCGCTGATACTTTGCTTTTTTTTAGTTTACGTTTTTTCGCAATATCTTGTCTTCAGTCTTGCCTGCCTTTGATTACGTTTACTCTTAAGAAGTTGAAACATCGGGAATAAATATAATTTAATAATATCGGGAAGAGAACTACAATAATCATAGTTTTATTTGAATGTGAACTAGTTCTTTCATGAGCCTTTATTTTTAAGGTCTTTGTGCATCGTTAGTCTACCTATAAAGACTGAAAGCCTTTTATGCCTACAACCTCAAGAAATCTGCAGTCATCAATTAAATATCATATAAGAATCGATTAGGTTGTTATAAATAGATATATGGATATTCTTAACTTGTAATTAGATATCTCCAGATTAGTGTATTCAGTTGGAAATCTACGGAATGATATAAAAGGCCAAATATAGGAGTATAAGAGTGAAAAATATGGCAAAAAAAAATTGTACAACACAAAGTTACGTCATCTTCTCCCACATTTCTAAATTATTGTCATCCTTTTTCTTTGTACCAATAACATAAAAAAATTTAACGCGTAAAATCATCGACTTACAGTATCAAATATTTTTTTTTTTTGTGAATAACGATACATTAAACAAGAACGTATAATTACAATATAATATTCTTAAATATTCTATAAAAAATATGCGCCACAGTACCTATTATATAATGAAATAATAAAATTCTACTGTCATTCTGACATCAAATAATGTCTCTAAATTAAGATTAACTAATATTTTAATTTATTATTTCCTTATTTTTATTATCATAATTTTTTTAAATTTTATTATAAGGGAATTAAATTATATAACAAAAATAGAAAAAAATAATGAGGTGTTATAGTTCATAAAAATGTATAATAACACAAAGAATCTCTTTTTTACCTCCAACAAAACAAAATTATTATTAAAATAATTTTAATAATAATTTTGTTTTGTTGGAGGATCAGAGACGTGTAGTTGCCACATTAAAATATACATATAAAATAATAATATAACTTACTTGACAGAACGCTACTTGCAAAGCAAAGGATTAAACACAAAGTTTGTTTATACATGATGTCTTTCTTGTTTTAGTACTGTGTTTACAATGATAAACTAAAGTGAAGAATTCAAACTTATATACTGCAAATATCTAACTACAGCCAAGAGTGAGATTAACTTTTATACAGCGGGTTCTAAATTATTATGTTTTTATGACATTGCACATATATGATTAGTTTTGTTTGAATTAAAAATTTAATATAATTAATACATTTAAGTTTTGTTGCCCTAAAAATCAATGCAACAAACTCAGTAACAAAAAAAATATGATATATATTGAGATTAATAAAAATTTTTTTTTTGATGTAGTTTTTTGGTGTAGTTTATTTCTTACCCCTTTCAATAAATATCTTCTTCTAATATTCCTGACTTGTATTCCAAGGGTGATCCTTATTACCTAAATCTAATAACGTAATAACCTCGTTTTAGAACCCTACACCAAAAAAGATATTTTCGGACAAATACTCGTCAAACTTGTCTTTTTAAAACAACAAAACTTTTATGCAGAAACTTAAAAGACTCGGCGGTCATGGGTTCATTGTAACCAGTGTACATATTAAGCAATTATTAGCAAAATGAAATAAATAAGGTTGTAAAAAAAATTGGTATGAAATATGCTTCAATTAAAGACGTTTTGGGCACAAATCGCAATACAAGTATGTAGATAAGGTACGAGGCTAGTTAAGTGTGTCTTGTTTCGACATTATGTTTCCTCAAGTAAAGTATCGAACCTCTAGCAGGATTTATATATTGTTTCCAGTAAAACTGACTGAATTTTAATAACTATCAGCGATTAATAGGAGTAAATAGAACTTACTGATATAAGCTTGATTTGTATGTATATATAATTTCGATGGTGTTTTAAATAATTTAAAGTCAAATATCTCCAACCTATTTTCTGCGATGATGTCTGATGAATGTCAAAACTTTTTTCATCATTTCATATTTGTTTGAGTTGAAATTCTTCAATTAACTTTTGCTTTTAATAGACTAACACAACAGAAAATGAAACGACGTACTTCTTTGGATTCAGTTTATAAGATTATTGTGTAAAAACTTTTTCAGGTACAAAGAAGAAATGACATTTAACAAAAATAAAAATTAATTTAGATTTTAATTTACTTATATTTATATTTATTTTATATGAAACAATAAAAAAGTTAAAGAAGATGACTGATGAAAAGTAGTAGACAAAATCTAAGCACATTTTTGTGCATTTTATTTGTTAAAAACTTTCAGAGGTCATTTGATGTTGCCGTTATATTTTCCTTAGTTTATTGCATTTTTCATGTTAAAGGGGACAAACGAGCTGATGGAGTTACCGCAGCCCATGGACATCCGCAAAATAGTTTTGTTGATGCGTTGCCAATCTTGATTGGAGAAAAGGGAGAGGAAAGGGTTGGAAAAACGTAAGGGCAGGAAAGGGCAACCGGCTCTCTCACTTATCGGACGAAAGCTTAAGTAACTTAACCAGAGCTAGGTACTACCACCTCTTTTAAGAAAGCAAAACTTTATAGATTTCGAATTAGCAAAGAGCTAGTGTATTAAGTTGACAGAAGTAGCAAAATGGAATAATTTTATTATAAAACTTATGGAAGCTGTCAAAAAAGGTGTTTAAACTTTCTTTTTGAATTATTTTTATATTCAGAACCATTTATTTTCTAAAAATATATGTATACATTAATGTTACTCTAGGTATATATATATATATATATATATATTTATATATATATATATATATATATATATATATATATATATATATATATATTTATATTCTAAATATTGGTTAAGGATCCCTATTGGCTGATATGTCTTTATTATTAGAGGATTACCTTCATTACTATTACTTATATAAATTACAATATATTATTATTATTACCATATATTTTATATTTATATTTTTGAATAGAATATTTTTAAGATTTTAAGACGTCTAGTTTAATATGATTATGTTTGACGCTCCTGCACATTTTATTTCGTAAAATATCTTTAAAAAAAATATTATAAATAAAATCGTTTGGAAAAGGTACATTTATTGGGATGTATCTAGTTCTAATTGGCGCGGACTCACTAGGAAAGTCCTCTTTACAGAAAATCAAAGCCAAGTGACGCTTTCTTCATGTAATACTGTTTTTCTGTGGTAAGTAAGTATTCAGTTATCCTTCTGGAAATGGCTATACTCTCAGTTGGAGGACCAACGTTAATAATGATACGTTTATTGCAAGTGTTAGTCAGGATTGTGGTCGAGACAATGAGGGAGACCCAGATAAATAGTTTGTTTCTGAACTGTTTGTGTCTGAATCCTGGGATGCTAAACCGTTGGCTGGCTTAAAATAACTGGAGTGGGAGCAATACCGTAGTAGGAGACTAGAATGTAGACTACTGCTGCAATAGATAGGAACCAACAGTCCTTCTGTGCTTTCGTTGATGGCAGTTGCAGTGGCAGATCGACCTTAATTTTTGCGTCTCAGAAGTTATAGATATCAATTATGTGTTGTCTATTAAGAACATCCATTACCATACGGACGGTAGTATCGAGGGTATCTTCTATACACGGCGACCTTTCGTCATGTCGTAGTATAAGATTGCAAACTACTTGTGTTTGAAGTCTAGAGTATTCTATCCAGAGTCAGCTATTAAGTTTAGGACAACTTGATCCATTTAAAGCTCTGAAATTAACCAGTATATTTATTCAACTTTTTGAAAACCCTATTTACTGTTGTACTACAGTTCCAGGACACTTTTTTCGAGAGGATTCGACCCCGGGATTTTTTTAAATTTCGGGATTTAATACAAATAATCCCGAGAAAGTCTCTGGATTGTAATAGTAATGGAAGGTGGTAATAAAAATATAGTGAAACATAAAAATCAATTTTTTATGTATTTTTTAGTTTTGTGAAGACAACGAATATTTCAGTTTTAAATCTTCAAAAAGGTAGTGAAACAAAATTATAATTTCTTTTTATAAAAAAAATAAGAACATTTGTAAATAATTTATTTTAGTCACAGTAAACTTTAAAAAAACAACTTCTTTACACTTATTTAGATAAACTATAAGAAACGCTGTATCATAAAGAGGTCAATGTCTATATGAAGATATTTACATTTTTGAATAAAATTTACTAGAAGCTTTATAAATTACTTATTTAAACAACGAAAATAAATAAATAAATCCTGAGATCAGATGATCCCGGACATATTTTAGACCTCTACTCCCTTCACTTATTTCTGGTATCGCAAGCGTTCATAAATTCAGGTACTGTTTAACGTGAAGAGGCCCCTTTGTACGGATATTGTTTATAACATTTGTGCCCACATAGGTAATGCGTTAGTATACAAATAATATCGTTAAAATAACTTGTATTTCTAATTTTTTACTTTAAAACTTTTTCCGATTGCCACAGAATAGAAAACTTATTTAAAGAACCACCTTCATCAAAATTAGAGCAAGGATTATTAACTACAATAACTATAAGCCATTTAAACACAGTGTTTTTATGAAAAATATAGATTTATTAAATATATTTATTGCTGCTTTTAATCCTCCATATATTTATATTCCATGTTCCTGTATTATGTACTCATTATGTAGTTTAAAAAAAAAAAACATAATATTAACAATATTTTTAAGACACATACATATTTCATTTAAAATTATTTTGTAGTAAGTAGTGATTTCAATGTAGCCGCTGTGTCAAGGACAGCTACGTCAATTAAATAGAAACATAATAATCCTAATTATAAACACGATAAATATTTAATGTTCCGTACACAAGATGAGTATTACCAGGTACATTTCTTAAATACAAGTGACATATGCGTTTAATTTTAAATGCAAGAGGCTGCGTTTACTTTAATTTATTCTGTATGTTTAATAATAACTAGTTCTTCAAGTTGTTTTCAATAAATCATTTATTAGTTTTGAATACTTTAACACACAGAGAAAAACAACTATCAAGTAAGTGGTGCCTACTATAATTGCCATTAATTAATGCATCGAGGAAAATATAACATCATTAGGTATAAGTCCTTTACAACTCCTTCATATCGTAAAAAATACTAAATTGAATGTATAATTCTTATAAAATTATGATTGTATATTAATATTTTTGTATAAGAGTATTTAGAATACATAGAAAGAGTGGAATCTTTTTATAACCCTATTAATGTTTAGTCCTATACTATGAGAAAGCAACAAAGATTATATGTACATAAAACCAGTAGAGGGTATTAAAATTTCTGTTAGTTGATATTTTAATTAATTATAATTTAAGCAATATCGTTCTACTTATACGTATATTTGAATTAACTCTATCATAGCTTATTATAAATCGATAAATTAAAACATTATCTTTATAAAGTATCTTAAAATTCATTGCCTAATATTTATTTTGAAAAAATAAAATAAACGTCTCTATAGTAGCTCTGTAATATTCTTAACTTTTTTCGACAAGAGATTTCTGTTATTTTATCTAGTATACCTCATTCTTTTTAAGGTCAAGTATCAAAGGGCTTTTTAATTATACAATAAGTTGTTCATCATATATATTTTTTTATCAAAATGACTTAAGCGACATTAAATAATTTAATTGTCGCTTGACATCAATTCAATCAGGATATAAAACAAAAGTTGGGCTTTGACTTGACTAAATCAGAAATATACTTAGATTTTCTTTATAATTCAATCATCACTGTGATATGGTTTCTAAAAGACGAAAATTCGAAGATTAATTACTTATGCTTCAAAGACTTTTCTGTCGCAAAGTACGTCACCCTATAATAAAAAAGATTTCATACCCTGAACGTATTTACAAGACTTTTTTTAATCCTTTTCTATCCCATCCTTTCGCTTAGTTAATAAAAAGATAAAAAGTTTCAATCATTAAACAGTTTAATTTAAAAAGTCTCTTTTACCATTTTTGTTTGACTTGTATATATATGTTTATACTGAGATTGAGGTAGAAATACCTTATTAGGTTTTTTATAATTGACAGACAGATTGAAATTAAAAATATTATTTTAAAATAATATTTTATGTTTTCTTAATTAAGTTTTGAATATATGTTGTAACATATGTTGTTCGTTAAAGGCTTTAAAAAATGAGACCGTTTTATTTGGGATGTCTAATTTTAGTCTATCTTAATAATAGAAGAGCTTTCGTTTTGAATTATTTTTCTAGTTTTCATTAAAGTTTATTGTACAATGACTTTATATAATCTTAGTAAAAAGTATTTTGCAAAGATAAAAAAAATATCTTTTCAGTTATAATATGATTACATTAAAAATAAATTCCGATTGGTACTGGTCTCTGACCAACAAAAAAAAAAAATAACATCTCTTTTGAAAAAGAAACGTTATGGGAGTAAGAAAAATAAATTACGTTTTATATTCGTAATAAATAAATTTTAATGTCAGAAGAAATTATAATATCGGTTGGACATCAAAGACTTTAATTTGTCAGAATTAATTAACCTATCACTAAGACAAAAATACATGAAAAACATAACGGTATTCTTGTCTTTATTTCAGTAAATAAAATATAATATAATGTACATGTATATTTTTTTATATAAATAAATAGTGATTAAATCCTTTAAAATTAAAAAAAAATTAGGACTACTAAAATCTTCTTCACTATTGAGCAAAGGGTTTCAACGTCAAGCCAAATATACAAATTTGAGATTTTACTTTCGGTATCCAGTGATAAAAGGAAAGTTTGAACAAAATGGATCAAGACCGAGTTTTATCAGATTTTGGGCGAATTTGCTCGCAGAAATATACATTAAGGGATGTTATCGCTCTCAAACTTTCCTCTTTATGTGAGTTTTTTAATTAAATTGGTTTTCTAGAAACGCTGGATCTTCATTTAAAAATGAGGGCATGATATTATTTTGAATTTGTTAAAACAATATTGAATAATTATCATATTTTTATTTATTATATTAGTATATGTTTAATTACAAATCTTTTTCGACTAAATGAAATAATACTAATATTCTATCCACACAATTTGATGTTATAAAGCTGTCATGATTAAAAATTATTCTTATGATCGCATTTTATAAACCGTCTCAATGTCCAACACGGTTTTGATTGAATTATTTTAATAAAAAAATGTTTAAACTGTGTAAATTACAATTATTTTCAGGTGTGTCTGTTTAAACCTCTAATTGTCTTTATTTAAGTTCATTTAAAATAAGGAAATATCATACACTGGAATTAATGTGTTTCTTTGATTTCGTTTCGAATGTTCGTGTATTAAAGATTTAATTTTGTTTTCAATCTGATCCCGTAAAAATCTAATTCAATGTTAACATTTATATAATATATTAATCTCTGGTACTATATTTAGGTTTAGTAAAAGGATGTATTTACAAAACCACGTCATTTTAAGAAACATTTAGCATCAATAACCATCTAATAATAATAATGAAAAATATATATTTTCTTAATCTCTCCTTTTTTAAATATAGCATTAAATATTAAAAATTCTACAAACTTATGAGAATAAAAAGTTATTTGTCTTGCTTGATGATACTTCAAGTAATTTTATAAAAGATTGTGTTGTTGTTGCTATTTTATTAAGACTGGAAATTATCGCATGCATCTGTACTTATTACAGTTTCCCATGGCGTAAAACAATAACTTATTAAAGAATGCGTTTTCTTGTTTTTATATTGATAATATCAAGAGTATTGCAGGCCTTAGAAAAAAATTAAGTATTATATACAATGATTACTAAAGAGATATTCAAATCTTATGACTCTACGATAACCTTGATTATTGAATAAATTTTTTATGATCTCGTAATAGATGTTTTAATATTTAAAGATGTATAATATTATTGAACAATTTAACAGAATGATATTTTTTTTTTATTTTAAATCAGGAATATGTTTTGAATTTGCTATGACATCAATTATTCTTTTTGATTAGTTATCAATTTTTATTTTTCAAGTTGAATATATAAAAAATGAATGCAATGAAATTTAAATTTAAACATTCATAGGAATATCAATAGCTTAACTAGATACAAATGTATAAATGTATAAATTAATGTATAAATCAAACTAGATAGTTGAGTTCCAATATTCCAATATGCTAACGCAACGCATTTCGACTAGATCACTCTTCGCTTACTTACTGAGCTCTTGACATTACTCTTGAAGGATGCGATGTTAAAGTAGCCTTGATTAAAATTCATGTTTTGAAATATTTCCAGTTAGTTAATAAGAATATTATAAAGACATGAATCCTAGATTTTCTAACGAAATCTAAAATACGGAATATTAAAATAATACATTACATTCATAGAAAAAAAAACCTATTTCTAAAAATGGCAGTGAAACAGCTTGTATAAATATTTATAAAAATAAACATAGTCGTTATCTACATTACTCATAAGTATATTCAAAGATATAACGTGATTTTCAAACACTTAAACATACATATAAAAAGTAAAAAAATTTTTTTTTCTTCTTTTATTTTGTATTGAATTTTATAAAGCTGATGTATTTAATCTACTGAGATTAAATATATTGATGCATACTAAGGAGATTATTCTTACATAACTTGTTACCCGATCGTCATAAATTCAACAGCGCAATGGATGAAATTTTCAAAATTTTTATTAAAATATGTATAAAGATCTTTCTTATAACTGGTTACATATGAAAAAAATTATAAGACGTTTATTTACTGCTTATACATACATATTTATACTTAAAATTGCTGATTTTAATTATACAAATATTTATTTTCCATTCTTCCTTATATTATAAATCTAAAAAATGTAAACAAATATGTACGTAAATAGGTACACGATAAACATACAATTTAAGGTTAAAAAAGATCAGGAAATAAATAGTATAATAGGAACTTAAACATCTATTAAAATACGCGTATATTGTTATAAAAATGAATATGTAGAATGTTTTACCTCAACGCATGTTTACTAATTTATTATAAATACGTACCTAAACATTTTATTCAATGGTAAGACTCGATCTAGTAATCACACATAGTCATTAATAGAAAATATCCTTGCAAAAATAAGAAGTTATAAACGATAAAGTGCACTTTTTTGTTTGTGAAAAAAATATGGCATAAAATAAGCCTAGAGTGATTTGCATAATATTTTTCTTCATAAGCGTCGCATTCATTTTAGGGTTGCCAGGGTAGACTAGCAAACTATTTTGCACAATAGTATTTAAATTTTTTGGTTATGAAGTGACCAATTCTACAGTGTTGACCAGCCTCAGAATGATCTTCCTTGATGAGAATCCTTTTCCTAGTTGTTAGTACGGACAGAAGCTAATAGAAACCAGTTTCTTTAACATTGTGCCCGATCTAAATATGAAACTATAAGAATTGTTTGAGAGAACTTGTAATAATAATTGAAATCATTACCTATTATTATTTACAATTACAAGTCATTTATTATAACAAGCCACTTAGAATTGATTAAATAATTATAATTTCCTTATTTCCTCATTAATACCGAAGAGTTGTAGTTGTAACCAAAAAGTTAATCAAAGTTCTTAGAATCTAGTCACCTAAAACGTAAAGAATTTATGAGAGTTATTAATATGCTTCATTCAAGACAGTACATGTTCTTGGATAATAATTTTATTATGCTCAACGGTTAACGACTACAATTATTCCGTTAAAATGAAAGTTTAATTATTGATTGTATTTAATGTCTAAATAATATGGCTACTGGCATATAACTTTGTTAGTATGTCTTCTTTAAATTCTTTAAATCGTCGTTTTAACATCAATTTTTTATATAAAATTCCTCTAGATTTTATCTGTGTTATGCGAAAAGCTACAAGTCACGCCATCTGTGTAAAAGTGAGAGAACTAACAAGTGTGGAAGCCTTCTACAGGTTGTAAGTTATTCATGAAGCTTGAAGAGGTTCCATTGTAAAGTTATGTTCTCGCTGCTAGGTATTTTTTATTTCTTTATATATACTTAACTACATAATTTTATTATCACTTTAAGTGTAAACAGATAATTATTCTAAACCTAATAGTGCACCCGGATAAAATATAAATATGTTTAAAATATATTTCTTTTTTAATTTTCAACTTGTCAAGGAAAACAATTTTAATGCGACGATCATTTCTTATCAGCCTTTCTGTCTACTATTTTTTTCAGATGCGCTAGACTATTTTATTGTATATGCTTCTAGCTATCAAGAAAAAAATAAAAATGTCTTAATGTTGAAAATTTTATGAAATTGTCGCAGCCTAACTGTATTTTACAAAGGTTTTTTTTATGGTACTTGTGACTAGACAATTATTTTGAAACTTATTTGGATAAGATCGGTAATTATTTCTTAAACATACCGAGTTCCCCCGATTTCAACTAAATTTTGGGAAGGAATATAAAAGAATAATTTAAATCTTGAGTTGTTGCAAAGATTTGATTATGGTTTTTCATAAATTTGAAATGACTAAATGAATGTAACTAGTGTTATCCTAAATAAGTATGATATTTTGTTGTGGTTTAAATATATAGTTAAAGAAAATGTCAGAACTGAGTACAATAATAGGTTACGGTTTTAGTTATATATACATTAAGAAATCCAAAACGTCAGGATGGACTACTGCCGATGGCGAAACGGAGATACAAAATAGCCATTGGCATCATGTCAAATAATATCTCGGAAAACATCCGTATCCTTAGGCGGTGGAGTACACACAGTGAGGCAAGATAGCTTCTGAGACGTAATATAGTTCAATTACGCCTGCGAATATGGGATCACGAATAATACGGACGGCAAATTTTTGAAAAAAATTAAAAAATCTAAATTGTAAGGCGAGTCATCAACCCAAAAATGGAAGCAGAACTTAGTCTAGATTTGAAATTACTCTATATGTATACCAATAATGTTGTAATGAGTGAGGTATCGGCTTTCTCTGTTCCTCAAGCAATTTTCTCTGAAGTCTACTTGGTCTTGGTAAATTTTGCTGGAGATTTCAAAACAGGGATTCAAAAACTCGTAAAGACGATTAAGGCAATGAGGGACTGTCGTGAATGGTTTTTTTTTACGTAAAACGTACAAACTAGTATCTTGATGAGGTTAAATCAGAACAAGTTCTCACGGCAATGGAAGATCTTGGATAAAGTTCTTTCGATTTCAGACACAAGTTATTCGGGACTTCCTTCCAACAATATTTTCTCTGACTGTATAAAAGAGTTGCTATCGTTCGCATAACAGTGAGTGCTATCAATATGAGACGAAACCTCTTCGCATTCAATGGAAACACCGTGCGGCTGCTGGGTCCATCGCGTTGCAGGGAGAGGAGCTTCAACAATGCCTGGTCTTGCGACCCAGGTGTAGGTTTAAGGGGCCCTTATCTAACGCGCGTTAAACGCTCACCTCACGCGAAATAATGACGAAGATGGCACCGAATTTTGTTCTAAGACAGTATTTAAGTCCACATCTTCCGATCACCTGCCTTCAACAGCGATCTTTATAGATCTTCTTTACAGAAAACGAGAAATCCATTTGCAAAGCCCCTCTTTCAAATCGTAATACGGGGCCTCCGTTAGAAAGTTCCAGTACCAGATCCTTTAAACGCCCTGAGTGTGACTGTCGCTTTGAATCTCAAGCTTCAATGACTGAAGTTCGGATATGAGTGAGATGTAATATAAAGTCAGTGAACATGAGTGATCGTGGTGACGGCAGTATTAACAAACGCTCAGGAAATGGTGCCTTTGCAAATATCTCAGGACGTCCATGTTGTCATGTCATGAAAACTTCTCTCTGACGTGATGGTACAGATACATATATGTACATATGTATGTAGGTCTGTAATTTGAAGAATCTAATCTGTTATCTTTTTATGCACAGAGTTACGTAGGTAGCCTTCCATGAGAAGAAAAAATTTGTCTTATAAAGTAAGTAAGCATAAAATGACGTGTTACTGCAACGAATAATTATGTGTGTTACCGCTATAGTCTAAAGATGACTTCGAGACAAAGAGAGTATCCAGTATATCAACTCTTTCTTTAGTACTGTAGGTCAAGTTACCGGCTGTTTGATGTAGTGATCAAAAAAAATAATTTCTCCGTTTGCTTAAATTTTTTTTATATATTGCCTCACTATAAATGATATTATATGTAAGGACGTTGGCCATTAAAGCATACAGGTTACTAGGATTGTTAACAGGGGACAGAGCGACAAATAGCAATATTAAGTGAACTATTTTTTCTCATATATCTTCCATATACAAAAAGCGATCCGTTTCATATTTATTGTATATATTTATTATCTTTATTGATACATTACATAAACTTTTTCAATTCTTCATCTCAAATAATTTAAAAATATTATTGCGTTCAAAAAAAAAACTAGAGCTAATGAAGTTTCTTTCATGTCTATGATTCATATTTATAAAACAGAGTGATATATCCAATGAAATATTTAAAAAAATTACACGATATTATGTCAGCCCATAAAATTGAAATCGTTTTATTTATAAACGCATTTTACAATATATTGCGGATACCATTAAATGTAACTGCAAAAAGTAGTTGCGAGATGATGTGTGGCCCTGCGCGTACGCATTGTTTGGTAATCCCGTCGGGGAGTCGCAAAAAATGTGGGAACTATGATTGTTATAGTGATGGATTTGCAGACGTTATAGCCACAGTCGATTACTATAAACAACAATAATTTTTGTTGTATATAATTAATTATAAACATAACTAATACGGCCTTTTAATGTAAAAAAAAAATTACAATTTTTAACTGCAATTAGTGGAAAATTATGGACTTTTAAAATTTCCCTTATTTAATCCAGAGATTATTACAGATTTTTAATAATATTAAAGAATATACATATGCTTCATTTTGTTTTCTTCATATTTATAAAATAATTAGCAATGTAATATTTGAGTGATATAAATAGAAACTATATCGATACATGCTAACATCACTACTCTAATTCAAAAAGCTACGTATAGATTTGGCTGTCAGGATGACGACGCGCCTACCTCCGTTTGCCTTTGAAAGCCACATTGACAAAAGCATCGCAAATAGCCGTTATTATTAACATTGCAAGCCCTATTAATATGATAGTGGAAGACCATTATTGATAGCACTATTATCGACTGTAGTGAAGTCGCGATAATAGGGACTCGTGACAAATAACGTTAGACTATCTTGTAAAATAATAACACTATGCCTTCTAAGGAAAGTACATAGATCTAGGAGTATATTCGTTTATTACAGATTGCCTATAAGAAGTTTTGGTCTTTTACACCCGTATAAGCTGTTGGTTTTTAGAAATAGAACCAGAATTAGTTTGTTCGTGTATGATTAATTATTTATTACTTTAATTATTTATTACTTTATTGATCTAATAATGTTTCCACATCAAAGTTCTATATATTTTTCATTATTATCATTACACACATTTGTCATATAATATCAATGCTCTCTATTTAAGCGACACAGAATGTATTCAAGAAGCCAACTATTATTTCTCTCTTCATAAAACATCTTTTCAAATACACAATTGTATAGCGATCACAACACAACATAAAACACGCCTTTATCATAAAATAGCATTATGATTTTAGTTCAAAGTATTATAGATTTTAATATAAGGAGTTTAAAAAAAACTTTTGTTTAAAATACTGTAACTATTTCATGTATTGAGTAGATTGCTTTTGCAATGTTTTATGTGATACGTTTATAAAGTTGTACACAATAAAGTTTTTTGTAATTTTTGCAAAGGATTAATTCAAGTTTGAGCTTAGTATGCATAATAGGTTTCTTAATTGACGATCTATTAAACTATTTTTTATATAGAGAAAAGCCTAATATTACGCGTCTTTTATAGTATAGTCTTTTATAGTAATAGTTTTAAATACTATTTTTTAGATATATAAGTAAAAATGTTACTATTTATGTAATCTTCACATACATATATGTACATAGAATAATATGGTTGGTTTTTTTACCTGTTTTCAAATTGAGCTTTAATTAAATGTTATTGATTTCATTGAGAGTTGCTTGGCATTATTATTGAATATCCTATGTCTTCAATAAAGGTAAATGTCCGAAAAAATTCGGAGGTAAGTTTGTTTATGTAAAAAAATTGCGGTCGGGACACAAGGCTTTCATAGATTAATCCGGACGATAAGGACACAAAGACGTACAAATGTGTACCGAACAGATTCCAGATCAAAAGCGGATAAACTCAAATTTAAAGTACGAAAACTTTTTTGTTATGTTTATCAGATTTTCGTATAGCACGTGTTGCGACTGGAGATATTTTTAAGACTTTTGCTTGTATCTAATGGCCTATTTATTGGCGCTAAATTTGAATGACAGTTTACATAAATATCAGGTTATATCATGAGAGCGCCTCATAAAAATATCGTGTAAGTAGTTTGCGTGTCTTGTCGCAAAACGACGGTAACGTTATGAACAAGGCGATTTTATTATTGTACGGTAGTTTTTTTTTTGTTATTTAATATTATTGACACATTGATCTCACAACTAAATGTTAAAGTTTATCTTTGCATTAAATTTTATTGAAATCTGTTTTATTATAAGTTATAAACACATGCAAAACTGATCACGCTATTCTTATATTAATACGATTTTAAATATGTGCTCATATTTTGTATCTGAATTAAATGTAAAATACTATTGTTGGTTGTAAAAGTAAAAAAATAAAAGTCTATATATTTGCACCAGCTATATTTTGCTTCAAACATGGCCTTAAAGTGGAAAATTATTGCGGGTAATATTTTAAATTTCAACATTAATTACTCATAAGGACATCGTGTGTGGCTTGATGCATCGCTGATCAAAATCACGATAATGGCCTAAAAGTTGGTGAGCGTTATAAAATTCCTAGAAGGTTACGTCACGACATCATTATACGCTCTGTCCTTTGCTTGATTATCTAAATGTTCTGTACAATGGTTTTAAGGCAAGTTTGGTTAGTAATTGTTCGTTATGACGGCAAAGATTAGTCCTAAGAGATGAGAGATTTGGGATTACGACCCGCGCATTATAGATACTGAAACAATAAATATAAATATCTAGTTTCACCTTTTTCATTAAAATTATAGGTTTCGCTGGTATTGTAATGTAAATTTTATTTAAAATCACACATATTAATGAATATTCTAAAATTTTATTTGAAATAATTAGTAGTTGGTTTCAAAGTTCCTAGAAAAAAATTCAATTGCAATTACCAAAAATTATATTGATCGTATAAAAAGGAAATATATACACATATACCAATGAGTTTTAACTTGATGGTGACATTATTTTCTAAGATTCATTATGTTATCTTATGCCATTGAATAAATAATGGTAGATGAGTTTGACGTTAAGATTTCCTGTTCGTAGACAGACCAAACAATTAAAACCTGCGCAAATAGAATTGCGAAGGTTTTCCTTGATGCTCAATTCGCGTATTAAGACCTTATTGTTACAAAGCAAACATGATATTTGGTTGAAAAGGAAGCCTCATTGTCATGATATCTGTGCGGTTGACAGACTCTCATACAAACAGACTTAAGGCCTATTGTGGTGAGTATTAGAGACCTCCTTTAATCCGTTCAAAACAATTTCGCACGAATTGTTTGTATCACATTGTTTGTTCTTTGTTGAATCGTTCGCTCAATTTGGAGGATTTCATTGGTTAGAGTTACGAACTCTTCAAATGGTTTGGATTCCTAAAAACCTTTGAATTTCATCATCAAAGTATATTAAATATGTTAAAAATATATGTTTAAATAGACTATTATATAATATAATAATAGGATTAAGAAATTTGATAGAATTTGATCATGACAATAGATATTAAATTCTTAGACTTGTTTATGGTTTAGTAAAGTAAAAAATAAATCTTAATTTTTTTACAATATACACATAGATGTTGCACTTCTACTCAAAAGCTACGGAAAAAAAATTACAATGAAATGCATAGTTTTCATATAAAATCGTAAGGTTATATTTCTTTCTTTCTGAACATAAAAAATAATGTACAATCTACGAAAGGAACCCACTACAAAATTATAGATATAAACGGTTTTCATAAAAACTAGTGTAGAAAATAGTAATTAAATATTTAGATTCCTTATTGGAAATAAAAGGAAATTGATGGACCAAGCTATATTTATAATGAAATATTTTAAATAGATGCCAAAAGAAATAAATGGCATACATTATAGTTTTAAGTACCAACTAAACAAGGAGTACATAAGAATAGGAATTTTTTAACGATATGTATACATATAAATTGTACATGTAATCACAAAAATTACTGGAAATCTCATAGTTTTGAAATTGTGTACTTTTGAAGCTTTCGGGTTAAAAGTAGCTGCTGAAAATTCGTTACGAGAACCAAATTGACCTATTTTTTCGTGGAGGTGCTCTTGTACTAAGTTGCCTTCACGTGATACAGAAATTGTTACAAATAAAACAAAAGCCATGAATAATTTTATTGTTCAACCCTTGTTTTTGTTTAAAATATACATATTATACTATGGTTATACAGTTATATGTTCTCATTTTAAAATGACTGATTTAACTGCAGCATTTGTTCGGGTTTCATTGGTGGAAAACCTCAGATACAGCCATTCATAATAACATTTGCAATCTAGCATTTGTTTGGTCTCTGCTATTGTCACATATCTAATCACTTATTCAATCGGCTGTTATTCTCAAGACACATAAGCATGTGTATTGAGATACCATTGAAGGGTTCTAATTAGAATGGACAAGTTTATACGCGAAGCACGTTTGGCTATTAATTGGAGCGACTGGACGGTTCATTAGAGAGCACAATTGCTCTGCACTGCCATTCAGTAAGTTAATTAATTGTTCATGCATATTTTGTATATAAGGCTATGTTGTTCACAACCAGCTTACTTTGATTCGCTAGTAGTTTTTATTTCGTTTTCTTAAAATAAAATTTGGTTTTCCATTTCTTTGCTATTTTTTCTATGTTGGAGCCCGTAAGTATCTAAGTAGAAAAAGTAATGTTGAGCACTTTTCATATTAGTCCTTTGGTAGCCTTTAAAAGTATCATTTGTAAATGTTTTTAGTTAAGCGTTGCAATCTTTTGAAAAGAGCCTAAATTAAAACTTAGTTCTAACAACGAAAATGGCTTTGGAAATCTCATATTTAAAAGGTTGGAATTGGTAATCTGTAAAGGGATAAACCAAAAAATAACATTTAAGGTTTCGCTAAAAGATGTGAAAAATAATACCATGCAACATTTTCGTAAAGGTTTATATTTTAATTAAAAAGAATGAGAGCAATGTCCGCTGTTTAGTCAAATAAAATAAAAAATAAAGCTATTAGTATAATGATTATAAGAACCTCAGTTAACTTCAAATATTTTACTTTAAAATTACACGGAGAGATGACAAAATTCAGGACGTTAGAGTCAGTTATTTGCTTTGGACACACATGAACAATTCTCTAATGAAAGTAGTTAGGGAGTTTTCTTTCTTGTTTCATCTTATTACAAAAGTTCCGATTGCTTAGCTCGTAATAAGATATAAGTGTTTATGTTTTAGTTTTCTTTTGTCTTCGTTATTTTGTGGGTAAAGTAATAAACACAAAGTCTTTATCAACTATTCTTGCACACATCATTACTTCTACGGAAAAAAATTTTTGTACATACGTAATTTGTTAACAAAAAAATAATAATTAAAGGTGTACAAAAAGTAACAAAGGAATTTGATTCACAAATTACTATTCCCACGTAACTCATTGAAAACACAACATTTAAAAGAATGGATTTCAATCTAACGCTCTATTAAGCGGTACGAGGAAGATGATCTGTCTATGTTCAAGCTTATTGTTACTATTTGAAAGCCCCGAATATTGTCACAATGGACCCCGGAGTTGGGACAAAGCACCACGTATAATTAATGATAGAGACCACGAAATGTCGCTCTCTTACTTGACAATGAAGAACAACGACGCTATAGATACGGCAGATGAAACGTTTGTTTTATAATAATAATAACCAAAACTAAATTGAAATAAGTTTTACGTTACTATAATTTATAAAATAAAGATGTAATGATTATTATTTTGCTATGATTTCCTTTGATAGACTGTTGGTTAGATAAACAGTTTATCTCCTTATATTTCCGAAAGCGAAACATCAAATGCGTCTCTATATATTTGTTCTGTGGATGTCCAAAGCGACGTTATATCGTTAGATTAAGATAAAACAAAAACAATAATCCTTTTCATTACGTCTACACTCCTTTATTTCAAGTTTGAATGGCAATGTCTTCATATCTTTCAATAAGAATCATAGCTTGTGTGGGACGGGCTTTAGAGAACTTTGATATCTTTTATACTATTCTTAGTGATTAAAACAGCAATATTATATGGTTTTTGTTGGTAAGGTCTAAAGATTATTGTTATATTGTTACTGTTTTTGGAAACAATTGACCCGAATTGATTTATAAAGCAAAATTGTTTGCTTCAAATAAGCTACTTTGGAATATTCTATAAATCAATAAAAATACTCTAGACTGTAATTGTGATATGTGATAGTTTGCATATATTTTGTAATTTTTTTTAAATTTTAAAAAGTGAAATACAAAAATTTGAACGTATTATCAGGGTTAATGGCAATCTACGACATTACAGGTTTTAACTGGTATACATAGAGACAAACTTAAAAAGAATAAGGTTAAAATATTTTGACAATTCCAAAGCACGTTAAAACGAATTTTTAATATAAATAACATACTTTGTTCAAAAATGTTTATGAGATTATAGAATAGTTTATTTTAGAAAAAGTATAAGTAATGTATATTTAGCGAATTGTGAATAAAAAGTGCATGCAAAACTGTAAAACAACTCTAACCGAAAACCATAATTTGACTTAAATAGGAATTGAAGTTAACAGCTCTGTATCTGAGAATACAGTTTTCGTAAATATAGAATTAGAAATTGCAGTGAAGCTTTACGATTTTGATATTCACCGGATCTCACTGCGGCTTCTTAATAAAGCAAAGGTGTTTAATTGGCTGGCAAACTGCTTGCGAAGTAATTACGACGCGGTTGGCAACCGTTCAAACGACCCGTCAATCTACACATAGAGGTGGGACCACTTGCTTCATCAGTGTATTGATATATTTTATAATTCGTAATAAACAACTGCGTTTGTTTTTATATTTATGTATTTAGTTTAGTCCGTTATTTTATTCAAATGTTGAAACTGTGACTGTTTCGACTTATGAGTCATATAATAGAAGAGCGACCAACTAGATTTTAAAAGGTTAAGCGATAATCAGATTATAAAAACAATTTTTTTTCGTATATTTTAAACATATTATATTAACTAATCATGAAATTAACATACAACGTTCGAGCAGTCGCTCTACCTCATAACCAATTAAATAATTCTGTTACATTTTGTCACGATTTCATTGTTTTTTTTTACTTTCAATACAAGACGTGACCGAATGGATGTTTGATACAAAGGTTTTTTCTACAATAGGTTATTTTGATTAATGTATACCTTTACTTAGTAGATAAATCGTATTTAAATTAAATAATAAACTGAATGACATCAGAAAAATATATACCTTTAAGAGTTGAGTTCGTTTCTACATTTGAATAAAAATTATCGAAAATCCTCTGAGGTTTAAATTTATTGATATTATATATTAATTTTTAACAGGTTTTTAAAAACCTTTCAATTTTAATATGCTCCAAACATATGTATTCCAAGTTTTTTGTAGTGCTTATTAATTTTATGTGTCATTTTTGTGTAAACAATGCTACAAAATGATGTTTAATTATTAAATAAAATATAAGGCAAACACTAGGTTTGGAGATTTTAGCGGTGTGTTATAGTACAACTCTATAAGTAGCGTGCTCTACCGCGGTGTTGTAAGCAATCGTTCGTGCTGATGTTCGCAGACTCGATTACTGTTTTACCGCATGATAGCTCAGTTAAGACCCTATTTTAGACTCATCAACTCCTTTGAAATGTAATTAATTCTTCGGACTTCCCACTTGATTTAATACGACGTTTGATTTATGAATAGAGAAGTCAAATAAAATTTAAGTTTTTGTTTTGTTATAAAAAAATAACTGCCTATAACTATCAATATAATTATTTTTATTCTTTTCCGTCTGTCTGTTTGTTTCCGCTAACCTTTGAAACGGCAAAACAGATTTTGATGAGAATTTCACTCTCATATAGCTGATATCATAAAAAAATATTTAAGCTATTAAAACTAATTAATGTTAATATTGATATTAATATTAAAAAAATACTACCCCACTATACAATATGAAATTTGAAGATCCAAGAGTTTTTGTCTTAACCTGCCTTATTTAACCTGCCTTCATCAAATATATTTTGGTACTAATTTTAGATTATTAATTACCGTAATCTTTTTATCTGTTTGTTCAACCATTTTTTATCTGTTTACAGTTCATAATAATGTTATAATTTATATTAGGTTTTCCTTTAAGTTATATTTAATTTCAACACATGTACGTATATCTTATGAATTACTAAAAAACAGGTTCTACAAGAAAGTATTTACCTAAAATATATACAAATATTATGTAATAAATGAAAGCTTACGTACTTTAACTTCTTTTTGATAACTTAATATATTTAAAACACAACAAGAATATTTAGTTACTTGTAACAATAATTTAAATTAAAAATATATTCAACCGAATAGATGTTATGAGTGTAATCGATTTGCATCGATAAACTTATTGTTAGCATCAACGTATTGAGGCTCTTCTCCCATTCCATAAATCATTAAGTTATGGTCTAGTAATTACGAGATGTGGAACACATTCAAAATGTTTTTAAATCCTTTTCCACATTAACATAGAACTTAATCATAGTTACTGGAAATATCAAATAACATATATATATGTAATAGTACGTTTAATTATATAATTTATTTTACTACATAGTAAATTTTACATGTAATAATTGTTATGACAAGTACAGTAGTTACAAAAATTAGCATTTCTATTACGTAACATGTGAAAATATTTTAAATAAGTACAAATTATATAAATAAATGAAATTAATATTCTATGAAATAAAGGGATTCAATTTAGATAAAATTCAATAATCATCAAAAACCAACGGACGTTCTAAATTAATATTGTTATAAAGTTTATGAAACCATCATTCAGTTTCCAATAATCGAACGGCAGATGTCAACAAAGAGGGCAAACTTCCGAAAGAGTTGGAAAGTAATATCGTTCTCCCTGGTAGCGAGTCAATAATAAACAAGGGGGCGTTTGATACACTTGTAAACTAATAACCTTCCCTAGACGGTGTATTAATGTAGAAGGTAACGTACTATTGTTTGGGTATCACATTCATTTGATTTCTGTGCAGCGATGTTTGTAGAGCTCTGTTGTTTTTGCGTTTTTGTAAAGAGGAATTCTTTGGGTTATTTCACTTTTAGGTTGAGTATGATAATGTGAAATATATATAACAGATATTAAAAAATTACACACACAATAATATGTCATTATACATTTGACGGAATTCAAGATAAATTTTGATATGTTTTTAGTCAGTTTTTAGCATTATCGAAATAAAGAAATTACACTAAATTTATTAATGTCAAAATGGGAATAGAAAGATAAATACAATGTGTAACTGTTATCCTTCCATAAATAACTACTTCATTGATTTTGAGGAAACCTTGCAATATTATATCAAATATATTAGAATAGCATATAGCCTATTATATATTTTTACTGATTATGACTCAGAGTTTCTTCAGGAACACGTCATAGCAGTTGTATTTTATATCACGTGGAACAGATGTCGCTGCCAGTCAGTTTTTTTTAATAACCAGCAAAATCTTTTCTTTTCAATACCAATTCGAATACCTCTTGGACGAAGTTACGAACAACAGTCAACTATAATTTAAAAAAAAATCACTCGTCTAAATTATTGGTGTGAAAAAAACATAAGTTTTTGAAAAGCATGACTTGCGGTGTATCTTCAATTAATGTTAGTCTATATATGAACCAATAAATTTCCTTTGCCGAAAGCTAGATCCCAGTCCTGCTTGTATCACAAGACCGGTCAGTACAACTCGTTTTCGTATCGTTTGACAACATCGTGTGAACAATTTTGTTTTTGTTTTAACACCGATATAGTGCTAATTGATTAAAGAAAAATACTGCTTCTGTTAACATGGCACTGTGAAGTTTAATTAATTCAAACTAAATTAATCTCCTGAATGGGTTATTTTTTAATATCTAAAATATTGAAGATGTATTACAATTCCACAATAATTTGAGCATGTTTCCAATGTGCAATTTAAGATCGTAAATTTTCATTTAATTTCTAACGGTAGTTATATTGTAATAGTCAGGGGCGTACATTTTCATTTAAAATATATTAGTGTGATTGCTTCTAAAATTAATAACATCAATTTAGTTGTTATAACGAACGCCAATAAAACCTATAGCTGTATAGAAACGTAAATAATCTTATTACAAATCACTATACCACAGCAGGTGTCGAACTCAGAACTAATAACGTTTACTAGAAACAGATTGGATTAATATTAGCTTCCGTTGTGTTACTACATAAACCATATTATAGCATTCGGAGCTTACATGCAAATATAATATATTATTTTCTATATATTAAGGTTCAAATTTATTTCCTTAGCCAAATGTTTTAATGACAGTTTTAATTTTTATTTAAAATCAATGTTTATGGGAAGCGAGGAAAACTAGTACATTTATCAAAATAGGTGGAGGGTAATGGAGGTTTACCTTTAAAATTCTTTTTATGTGTATTACAGCCCTGAGCTTAGTAACTTGAATCTGTGCTTGCTTTTTCTCTCATATAAAAGTTATATGTATGGGTGAATAGCTTTACCTTGTAAATAATAAAATAAAAATTCGAAAAACATTTATTCAAAAAAATGCTTAAAACTTCATTTAATTCACTGAAATGTAACAATTAATAAATATTTTGGTAATCTGTATCGGAAAAACTTCAGACTAAATGCTTTTTAATAACTGCTACTTTAAAATATTAAATAGTTACAAATGCTAAGGCGACTTTATTACTCAATTTGGCTGTCGTACTAGAAAGCACTATATTTAATAAGTTTATAATTGCTTCATTTATTGACACAGTTTCGTTTATGTTTTTATAGGGAGTATCGTTTTAAGGGGCAATAGTTCATCTATTTAATTATTGTGGCCGATGTGTATATGGTAAATTGTAATGCTTCAGAAGAAAAAAATAGCAGAATCGGTAATTTTTGGTACACTTATTTATGATAAAACGAAACGAAAACTATTTGAAACTGATATCCCTATTGAACTCGCCTGAATACGATCTGGAGCTCAATGATTATAAGTGTATGAATCATAAGGTTTAAATTTATCCTCGTATGATTAGGTACATATGTAAATTTTCTTAACATTTTAAAATATAAAAAAATATATATATTTTCTTGTTAAATCAAAAGAAAGACATCATTTTTAAAAATTAACTCTTGAACAAACAATGGTATTATGACCCAGGAGGCACGGCTGAATGGGCTAATTATTCACGATTTGACACGCAACAAAAGTTTGTTTGTAAAAACTATGACGTGAAATCTTATTTCCTGTATTCCGAATTCTATTACAACCCTCCTCTCCTGTGTCTGATTGCCAAGAACTGATTGAATGATAACTTTATATGTCCTAAAAAGTAATTATTTATAAAATAAATCTTTTCTAATTAGGAATATTATAAATCTATTTTTTTTATATAAATTTCTACATATAAACTTTGTAATAAAACGCACAAGCCAATTTATTTAATTTAAAAAGTCACTGGAAGCTTGTAGCTTCTGATACAGAGATAGTAGGAATAATAAAAGGAAATATACATTTAAAATTCTTATGTGCTGTAGTGACCTACAGTGCGTTCGGTCGCGTGATCGGCTCGCGTGTCTCATGCCAGACTCAAATTAAAATCGAGTCGATAAGACACAACGCGCCTCACGACCGTCGCGAGGCGTCTCTTTTAATTACGCACCCTACACCATGTCAACTTATCTACCCCTTACAATTCAAATTATTTAAAAACCCATTATTTGGTTTGTTTCAAAATCGAGTAAACTGTTAATTTAGGCAATTGAAGGGTGAAAAATTTGGACATATTAAAGTTAAATTTTGTCTTATTTTGGTAAAAACGTAAAACTTCACCTTTATTTATGGTATACTCACATCTGTAAAAGTATAATTATAATATTTATCCTTCTGCTGATGCGGGTAATATAGCGATCACAAAAATATATGTACCCATTTTCATCTTTTAACTTAAAGCATAACTTAACTTTATGCTTAACATAAGTAAGATACTACAAGCATAAATACTAGAACCTATAAAAATATACGTTCTTTTGGAGCAGGCGCCATTAACGGGATACCTGTAAATCTTTTAGCAACTTTTATGATATTTGTTAAAAATCAGACTTTCAGCAAATGCAAGTGATGGAAATATTTAAGGTGCTTTAGGAAGAGAATGAAATTAACACTATCTATATACCGTCGAAGAGATTGCGTGCGAATGATTCAACTGACACTGTCTGAAAGCTGTTCAATTTTAATTGGGCCAGCTTTGCTCCTGTACAGATGGAACCGATTGTCTTATTTATATAGGGTCACGGACCATATTATAAATTAATTGTGTTTAAATATTGGTTTTTGCAGCGATAAATCAGTTCATTAAATGAGAAAAAGTGACACAGAAAACAGATTACTGATAATATGTTATAAGTCTCAAAAACTGTTTTCAATTTAGCTAGACTTACTAAATAATGTTAACATAGCTTCGTATCACAAAATTTTATACTAATAGCTTGAAGTTTATTCTTTATAAGTCGGTGATGACACGTCAGTGGCATATATTGAATGTGTATATCGACAGCTGACGTAGCAGATTCATTAGAATCCCTCGTTTCTTTTCAAATGTAACACCAGAATTATGAAAAAGATAACATGAAATTAGCTAGAAAAATAATATTTGAAATAAACCCTTACGATTTATTATCTTTATTCCAGAACCATTATTACAATTTATATCGTTAGAATATACCAAGAAGCAATCTAATTTCATGCCGCTAGATCCATTCGCCGCTCGATTAAGGAAGAGCAAATTGGACCATCAATTTCATTCTCTAGTCTTTAGAGTCTTTTTAAGGACCTCTTACACAATAGTACCTACTGTCTCAATGAGATTATTTTATTGTTATTATACTGACCGACTTTGTAATGAGAATACCTCCAATAACAACGAGTTGAAATACGAGAATGCTTTACTTTAATATCAACGACTGCATTGTCTTTTTAAATAAGAGCAGACGTTTATATTCCAATTTAATATTTTAAGGCGATTAAAATTCAATTTTAATGCAATGTTTTTGAAGATATCTGAAGTTTCATGGATTTGGTTTGTAAAAAGGTTTTAGTTTTAAATTATACGAATAATTGTTATAGATATGAATATGAGGTAATTTAAATATGATTAATAAGTGCTTTAAATTTAATATGAAATTATTTTAGATAATTTTGTTAAATGTATTCAAGACTAAAAACTTTTCATTTGCAAATCAGTCTGTTATGTTAGATACAAGTTAGAATAAACAGAGCTCTCAAGCCCTCGGGATTTCAGAATGACATCAATTCTGATAGTTGTAAATTTTAGACGACCCAGCTTATAAAGTATTACTTTTATAATAATAAGTAAATAGTGCAAATATATAGTTTATTATTTTTATCATGTAAAGAAGGAAATAAAACCAGAAACTAAAGGATTCCAATAAGAGTTTAGTCGGCAACAATATGTTATATTAAAAAATAAACATACCTGTCTTGATTACGTAAAAACATTTTTTTATTATAATAACGATTATAATCAACAAAAATATTAATTACTGTTTTAAGTGACTGACAAACTAACGTGTCCAAATATAGTTATCAGATGATTTAATTAAGTTAATTATATAAACATTTAATAACTTCGTGTAAAGCCATCAATCAAATCAATAAAAAACGCCAATTCGAAATTAAAAAAGAGCCACAAAATAAACTTGTTTCGGTCAAATCGATTTATGACACTTTAATAGATAGCGTGGCATGGCATTGCATTTACATGATAATTAAAAAAAAAACATTGGAGTTGTATAGAACTAATAAATTCATGGTTATAAACAAACATACTATAGACGTCTTCGATATGTCTTAATAACGAACGAATTCCTCTTTAATTGGCGCTCTATCAGTCAAACGCCAGGTTCATTATAAATAAAATATCGAAAGCAGAAAAATTATTTAACTCAGTTGAATGAATAAACTCACCGTTCTTTAAGATTTTATTCTGAGATTTAATGATCGGTTAAGCTAGATAAATAAGTCACATGCGAATTATGATAGAATATTAAAATAGTTTATTATTGGTATACGAGTATGTGATTTAGGAACAGCAAACACAAAGGATGCAAGTTTTGATAACCATTTAAACAGAATTTTGGACACTTTGAATTGAAAGTTTTTATTTTTAGCAGCGAAAGAATAATTACTGTTTTTTTAAAATTCTTAATATCTTTCTTTTTTAGACTAATGACAATTCAGAGAGCATTGATTTTTTGTGAAATCTATACAACTCTTTCTAGACTAAGTAAATGCAGCTTAGAAAGTGTATCATTTAAAGCCACGAACGGCTTTTGTACTAGGTTTTTTTAATGAAACTATTTTTTTCGGATTACTACGTGTATTTTATTATTTTTAAAAATTACATACTACCGACGAGATTCACAGGTCGTCTGCCCGTGATCATGGTTGCTGCAAAGTAAGCGTAACGTCGGGAGTATGTAGTTTTTAAAAATAATAAAATACGCGTACCAACCTAAAAATATTAGTTTCATTTAAATGAATACTCGCGAAAGACTTAGATCTCATTAAGTATTTTGTTATTTTTATTTCATACGGGTCTAAATCAAGAAAAAAATTACTCACATACCTACATTAAATACACTTTATACTAAGTACTTTCAGCGGTACAGACACTTAAACCAAAATCTTGATTTTAATTATAATGTTAAGATCGAATGCCTATCCATAAGATATTAAAAAAAAATGATAATGCTTCAACAATAATAGTAATGAGTTTTTATACAAGGATATATATTTAGATCCGGCTAGCGTCGTTAACGAACATCCTACCTACCACGACGTTTGTCACTCAAAACCCTTGTCGTCTTTCATCGAGGGTGAATATAATATAAAACTTCATTAGCGCATCTGTGGACGGCGCTTCACAGATTATCATCGGAGTAATGAAAGCGTGACGTGTAATTCAGCTTATTTTGTGGCCATGTTTGTTTTAATATTCATTTGTAAAAAAACATTAAAAGTGTTTTAGGGAATATTCTGAATATATAACTGGAACATGACTTTGACAATAGTTTTAAATTAATAAATCATTTCTAAAGTAATTGGTTTATTATACAATAAATATAAAGAGAATTGAGTTACCAAAGTTATCCGCAAGATGTCAAATCTAATTACATGTTGCGTGACGGATCCGACGTGATTGCGGCACGAGCGACGTGCGTAGCAAGTCTAGTATCAGATAAATACGTATGACCTAACAAATTAGCTCTATTAACGTTGCCATCTGAAGTTTATGTTACTTGAAAAGTTTTGAAAGAGACCGTATAATGTTGCCATTATCATAATTATAAAGTACTTACTATATATATACATATTTACTTAGATAAGGAAACGGCATGGTATCTTTTAATAACATAGGATATTATAAATGTTATACTTATTACCTACTATCAAACAATATCTGTTCCTAATTTCCATAATGATTTATTATTCATGGCTACTTTTATCGAGTTCCTAAAAAATAAAATATATTTGATAACCAGTACCTAGGCTATTCATACAGGGAATTCGTCTAATTATTACTCATAAGCATATAATTATTTAATTAAACCGTTAAAAATATTCCATAAATAATCATACCCTTACGAGAAAAGCGTAGCAAATTTAAAGGGATAAACCACGAGATGGCCAGATTGTACATTTAATTAGTATAAATGTCAGTGAGATTAACAGACGAGATATTGTTACTATACTCGCGATGAACGTGACTCAACTTCGTGAACTTCTGATACACATTCTTTTAACGATTGTATATTTTATTAATAGGACATTGTATTTTAAAATATAATTCATTGTATTCTTTGAACATCGTTTATGAAACAATCGAAATTCAATTTAATATAATTTCCTTATAAACTCGAAAGCCGCTTTTAACCAACAATGGACTCTCAGTAATACCTTTAGGAGGAAGAAAAAATGTTTCAATTAATCAAATAGTCACGGAATGACTTGAAGATTCATCCGATCTGAATTGACGACATTATTACTCCCTCGTAACAACATTGAGAGGGAATTTCAATTTCACCTAATGCAAATTTAATTCACCCCCTACACTCAGAGAAGGGTTCCTGTCTATTGTTTAGATAACGTTTTTTTATCCTAAAATTCCAATGTTCTGTTATATCTAAGTTAAAACTAAGAAAGTATATAAGAATAAATGAATATTTGTACAAACAGAAAGACTTTTGGATTTTTTTTACTTTAAAGTAATTTATACAAAATAATATAAATATTGAAGGTATGGTTAATATGCTTAAAAAAGGTTTGCATCACAACTTATTTATGAAATACTAGGAATTAACTGCTTAATAACAATGTGCAATCTATAAAACACTAAAACAAATATTAGTTTACTATATTTTATAACATAAAGTATGAAATTATATAAGACTCTGATCAACAATATTTATATAAAATAACATAATTTAAAATGATACTTACTCCACAACAGCAAGAAACTTTTATGTAATTTTACCACAAAACCTAATACCACAAACCCAAGAAAGATCCAGTCATTATACAAGGAATTCTAGAAAGTATTGTCACTATTAAACATCAAATTACGATCCCTAAGCCTCCAGAGTTTGTCTATTAATCTTGATTATTTAAGGCTTTGGGGCGAATTCCCCTCACTTAAATTAGAACAAACATTTGTAGTAATTAGTTTATTATGAAAAATAATTTGTTAAACTTTTAATTTATAATAGGCTGGAAAAAAGTTCGAAATTTGAGACATTCTCATTCAATAAAAACTTTTTTACGTAATCAACATTTTTTATAGATAACCATAAAATTTTTATATATAAAATATTTTTATCGTTTAATTTTTTTAAAAGTAGCTCGTAAGTTAACGAAACTTATTCTTTGTTAAACGAGATAGTCTTAAAATTATGTTCTTTAAAAGGAATCAATTTCGTATTCTTAACAACATTTCATGGAACAAATTAGAAAATGTGAATCGGTATTTATTATATTTCAAATAAGGAAATGCACAACCCGAATAAGTACAAACAACAAGAGAGAAAACATTATATAATGGCGATTATAATACGAGACTAGAATCCAAAAATATATTCATATATTGGTTTTATTTAAAAATGTACAACTCTCGTTAATCTAAGATATTTTTATAACAGAATAGTTTTAGTTCATTGATTGTGAAATATAATTCTGCTATTAAAGAAAAAGAGCAAATGACACGACAAATGTGCGTAGGTTAGGGATAAGGAAATATGTAGTTGGAACAAACAACACCCTTACACGACATTATGCATGTTTTCCCATCATTACGTCTTATCGTATTCATTAAGACACGCCACAGTGCAAATATGATCACTTAGTTCCAAACACTGCTCTCAGTAGAAGCTGGTATCTGAGTTAAACAGATGTTAGGACAATGACTTAAAAGTTACAATTATTACTTTAGACTTACAATTTTACTTCATCTTGCATTGGCAGTTAGCGGTATATTGTTTAAATAATAACAGCAAATATTTCAAATATTAATTTTTATGATTTACTCTTAAAGTAACATGAATAATTCCGTCTAAACTAAGCAACCGAATAAAGTTTCACGACCCACTTTTAAACAACATCCCAACTAATATGGTTTTCAATTGTTACATAAGTTTTTTTTTTTGTTCAGTTTCACGATTGTTTTATAAACACAAATATATTTTTAAACTTTGTTATGACGTACATTCCAGTTATTTCGACCTCGGGAAAATGAAGTGCTATATTATTTTGGAAACACTCGTAATTTTTTGATAAAAAGAATGAAAAACAATATTAAAACCCTCGGGCGTTACGCTTTTAGATTCGTTTGGGTCCAGGAATTGCAGGCGGTATTTAAAAATCTATGCAAGATTTAACATAAGATAACTATAGCCTTTATTTTGGTGAAAAGGCGGGTTGAGATCCGTCTTTAAATACAGTTTTTATATATTATAAAAGGTACGGACGATTCTACCTGTGTCCTTTCTTATAAACGATAGTTGGCACGGATTAAATTTACGAATGGTAAATATTATTTGTACAAGTAAAGTTAGATTTTCTAAGACAATATCAAACTGGTTTGTTTTTTTATATTTTTAATTACTCTCTTTGATTACATTTTGTATTTCTTTTTAGTATTATTTTTGAGAAATTATATATAAAACAAATATGTCATTTCCAATACAGCAGAAATACCCCTTTGATTAGTACAAAAATTAAAAACATGTAATTTAATATTCTTGTAGTTTAGAAAGTGTATTCATACGAACTTATCTATTTTATAGTTTAACCCTTTAACATGGGAAACAAGGATCCTATCTGCATTGTCAGGCACTTATTGCGGTCATATAACGATATAAACACATTACTAGCGCTCGCATAATGTCAGCAGGGCTATGAAATTTGTTTATCCAATGGCGCTACGTAGTTTCCTTTTGTTTGCTTATAAATAAAATCAAAAACTGTTAATATTTTATTAGTAGTGTAACAATTACTTCAAAAATATATATCTCTTATATCTACCTACATTTTTAATATAATCAGTAATTATGACACTATTATTTTAAGGTTTTAGAAATAGCGGAAGTACTACACAAGATTTTACTTTCTTCGAGAAAAATCTTATCTTTAAAAGTGGTAATGCTCTAGGAAGTGTGAGATAGTGTGGGAAAAAAACTGGTGAAGCTTAACCGAGGATTATCTCGTACTCCGTGTATACGTTATCTGCACAACGCCTGCAAAATTGCGATAAGGATTAAAAATACCCCGAATGTCGGATGACGCATGAAGACTGAAGTAAATATTTTGCTAAAACCATTTTGTTTCGGCGAAGTGTTAATGGATGCTAAGATAAACCGATTTACCTGCACATATAATTGAAGATAAAGCTACTAATGAAGGGTTCCGGAATACTTAATCTAAGTAATTTTTATCACCTTTTTTTATATCTTATACGGGTTTTAGTTTTAATAATTTTCCGATAACAATATTTTTCTAGAATTAATAATAAGATAAGGCGTTGTAGGTAATGAGTGTAAAATTCATTTATTTAGGTCACAACACCCAAGAGGTGGTTGAAAGTTAAATGAGCTTAAGTTTCAAACCTCCACGTTTGCGGTGTAGAGCAAAACGTTTTGTTCTCGGTTTGATCATGACTTTATGGGAACTATAAAAATTACATGTTTTTTGCTTGTTTTGCTGGTGATTATTAAAAAAAATGCTAAACAACAATTCATCCAAAGTTTCACTCAATGACAGTACTTTACATATTTTAGTACAAAAGTAACAAATTTCGCCTAAATCTAGTTTTACGAGATTTTGTTACAAATGCACTCTTACATTTCTCTCATATTAGGTAAACTATCCCATTTTCAACATTACATTCATAATAAGATTCAAACACGTTACTGATTTACTAGTGTTTATGTATTTTGAATTCTTTGTTATCTTTTTCAAATCTTATTTAAGTAAACATATCTGTGACAATAATTTTATTTTTAATTAATTCACGTTATGTACAAAATAAATCCTGAATTTATTCAATGTCCCCAATTTACAGTTTCCGTACACCTCAATTAGCTTACAAACTAAGGCTAATTAGCTATCTTAAATGTACCTAAAAAAACAATAACAATTCTCATGCAAATGAAACAACTTCTTTTAATTTTCGTCGCATACATTTTAAACAAATGGTCCACGAATTAATTGTTCACTATCACGGAATTATTTAATGTTTTTATCTTAAGAATTAAGTGATTACGACTTGCATATATTTTTTTGGTTTATAGAAAACTACAAATATGGGTAATAAAGTTTTGGATATTTTATTTTATAAATCTATAAGGCGTATAGAGGATGCTAATATATAGTCGACGATGATAGGGATCTAAATCTTGGGATTTTGTTAATAGATACTATCTGTAAAAAAAAAAAAAACAGTCTGACAACTGCACTTCTTGAGAGAAAATCTATAAGAGGCGAAACAACTTCCTTCAGAACAGGATTTAACTTCAAACATTCTACATTTGTATTGAAGTACTGATCATGTTATGTATAGTGGAAATACTTTTTTAGTTTTATTTTATTATTTATATTGCATATGTTTTACTTAAGAAAACATATGCAATATAAATAATAGTCATAAAGTAAGTTATATTACATACAATTTATATATAACTACTACTGGAACTAGAATACTGATGCTATAATTATTTTTCTTAACCTATTTATTGATACAATAGACATTTTTTGAATACCAGAGAAACACAAAAACACAGACAATGAAATAATATATTTTTTTTAATTTAATCTTTTTGATTTCACTTTAATTTTGTCTTTCATTTTATCTTCGTTTTTATATAAAATCACTGAAGCCTTAGTTATATAATTATGGTTATGTAAATGTTACAAAAATAAATCTGCATTGTATTGTAAATATATTGTCACGCAACAGGCAAAAGAATTTCAACACATTGTCAAAAGCTACCTTATGCTTGAGGCATAGGTTTGGAAATCATACATTATGATTTTATATTTGCAGTGGATAGGAGGATGATTGTATACAAAAGACACGACTTTTCCATTTTTCTCCCGCTGCTTGTCCCACTTTTCGGCATCCAAAACATTAGAAATGAAACATTCGAATTTGGAATTTTATTTGTTGGGAAAGTTAGACGTTAACACGGGCGTCAGTGGAGCCGGAGTGTTCCTTTACGAAATAGATTTGATTTATGTAAATAGCATGTCAGTTCTCCAAAACTGTCTTGGGATTCAAATTATATAGCGTGATTTTTAAAATATTGATATCCATGATGTCATTTGCATACTACACATTTACGCACTTACTCTTGTAATGAACATAAAAAATATAATTTCAAGCGTACATAGAAGAATATATAAATATTGACTTTGTATTTTTATTGTCCAATCAAGTGCAGCATTTATTCGCTATCATAACATAATGCGAAAAACCAGCGCCACCTGTGTTACGAAGAGTATTTCACATTTTTTGTCACATTCAAACTTCAAAAGTTCTTAAATGTCTTTTATGTATAAATTTTTTTTGTTACTTTTCTATATCAAAACCAAGATATAATGTAATAACCATAATAGAGGGTCATATTCAAATAATAAAATAGCATTATATATTTCTCTATATTTAGGTGGTTTTTACTTTAAAAAAATATGTTTGGTTCAAATATTACAAAATTTTATTTAACCTACGCTACTACTCACTAGATGGCTCTAGTTGTTCACAAAGTTTAAAGAGCTTACTTAGGTTGCGGGGTGCAGGAGAGGGGCTACTCGCCCGACCCCGTTACCACTTCCACAAGTCAAACGCTCCGCTTGACAGTCACAACGAAACCGCTCTGAGAGGCGGACGCGCATCAAATCTCGTGAATATCTTAAACACGTTATACATAATTAATGACAGAAAATTGTTAAACTCATTGCTGGATACGATCGAAGGATATATGAGTTCAAATTATTTATTTTCTGAAGACTAACTTATTACTTGATGGATTTAAGTGAAGCGAAATGCTTAAAAGTTTTTCTGTAAAGCTAAACTGTGTTATGTACTTTGTTTCGGAAATGTTGATATCGACCCACGGGGAGTGTTTATGAGACATTTTAAAGTGAAATGAAATATCTGTGATAATGTATGCTGTTACGACTGTGTTTTGTGTGCTGCTGCACTTTGTGTGGTCTGTTCCGTCGTACGGTTTGGACAAATGTGTGCGACAGGATTCTGGAAACAGTATAATTTGTAGAATTCGTACTCTGGATAGCGATGGGAGTAGTATCTCTACTGTGAATTCAGAAACATATGCACTTAATATTGAGTGCAATCATCTGCTATTATTTGAAAGTACTCTCAGAGCACACTACTTCAGTACCGTTGGTAGTTTAACCGATCTTACAATTAATAACTGCAAGCTACTATCTGTTCCCGACAACACCTTTCAAGATTTAAATAAATTAAGAAGACTAAAGATTCGTTCCAAAAATTCAGAGTGGAGTCCTACCAAGAATTTGGAATTAACTTTAAACTCTTTCAATGGATTATCGGAAATGCAGTCATTAGATCTGGCTCAAAATAACATCAAGTTCATTTCTTCTGGTATATTTTGCTCTCTAGAGAACTTGAATACATTAAATGTAACACGTAATAGAATAAGAACTGTGGGGCAGATTGGTTTCGGACAAGGGTGTGGATCTGGTTTACATACACTAGATTTGAGTCATAATGAAATCAAGACGCTATCCGAAGAATCAGAACTTGTAAAATTGCGTAGTTTGCAATATATATACTTACAACATAATAATATCTCTGACATATCAAGTGAAGCATTTAAAGGACTTGGTTCTTTGAGAGTTTTGAACATATCACATAACCGTCTTCATACCCTACCGGAAGGCTTATTTGCTTATGCTAGAGAATTAAGAGAAATCTACCTAAACGATAACTCAATATTTGAACTTGCTCGAGGTATATTTCATCGACTTGAACAGTTAATAGTGTTGGATCTGTCGAGTAATCAACTTACGAGCAATCATATAGACGACGGGACGTTTCTTGGTTTAATAAGATTGATTGTTTTAAACTTATCAAACAATGCCCTGACAAGAATTGATGGAAAAACATTTAAAGATTTATTTGTTCTTCAAATATTGAACTTGAAAAATAATTCCATTGGATATATTGAGGAAAATGCTTTTTTGCCTCTGTATAATCTTCACACATTGAACTTGGCAGAAAACCGTCTTCATACGGTAGATGAAAACTTATTCAACGGATTATTTGTTCTTAGTAAATTGACCCTCAATAACAATTTACTTGTAAATATTGACAGAAAAGCTTTTAAAAATTGTTCTGACTTGAAGGAATTAGATTTGAGTTCAAATCAATTAATAGAAATCCCTGATGCACTGTGGGAGCTTCCTTTTCTTAAAACCCTTGATTTGGGAGAGAATCAAATATCAGATTTTAAAAATGGATCTTTTAAAAATTTAAATCAATTGACTGGATTGAGATTGATTGATAATCAAATCGGAAATTTAAGTGCTGGTATGTTTTGGGATTTGCCAAGTTTACAAGTATTGAATATTGCAAAAAATAAGATTCAATCTATTGAACGAGGAACATTTAGTCGAAACTCTCAACTGGAGGCCATTAGATTAGATGGAAACTTCTTGTCGGACATTAATGGAGTTTTTTCAACACTTGCAAGTCTATTGTGGCTTAACCTATCGGAAAATCATTTAGTGTGGTTCGACTATGCGTTTGTGCCTAGTAATTTAAAGTGGTTGGACGTTCACGGCAATTTTATTGAACATTTAGGTAACTATTACAAATTACAGGATGAAATTCGCATAAAAACTTTAGATGTAAGTCATAACAGAATTGTAGAAATATCACCAATGTCTATACCTAATAGTGTTGAATTATTGTTTATAAATAATAATTTCTTGAATAATATTCATGTTAATACGTTTTTCGATAAAAAAAATCTTACTCGTGTGGATATGTATGCTAATGAAATTGTGCATTTAGAACTTAATAGTTTACGTTTGGCTAATGTGCCCATGAATAAAAGTTTACCTGAATTTTATATTGGTGGGAATCCTTTTAAATGTGATTGTACAATGGAGTGGTTACCGATTGTAAACAATATGACTGCTATGCGGCAGTATCCGCGCGTAATGGACATAGAAAACGTGTTGTGTAAAATGACGAACACTCGTAGCGGGACCCAGGTACCCCTAACCAATCTTAAGAAATCGGACTTTCTATGTGCGTATGAGACTCATTGTTTTGCTATCTGTCATTGCTGCGATTACGACGCGTGTGACTGTGAAATGACCTGTCCACAAAATTGTACTTGCTACCACGACCCGTTATGGAACACTAACGTCGTTGATTGCTCCGGACAATCGTCGATGGAAATCCCACACAAGATACCAATGGATGCCACTGAAGTATTTTTAGATGGAAATAACATAAGAGAACTACAAAATCACGTTTTTATTGGACGACAAAAGATGCGGTCTCTTTATGTGAATAATAGCAACGTAGACAGTATTCAAAATAGAACTTTTGCTGGCCTTAATGCTTTAGAAATTCTTCACCTGGGAAACAATAAGTTACGAGAATTAAAAGGATATGAGTTTCACCAATTAAGTAATTTAAAAGAGTTGTTTTTACAAAACAACCTCATTAGTCATATCGCGAACATATCATTCTTGTCACTAAAATCTCTAGAAACTTTACGCTTAGACGGCAATAGATTAGTTGACTTCGGAGTATGGAGTTTCGCCGATAACTCGAATCTAAAAGCATTATCACTCGGCAATAATTTATGGTCATGCAAATGCCGTTATCTACAAGAATTAACAGCGTATTTAGCCGAAAACGCTCAAAAAATAATAGATATAACTGATGTGTGGTGTTGGAATGGAGACGCAAAGCCGCCACAGAAAAAAGAGCTTAATTTAAATGGAACAGCCTGCAGCGATTATTACGCCGATAATTCAGTCATCGGAAATATGTTGGTGTCAAACTATGTTCCCATGATGGTCTCAACTCTTACCGGTTTTATGTTAATTTTATTAGCTCTTGTGGTACTATTTCTTTTTAGAGATTCGTTACGAGTTTGGCTTTATACAAATTGTGGTATTCGAGTATTTTCTCTCTCCAATGGATACGAAGAAAACGAGAAATTATATGATGCATATGTTTGCTATAGTCCAAAGGACGAAGAATTGGTATTACAAATTTTTGCCAATGAACTAGAAAACGGAAATTCATCATATAATCTTTGCCTACATTATAGAGATATCCCGCATCATGGCGCACAATACATGCAATATGCTCCACCAGTCCTTGATTTTGCTGAAGCATCTAAACGGATTATATTAGTCTTGACACGAAATTTTATGCAAACAGAGTGGTCCCGCTTTGATTATCGAAAAGAATTCCATGAAGTTTTAAAAGGATATGTTTATAAGTTAGTTTTAATCGAAGACTATTCAGTAGTTCAAGAAGCGATGTGTGACGAAGAATTAAGACCCTATCTGAAAACTGGGTCAAGATTAAGATATGGTCAAAAAAATTTCATGGAGCGCCTTAAGTTTATGCTCCCAGACTCAACGCAGTCACACCATAAAAAAAGAAACTCATCTAATTGTAGAAAAAATATTAATACCTATACTTTAGACTCATCTGTCCCTAATGGAGGCAATAGAACTTTAAGTTATCCTGATAAGTCACCTGTATTGGGAAATAGCGGACAAGGCGCTAGTGCCCCCCCAGAGTATAGTACAGAAGTAAGGCAATCGCCTTCAACCATACGACAAATGCAAGGAGTCTCCTACGGTCCAGATGGTAGACCAATATCCGATCATATTTATTCCTCAATAGACTCTGATTACTCATCCTTAGAGCAAGGCATGGCACCAGGCAGACGAAGAGATATGCGGCAATGGCCACCCCCGCCACCCATTGTAGATACAGGTAGCGGTGGCGTACAAGCTTACCTAGTCTAGAAAGGGTTCCGACCCAATTCCAGTCATATTGTATATATGTAGATGTTAAATTAAAATGCTGTAAATATTGTAATTATTAGTTGTAAGTGCTATACCAAAACGTATGTAAGTAAACTTACTATTGCCTGTTCGTTATCCTGTGTATAGGTTTTGTATTAAAATTTTAAAGACTGCTGTAGCATTACTATTGTAAATAGCAAAGACAAGTGATCATACTATATAAATATCATGAATATGGCGTTATTTATACATTATAAAAATAAAGTGATGAAGATTTATAAAAAGGCATTTTAATGTGAATTATTCCTGTTAAAACTCTATCAAAACGAAATCTTAAACTTTAAAAAATTAAAAAGGTTACAAAATAATATAAAGGTGTAGAAAAATAATGAACTTTTAGAAATAAAAACAAGTAAATTGTTGTATCCTTCACAAATGTAATTATTAAGTTTGATACAAATGATACTAGCAATTAAACAATCAAATGGATACATTTAATCAAAGTATAATTATGATGACGATTGCTTTATCAAGTTACTAAAAACAAATGAACCAGTATTTAAAGTCGAAAATAATTTTATTATCCTTTTAAACACATTTGATTCAATTTTCCTAATTGAAATATAATACACGAATACAAATAGTTTTATTTGAGTATAAATCCTTATTAATTGAATGTTACAATATTTTAGAAACTTAGTAGTGTATTTAATTATAACATTGGTATTTATTAATACATTATATTATAAAACAAATTAATTAATGATTATTTTGGGCAGAAAACGTGTTTTTGGACTTCTAATTGCAATTATGTGAATAGTTGAATTAAAAATGTTTTGATACAAAATTTCGATCAAAAATAATAGTTTTTAGAAACGTTCGAAATAATTTAAATTAGAATAAAAAACAGATTTTATGATAGCATCTGGTATATTTTTATGTAATTCAACCATCAGTAAACAATAATATTAGTCATATTACATAAAATTTAAATAACCTTCCCAATTTTCAGACACAATTAATCATTATTTATTTTGCTTTCGGTGCTTTATTGTACTGTTCTGATTTTATACAATTTAGTCGTATGTTTTCTATTTAAATTTTAAATATTTTTTTTTATGTAACAGAAAGTAAATTCGCCGTCATCTTGTTTCTACGGTGCGTCTAAAAAGGTTAGCTTCAATGAGTTTTTTTGTTATCCGTAAACCGGACGCGGTATCCGCCATAGCACGTGATCAGCGTTAGCTTGCCGTCGGCTTAATACAAACTTGGTTCTCTCTTGAATACCAACATCCACAACTATAACTGACCACGACTTTACTCTACGAAATCTTATATTTATCTGAATGTGTTTCAGAAACACGTTACTTCCAGTATTAGAAATATATATTTTGTTCATACGTATTATTTTAATATTTCTATCCTTTTCGTAAAATATAAAAATAAATGAATTATCACAGTTAATCGCGTACTAGTAAGTTTTAAGATGGTGTAATTAAAATTTGTTCCTTAACCGTATGAACTGTTAAGACTTTAACAGTTAATATATATATATATCATGCACATTTTTATTATGATAATGGCTAACGTACAGACCAATATGTGATATCCTATTAAAGTGCTTGACACGTGTTAATTTCTACCGTTACAATATTTAAAATTCTGTCCATACAAATTTACATTATCATGACTCACTCGATATGGTTATTAAAAAAATAAAATTTGACTGGCAACGTTTTGTCAATATATGCAATATAATTGTCACACAATGTAAAGAAAACAAAATGGTTACTTGATAGATTAAAACAATTTTTTATGGAAATTAAAATTACTAGTGCATTGACTTTAAGGTTCACCAGTTTAATTTTAACTCGATTCATAACGTATCGAATACTATTTGAAAATAAGCAGGATTCAGTTTATTTAAACACAAGCCTTAGATACCCATTGTTCTTAGTCACTTGTAGAGAAATATTAGAAAAAAATGTATAGTATCTTGTTATGATTGTAACTTAATTCTTAAGTGCCCTGGTCTATAACTAAACATGTGTTCTCCGACACTCACAGATGCTACTTGATGTAAATCTTAGAAGTTAATTATAATAACAACTGATTTTCACTGACGAATAAATCAAATAATAGTTAGAAATAATATGAAATAGATGGATAGATCATAAAAATATGCTTTAAAATTACGAAGAACAACGTTATATAAATTTTAATATTAATTATGCAAATTTAAATGTAATTTTATACATTATTATTTCAATGCTTCGATATCGATACTGGATTAAAAAGGTTTATGTTATAATGCCGTTTTGTGTTGCCGGTCATTAATATTCTGTGACAGGCCGATCTCAAATGTTTGTTTTGTATTACGAGTGTTTTATGCAACAATATGTTTAGTTTATGTTTTATGATGTTATATATGACATATATATGGATGTTCTACAGTTTGTTACCTTTTAAATTATGTTTTATATTATGTTTTTTTTTTATTAGAATTATGAAAATTAGACTAAATTCTCTTAAAAAGTAAATAAAAGTAGGGAAAGTTGCGTTTGATACGCTACATTAAGAATTCACATGTAACTAAAATCATCACGTGAAAATTATGCATACTTTCATTTGAAATACTTTACACCATTCATTTAAAACTAAATCTGACACGCACGTAATGGTTTGTCTCAAAGCTTTCACTTAATGACACGGTCTAATAACATTTATTGATTGTTTCATACTTCCTAAATTATATCAATCATATAAACTAAGTATAAAGTATGTTATAACTAAAAAGCTTTCATCAAATAGCAATACTTTTATTATAGTACCACAAAACTTGATAAGGTACGACAAATCGTCACAGATCACGCTTCATTATAGGCAGAATTGTCGGATGTCAAGTATTGATACAGTGCATTCAATCGAGACGCGAACCAAAAAACTCTTAAAAGGTTCACCTTAAATTGGACAATCTGTAACTCTCTTAAAGTTAAACTGAGTGTTAAGGGCTCTTTTAATGTTACATGAAAATTACTTTGATGTCTGAAAAAAATGTGTAAATAGTACAAATCGGTGTAAATACGTTTTGTTGAACTTATTACTAAGTTTTAAAACAAAATACAGCAATTTATTGTATTAGTATGTATAAAAGTCTTATTATTTTACAAGTGTAAAATTTGATTTTATGAAGAAGTTTTTTATTTGTAATATATTTAAGTTCTAACATTATTAATTTATTTCTTCAATTTATTAAAATGAAACAAACTAAGTTCATTTTTCGTCTATTGCTTCGTTGATGATGTTTAAAAAAAATTATACAAAATAATTTTATAAGTAACATAAGATATCTACATTGTTTTGGTTTTTCCTTAGAATTGTCTTACTAAATTAAAACCTTATTAATTACCGAGTCCCTTATTATTTGCGTTTTTATTTTATGTCTGCCGTAATTTTTAAGCAAATTAAAATTTCTCATTGCCTTATTACGCTATTTTTGTTTATAGCATAACCGTTTGATTGTTACGTAAAAATTTATTCTTTTTTTGACCGCTTATAAAATACGATCTTACCCGGTCGTGTAGGATCGGGCAAGATCGTATTATTTGTGCATTGCCTAGAGGCAATATGAATGTTGAAATAGTTTATTATAACTACTGTTTGTTGTCAATTAGTGATAATCTAGTTAAAAATTATTATTAATATATAAAATTACTATCTCATTGACGAGTAATTAAATTGATTTTAAAGCATATTTTTCATTTGTTGCTCGTTTAAGTTCATTTGGAACAACTTGCTTACAACTTACATTGAATTAGTATTTTGTGTTTTTTATTTCATGTAATTTGAATATAGATAAGATTTCTGTGATGAAAATTTTCTTAATTAAAAAATATATATATTCTCATGAAAATAAAATCAGTTGTTTTTAAATGATTTAATTACAAGAGACTGATAATTCAATGGCTTTTTTCTAATCGCTTAGACGGTGCAGATAGTTGCAGTATTGTGTCACATTTGTAGCGCTTATTCTGTAACAAATTAAGATTAAACTCTTTTAATTTATGGTTCGGGTGTATAAAATACTTCATATATGTAACTAGACCGTTTTACACTGATAAAATTATGAAAGAAGTACAAATTTTACACAAACAAAAATATGACACAAAAACCTTTTTTATTCATTACAATAAATTCCAATAACTTCATTTAAAATGTATAAATTCAGGCAAACAAAGCATGAATTTTTGTTATAATTAAATCAACCTTTGACTTTCATCGATTAATATGATCAGTTTACGTAGAGCGACACAAAAGAACTTATGAACCGTGAACACGTTTGATTAACAATCCGTTTAACCTACACGGTTCTAAATCAACTATGGTATATATATTTTTTTGCCTTGTCGACGACTAAGTAAAACAATTGACCATAAAATCCGTCGTACGTGTCCCTCAAAAAAGAGAAAGCCTTTAGTCCATTCTAATGTTCCGTTTCTAAGAACATTACGTCTTATTTAAGATACTACAAAAAAGTAAATAGCTCGCGCCGTAAAAGCATAAGGCGAAATGGGCCATAAAGGCCATAGCCGGCTGATCTAAACAAAAGTCATATAATATAGCTACCGGGGGTTAAAATATTTGGGACGTTGTAAACGTTTTTAAGTTTATTGCGACATTGTTACGATTTTTTTCTTATCCAATGAGTTTTGACAGCGAGATAATGGTAATTCTAGCTTCTGTTTTATCATAATAAGAAGGACAGTAGCCTGTATTGTTAAGGAACTTATTGTAATTTTATACTTGTTTTGCATTATATTCTCTTGTGTACGTTTTAAGACACTGCAGAAACAAATTCATAGTAAATTCTTTTAGTTCTTTGTTTAGAGATATTTAATTTAGATATTTGTAAATAATGCTCGTTTTTGCTAAATTATTTATTTAAATTTGGAAAAGAAATTGTGTATGAAGGACTTAATTACTAGATTTATAATTTATATTAAACGAAAGAATCTTAATAAATCTTGTCATAATACTTTTAAAAGATCTTCTAAAAATATATCTTCTATAAATATTTTTAATAACGTCTATTATTCGCAATCATAAATAATAAATACAATATCTCACTGCTATTAAACAACGTCAACAGCTACTCTTTTTTTACTTACATCCTAACATTAAAGATGCCGCCACAGAGTCGGCAAAAAACTAAAGAAGGGTTGTTTTAATCAGTTTTTTTGTATTAGCCGGTGCATTTCACATACGGAATCGACAGACCAGAACCAATTCCACAGAAGCATTCAAATACAGAGTTTTACTGCGCAGTAGCGAACTTCGTGACATCCTGTTTATGCTGCATCTCTACCACGCTTCAATGGGAGCTGTCACCATCAAATAAAACTAATTTAAGCATTGTCTCTTCCCTCCATTGTCTATAATTATGTGCTTACACTACATCATTAAAGAGAGAACTTATCTCAAGACACATGTTTCTATTCATAGCTAGTTTATTTGAAAAGTTTGAAGCAATTGTGTCCCAGATATGTCGTAAATCATTGAAGCAGTGTTGCTTGCTACCAAAGTTGGGACATTTGTTTTATGATTCTTTTGTTTAAAACTTTTATTGGCTCGGCCGTTTCGAAAACTAATTTATTCAGGGGCCGAAAGGCCTTGGAACTTGCTCCTACTTACTAAAGGACGAGTTGGTTTAGTGTTCAATTCACTTCTTATTTTACGATATTTTCTGTTTTCTAAGAAAATCTGTTTGTGATCGTTTACCAATAGCTTAAATAGACTACTGGCTTAAATTAAAAAAGTACTTGGTTTTTTTATCGTTAGATACTTTGAATAAATGAGTTGAAAAAAAAAGAAACAATTTACTAGAATTACTCTTTTACTTAAGTATAGTTGACTTAAAATAACTTTTTTATTCCTTTTTTTTAAATAAAAGATTTTTTTTCCATTTTCAGTCCTACGACTAAACTATTTTTGAATTCAATTTTATAATACATCGTAAGAACTTTAAATATTCCAATATTTCGCTTCTGAAATTTTGAGAGCTGTGGAGCAAATTACCTTTGAAGTGAAACCATCAATATGTGTAATATGTTGCTGATGGCTGGCTACTACAAATGATTGAGGCTTCCGTTTAGACGATTAGATTTGATTTAGTGCGTCCGATCCTTAGGAATCCGTTCACGTTTTGTTTGTTTTCAATATTATGTTAATGGTTTAAGTTGTTATTATATGAAGCTTATTGAAAATCATTATCACAAAGAGGATCATTAAAGGGGTATTTATTATATTTAAATATTTTTTATTTGTATTGTAATACAATACAATTGTATTATAATGTCTTCTGAAATTTTTAAGTTTCAGACTTTTATTTAATTTCCTTAATTTTATTTCGTATACAAGGTCGTGATTGAGCCTATACACTGTGAACTTATATAACTTTAAGTTGGCGGTGTGATTAATATTCTATTCTGTTAAGGATAGAAATAGAAATAATTTTAATTGCATATGATTTATTATGATCGACAACTTTATAATTTAAATACTATCAAACAGTCAAAATTAGTAAACAATTTAAAGCTATTTGTATAGAGAGAATAGATAATAAGTTTTTTTTGTGAATATACCTGAATGACAAATGAACTTAATGAACCGTAAATTTATATACTTAACATAATAAATTAAATTTAAAAGCGAATGTTACTGTAATGAATATGAGTAAAAATTAACTACATATAATTTAATTTACAATGAGTATTTATTGAAAATGTAGTTATAATATAGGAGGCTTTTTAAAGGTAATGTTACGATAAATATTTAACAAAAACAATTGAAATGAAATCATGATAAGTTATAGATTAGAGGACAATAAATTTTGGAATTCAGGTAGTACTTTTCCAAAAATTATATGAAGGGTCATATTAATTTATAGCTGCTGTATACGGTTTAAGTACCACGTTGTTTCGAAAAATAATATTTATATTATATTAATACTACAATCAATCATCGGACGATTCAACTGATTTATGTTTAAAAATACACCTAAGCCTTTATCGATCATCGTTTAGTGTGACCCTAGAATGGTTATTTAATGTGAAAAAATTATAAGACTTATTCTTATATTATAACCGTCTTAATTACCGGTTCACTATGATTTATTTTAAAACGTTGGAATAATTTTTGAGTCGGTCAAATGACGTATGACCGTTGGGAAACAGGTTGGTTAGCCGGCGGCGTAATGTTGAAGTGAAGTAGAAGGAATGCGTAGCCATCTTTACAATTTAATTGTTTGAAGTTGTGTTTCAAATGTAATTTAAATGTTTTTATGGCATATCAATAAGGGTTTGAACAGTAATTACAGCGAGATTTTAAAAGTAAGTGAGAAATAATTATGTAAGTTTTGTTAAAAGTATAAATTATTATTTGGTTGAATCTACATCTAATTCAAAGATGCACTGTTTTTAATAAAAATAAATATATTATTATATTCATTGTGCACCAATTGCTATACAACGGTGCCTCCTATGTTATAAATTCTAATTACATATTCAACAAAATCCTCAACCAGCGTAGTACCTACATCTATTCAATTTATCAAATTGTATGCGCGGGCGCATGCAACTTACCACAGAGTTATAAATAATATTATAATGACAAGAAATTATCTCGCTTCGATCCCCTTGCATGCTATTCCAGCAACAGCCTTAGGACCTATTTATTAATACAACTGGATTGTTAATTGAAGTTTTAATGTATTGAAATTACAGCTCGATGAGTTAATTATATGATATCTACAGCTTTTATTTAAATTTTATCCTGAGCTCTTAATGTTACTACTACTTAACATGCAAATAAAATAAAATAATTATACAAGTAGCAAAAGTATTTCTATCGTTGGTGATGCACATTATTTTGTGGTACTTAATTAGTGACAATTTAAAACTCTGTCATAACACTTAGTATTAAAACAGTATTTTGTATTTAATTATAGTAAAAACTTTATACCATACAGTGTAAGTGTTTAAAAATATTAAACAATATATAACAGAAACAACGACTCCTTAATATATTAAAAGAAACCGGGTGGTCAATAAATACCGACAAAATAAAACATCAATATCGAACATGTTTGTACAATTACCGATTGTTCGCTTCTTAACACAGCTCAACTTACAAACTATGACGTCACACCGCACAAGTGGATTACATTATTTATTGTAGAAGCTTAAACAATGTACCGGAGGAGTGCATGCCGTTAATTACACCGGCACACAAAAAAAAAAAAAGTTGTCTGCGCATTTGACGAGACCCATATATTTTTATGTATTTTGACCCGCTGAATCCGAATATGAGGTCCATTTTACCCCTACACGTCCAAAATTTGAGAAAACTTCAAAAAACCGTAAAAAATGACAAAAATCAGCGTTTCTGGTGATATAAAATTTTTTTTTGTGCTGAACTAAGTATGATTTTCATATTTTTCAATCTTCTCAATACTTACACAAAGTTTATTCAGACCATTAGCAGTTTTAAGTATAGAAAAATCGCACAAAACTCTCAAAAATTGCAAAAAATGCGATTTTAATCAAAAAAAAAAAATTGTTTCTCTAATTCAAGTACGATTTATATGTATTTTGATATCTTGAAATCACATTTAAATTTTTTTGGTTCATTATTCCTTTTAAACTTGAAAAGATAAAAAAATTGTAAAAAAATTGTCATTGTACATAAAAAAAATTGACTGAACACGATTTGATGCCTGAAATAAAATCTTTACAATGAAGAAGTGTTGAACATTTCAAAATCTGTTAAAAACACAATACATAGAAAGATTGGGGAAAATGATTTCCCAGAACTCTAAACTTTTCTTCGTTTATATCGTACTCTCTTATCCTCAAATGATCTACGCAGTGGATTCCTCTTCCGTTTTCGACTATCTTCAGGTACATCTCTTTTTAACATCCAGCAAAAATCTGCCATCATGTTAACATTCCAATTCCTTTGGTATCTACTCTCCATTTCACTTATGTCTTGGTGGAATCTTTAAAGACTAGATCGCTTGTGCCTGTGACCAGGGCACCTCCACGTGGTGACGGTGGACAACCGAACTATCTGACAGAGTCCCTGGGTTAACGGCGTGTGTGCCGTCATGGCAGGTACAAGTGATAAGTACTTTACGATGCAGGGATTCGGAACCCCAGTATCATTTTTTACGGTTGTTGTCGTCATTTTTTACGGTTTTTTGAAGTTTTCTCAAATTTTGGACGTGTAGGGGTAAAATGGACCTCATATTCGGATTCAGCGGGTCAAAATACATAAAAATATATGGGTCTCGTCAAATGCGCAGACAACTTTTTTTTTTTGTGTGCCGGTGTTATAATCAAACATGACGCACTATCATGTTTTCGAGTCTGATATGAAAACCAGCTTAGTATTGCGTAGTTATGGAGATCGTACGCGTGGGTAAAAGTCCACAAGAGCCAATAAAAATCAATGGACTGAAAAAATGGGACTCCAGTCGCGTTAACATAGTTGGGACGTTATCCACTTACTTTTGTCATCCCAAATATCGACATTATGATACTGTCTTTATAATAAACCATACAATTAAATGTTATTATGGGTTATTGAGTCTCGTAAGTTAATTTTGGTCTTGGATCAATAGTTTGGTAATGAAACTAGAATTCATTTAACTCTTTGCATGTAAAAAACATAAAAAAAATTAAGCTATGTTACATAGATATCTAGTAAAATATATTATGGCTTATCTACACACCATTGCCTTAATTTCGCTTAGTATCAACATTGCATTGTTTTTATTACGTAGGTAGCCTCCGAGCGATAAAACAAATTCAATTTGTTTTAAGTTACAAAGATAATAGAATTGCTTGGATAGAATGTAAAATGGTCGGTAAATTCGAAACTATCACACAATAGGATATAAACCTTACACAGAACCTATTGTTTTATTTATTGGCGAGCAATGAACAAACTGGTGTCAAAGATTTACATTCATTTAATGCTTGGGTTTAAGGTTTAATGTTAAGCGACGTTTGAATTTACATGGAGCTAGATTGCTGATCTCAGATTGTCGTTTATAGTATTCACATACGAGTATGTAAGTTCGAAACGTCGGAAGCAATGCGTAGTTAAAACAGATTTACCTACAAGTACTTTTACATATTTAATTCCTATTAAAAAAACTTTGACATGATTGAAATTTTGTGTCACAGTGTGAAATGCACTTTATTTCAAATATATACATATATAATATGCTTATGAATAGAAGCAGTTCTTATTGTATATTTAACACTTCACAAAACGCGACAGCAAATTGAACAGAAATAGCCGACCATAATAATCTATAGAATCGTGATCCTGACAACGTAAATGGAAATGGTTGCTTGGTGGAACAGAACAACCTTTTATGAGAAAAGGAATGTCTCTTAAATAATTTTGCGATCGAATTGAGATTGCACTCAATCGAGTTTCCGATATGGACAACTTGAAACTTATGTCTTTGTGTGAGAATGCCCTTATGTTTAGATACTCCTTGTTGAATTGCTTGAAGGTGATAAACACAAAAACAATGTTATAGACATTTAACTTCTCATTAACTTAACAATTACTTAATGTTTTCAGTAATTACTTCAGCAAGCTTAATTTCTTTGATTAAATTCGTTCAAAAAATTTATAAATTACAAGTTACTGAAATCCACAGGCATTGAAGTTAAAAAATCCAAAACATCTTTCAGGATATCGTTATAGTTATAAAATATATAAAAAAGCATATTAAATAGAAGCTTATGATAAAATTTTTGAATTTAGCTTATGTGGAGTGTTATTATGAAGAAAATAATTTAGTTTAAACTTCAAATGCTCTGCGTCTTAGTAGTTTCCAGCTAGTGTCTCTTTAGTAATCCGTTATGATGCAGGCTGCAATTTGCGAACGGTCACCAGCTATAACGGTGCAAAAATACCGTATATGAGGGAAATGGAGGCATGTTTTATGAATATTGACTCACATTAGACTGGAATGTCTTATTTATAGAATTTGACGAGTTATTCGATTTCACAAAGCTGTTTCTTAATTAGAATGATTAATTTAGAAGTTATTTGCAAGGTTATATATTAAAAAAATATATTTGTTTAATTTTTTATGAGTAAATAAAGTAATATTTCCATTTCATCTCAAACCACTACAATTTTTTTTAATATTCATTAAAATTTTTGGTGGTCTGTCTGTTTGTACAAAATAATCGTTGAAATGGATTGGTTCTTATTTAACATTAACTTTCAATTAAATATTAGTAACCAATCCTTTGTTTTACAAAACTATACAGTATACTAATATATAACAGTGACATACTTGAAACAGATTTAATATTTGTTCACATTTCATTATTCAGTCATAGAATCCGGGCGCACTTGTAAAGTTGTGACTAGCGAATAGTATTTGCAAACAGTTTTGCCTGCTCTTGAATTTTGATGAATATTTGATTCTATCATTGTCACTTGTGTGGCCAGTCTATGCTAGAAGTTATACCAGTGAAATGGTAATATGATATAGCCAAATGTGATAGAATTTGATTATGTTGACAATCAATTGCTAGAAGACAAATAAGCAAATTGACACCGTACATAAATGAAAATAGGATGTCAAAACATTAGGCAAGTTAAAATTTCAATGAATAGTAACTGCGTATGCAGCTAATATTTTTAAATTGTTTGAAGGTTTAATTATTGTAATTAATGTGATTTAAATCGAATGTATGATGCAACAAATACGGATCTGTAGGATATTTAAAGAGGCCTTCAAAATTAAGCGTCCAATTTACGTAAGTTGTGGCTTGAATGGCAAAGAGCAAATTAAACAAAGTGGCGGTGTTTGGACACTTAGAGTAGCACACAAGTAAATTTTATTCAACAGTAGTATAATATTTTGTTTGTATTTAAAATTAAAGATACTTTTCCAATTAACTTTGTACACATTTCTCTCTCGCGGTAGTTACTTATATTTTATAAATAAAATGAACATTTTAAAATAGTTAATAATTTTGAATTTTATGAATAGATTCCACTTAAGGGAAATTAGTTCCATGTTTTCTGATAAGGTTCTTAATGTAAAATAATTATTGGATTATTCATAAATGACGAGAAAAAGCACTCTTATCTATCATGCCTAAGGGTAAGCTACTTCAGTTGATTGCAAATATAGTTCAATGTAATCGTAATAGTCTATTCTATAATGCCTCTATTAAGTATCTGGTCTAGATTACAAGGTTTTAAGATATAACAGGGTTCCAACAGTTTATACATAAAACATGAGTAAAATAGTATTTTTGTAATTTTAGAAAGTTCATATCAACTGATAGTAAAATTATGGATTATATGCATAAAGTTTAATTTCTATTAAGATAACATCTTTATTATGATCCATGTTTTCCATTTTTATTAAGATATTAATATTATAAACTAACACTTTGAGTACAATGATCTTCGACGAGTAAACAAAAATCTCTTAACAACTATTCCTTTAACTGTGGATAGATAAAACATTAATTCACAAATTCAACTTTTACAAGAGAACGATAAGCATATTTAGTAGTCAACATTGTTCCGATTCTCACGCCTGTATTCTATTAGGTTAAAAGTTTTAAGTGAGATAAGGAGACATTGTTTTAATGAATGCACATTGACATAACATTTCTTTAGAAACAATTCGGACATTTAACATGGGATCTTCCGAAAGACCGCATTCTGTTGAGAGGGTGGAAAACTAACATGGCTAGTCAATATATTATTTTTCTCTTATAATATTATGCAAATATGAAAGTTTTTAATCTTAAAAGTATTTGTTGTGAGTGCTAACATTAGTGACATCGAAGGGTGTTGGTATATTTGTTGCTCTGTTACATGTCTTAATATATTATTTAAAATTAAAACGGCGTATGGAGTACAGAACAGACTGAAAAGATTTTTGTGTGTCCAGTAACTATTTAAAAATAGATCCATATTTAATTTATATTATAAAGTAGTATTTGTAAAAAGAAAAATAATTCCTTACTTCGTCTTACTTTTTTTTACTAATTGTTGTTTATCTACCATTCTGAAAAATATAATTAAGAAATTAAAAGTAACAGATCTTTTGAAATAGAGATTTCATTGCCTATTCTTCAAATTAAAAAAATATATATTTTTATAAGTATATTGTTTAATTTCATCGTGGCATTCAAGTTCTGAGGCAAATTAGTGTGAAATAGGTAGTCCACAATAAAATTAAGCTAATAAAATATTTGAAGTGAAATAAGTAGATGGCCATTGTTTCAAAGTAATATTATGTAAAACATTTTAAAACTTCAACAACAAAGAGCTTAGTTTATTTTTCGTAAGACTGAATTCCATTTAGAGAGAAGTTTTTATTAATAATAAAAACATAGGAATTGTAATCTCAGTAGCTGGGTGGCGTGCGCGCGGCACGAGCGTTCTCTCGGCCCGCCTCTTTCACAGTACACCATAGATTATTATGCAGACGATTAACTGTTCGCTTATTTGGAATATTTGTGTATTACTTATATGTATTATTTAGAAAGAAATTAATAAATATATTGAAATAAATAAAAAAGTGTTGAAAAGTCAAAGAAGATATAGAAATGGAATTAGTTATTAATATTAATATTGAGGGTTTCATACTGAAACAGTTTCTATAAATAAAAAAAACTAACGTCTGTTATTTTGGTGTTAATGAACTGCGATTCTGTGCTTCAACACTTCACGGAGGCCACCCTCTACCAATGCGCGGACGCAGAGTAGTTCGTCTACATAATTACTCAGAGCTCATTGGTGACTATTAACCTCGTGATAATTCATGAGGCCGGCGTGTTTAATTAATAACGTATCATGTGGGCTGTCAGATAAGACATAATGAAACTTGTTGGTTTTTGTTTGTAAATATTAAAACAAGACTTTTCTGAGGAAGTCTCTCATATATAGTAAATAGATTACATGAAAAAAATTATTTATTGTATATTATAATATTTTTATCCTTTTGGAATTTGATTTGGATATCTACGTGAGCTCTCTAAATTTTATATTTTTAATTATATAATAACTGGGCAATGATAAACCAGTTATTCAAATAGGTTTCAGAGCACGTGCTTGTAAATGTCAAATAAAATAAGCTGTATTGCAGTCAATCAAAAAGTTGCAGTAATATTATTGATTCCACCTTTATAAAGTTTATTAATAGCAAGAGCAGCTAATCTTTTGCAAGTGTAACAAACGCTCAATTAAAAGCAATTGTAGAAAGAGTCATATCAATAGAGGTCTCACATTAAATATTTCTTCAATTCTAAATGCATAAAGAATAATAAAGTATAAAGTTTCATCAAGTTAAATTGACCAATAGAAGTAGTTTTTATAGCATTCTTATAAGCTATAGCTTTATCTCATTAAGATAAAACTGAGACATTTAAATCAGACGTGGTTAAGATTCATTGATTTACTTGTTAAATGTTTTGTGTATGTTAACGTACAGAATGTCTGTTCACTGGCACAGTATTGTATATCGCTATTGAAGTGGTTGGAACAGATTATTCAGTACCTTATTTAAAGTTGTATAGGGACTGCAATTGCTTGCAATCTCTATAAGAGATGGCATTGAATATTTTGCTCATTGTACCGGAATATTTGATGAGTACACAAGTATAAAACCTAAGCACACATAATATTAATTCTTCACGGGAAATGAGATGAAACGTAAGTCAACATAAAACAAATTGACTTTATGCAGTTCAAGAAAGTGGTTAAAACGACTTTAAACTTTATTGACTGGAATTATTGTTTAAATTATATAAACGAATTCTATGTATGGCCTTCGAGAGGTATGAAAGACTTTGTTTTGATAACTAAAATATTTTTTGTTTTGAATTCGGTGAGAACTCTTTTTTGAAGGATTGGTTGTTTATTTGTAGTTTACTGAATTAATTTTTTCTATACAACACTATAACTGGCCATATAGTTCAAACAAGCAAAAAATTCAATTTAGTTATGATTTTCTAAGATTAATGACACTACTAAATTGCATATCGTTTGTTTGTTTGTCTTGGCAACCTCTGCTCAGTAGAAAGTTTTTGACGAAGTACTGTTTTAAATGACAACTGATGTTGAAGATATAAGTTTGTAAGAATACATATCTTGGACATCTACATATCATCGTCGCGAGTATGGTCAGTGCCTTTGTCGGCATCAAGACAGCATAGGTTGTAATTAGATAACGAACCGCCTACAATGGGCTTTTTTCTTTGAGAACCCACGCGCTGTTCTTGTTCTGCGTGTAAAAACGATTGAATTTTAAAACTATAAAAGATTTTTATACCATTTCTCATAGTTTATTGTTTTTATAAAAGAGAAAAAATGAGCAAAATAAATGTACTCTACTTATATTATTCATTATTAACGTTACGTTAATTTCTAACAAATAATTGAGAGAGAAGAAAAAATGAAAATCTACAAAATATAACAAATGACAAAGTATATTTACATTTCATATTAAACCTCCTTTCGTTAAATCCAATATGAAAACATGGATGAATTTGTTTTTGTGTGGCTTCCTTCATCCCAAATCAAAATTATACAGGTTTAATTAAATCGACATTAATCCGGGACTATTCGGGATAGAAGTCGCTTTCCGTCATTATGTCGTTACCGTAAGTTTTTGGAACTTGAGTAGAATTCTATCGGAATTTGTTGGATTAGTGTCAGGGTTGTCAAACCTGATTTTTTATAGGAAATTGTGGTCGGCTCTTTTTAAATGACGACCCATTTAAATTATAGTGTCTGTTCTTAAATTGTTCTTTTAATTTTGACCCGACTAAATTGTTTCTTGTTTATTGATTTAAATTTAAATTACATTTGGTACTTTGAATCAAAAATTCTTTATTTGTGACTACATTTTCAATTAATAAATATATTATTTTAAGCTAATAACATTTACTTGTTGTAAACGTAAGCAGACTTAAACACTGTAAATAACAATTCATAGAAGTTTAAATATTGCAGTTGTAAAAAAAATAATTAAATTATTTTTGTAGCATGAGAACATACTGCTAAAAAAAACTACACAATAACAGTACCTTCTATAATTCAAGTTACAAAGGTTAAAAATATAATGCCTAATACCCAAACTAAGCTTGTATTTATTATAATACGTGTCACAATAAATGTATTAAATTTTTGAAGGGCTTTTATAACAATATTTTAACATAACAATAAAGTGAATTAATTTACATTCCCAACCGTTCGTATCTGCATATCTCGAGCAAACACTAATCTGTTTTTAATCGTTAGAATAACAATCTTATCTTGAGAAATTTTGTTTATTTAAAAAAAGTTAAATGTAGCTTAGGAGAAGTCATTAGCAAACATTGAACAGGTAAAGTCGAATATATTGGAACTCGGCGAATTAGGATCATTATTATAATTACAGAGCAAACACACTTTCGGCGCCAATGTTAAAATTATACGCTATAGTTTTTAATTTATTATTGAATTATTTACGTCCTCTACCTGCGACTAAAGGGAACTTGATTTTATTTCCGTTTCTAAATACACCTTCAAGATTGTTTAATTAGCCGTAATTTGAAACAGTCGTAAAGCACGGCCATGAAATTATATAGCCGATATAATAGCTAAGTTTAAAGTTGGTATGCTTCTTATTAATAAAGATTACACATATTTTAATAACACCTATAATTAAAATTTAAAAACGTAATTTAAACAAATATAATAGGAGAAGTTACCCATAGTATATAGTGTAACTCCTAATATAGTGTAACACTATGAAATTAAATTTTATAACTGTATTATCTGTGTTTGGTTACAGGATGCTTTATTTTATGGATAAAGTCATGAGAGCCGCAACAAGAAACATATTAATTATTTAATATAGATAAATGTAACTCCTGTTTTGGATTAAAAATTTAATAAGCTATTACTCTCATATTAACTGTAACTGTTATCCTTATTAGTCATAAGCAATGTCTTAAAGAAATGTAAACTGCAAAATCAGTTTCAATAAAGGTTTGTATTTCTGAATGAAATGCAGACGTCTTTTTACAGCTAAATAGAGGGAGAATAAAGGGTGCAAATATGATTACCTTATTTAGATGAATAGGAAGAAAACAAGTTGCAATAGCCTGAGAAAATCATAAGCCTGTTGGAATTGCACATCGAGATTCTTAAAATTAATGAGATAGCCGTGGTTCAATAAGTGTCTACGCTGCAGCGCTTTATTAGCTATCTCATTGGTTTTGTATGAAATTGAAAGAGACAGCGGCTGCTATTAGATAGGAAATGGGATAGTAAAGGATTACTAAGCTCGACATAATAAAAAGTTTGACGCTACACGCACTCCAATATGCTATTACTCACACACTCGTACATTGTGGGATTACCTCCGACAACCCGTTTCCTGTTACCTGCTCCAGAGCAAAAAGTGGCTCAACTAATTAGAATTAATTTCACATTTTTCATCGAGGCTCGGAGCCCACAGGTTATTGAGTTAAAAATAGGTATACGACATTAGAATACATATTTTGAAACATTTAAATTATCAATATTTTGATAAGTAAAATGTAATATACTTAATACAGAAAACTTTAACACTATTTCAGTTAAATTATTATTATTAGATTCATTTTTATTCTTTTATAAATAGCGAAAAGTATGTTCTCTTTAAAATCAAAATCAGTGAACCGTTTTGAAGTCTTTATTTTCTATATAGTGAACGTCTGTAACGAATCCACAGTAGACGCAATCTACAGACTTAAAACAAACAATTACTTTGGTTTATTTGAAAACAAGCAAAAAGTGGAGCAATCAAATTGCTGCTACTGGGACAAAAACCGCTACACTCAACGTTACGGATCATGTGTAATACGGAAGCTGGGACCAGTTAGTTATTCGATATTTGAAGATTTTATGGGCTATTTAGTGAATTTTGTTAATAAATGTTATTTTTTTTAAATATACTTTAATATTTATTCTATTAAAACTAATTTCTTTTGTCTTTAAAATAGGCCTATGATTTGTTTTAGTGATACGGTATTATTTAAAAATTATTATCAGTTAAATTGAAATACATAATGTATATATACCCAAAGGAAAAAATTATATGCGAATATTTAAAATTTTGTTCACACCGCATTTGAGCTTTAATAATAAAAACAGCGTGAATAATGCAACGCAAGGTGTCGAACTATGAAGAAAAGATTTTAAAAATTTCATTGATAACGCATAGATATTTATGATAAATAAAGAGATTAGATTCGCTCGAAGCAGCTGCGTTAAGGAGCGAAATGAATCGTACGATTTGATACGCGCCTCCATCAAATAATCTTTGTCAAAAGGCAAGCTAATAAAGTTTAGCAGATGTGATTTTCTAAACAAGACGCTAACAAATGGGAGCTGGTTGGTACTATCGTAAGGAATCACCGTTGATCGTGGACGGCAATTTTCTCTTTTATCAAAAAGATTAATGTTCGCTTCATAAACACAGCTATCGGAAGAGTAATTTTCCAGACGCTAGATTTCTACATAAATATGGTCTTACAATAATATTGCATTATTTTAGATATGAATATTTCATACGGATATTATAATTTTTCCTCCTTTATGCAACTAGAATGGAAGTTTTCAAGTTTCGAACCTGCATAAACTAGCAAGTAAAAAAACAAATACCCCAACAAAGAACACATTAATTTAAATTATGCCATGATGTTAGCAAAAATTTGTAATTCAAACAGATATTCTCTCATTGGTATGGGAATTATTTAGCAACGCAGATTTTGTAAAAACTACAGTCCATTTAGTTTGTGTTATCTCCACACGATCACAAATTTTTTAAACTATGTTTTAAAAGCCATGCGTCGGATTCTTCGAGTCTACATTTGATTTGGACAAAGAAACTGACCTGCGTCATTAAAGTCTATTGTAGCGAATTTTAAAATTTCGAAAAGCGAATTCGTCAATCGTAAAACAATTCGATACGCGTTTGAATTTGTTGTTCGGGCTGACTTCAATTCAATTTCTTCTTCCAAACCGTTCGCGTGAATTGGGTCGCATAAACGGGCCCGCCCTTTTGGGACCAAAACGTTATTTTTTTTCACACAGATTGCGCGTTCTTTGATGTTCAGAATGTGTGCGTTAAGTATTTCCTACGCTTTATGATGTTTCTGTGTGTGTTATATGTTCAGAATTTTATAAAATACTCCCAGCGGGATGTAAAAGTAAAGTGAATCAAGAGTTTTTAAAATAATTTTATATTTATTTCCTTGTCTTTAATATATTTTTTAAGATTCTTATAAAAGTGTACATAACGAATGAAGATCCTAAACCTCGATATTAGTCAAAATAGATCTCATTAAAACGATTCCGTTGGTGTGTATAAAATTCTTCCAATATTAGTCTTTGAATCAAACATGGTTATTAAATATATTACACTATTTTTTGGTCTCATAGCTGCCACTTATATATGAATGTAAATATTTATATATGCGTGTGTAAATTACCGTCGCTATAAGTAAATAGTGACATAGGATGTAAAAAGTCCCGAGAAAGCCATACAGTTGAGATGGAAGCTCTTCATAAAAACTAGTTCAGTAATTATTAAAAATCTTAATGGTGATATAGGATCAAATATAAACACAGCAAGTATTGTTATTTTAAGAAAGAACTGGTTAAAAATAAGATAAAAACAATATGATGTGTGTACACTATAAATACACATGAATCTAAGATCCCACTACTCCAACATATGTTTACATGCGCATTTATAAAAAAACAATAATGAAGTCCATAGTACTTGACGACGAGAAGTCAAGACTACGAACGAGTTTCTTCCTAGACACGTTTGTGCTCTCACAACGAATTAGGACCGACGCCTTCAAATTTGGCACAAAGCTGTTTGCTTTAGTTTCGGAACTTAGTTTAACTTAAGTTCTAGCGGAATGTAAATGCAGTTTTGTAATACAATCTCGTCTATTCAAGAAGTTTGCTCCGTTAGCTCCTAAATGGTTTTGATGGGCCAATGATCGCAAGTGGATGAAATGCATATTGTTTACAGGATTAATAGAAAAATTAATTTAACTTTATGTTTCTGATAACAGACAAAAATTTTGAAGTTATAATAAATTATTCAAGGTACATCATATATTTTAATTATAAACGAGACTAGAACGGAACTTCAAATGGGTCCCAACGAACTGTGGGGTCGAATAATAATTCATTATATTTAGTAAATGGTCACTATTGGATACCAAAATATGTACCTTTGTTGCGCGTGAGGTCCACCTTTCGGCTCAGGTGACATTACGGCGTTACTAATTTGGATACAGAACCCATAAGGTCTATTGAAATATTTTAAAGAAATCTATAAAAATGAACAATAAACATGAAACTCGATTTGATTCGCTTGTACCTACTCTAAAGATAGATTACTATTTTTATGTATAATTTTGTTTTTCAAAATTTTAGAATCTTGCTAAACTAGTAATATTATTTATGAACTCTGCAGTTTAATTAAAAACACTGATAAAGGAAAGTTTTATAGTTATGGTTAGGTACCTTTGTAGTTGTTTTTATTCTGTTGTCTCACATACCTTCCTACCAAGAGTTAAACTAAAGTACACACGAGTTCTTTTGATATTGTTATAGAAATAGTTATAAATATTTATGAAACAGATACATTTTGTGAATGTGTTTTCTTTTAAGTCTTATATGCGAATAGTATTTATTAAAAATAAGAACAGTTGTATAAAAAAGCAGCGATCAAATTTAAAATCAAGTGTGAAAATCTTTAGTTTCTTCGATACACTGTAACTGACAGCTCACACGCTGCGCGCTAATTTTTCGCCTCCACGAACGAAAAGCGTACCAGAATCATTCACTCACAAAGGATGCACCGTTACAAATGTCAAAAGCGTTAAAATTAATGACGACAACCTTTTATTTGGCTCTATTGTCTTGAAAAACTCTGCTTTGTCTATTATATACTCCATAATGTCAGTGTTTAGCGTCAAATCTTTTGTAACGATACCGAAAAGGAATCAGTGAATAGAGCGCGTGGCGCGTGACATACGCGATTTTCCCAGTTTGAAATAAATTGAAAACAACAGTCCGTTTTAGTCCAGAACAATTTTAAACAGCAAGAAACTATTGTTAAATTATTTATAATTTCAAAAGATAATATGTTTTATTTACTGTGTCGCACGAACAATGACAATATTGTAGAATTTTTTCAATGTAAATATTGTATTTTGAAAGTAATTAAAAAAGGAAGTTAGATAATTACAAAAGGTTTGGTTCAATGTCTTAAGTAGACGAGTAATTATATACGTTTGTTTCTTATTACTACAAATTAAGTAATTTACTTAAAATAGTTTAAAACCACAAATTTGTTTTTAAAAATTTGTAAATTCTAAGCTGTCGTGATACTAAGAATTCATTTAAAAGCCGTTAAATATTAAATCACTTTTATAGTACAGCATAGGCGGTATACTTGTAAGTAATAAATAACGCCAACCTGATAGGTGCAGGTTAAGCAATGGAAATGTAAATTAAATATATTACATTAAAAACAGGTTGCTAAGGAAGTGCGGGCTTTGAATACGAAGCATCATGCGCAATAATATTCGCAATGAATTTCCTATTTAATTAAAATAATTTATACTTACTTTTTTAACGTTCAATTGATATTCTAATTAGATTATTTCTAGATAATTCTTTTTTTATTATTCTAGATAATTAAACTATTTCCAGATTACCAATTCTAAACTTTAATTTTTCTATTAAATATAAAGGTTTATTTATTGAAAACCTATCTTAGACAACTATATCTGTTGAATGTGTAATAACATTGTGTATAGTATTTCTATATAATAAATCAAGAGTTTAAATGAGAATTCATAACCTCCTGCCTTATGGTTAAAAAAGTCCTATCTGATAAAATTTATAGTAACATTTTTTATATCTGGATCTATTATCTTATTAGTATGCAGCCATGAACCAACCAAGCGATTAAAATAACAATAAGAATGAATAATAGCATTTTATTTTAAATAATATTTAATTTTCTGTGAAAAAAAAAACCAAGATGATAACTTAAACCAGATTTCGTAGAAAGACTCGCGAGAACAAGATAAGTGGAATCCTTAATTAATTGCCTTGAAAAGCGACACTTCTTGATAAGTTCTGTATATATTTAAAACCAAAAGTAACGTTTTCATCTCTTTTTTGGTGCGACACTGTTTTATACTGTTTGGAAATTTATTACCGTTACATTTCTTATTCTTCTTCTTCCTGGCAATTATCCCAGCTGTAGCAAGGGTCTGCCTTCCTGCTCAAACTTCTCCACTTTGCAAGGTCTTTGGCATCCTTGGTGGTAAGTCCATGGGCTCTCATATCCTGCTTCACGGTGTCCAGCCATCGCTTCCTTGGGCGCCCTGGGGGTCTTGCTCCAGGGACAGACATATCAAAGCAAATTTTTCCGACGCAGTTCTCAGGCCGGCCCGCAATGTGGCCATACCATCTCAGGCGACTCTCTTGAAGCTTATCCGCTACGTCACGGACTTCAAGACTACCTCGGATAATTGTGTTACGTATGCGGTCAGCCCGCGTAACGCTACACATCCACCTGCCATATAAGAGAACCGGTCAGTTAAAGCTCTTGTATCTTCGTCCCTTGAGCTTGGGCGGTATTCTGCGGTCGCAGACCACACCGGTGACCTCACGCCATTTCACCCAAGTAGCGCTGATCCGGGCTTAGAGATCGTGATCGATGCCTCCGGACTCATGCAGAATAGGTCCAAGGTACCTGAACTATTCTGACTTGATGGCTGGTTCAGGATCTATATGGATAGAGCAAGAGTCCCGGCTCCCGCAAGCTATGTACTTGGTCTTCGTCACATTTAGTTTAAGACCACCGTTCTCTCACTCTCATTAAAGAGCGCTATGTCATCAGCATACATCATCAGCCATGGAGGCTGGTCCTGGATGTTAGCCAAGACAGTGTCCAGCACTACATTGAACTAGAACGGACTAAGAGCCAAGCCTTGGTGCACCCCTACTGAGATTGGGAAGGGTTTTGTACCGCCAACAGCAGTCCTAACCATTGAACGGAATCGCGGTACAATTTTATTATGCCAATTAATTATTTAAGACAAATCTAATTGTTTAAGAAGTTAAGTTTTAAGTTATATAAGGTATACCTTTTTAGACAATAGATTTAAAAGTGGCATAACATATTGGTAATAAATTATTAAAAACAAACTTTATTACAACTGTCGAAATTTGTTTTTGAAACTTTGTTTCATCTCGCACAATAAATTATATATGGTTATAACGAATATCAAAAAAGTTATCAGACAATTCCTAGAAAAAAACAATCGTCACTCACGCAAGGAATTTAGCCTGTTCGGACCTTTTAACAGGAAATCAGAGTATTAGCATAATGCAGCTGACGATTAACTAAAATACTGGTTTAAATATTTTATGAGCAGATCGGCGCCGTCGGATAAAAACAACTTCATGAGAACTTAAATAGGGGTGTCCATATGAACAATATGCTTCCTGTTTAGATAATCATGGTATTCTTTTCCGTAAGTGGACATAAAAGCTTCAGCATTTGTAAATTCAAATTTAAGTTAATTATATTTCATGATGAATATACTATCACTTGATCATCGACTACATAAATGAAGAGAAAATCTAAGATTTAACAGAAAATGCCTAGGTCTATTTATGCGACTGGGAAATACGGTTCTACATTGGTTCTATATCAAATTGAACCATCCTGTGTGTGAATTAAAATGATCAGAATTTGAAGAAAATATTTTATGAGAACATTTTCAGCTATCACTGTATATAAATATGAAAATTGAAATAATCATAAGTATTTCAAGCAAAAACCATTAATCTTTCATATTTAAAATATATATATTTTTATTAAAATATAGAGGATTAGATATTAATAAACAATTTTGTAATGAAAGTCAATTCTCTCATGTGTTAGCAGTTACATCATCAAAGCGACTTTAAAGAAATAAATTTAATAATTAATGGTATTTTGTTTTAATTCGTATCTACTTTTGCAAATATTTCGCAACACTTTTTTTCGGTTTTAACCTTCTAACTTAGATTTATATCTAAATAAAATTATTATTAGCAAATTCAAAAAACAAAATATAGATTGTCACAAAGCTTAAGGACTTAAAGGTTATTATTGAGTCAAAGATCTACTACTGCTTTGACCAAAGTAATGGAGATGCTACTAAGTTATACGAGAATACTTCCTGCCGTTTGACGCGATACAGATGAAACAGAATTAAGATATGTCCCTAAATATACTTAGGTATTATTATGACATTCTGAGTAGCTAAAACCTTTATAGTATTCAAGTTGATTCAGCTAACTGCATTCACCAAAATGCTATTTAACAATAATTCTTAATAAATAATAACACAAAATATTGTGAATAAGTTTGTCTATCGTTTGATCATAGGGGCTATTTGTAAATTCTATCAATAGTTATGGACCAACAAATACTGAAATATACTTGTATAGTTTCATCATCATCATCATCATCATCAGCCTATACTGGTCCACTGCTGTATAGTTTATGTACTTAAAATGCTATACCAAAAATCTACCTTTAATTATATCTCTGTTATTAATAATTTAAACTGTCATCCTGCTGTTATCATTATTCGGCACAAGTGGCTCGTTGTATAAGATACACGACCACCCACAGTGCACACTAAGCATTGTATTTACCAAAGATATTATGAGAATAAAAGGAAAGTTATCGATTAAACTGTCCATGCTCAAGTTTCATTCATTAAGTTAATCGGGTTTTGTATATGAATTTAATTATTATGTATTATACTTCAACGAAAGAAGTAAAATTTTCATTATATTCTGCTTTTTTGAATAAAAAAGTTGTTTACACAGACTAAATCACAGACATTTCTATATTTTAAATATTATACTTTCATTATGTTATATACCTCATTTAAATAAATGACCTAGTTCAATGAAAGAATCATTAATATTTATAGATAATTTCATAGCTAGTTAAAGCAATCGCTATCGATTTAAAAGTTACGACATTTATTAGCTATAATGAATAACTTATGTGATAAATAAACATCTGTCTATTCATTACTTAAGACTAAGAAACCAGACGTCACGTCAATCAATTGAAGATCCCTCTAACATTAAACATATGGTGCAGGCGTGAATAACCACATTATTATATCCACCGCTAATTTGAAAACTCACTCTGTATTCGATCATATTTAATTTAAAAATAATATTACATATAAATGAATATCGCGTTTATGTGTAATAGTTTGAAACACTATAATCTATTTATTTATTCGTGACTATTTTTTATAGCGAAGCAAAGTTCAGCTAATACTTGAAATGTTTGAAGATATTTTGATTTTATTCCAGTATTAATGTGACGAAGTATGTATTAATATTCTTATGTGTTATTAAAAAAACAATAAGTAACGTTAATTAGTATTAGTAAGGCAGAACGAGCGACCTATTTATCATAGTCGAATTAGCAGATGACAGAGTAGCTAAACATTTGGTCTATTAGAATGCGGTCTACGTTTGAAGGTAATGCCATCATTATATATAAATTAGGTGTTAAGTAAATTATATAGAAACAAATGGAGGAAGTAACACTCAATGCGACACCTGTCACTTTGTATTGTGTCTATACCTACATTAACAACTTTTGTTTCCGTTGTACGTGTATAAATTACATGTCGATCTGCAGATAAATCTTTTTATCTAGCTTCCATTAAAATTTGAATTGAAATCCGTTGATCCGTTCTAAATATTAATTCAAACTAACAATGGGCATATTTTAAGCGCTGGTATCATGTACGAGTATATAATAATAGCAATGGCAGAAAGTATACATACGAGTATGTTGAAATGACGTGTAGACACTTTTTAAATATTGTACATTACATTAAGTATACAGATGATTACTGGCAGATATTCTAAAAGGCTAGAGATCCAGAAATAGACGACATTTTGATATATTACTTTATTAGTTAAAATATCATATTTAACAGCTTTGTATTAATATTATAATTATATTGCCTTATTACAGAACACGTGATCCTGGTTCTTTATGTATTCTATAATAAAGCTTTAAGTTTTTATTATAAGGAAAATTTTTCGAAACATTTTATATTTCATGTTTTTAGATGAATTCAAATTTAATAAATAATATAATAACTTGAAGATATCAAACTATAATTACTTTTAAACCTATTTATACTATTTCAATATAATTTTACTTATCAACCGATAGCGAGTAGAATTCCGCGGTCCAGTAATGAAAGGTGGGTGGCTAGTTTGCTTTAGGGCGCTACGAACACACACGATAAGGTCTAAAGGCAGCGCCTTATTAAGGCATGCAGATTATCCTTAAGATTTGAGCATTAAATGGCTTTGTATCATATCGAATGCATTGTGTTGCGCAGCCATAAATTAGATTAATTATACCTTAGCTTTTTATTGAAATGTTTTGTATTAAATCTCTGGTATGATCTTCTATAATATTTAACAGCCGTTGTAGCAGATAGCACTGTCAAACGAGTTTTTGAGTAAATTTTAATTCACTTTAACATTACGTTCTTTTTTGTTTTCAAATGATTTTCTTCCAAAATGTTTTCTTATTTATGATATAAGATAGAATTATGTATAAAATGATATTGAAGATTTTTCACAGCTAAATTGTATTTTTCTTAAAAGTATAAAACGCATCGTCAAAAAAATATAAAACAAATCTATGGTCGGTATAAAGCTATCGGTACTGCATTTTTCGATTAAAGTCAAACGATCGTCGTTAAAATATTATCTTAGGTTTTATCAGCTTTTAATGTTTTCGGTGTTCTTTTACTGCTATTTAAATTACTCAGCGATAACAAATTCTGAACAAAATTTTAAATGGATATAAATTCTATCCTTACAATCTTTAAAATTAAAATTAGAATTGTACTATTTAGCATACGCTTACTTTGATAGTGTATACGATAACGTTAACGTTTATTCGCTCTATATTATGTTTCGCAACGTTTAAGCCGGCTTTAGTTTCCAATGCTGGCATGTTAAATGTTAGCTAGGATAATGGCCAACGTAACACGCCTGTAGCGATATCAACTTGCTCCGAGTTTATAAAGGTCTACTACGGAAACTATTTTATTAAGCGCATATTACTTAGAGAGTTATGAACGATATCAGTTAATAATTACAACCTGTACTTCTATCAAAGTATAGCGACGATTTCAAGGACAATATAAGTGATATTTTAGGGCTATATTTGTCTGTAATAAATAATTACCTGTATAGTAACTTGTTATAGTCACCGTTGCCTCAGCTGAGCCTTAATACTTTTACTGCTTTTAAATAAATATTCATAATTTTAGTGTTCGGGTTCGTATTAGTATTCGGATTACTTTAATTTTTTATGAATAAAATTTACTTTTAAAAGTGGAATTTTTTTACAATAGATAACAATAATGAAATTTAAGATAAACCAGAAATGCCAACATTGCTCGACCTCAATTTAGCACCAACGTATAACGCTGAATCGTGACTGAGATTATGACAACCGTGTAAAGTTAACTGTCATTATAGACATACGTTCATAGTATAACCTAGCGACCTCAACCGTGAATAAGAACAAAGACACTCCATAGATACGAGTACTAGATGTCGACTCCATGACTTCGCGAAGATCTCTTCAGTAACAAAACGTTTGTCAGAAAACAAAGAGAGTTCAAGGTGTAGCGACAGCGGAGGTACTTGCCAATTATCAAGCTAACGTTGTTAAAGCACGCTAACATTCTATTCGATTCTGTTTGGACCTCGCTTCACCATATTTATGAATACCCTGTCGTCGTTTATCTATGCAATGTACTGCTTCCTTCATTGCACGTTTTGTTTGATCATATTTATCGTGCTTTGCTCCGGAATCATTACTTAGACGGCTTACTTCGTAGCATCTCATTAGAGGTCCCAAGTATCCTTCGGTATCTTCAATGCGTCGTAGCTGATAACATTTTGTATTACTTACTAGTATTGAATAGGATTCTGTATCTGTTATCTGGTTATAAATCTGTTTGTCTTCTGATAGCTCCTGCCTTGAATTTTAATGGCGGTCAATATACTTTGTTTAATTATATGAATTTACAACGGGAGTTTATCGATAACCTTTTTGTTAATCTTTGTACCGATTACATATCACACTGAGAATATCTATTTTATGATCAGTTTACAAGGATTACGTTTGGTGGAAAGAAAGTGGTATAAATTTTTATTGTCTGAACCTATGTCTACCCTGTGTAAATTATGTACAATATTTTATTTAACTTTTCAAATAATCATGAATGAAGGTGTCCATTTGGTAATAGTAAAATAATAAAATATTCAAAAAAGAATCAATAATTTTCCACTTTCCGTATGTATAATTTATATAATAAATTATATACTTATTATATAGTTGGTTGTTTTGAAATCACGTACAAACAATAATATAAAGTTGTTGACAATCAAATGATCCACTTCACAAAAGGACTAGTGATAACTTCCTTAAAGGTTGATTAATATATATATATATATATATATAAAATATACAGATAAAAATTGGCTGTAAATGCTTTTTACAATAAAGTAAAGATAAGATTTAAAAAATTTATATAAATAAATCTTTTGTTAAGAATAGCATTCAATTAGCAATCACTTTAATTTTTATTTTAACGTAACTTGGATGTCGTATCGTAAAAAGTTTTTTGTCTTTGTCATCACATTACATTAACAACGCATTGGTATCTTTGAAAACACCGCTTTTGATGAAACATCCGTATTAATGTGATCACAAATTGGAGTTTTTAATGTCTTTATAAGTGCTGTCTGGCACGAAGTTAATGAAACAGTCCGTTTTATTGATCTACCTGCAAGGTGACACGAATTTAGTCGCGCCTAGCCTAGTATTATGTTTTTCTTCAAATTATTTTCTGTCTTTCTCTCTCTGATGTCAAATATTTAAGAAAGAGAGAGAAAACTTCAAAAGCCGAGCATTAGAATTGAACATTTCATTTGAAAGGCGACCCCCGTCATTTGATAAGCCGATGATGTATTTTTTAGCATTAATCCATTAGGACACAGAGAACATTTTGATTTCTTTTAATACTTAACTTCGCTTTGCGGGGCTCGGGATTTGTACTATTTATGTAACACTTTATATTCCAACATTAAAGGTTCATTATGTTGATATTTCAAACGTTTATATTTTATTTACAAATATAGTATTCATTGGATAAAGTCTATACCTATTTCGTTGGAACAGATGGCATATTCTATAAATTGATACACCATGTTACCACAGGAAACAAATTATTAAAACATTATCGTAAAAAAATACCATTATTTTTATAAAAGAACTATAGTGATAATAAAATCAGTGACACCCAATCAAGAGGCAATACACCGAACAAGCTTATAATTTTTCTATAATATTATCACAATTTATTTAATAATAAACAAGCTGTCACCACCCGCATATCAGACAATTGATGCAATCATCGCCAATGAGATTTTGGGGAGTGTAAAACTGGATAATTGTTCTGGCCGCAACCAAATTGTAATACTGTTCAATGATTTCATACAAATATACAATTGTGTATAATGATCCGGGAAAATTTAAAAGCACTGTTATAACAGAATAGAAAACTGTGGTGACCTCGATTTTTAAGAGTCACATCATATCGCATATGTAGATTTTTAATAAGTCTTACTTTTCAATCTCTTGATCATACCATTAATCAGATTATACTGTAATAAATCTGAATTTTAAATAACGCACAAAATAGTATATCTAGGGCGCTCTTTCCAACATTTTTAATCCATAATATACAGTTTGAATCGGCTCTAACGAGCTCAAGTGGTGCTGGGAGTACGAATATTGTTCGAGGGTCGTTGAAAGGAGAATTGATGTGCAAAAGTATATTTAAAATAAGTCTTCCGAATAAGGTGGAAATTTAAATAAACCTTTAATTAACGCGGTTATATTTTAAGTTATCTACATGTGTGTAATCAAATATATTATTAATAAATTATTTAATTTATCTATTTCTTATTAATTTATGCTGTTCAAAATTATTATTAAAAAGGAAAACAAATGACTTTTTGTAAACATTTTAACCCTTTAGTAGAAACAGTGGTATGTAATAAATCAGTAAGCACATTGCTCAAAGATAAGGTTCTTATCTCGCGACACTGCTTATAAATCAAAAAGCTGTGAAAAAGGTTAACTTTGTTTCTAAGATAAAAGAATTTTTGATATATATTCTTTTTCTTATGATTTTGATTATCTTATCTTTAACATACTACTCACATAAAAAATTTAATATAATTTGGTCGTTAAATATATTTTTATAATTGAAATTGAAAAATTATAATTTTTGTTTACATCACAAATAAATTTTTAGGTTTTACACAAAAGACATCAAAATTTATTTTAATTTATTACGCTATACGACTAGCTTTGTAGTGGAGTCTTACTGAATTACTTAATTAATGTACAGGGTAAGAATAAATTATAGTGTTCCGGGAATGCTTGAGTCGCTTGTAAGTTGGAGACTTTGGGGGGCACAGTGTATTGTTTTGCATCTAGCCCCAAATGTAGATACGTTACTGTCTCATAAGATTTACACACAAACATTGTAATCTTGTTACTGGTGGGTGGAGACGCATTTGTTCAAAACGTAAAATGAGCTTACCCTTGTTTTATATTTTCCGTTAAAACATCCTTGATAAACCCGGGTCGGACCATATTACTCGATAAGGGAAAATATGTTAATTTAGACTCTACGAGAAAGCCGATATGACCTACTAAGTGATTGGGTTTCTGATGCGTCCTCGTGTTTTGAATTTGAACTCGACCGGTTGGCTAAAATCGGACCAATGTTTACAAATGGGTAAGGATAAATAAATATTTTTCTTAAACTGCAAATATATCCTTTCCAGAAATGAGATACAGTGGAGGAATATATAAGAAGACTTTACTTACTTAAAGGCTCCTTCCGTAATTAAAGCTCAAGGTGTTCGAAATTGAGACGGTAGCCGTAAAAGTATAAAAAGTGGGTCAAATTGTTCCTAAAATATATCCACTTAGGGATGCAAAATATTACCGAAATGAACGCCTTTCCTCACAATATGACGCCACTAAAATTTCCATCTTTTATGAAATATTACGGATTACAGAGGAGACTATTACAAGAAATCTAATTTTTAATTAAAAATAAGCAAGAGACAATTAATTTCTATATTCAAATAAAAATATATCTGAATTTTTGTAATTAATTTTCTTAAATTACAAAGGCAATTTAAATTACGTATAAAAAATCCGAAGCAAGAATACCTAAGCTGAAATTGAAAATTAATTATTAAGTGGATAGAAATTAATTACCAATTAATGATATAAGACCTTTTAAAGTAAAAAAGTATTTTTTCAAACTGTTTGTATCATCTTTAAATTTATCAAGATGTCAACCTTATTTCTAACAAAGTAATTTATATTTTAATTGACTTTAAACATCTCAATTTCTGGACGCCCCTGGGTGTATTATTTTATTGGTTAGGGTACCGTTTTAAAATAATTAGATGAAAATTTATAGGTGTCATCGGCTGTGATTTAAGGATGTTGCTGTAGCCTATTTAAATTGGAACCCGATTGTAATCTATATTTCCATAGAAATGTTCTTATTAAAATTCTATTAATTTGAATTAAAGTCTGTTTACTGAATTAATTATGTTGAAATGAATTTTTTTAAATATATTTTACGTTTAGTTCTGAAGAGCATGTTTCACGTGTAGTTTTTAAGCAAATTCGATGTTTCTGATGGTTCTGTGTTTCTTTTATAAATGTTGACATTGTTCTTAATATCTTGTGAAGCAATAAAGAATATCGAAAGAATTTTTTATTACCAGTTACGAAATTACTTCAGATCACATTTAAGTTTAGATTGCCCATAACTATTCTTAATCTATAAACTTTCATACACAGCTTTTGTTTATGTTAAAAAATATAAAAAGTTTTGCATGAGGAACTATATAATCTCTACTAGTATAATATTGACAAGTTTAAAACATTAAAGTTTGGTTAGTTTTATAAAAAAGCTCATTCAAGTTTACCAAATATACGCAAGATGATTCCGGAACTAACAAAATCAGACAGCAATCTTTCAAAGAGACAAATGTTGCCGGTCCCTTATTTATATCCACCATTCCAGTTAAAATGAAGTCTTTTGATATAAATCGTTTCTATATCTGGCTAGTAATAAATTTTATTCTAAAAACACAACTCGTTATTGTTGTTACTATCGGTTGTAGTGGAAAGTATCTTGGTCTTTAAAGGTTGATAGGTATTAAAATTTTACGATTTCCCTTCCATTCTCATCTGCTGAACTTATCAACGTAAAAAAGGATAAAAAAATAAAATTTTCTAATTTCTTAATAATTTCCGCATTTTGGATAAACGACAACATAAATCACTAGTTCAATTCTATTCAATTTCATAGTAACGCGCTTTCTGGAAATGATCTATAAAGATACGATTCACAGAATTTTAAATTAAAAACTATAAAGCGTTATGATTAACGCTATTATTTCTCACTCGTAATATGAACGGACGTGTTCTCCGTAATAAATATAAAAGTTATAGTGCAGCTAACCCTTAAGGCTTGCCACAAGCGGATTAACGTCATTACTCATTCCTACCGTTTGAACTGCCATGAGATGAGAATGTACCAGTCATTTTTCTCACCTGTTTATTAATGATTCAATTGCGCTTCTTGTTGAGGTTTATTAAAGTTATCATTGGTGTTTCGAGAAAATACTTATTTTAAACCCTTTTTCGTTTGAAAAATATAAGATTTAAAAGTTAACGAAAGGCAACGAAATCTTACGAACATGAGCCTATTTTTTTTTGCAAACTATTTAGTCTTGTATATTTTGCTGTAATTTTGATATTTTTTAGATATCAAAAATTACCGAAAATTAATTCCCTTTAATTTTATGTTTAAAAAAAATACATACAAATACCCCTTAAGAACTTTTTATGAAATACTGGCCATGTCCCATTTTCGTATTAGCGCTTAAAGTGAGTAAAGGACTATTTGAGTAAAGAGGTTTATTTACTCTTAGATTGTTACATCAAAAGCCTACTGGACCAAACACCAGCAAATTTTTCAAGTTACAATATACTACCATTATTTTCTTTTATTATATATACGACTTTTATTTTATATAATATTGTATGTATAAATATATTTTATTGTGTCGCGTATTTTGTAATTTTTTTGGAAACATTTTAATAATTTTTGTTAATTAGTTTTTAATTTATATTGGCTTTGGAAAGCTAATCATTTTATAAATTTCTAACAATCTATTTTTAAGATGTATGTATGATTCAGTTAATCATTATTGCTTTATATTTAGGCGTACTCATATATTTGAGTTAACGTAAAGGATATATAAATCAATAATATGAATTGTTATTTGCGTTTCAACAATCCTGTCCATTTGTGTGGTATAAGTCTAAACAAAAGTATGACAAACTCGAATTTACAATGTTTATTTTGTACAAAGAAGAATACAAAAGCATGTCATTTACGGTCTCTTTATACGACAAAGAGCTAAACAATTGGTAACTTTGACAAGCATTTCGAACTGACAAAAAGGATTAGATACAAAGCCACAACTTTATGTTACTATTCGCAGAAAATATTTTTTGACTAAAATGAGCTCTATGCTTTAGAAACAAGGAAGGATGAATTATATATTTCAAGAAAACCTTATATTTGCAATACGTTATTTGCAAGAATGAATGTTTTTTTAGGTGTTTCTACCTTGCAATAATAATTGTGAGCATTTAGGGTTCGCTCAGCTGTGTGGAAATGTAAAATAATTGTAAAACTACATTTTATTTCATCTTTTAGTCAGTCTTTTTATGTACACGAGTCATAGCTCAAATATCGATAAACGAACCTCGATATATAAATAAATAAGTTTCTGTTAAAATATGGAAATCTTGAATTTTGTTTGAAGCGTATTCCTAAACCCCATACAATATATAATAAAAAGCTACGGAACTCTTAACATAATGCCAAGTTTGTTTAATCTCAACCAATAATCCTTAAGGACTTTGCGCATTGTTAAGTTGTGTAAACATTCCTTTCAATCCTTCCAGTTCCTTTATGTAATGATTTCAATTTTGACGCATTTAATCTGCTAAAATTACAAAATGGATTCTAAAATAACTTGGTTGTATATTTCTTGTCTCAATTTGTAGATCATTTATAAAATATTAAATTGAATTAATAATCATGTGCTATGTTATAAAATTTTTTAAGATACCTAAATTGAAAAAAAAGTATTCAAGAAGAAGCCACAGTTCTCAAGTTTTTCATAATATATTTTATATCTAGCATATAGTACCAAACGTACTCATAAAACTATCATATTTATAATTTTTGTTGAACAAGACTAAATAAACTTTACAATGATTCTTAGTTAATATTAAGAATGCATAATTAAAGTACTATAAATGTTAAGAGACGACAGATATTTATTATATAATAAAAAATAGACGTCAACTCTCGCCTTATTCTTATTATTCATAGAAATAAAATTCAAGAATAACTTCAAACAACTAAAATAACAGTTGCATATGTAACGGAATATTTAAAGCATTCGCTCTTCAAAAGTGAACACTGCAGTGCGAGAATAAAGTTCAAATTGCTATATCATCTAGAACTCAGTAAAGTAACCTCATAATAACTATGTTTTTCTTATATTTGTCTCTGAAGAGGATTTCAAACAGAGCGTGTAAGTCTCTTTAATCGAGTACTGGTATATAAGTGGTATTTGTCTAAAAAATGCCTCAGTCGCAACTGTAGTTCATGTTTTGATGTGAGAAATAAAGGTTGATGTATTAAGATATGACTAAAACAAATGGTATCGTGTGTAACTTTTCTTTAAATTAGTTTTGTAACAATTCCACGGAAACTTACTTGTTAAGTATATAAAAAATAAGGAAAGCAAATAAATATTGTCAACATATGTTAAATAAAGTTAACAGTAGTTTTTAATCAGTACTAGGTAATTAGAATATTATTTTAAGAGGACAATTTTAAAAATAAATTCTAGCCTTTTAAATACTATCTCTTCTATATATGTCTTAAATGGATATGGACATGTGACACAAAAAAGAAATATTAAAATCTATACATGTCATGGTGCAAAACTGGCACTTACAAGCTTAGTTTATATCGTAAATCAAAGATATTAAACGAGATGGCAGAACCTCTTTCCAGTTCACATTATAAATCACAGAGGCGACCCACCAATATCTTTGCATACCTCCACATAAATCGTAAAAAGCCCTATATATCTACCTGATAGTGTATTAGATGCAAAACAAAAGATCACATATCAACAATTATATTGTTAGTAAATGTAACTGTTATTAATCTCTGGGTTTTTTATTTCTTGTAATACTTATTTGCTCATTGTACTTGACTATGATGCCAAGAGGGCTAGCTTAAACAAGAGTTTTGAATTGTGATGTTTATATCGCAGAATCAATAAATCTATTTATAGTATGATTTTACTTTTTAAAATATATTGTTTTTACTTTCATCAAATGCTTTAAAATATTTTAAATCATCTTAAACATGTAATAATGGAAAAAGATTTAGAAATTATTTAAATTAATTTATTTCATCTTGGTATGAAATACATCACCTCACCCAATTCCGCTTTGTCAATGAATGCTAATATCTCAAACATTTTGAACATTTTATTCGAAAACGAGTTACGAATACCTGTAACTTTATTCAGACCTTATACTACTGTAAAAATACTTTTTTACAGTATTTTTCTATTTTACAGATTATAATTCAACAAAGCTATAGACAAAATTTATTTTGTCTAGTAAAGTACTTATTAATTATTATAAGTAGACCAAAAATTAAAAGGTTGTAAATAAAAGAGATGATCTTTAATGCTTTCTCTGAGCACGTACCCAGACGACGTGATCGTTCACTTTTATGGCAACAATTGCTTCTTTAACTTTCATTTTCGCTTTCAAAAGTTTATTACAAAATTACTTTTAGTCTATGAAATCTATTGAGAGGTCGAGTTATCGCAAACTTCACTTTCTTCATTACAAGATCACCTTATAGTTGGGTACAGTTTGTATACCTTCAGTATCGTAACAAATATCAAAGAGAAATGTCGAGTCATTCACCATTATAGAAGTGTTACTATTTTGTAGAAATGTCTTGTTTGAATCGTGACTAGATTAGAGAAGATAAACTTCAGAATGTTTGGTTAAAGCGGATATAATATGTATTATTAAGAAAAATATATTTTTTTTATCAGAGCATGCTTTGTCCATAGCTCCGCTATATAACATTTTTCAAGCAACATAAAAATAATACTTCATTGTTATAAGAAATTCTTGTTTGGGACTCGAATGTTATAGCTTTCTTAATGTTAAGTATAACTATTTCTTATAGGATTTTGAACCCAATATCTCAAGTGTGAAAATCAATAATTTCCTTTTTAGTGTAAATAGATTTACAGTACTATCGTAGAATGTCATTAATTTTAAGAATTCTTTATATTTGCTATCGTACTAGTGTTCGAACAAGTTTAAATTTTATTTTTAACCACAAAGATTTTTATTGCCTATAGATTTATAAAATTTTAGAAAAGTACATTCTAAAGGTAAATATAAAAAAAAATTGAAGTGAAAAAAGATATCTCTCACTCGAAAATATGACAGACATATCCTTTCAAAATGTAACAGGAGATTAAATCTGATTTAGTAAGCAATATCTGATAAAGTGCGTATGGGAAGTTAATATTAAAAAAATATGTTAACATAGCGTATATTCTGTTGGCTGAGAAAACATGGTGTCATTTTTAACGCAGTAGATGGTGAGGCTAACGTAGATAAATCGGTCGGAAGTCGATCCGCTACATTGCTTTCCTTAACGACCTTGCGATCGAAATCGGTTTTCGGGTTAAAGGTGATTTTGTGTGAGCAAACCTTAACATGCTGTAGATAATTTTTCAAGTATTAAAATTTCACAATATATAACTTATTCAATTTTATTACAATTAATATATTTTATGCCGATTTCTAAACATCTGTCATAAAAGTTTTTGACTCGAGAATCGTGTCAGCGCTAAATAGATAATGTGAATGCTTAAAATTACACGTGATACATTTGTGTTTCAAAGGATTAAAGCAGATGTCATAAGTGTACAACACTAAGTAAGATTTAATACTAAAATGTTGTGACTTTTGAGAGTGCAAGGACAAAAAATGTTATATATGCTAATAATATCAGGCATTTCTACAATTTAATAAACTGTACTGGTAATGTCACAATGAAGTTTATTATAATTAATATATCATAGCTGTTTTGTTGTTGCTATAAAAATAGCACATTGATATATGAAATTCGACTGTGTTATCTGAAAAGTGGAAGGAATATATTAAAAAAAATAATAATAACGATAATCATAAAAAAATAACGTTTTTTACTTGACATTATTCGAGAGTCAATTACGTATTTATTGTAAAAATATATTTTGCACCGTGATATGAAGATTAACAAGCTATGGAAATAAGTATGCCTAACCGTAAATTTAGAAGAAGATTGAGTTTTCAGTAAATTCATTGGTTGTCTATGTTTACAGGAGACCCCAATTGCACATTAAAGCATTAATTGATACGATTTTTATTTAATCCGTATGTTTATTTTGATCAATAAATAATCGCTGTCGTTGTAGCTAGTCTTGTTTTAATCCAAAATTTATATACTCATATGTGCAAGAATGATAATAAAAATAGTACATTTAAGTTTCATTAATTAATTTATTTGTACAGATTTGGAAATAAACATTATCGTTTTCAAGTTCTCATAAATATATGTCAATACTATCAGGTACGAAGATTTATGAACTAAAAACTTAAAACGTATGTCGTGTGACAATGAGAACTTGTGGTAAGATACTGTTTACAAGTCTTCTTAATAACTGAATGGGCTATGCACATATCTTTTTAATAGTGCTATTCCACCAATTGTTTTTATTGTTATATCACGTTTGTGTTTACTACAATTATCATTCAACGTATTTTTATGAACCTAAACTATTTTCTGTACAGTAGAGCGAACTCTACTGTAAAAAAATTGTTAAAAACAAAAACTTAAACTCTCCAGTATACACTTTGTATTTTGTAATAATATTTTAAAATGTGTCAAAACTGTTACAAAACCCATTTTATTATTTCCTTATCTAGCTACTGCGTAACAAAGTACACAATATATCCTTTTCTTTGTGACAGCCCCTTACTATTTGATTTATAGATTCGTTCGTTGACTGGCTGTCTCAGTTTTATTAATGAATTTATTTAAACGCTAATGAATAAGTTGCGTTCAGGACAAGTGAAGCCAATTTATCTGAATCTTAAATGAAATATTATTTTAAGCTCATAATTAACTTGGTTCGCCTGTACTTAATTTTGGTCAGTACGTGATTTTACTTCTAATGAGAATACCTCCAATATATTTTCTTGTATCAATACCGATGAGATTGTAATTGACTAAAAATATTTTCTTATTACGGAGTAGACTATTACTTTTCGGTTTTGATTTTATTATATATATTGTTATTTGCATGTTCTGTTTTATTGAAACTTTGCTTATATTCTATTCACTCAATAAATACTAAAGTGAGAACAGCTGACATAAAAAAGAATAACAGTAGTTACAGTTCTTTAGATTTTATTTAGTCAAAAAATATTTCATATACTTTTATATTTAATATAGATAAGTAATTCAAAAAAGTAGTCTTATATAAAGTACACTAATTAAAGGCAACTTGGTATTAGTTACATTTCTGTTTAAACTCGCTTCATCAATTTTAAAAATACCTACGAAGAGACGCTTGCAATAGAGTTCATTCAAAGGCTGCAGCTTTTTACTAATGCTTTCAGAGGCTTAATTAACATCCTCTCTAGTGAATAGGTGAAGTACTTAATTCGAGTTGAGAGATAGAAGCCATGTACGTAATGAAGTCGAAAACCTGTATTGAAAATAGTCCAGTTTGTGACTGTTTCCAGTTCATTCTGATATTCTGTTGTATTTTATATTATCTTCAATCTTTAGTTATGAAATAATACGTACACTCTTTCGTCATATCTATTATACATACATATTTTTAAGTCTGTTTGTAAATTTTATTTATAGTATTCTAATTATTGGTACTAGAAATATATGTAGATAGATATCTACGATTCTATAAAAATCGCCAAAAATATAAAATAATGGTAAGAAGTTTAATTTTTAACTGATAATGTTTTGGGTAAGTATATGTTTTTGAAGAAATTTTTTAGTGTCAAATATAACATGTCATACTTTTTTATCTCAGAACAAAATAGTGAAATTTTTTTGAATATACATCTTTTCAATAAATTTTGTTTCACGAAATCTATTATACTAGAAGTTTGAATATATAGAGTTCGATGCAAATTCAATTCTGGGCTCCAGAACTCGTAAGATTTAAAGATCGTTCCAATCGGCATATCATAGACCATCCCCTTATAACCATCCGAAGCAAATTTATATTGAAGCTTTGTATGTTATGTTCTTTACTAACTTTATTATTTATTCAGGAAAATTTTTAAAGTTATTATTTCATTAGATATAGAATTCAACACTGAATATATATCATAATAATTTTTTTCCTACATATTATATATAAAACTACAGTACAAACCGCAAAAAAAAGTTATTTAATATAACAAATATTTTGATTTCTTTTTCATTCCTTACCAAATATTTTCTAATAAAGATCAAATTCCAAAATCATTCGTTGCTTCCTTTCATCAATGCAGAGAGATCGGTCAAGCGTATATTATTCCTGACTTTGCTTTGACATTTATTTACGTAACAAGTCATCTTGGCGCATAAATGAAACATAAACAACTCGCAATTCAAGCGATAAAGAGGAACATCAAAGCCAGACTTCAGGGAAACCTTATTTTAGCTAGGGATTTTTATTTTGTCCCCGTTCGGTATTTAAAAATTGAAAGAAGCACTAATAGTTATATAATGATAGTTGAATAGCGCTGAATGAATTGGTTTCTGCAAAGTAGGACGTAGGCGTTGGAAGGCGTTAATTGTCGGGAGCTGAGGATGTCCGTGGCTGCACCAATTTTAGGTTCATTGTTTCGATAATTACTCGGGGGAAATCTGTAGAATTTACCAACTTTATTGCAAACTTTTCTCGATATTGGCTCGTTGGCTTTACTTCGCTCTTAAAAAGAATTTTAAAATAAGTAAACTTTAATAGCGAACTTAATGGGTTTTTGAATATGTTTCAGTAATATTGTTAATACTGTTTCATTTAAGTCACGATTAATATAAGAAAATGTTAACTAGTTTACGGTATATTGATTTTCTTATTAATATTACCGTTTCACATCTGGAAACGAGTTTAATATAAATGTATAGTTGTTGCAATAAGTACCTCAATAGCTTATCATTTGTCACTAATAGGAAACTCGACATGAGTAAAGAATGACAAATTAACGGTGACAAGGTTTCAAGCATTGTAAGATTAGGTAACATAGGACTTGCGCTTAAAATATCATTTGATCCTGACCTCTGGCCTTTTAATTTTAAAAAATACGTTTATAGGCTGAGGTATTAAAAACCAGTATAGATATAGTAACTGACTTACCATTCCGAGATAACTGTTACACCATTTATGAGCAACGCTATCAGAACTTCTACATTATAACGCGAAACGATAAATCGTGTCCACTTAATATCTGACTTGAATCGTTCAATGTTAGGGCTGCCAAAATAATGAATTAAATTTTCTTAACGATTTATTGTTAATTAGTTTAAACTGAAAGCATATTTTGTACTGCTTATAAAGTTGTTTGTTTTTGTATTAGAACTGGAGACGGGCAGAAATTTTGATAAAGAGTCTATTAGCATCTATGGATATTAGGAGGTATAGCGCTAGATTTATATTTTTTTGGTTTTATTGAAACTATCAAAATTAAGACTAAATGAAATTGGTTTTTAATTAAAGTATAAGACTTAAAGAGTCTCACTCCTTGAGCGAGGGTGGTTTTAATAATCGCATCACGATGGATGTATCTTCTGTGTAATGTTGTTGTGGTGTGATATTATGTTAATGAAAAACAATTAACTTATAGAAGTTGATCTCCTTAATAATTTAATGAAATGTAACTTTTTAACTATTTGTACAATATGTTGACAAAAATTACCTCTTGCAATGTGATATAGTTTGATAACGCTGTTTACAGTAAATAAATTTCTAAAAACAAAATTATAGAACATCGGTGGATTTACTTGAAAGAGATTAGGGACACCCACGTATTTATCAATAATCCATTATGAAAACGCAAACAATGAGGTGGCATCAGAACTCGTCGTATCTGAGTGCGACATGATAAATGTCTTTGAAAGTACATTAGGCCTTGTCAATAAATAAAAAGCAAATATCTAGATGTTATCGTTGGAAAGAAACCTCAGAAATAATGATATCATATTCTTATTGATTTTTTAAATTAATAGTTCTTAACACATTGATTCAAGAAAATCTTTTAATAGTAAAAAAATCTAATGATTACATTTACCTACACGGATACTAAAAACTTTTAAAATATGTATGACTTTGAGAATATTAACCGAATGTGAGTCCTGCCCTCTATATTTTTGCCTTCCACCACAAAACAAACTGTAAAAGTCCATAAGAAGATATTACGTTTTTTTACTAAAGAGTTCACGCTATTAAATTCTAAAGACATAATAATATATCATTGATAATTAAAGGAATGATGAATCCACGTAATGGGGAGCACACAGCTGTTAGTGGGTGAATGAGTTACATTAGATAAGATGATTTCATTTAGTACTTATTTAATTAAACGTAAAAGAACAAATATATTCTTCTTATAATGTAACTTTCTGCAGGTGATTCAAGTTATGAATTCAATTATAATAATTTTAAACGTCGAATACCCGATATCGAGTGTACTCTTTTTTATATTGTCTTTTTTCATCGTTTATATTAGAAATTAAAAAAATATTACATTATTTTCGGGGGCAGGCAAACTATATTGTAGCTTAAACTAGATTATTTATTATCTACTGCCTGTTAGACAATATACTGGAGGTTAAAATAGGTATTCTTATAAATATTATGAATATGTTAAAATTTAAAATTGTTCATTCAAATCTATGGACTTGATTCGAAATCAGGTAGTTTGAATTAAAGAATGTCACTCAGTCATACTGCTAAGAGCTTTATAGATGACTCCTAGCCTTATCAAATAAAAATCTCGATATGAAGAATGCTTCTACCTACCCCTACGTGGCACGTCGTTAAGATGTTATCCCTTCAACGAGGAGTAATCTGTAGGTCTGAATGTTGGGACTACAATAGTAGGGTCGGGTAATGGGCAGGTTTTTTATACTATTTTATTACTTTGCCGCAGGGAATGGTGTGACAGATCGATGTTATAGCTCAGAAAAAAATTCTTCGTGGTCTATCATTTTTCTATCTAAGATTTATGAAGAATACGTGATGTAGAAATTTTGATTTCTATAATCTGACCTCAAAAATCTGTGTTAAAAAGATTTATAAATATTTACTTAGAGACTCTTCTCATTCAGCATTTAAGGTGGTACCTAAATGTTATATATGACACAACCTTATCACTTTTACACCAGAGTTCATCAAACAATCATTAATCTTAGAAAATCATGAAGTCTTAAAGTATGTAAACGGTGAACACGACTTTTCATGTTCAAACTGGATGACCGCTTATTTGGTATCTAATATAAAAACAATTGTCATCGAATAAACAACCTTATTATATACATTTAAGAATCAAGTTTCCCCAAGTAATATTAAGGAATTCTGTAGGTACTACATGGCCGTAGCTAATTTAGGTAGCATTGTGCACCTCACAAGAGGCGTTTGAATAAGATTATCATAGAACCCGTTGGGAGTCGTTGGTCATTAATCATAACCCATAAAACGCATCTGACAATAAGTTCTTTCTTTTCAAACGTTTTCAAATGTACCTTGTTGGCAATCAAAAGATCACCTTAAAAACATGTACAAAGGGTTGAAAGCGGTTTTTTGTAAAAATGTCTATTTTGGCGGAGTAAACACGGGTCGTTAAAATGACAGCCAAACTTAATATTCCATTTGATCGGTCCAATTGTTAGTATTGTGATTTCAAAAAAAAAAAAAACATTTTATGTAGGACGTGTTACATCAATCAGTGCGGATGTAATATCATTTACGGATTTAAGTAAAAATGCATGAATGATAGATAGGAAATTTTTCTCCATGAGTTGAACAGACCCTGACTGCGTCTAAATCGATTTGAGCGAAACGCATAAATATAACAGTCGTCAAATAATCAATTTTCATAAGTTTTTAAGATGAAAAATTAAAAATAATGCAATATAGTGCCTTCCCAATAAATAAAAAGCACTGTTTCAAAATTAATCTTTATTCAATGCAAAAAATAGATACCGAATTAAATAAAGCTCAATCAAATCTTTAAAATCTTTGTTATTTCAAAGCCACAGCGGCCAAGGGAATTAGATCTTCTGTATTCAAAACCACACTATTGAGACTTCGAAAGGGAACTGGATCTGATAAGGTAGATCGACGATAGACCCCCTTTTTCTTTGCGACACCTTTGTACTAACAAAGGGCTGTTCGGTTCAACTGTGGCATCTGAATGGGTTTGCAATAACGTCCTGCCCGGAGCTACCGCGAGATCGGTCTCAGATATATATGCTCTTCAGATTTATTAATCTCTGGAACAATGAAGGCTTTTGGTAGTCACCTGGCACTTTTTTCGTATGTGGTAGTTTTGAGCTTCAGAGGTAAAATGGTGGTTTTAGTTGTGTAAATATGACGGTAATTGAATTTCATTTCGACATTAGCACATCTTTTTTTAATGATCTCAAATACGGTTCTATAAACAAAAATCCCTAAAAACAACAGCATATATGCCTGTATAATTATTCATATTTACTTTATGGATACTTCAAAGTTTGAAAGTATTATTATTATTAATTAGGACAAAGATTTATCATATGATACTTGAGGTATTAAGTTCAAAGAAGGTGTATCGTAAACATTAAAATTAAGGAATAAAATAAACGTTCCTCCAATTTAATTAATACTCCAGCAGTGGCTTTTTCAAGAAGCCGTAGTTCTATTTCACATTTAATAAATGACAAATTTCTTTCTCAGAAGATCTGTTTAAAAAATCAGACTTTGAATTATCAAGTTACGTTAAAATCGTCTGGATCGCGCCTGATAAAACTTTTATAAATATTATGTTATCTCTGGATCACAGACATTCTTACACGTATTCGAATCTCTGTTTTAATATTTGAATTTTATCTCACGTACGATATAATTTTTAATTATAAGATTGTGTTTCAGGTAAGGTAAAATGAAAATAATGTTTAATGTTTACGCTAGATAACCTTTACACTCCGTGAATTGAATGCTTAAAAGCTTACAAATTTCACAGATTAAATGTTTATAACAACAAAGGTTTAAAATTTAATTTTGAACGTGAACACCTATGAATTTTTAAGTCTCAGATGTCGAGCACATAAACATAAACGTTAGTTTCTGTAATAGTTAAGCCATCTGTCGTGAAGTAAATAGAAAGAGAAATGATTCTTTTATTGTCAATGAAGTCAGCTGCCTGATACCACATCTTGATAAGACACCCGCATTGCCAAATAAACCGCAGCGGGATGCCATCATAATATTTTAGTGGCTATGGCTGTATTACATTGACACTTTGCAGTATGAACCCACCAATAAATAATGGTAAATTATAATGGGCTTTTTATAAAGTCAATGTATCTAGTAGATTTAATTTTATTAACTATTATTCATTTTTCTTCTGTTCCCGAACTTTAAAAGAATATTTTTTACTCATAGTCTAAAAAATAATAACATTAAGATTTCTTTTAGAAGAATGGTATGGGTTATAACATAAATTGTTTTATTGAAAAAAATATACATTTGATATTGCTTAATTTATAAATTTCCAATATTATATATTGATCGTAGAGTAATTTTTAATAGCTAACTTTAAATTCCTTAAGATATACTAATGTAATTATAAACAAAAAATATTTTCTTATTTCGAACGGAAATAGTTTTTGTCAGAAATAATCAAACTTTGTTGCTCGTTGGAAATAGCTTCCTAAGTACAGTTTAAACTAATTTCTTGGAGGAACTTTATTGCAAAGGCATAAATCATTGATACTTGGTCAAACACATCCAAACACGATCTATTTTAGACGGACTTTATAGAGCTTATAATTTTTTTTAAACCATAAATTACTGAAGTTTTAAACTTTCTTGTTTTGATCACCCCCTCTTGTCCTGGGAACATTGGGATTGCACAATGGTTTTTGAAGGAACACGAAATCCACTCGAAAATATTTCGTGGTCCCTTACTGTGCCTTTTTTATTTGTGTATAACCGCCTTTCTTAAAATTTATTGTTGTGGAATGATATGATGTCTTTATACTATGGTTCTATTGTCATTTATCTGATCGTTTCTTGTGTTATATTAAATGGTCAGCCTTGTGTTATTCCCCTTTGTTTGTTCTCGTACGCGTTGTTTGTGTTAATGTCTTGGTTTCCTGATCTTTGACAGTTATGTTTAGATTTGTGTTAAAAGTAACATGATACCATTCTTTTTGAGCAAACAAATCTAAACGGTAGGTTATTGATATCCAAAATATAATAAATAATCATGTAAAAGTAACTGCCCTTCGAGTACTTGATATATTCATATATTTTTTATTAAATAACTGTTAAAACAGTAATACATTTTTGTCATTCTAAAGGTAGCTGGTGTTTTTTGCTATTCATTTGCGATTCCAATCAATTTTTAATAAAATGCTGCTAGAGCTTTTAATAAAATTGCTAGTGTATACAAAATTGCCTGTATGTTCTCTATCGTTGATTGCAGAGTGGGAATAGAAAATGTTAACCATATACTATCTGTACGATTAGTAAAAAAGTTTAGATAAAATTTTTCGCTGGCAGGACATTCAGATTTTTGCTTTGTTCTGAAAAATTTTAAATTCTTTGTTAAAATATTTTAGCGAGTGCCAACAATGATATGAATTCAATGCACTTAGCTTTAGGAACTTTTAGTTTGAATTTAAAAAATAGCCACCTATAGTTTTGAGCTATGTGGTATAATTTTATTCAATTTAGCAAAAGATTTAAATATATTATTTGAAAAATCATTGCGAAGCGTGTAATCTTGAATTAGGAATTATTAATTTGTACTAACTTCTGATTCTCTACAGATATAATTTGATTATGCGAGTAATAATATTGATATCAATGGGCGAAATGCATGTTATGTAATAATAATAGCAGGAAGGGCGGCATCCATGTTTGTTGTGATTGTTTCGGATGCACTTACATAGAAATGTGGGAGGAATAATTTGTACTTATGCTTCTGAATTCACAATGATAGGTTTATATGGACATTATCTGAGAAAGGTGACATCTTACTAGAAGATTCTCTGTGTTAATTCTTTTTGCATAAACGACAAGATTCTAATAAGTGGCAAATCTTATAAATCTAATAGTTAATCAGTTTATTTTTGATTGCGTGCAAAAATTTTATAACGTAGTTTTGTACAATAAAACTCGAATATATCCATAAACATTTTAATCTATATGCGGTTATCGTCATATCAACATTATCGTCATCTACATATAACGTGTAAGGTTTCACTGCAGCACTATGTCAAGTCATCTCCAAGTCTCCGAGACAGGTTATATTATTCAAATGCATGCGTGCTGTGAAATATGAATTTGAAAAAAACCTGTTGCATTCTTAAATATACCGATTTAAGGCATATAATGGTTTGATTGCTTATTTTATAACCGCAATGGTATCTATTTATGGAGAGCTATTCATAAACAAAGCTAGGTCGCTTGAAGCATCTGATGCAATGTTAGACGAAGCGGTCAATTTACATGTATTCCTTTTGTAAATTTTTGAAAACATAAAGATTAATGATATTTCCTCATTTAAAAGAATTATTAAAAACTCAATCAAATATTTGTTTAACTAAAAAAAAGGGGACCATTTTGAGATTCCTCATAATTTCATCGGAAAAGGTTTTCCGCAAACACTATTTATAAATAAATAATATTTTCAAGAAAATTTATTTTCATAAAAACGCCAAACATTATAAAACAAGCTTAATGGTAAACCAATGCCAGCACCCGGCCACGAATACTAAGCGAGATTTTCGGCGGTCACAAGCTAAACCAATAGTTAAAGTTTACATATTCACATCAATCTAATTTACATTTTGCGCTTTGATTGGTGGGGTTTCAGCGGCTTAACGGGCGTGAATTTGAAAAACCGAACTATTTCAAAGATAGCTATGTTATTTGTAATAAACACACATTTATGTTTATACAGTTATGATTTTCTAACTGAACACGTTATCCACATTAAAAAAATAAAAGAATATGTAACCTTTCTAATTTATAATAAAGGCAGGTTAACGAATGGATATAGTTTGATGAGATCTAAGACTTTCGCGAGTATTCATTTAAATGAAACTAATATTTTACGGATTACTACGTGTATTTCATTATTTTAAAAACTACATACACCCGACGTTTCGGTTACTTTGCAACAATCATGATCACGGGCAGAAATAATCACGGTAGCAATCCGAAAAATATTAGTTTCTTTTTTTTGGATATAACTTAACTTTACCTACAAATATATCATTAAAATAATTAAACAGCCTTCCGTAATAGCTAAATATATTTTTAAGTCTTCATTACCTTCCTTTACGTATGTGTGCCACGAAGCCAATCATTGGGTAAAGTTGCCTTTGATTGTCGATAATCGTAGTTCCAGTTACAAATGCGTGCTCCAGTTTCTACAAGTTAATAACTTTAATATCAGCTTAAGAAATGCATATATATTCTCGATTTACTGTTATTCTCAGCAAGCCTAGCTGTAGAATTATCAGATAACAAAAAGTGTTGGGATTACTAATGACTGAAGTGTTGTCGATTGTGAGAAAATGTATTAAATTATATGTATTTTTATATCACATAAATTTTGTAATATGACTAATTCTATATGGTCTCAAATATTATACTTAATAATATTTTTATAAATTATAACAAAAATGTGAAATTTTGTGAAGAACGTTATAAGTATAGAATTTTTTTTTGTCATTCAAAAAGATCTAGACTAATAAGAAAATCTCAGTTTGTTAATTTATTTAATAAAACTAAATATATATTTCGATTTAGAGCATCCGATAAAGCAAACGGAGATATTGGTACAAGTTGATATATATATATATATATATATATATATATATATATATATATATATATATATATATATATATATATATATAATTTATTTAAAAAGTAATATTTTTATTGAAATACATTTACTCTTACATATTTCATGAATCATTTTAATAAATCGTGTAGTAAAAAAAATATGAGTTTTCGTAATTATCGTTAAGGTTTCAAAAATCATTACGCTATCATTCTTCACAATCTTATACGTGAAGTGCATGTTCCAATTAATTATATCTTAAAGCTAACTAACTTTAAATTACGCACTATGAGTATGATAAAATTATAGTTAAGATGATAATATTTACGTCTATGTCTACTCAGATTTTACATATAACATATTATGTAGATAATTTTATAACGAAATCTCCGTGCTCTCTCCAATTTAAAGGTAAGGTAAGTAGCAGATACATTAATTAAGCAAATTGACTCATCAACCTACCGCTTGCTAGTAGCTTCTTAATTACCTTAATTTACAATAAATATACAGGAATTTTAAGGGCTTATTCGTTATTATTCTATAATTTAATTCAGTGAGCACATTACTTATAGATTAAAAAGTATTTTAAATAATATTTTGAAACATTCCAATGGTAGATGTTTGTAATATTAAAAATATATTATGTATTAGTAAATTTTGTAAAGTTATATAAATTATAAACACATTGTTCTAGTTTCATTTATGAATACTTTCTAATTTAAGTATTTCGGTAATCAATTATCACTATCAACCTGGACTTATTACAATAAGTCTCGAAAATGCTTGCAAATCTATTATATTCGTAGCATACAAATGCTCTAGGTTCATCCGAAGATGAACGTGAAACAAACTATATGCTAGGCATCCGTACTGTTATCGCGTCATTGTTCTCAGAGGAATTGGATTGTATTGTCTCATCGATTGGACCTATTTATAGGTGGACAACGTCATACAGATCTTAGCGTGTGTGGTACAAAAATTCTGCTCTCAATTAATGTTTTCTTTTGTTTTGTAGACATGTTTTGTTATGTGTTACCAAGTGATAGAGCACTTTTTATAACTATTATGATGTAATAAAAAATTCCATTTTAACTTTAATATTTAGATTGCCTATAAAGTTTTTGTGTTATTGGCTTGAAAATTTTAAGCATAATAAAAATTTTGTAAGTGTAATACATAGAGGAATTAACATTTTCTTCTAAGTTTTTAGATCAAAATCCTTCATCCAGACTTTACGACTAAAGAAATGTATGCCTTAAGAATTTAGAAGAAATCGCTTCAGAAATTAACTTTAAGCCAAAAAAGCAGATAATTGTATATTTGACTGCGTAACATGTGAGAATTCGACATACGCCAGACATGGGTGGGTCCAGGAAGATTTGTTGGTGACAAGTGATATAAACTACGCCTTTTGTTACGAACATTGTTTCCGTCGCTGTAATTTCCTTTAGAGTATTAGAGAAACTATTCACATTTATGTCAACTAAGAAAATGGAAAGAAAATGGGTACAGTTATTTTATATAATTCGTAAATAAAAAATTTTCAAAATGCAAATAGAAATAGAGAATGAAATATTCATCACGTGGGGAGGATTAGAAATTGTACCTCCAGAATATTGCGTTCCCTTTAGCTATTCCAGAGGTTGCAGGTTCGAAACCTGCTCGATTGAATAAATTTTTCATCCTTCATTTTCTATTCAAATTTTAATACAAGTATTAGCTCAACATTGTTTTGAGTTTAAAGTCATGGTTATAAAAACATTGTTCAAGATAAAAATTACCATAACTCCATTTCTATCATAAATGTATAACGTTGTTTTATTTTCAAGCTATATAATTTTATATTTTACTATCAGGAAATAGGGATGATTTTTATTTTAACTGAAGCTAAGGTCAGTGAATTTCTACTAAATTTTATTACGTTTATAACTTATATTAGAAAATGAGTGGACAGGATGACAAAAAATTTTTTTTTGCCATACCTTTTACTTTGTACAAATTTTTGCTTATGTGTTACTCCACATATTAAATATATATGATTTTGTGAATAATTTGTCTACAAACTTTGATCATTAAATCTCCAAACTTTATCTTACCTACTCCAAAATGCTTATGTATGGAAAAACAATATATATTTGTTTATTTCCAATCTCTTAACAAGTTTAGGGTAAAATTTAATACAGAATTATATTTTATACTAAAAATAGAAAGTAATTTTAGGATAAAACTAAGAAAAAAATTAAATAAGAAATAGGATACCACTAAAAATAATTTATATTTTCTTTGTATTGAAAAGTTCTTGGGATAAAGGCATTAAAATCCACATTTCTTTCAAACACAAAGTCTGTATCCAAGGGGCTTACATGACTTGAGGTAATTTCGCCGTCCACTGGTTCCAGGCAAAGGGAAAGTTAAGCTTATAAAAGTCTTTGTACAGCCTTGTGTAATAGTGTTAGCCTCCGTATATACTTTGAAATAAACATAAAACATTGCGTTACTTTAAAGATTTATTATCTGTTTTGTCTGTACTTTTATTTGGAAAACGATGTGTCCATATGCTTGCTCGATTCCAACCAAATTAAATTCCAGCAATTTTTTTTAATAAAAATGTTTATTAACGACGGCGAGTGGTTGGCGCTCTAGAAGAGATAGGTATAGTATTTAAATGAAAAAAATAATATTAGAATTACTCCGATCATTTCATAAAATAATAAAAATTATGAAATAAAGCTGTAGATTTATTTTTCTTTCAAAAATGGACGTAAGAATTGGTAAAAATTAATTAATAAAAGCATTAATTACCTAAGGAATATATCTTATACAGAGCCTTCCAGTGTCCCGTTTCACGGATGTGTTCAATGCCAGTTCACTCTATCATTGACGCCGTTAAAACTAGTCTCGTGAACAGTGTAAGTAATTAGTCTGTTCTTCTGAAAAAAAAAACAAGCATCGAAATAGGTAAGTATTAAAATAATATATAGTTTAATTAACAAAAGTAAAAAGTGTAAAGATAATTTTTCTTTAACAACTTCAACTCAGTGCAAACTGTATTATAATGGGAGATTAATGCCGTAGAAACTTTCACAGAATTTATCGAATTAAGTGTTATTTAGTGGTCATAGTTCTTAGCCACTGCCCTTAATCACATTGGTTTTATTTTACAAATCTTTTATTAAATGGTTTTATGATTGCTGAACGAATATGTCAAAATGTTTTGTACAATGATGTAACGAGCATCGTTATTTTAATAATATATAATTAGTTTTTATGATAATGTGAAAACAATATTCTAATTTCAGAAATTTATTTTGCCAACGTATACTATAAGAATTAATTAATGAAATAATATCATATATTATAGAATCTATTATAGTAATAAATATAATTATTTTTCGTTCAATATTCTTTTTATTAATATACCATATTCTTTTTTAATAACAAAAAGGCTTTTGAATAATACTAAGTCTCCTATACAGTATCACATACAATATGGTTGATCCTTTTAATTATAACAGAGATAAAAATCTCATTTGCCAGGTGAGATGATTTCTTGTAACAAAGCATAATGACTCTTAGTTTCGGTTTATATTAAAACAATTTAGTAGCCCTTTGTTAGTTTGAACTAGACAAACCCGAAACTGGCACCCCATAGCGAAATATAATAATGTAAAAAATTGCTTAGTAATAAATGAAGCTATCACATGTATCATATGGCAAATAAAAAATATGGTGTGATTTTTTTATATGCAACCTTTTTTAGTATCTGTATGCTATTACGGTCATTGAAATAAATTTACAGTTGCACCTTTTTATGAAACTTTATAATTAATGTTTCATTTATTTCTATTATTTAAAATAATCTGTATTTTAGCGTAGGTACTTGAAATAAAATATATAAATATAATATGGTACATATTTTCTTGTCATCTTATTTTGTTTATAATATTAACGTTTCATTATTATTTTGGTAGCAATACATTCTTAAAATAATTTCATTAAGTGTAGTTATCATAACAATACTCTTAAACAGGAACATGGTTTAGTAATATTGTCCTAAAGTAAATAATGACCGACTGTTAAAAATAACTTGTGGCATAGCACTTGAACCAAGACTGCGGTAGGCAAAGACTGAATATATTATTTCTCTTCTTATATTTTAATATTTGTATTTGAATATTTTTAAATACTAAATGTAAAATATATGTACTGTTTAACTAATTGATTATTCTCATAGGCTTCTTAGCGATTTATTTTGATAATAGTAACAAGCTTTATAAGAATGGTAAAAGCATTTGGAACGTTTAAATGTAATTGAAATAAATAATGGAATATAAACGAAAAATCTACAACAAAATGTATAGTCAGGATTACGCTAAGCGCCCACACACGACGGTACGTGCTCAAATAACAAAGTAGCAAATAGAAAACGAAAACAATTTGCTGCACTAAAAAATGTCACGTAGCTCCATTTCGATTACCGAATAGAATATCTTGATGCAAAAGAATTTTCTCGGCTTGTATCAAAAATGCTTAAATTGCTTAAGGTTTATGGATGTGAAAAAATACCTCGTGGTCTATTCCCTGGATGTTTTGAAAAAGTAATCTATTCTGATAAGCCAACAAGAGACTGCTCATTTTTATTTTGTCCACTCCCTCAGGCTTAAAGCGTCTCGGAAGCTTGGTCCAAGTGTTAACAAAACAGCCAATCATTATACATTAGAATTTAGCATGGACTAAGATAATATTCTTCATATATATTTTAACATATTTTATTTTAGTACAGAATCTTGTATGAAAATAATTCTATAAAAAAAGGAAATCACTTTCTTACCCTCAGATACTAAATAATAAGCAAAAGTACCAATTAATTGATAGACAATGAAGTACAAGATTTAATTAAAAGTTTTCTTAAATAATATAAAATATTCTGTTTAATTTATTTAAGTTTGCTCCTTGAGCCATACAAACGGAGGCATGACGATGCATTCGCTCCTACAACCTTAATCTTCGTATGATGCGCCGATAACGTTCGTGTGGCGACTAGAGTTTATACAACTAAACGTATGGTCGTACTTTTGTTATTATATTTTTCGTTATATAATTTACCTCCGTGTAAGTATTTAATTTTAACCACATAGAAAAGTTTTCAACATAAAAAAAGTATAACGAAACTGAAGAAATTATTTTGATTATCATTTATTAAAATGCAATTATGAACAACGCACGAAATTGCACTTAATCAATTTAATGACTCTACTACTCAATCATCTTCTTTAAATTATACGTGACAAAAATAAATATAACCTAGAAACAGCTATGTATGTAGCATACGTGTAGTTTTTAAATATCTGTCAAAACAGGTAGAGTTTCAAAATATTCACAACGGAAGCTTTTTTTTTTCCTATTTAAAATTTAAAGTGTTCCAGTGACAAATTAAAATTCATCAGATAAAACCACCCCATTTCCAGTAATAAAATGATGACCCATTTAATATAAAGTTACCTTTCCATCCTGACATAAATTAGTAAAGGTTGAATTTATTTGGTCGTTGAATTTTCCATGTTTTTAATGCCTTCCTTCTTTTCGTTTATTATAAGCAATACAAATTTAATTATAACGAATGTATAAAAAAACGGAGTGTATTCCCTTCGTTTTTATTCAATAAATCTAGGCACCTATTCAAATTTGTTAATTTGACGTTCTGAAACATAAATACAGACGATTTTTTTAATTTTTTTTATTAAAACGTACTCTTAAAATGTTCTTGAAACTAATCAAAATACCTGAAAAAGCCTATTTTTAATCATAGGAGTTTTTCTATGTGATTTGTTTTGTTTTAAACGTTGCTGCCTACTTATTTACTTGTACACAATATATAAAAATGTGATTAAATAAATTTCTAATACGTATTACTATGCAAATATTCGTTACAAAAGATATTCTTACTTCTTTGTTCGTTATAAAATCATATATTTAATTTCGTAACTCTCGGAGTAAAGTTTATCATTTCCTTCACTAGATTCCGAACTTTGCTATATCAATATTGTTTTTGTACCAGTTTCTAACTTTCATTGTGTACTTTACCAATAGTCTACCGAAATGTATTTTTAATAAATTTTTTTATTGCCAAAAGTTTGAAACATTTGACTCAAATTTCGTAAAATGTATTTTTGTACCATTACGATTCAATATACTTTATACATTTATTATTCTGAAACTTTATTAGATTGGCTTGAAAATTATAAGTTTTTTTTTTGCAGGAACATGAAGATATTTGAGCAAAGTATCCAAGTACAGCTTAAAATATATTTATATCTAGGTCAAAATGAAAAAAAATATGCAAAACTATGTTGCTTCTGAACCATAATGTTACAGTTAGGCCTGATAAAACTTAACTAAATAAAGTTTCGTATGCTTATACTGGGGCTGCAAAAAAAAATCTTTTATCCCGTGAATACTGACCTATCAATTTAGAAATGCGAAACTATAATGTTTAAATTAACAAAACTTACCAAATAGTTTCGGGTGAAATATAGCATCAGAGTATATAGAAAATTAATGGAACACCATGTGTCATTTCTACATTTATTGATATATGTTATAAATGATTACATTAATTTAAACATTTGACTAAAGTTACATTTCTCTTTTATAGTAGGACATGTGAATTCTTTAAGATTATTGGTCATTATTAATTCCTATGTTATAATATTTCTATTCGTTGCAAATTTATTTTTATGTAACATAAAATAAATACATGTTAAAAAAATCTGAATTATTAATACCAATTTCATTTTTCATAATCATCAATCATTTTTATTTACATTATATACTATTATATAATTTTGAGTTGGCAGAGCCTAGCCGTGGTCAAGTTACTGCAGTTCGAACATAAGCTGGCTCGACCGGGGAAGTACCACCCTCTTACATAAGATCGGCCTGATGTAGTCTTTAATGACTGCGTTTCATCCGATGATTGAGAAGCCAGTAGCCTTTCCCTTTTCCTCCCCTCTCAATCCAGGGTGGCAACACATCCGCAAAACTATATTGCGGATGTCTATGGGTGACGGTGCTACCTCCATCAGGTTGGCCCTTCGCTCGGTTGCCCCCTTTAGCATAAAAAAAACTAATAACATACGAAGTAATTTATTTAGTACACAGACTGTACGAATGGAGTCATTGGGTCATGAGAGTATTATTTAAGATTGTTCAAACATTACCTATTTAAGAGCATTTTATGAGATAAGATAATCATATTTCATAATTATGTTTAAACAACCGTTACTAAATTTAGTCCATGATACACTCCACTATGTAATAAAGATTAATGTACGTTAGTCATTTTCTAACAAAACCGATTCAAGAAAACAAAATAAAGTAAGTATATATTTTGGAGATGGTTCGTTTGTCTTAAAACAAGCCCAAAGTTTTGTTTACTGTCTGACGAAAAATATCACATTATAAGAAAATACCTTTATTTAAGGTAGACCCTAGTTGTGGTCAAGTAATTACAGCTCAAACATAGGCGGGCTCGACCGAGGAAGTACCTCTGAAGGAGTCTTTAACGTGAGTTTCCGTACTGAATCAGTACCTACCTAACTGAATTAGCCTAGGTATGTTTTGAGGTGTTGTGCTGGTTTCCATTGGCATGGGGTCCAGGGAGAACTTGCACCTGCGGATTGGATCGGGGCCCGACCGTCCTCTGTGCCAGCGACAGAAAACTTCACTCTCAATGCAGACCAAGAGGTCAAGGAACGAGGGGGGACTGAAAACGCCTCCGCAACACCATGTTGAAGATATCCTTTTGATATGGTGACTACCTCCAATCATCTAGCTAGTGTGCTCGTTTGCCGCCTTTAATATGAAAAAAATAGAAAATTTTCATGTATTTCATTGTAATTGTTTTTTTTTTTTTTTTTTTTTTTCTTTTAACTTGAAATATCATTTCGTATTAAATCTGCTGTGTTTGCTTGGAATACTTGTTATTTAAACACATCTTGATATTCTTACTTTATACGCTTTATTATACAGTGAAGACATTTCATTCGTGTATTTTAATATTTATGTTTTTAAATCATCGCACCAGATGCACTTTATTAAACTTGGAGCCGTTTCCATGTAGCAGTGCTTAACAATATTATATTTTACTGAATATTTAAGACCGATTTTTATAAAATCCTCTACAATAAAGTGTAAAATATCCTCGGTGATTGAATTACATGTTTATATACTTATAATTTTGCTCCAGAGTTTTATAAAAGAAGTATAAAATCAAATAATTATTTTTCGACACTAATATTTCATTATTCCAAATAAATCTCCATTTATTAGAGGAAAAAAACAAATAAGCGTGAGTTTATACTAAAAATGTTTCTTTGTATATTTACGTTAAGGACAACAAAGTATTTATCCTATTTGCTTTAAAAAAAAACATTCACAGCATAACAAACTTAAAGTTATATATTCTTTTTTTAAAATAGTAACGTAGTAGTTCGATATTCTGAATATTTCCTACAAATGGTGAAGCCAAAATCTCCGATCACATAAACGAGATAACAACGTAAATAAGACAGAACGACAGAAAGACAAAGTTCCAGTTTGTTACCGGATTTCCATGAAAGAACTACGAATAACCCTCAATTATTCTTTGTTTCACTACTTCAAGACTGAATCGCAGTCTCAATTTGAGTGTTGGAAAAAGTTAGACAGATATACAATAAAATTTGAGTGCCAGACATATTTCGTATTTCTGCTTTTATTTGTTAAATTTAATGAAATATATTTGATCTACTTTATCTATTGAAGGGAGCAAATAACTTATAATTTTCCTAAATTGTTATTTATAAATTTCTTTAAGATATAATAATGATAGTACTATTTTCGTCCCATACTTTGTTTATGCTGTTGCTTAATAATATAATTTTATTCAAAATATTAACTATAAACTATTAAACTTTGCTGTGTTAAAACTTAAGGAGAAACAAAATATGTTCAGTTACATTATTGATGTTGAAACAAAAATCGCAACATGAGATTAATATCAGAACGAAAACAACCAATGTATGCAGATTAATCATTTCTGTTAACGATACCCAACTTCGATCAAATCTTTGATATCATAAATTTGCAACCAAAAATCGCTTCGCTGACAGAACGATAATTTAAGGTTATTACCTCCCGCACCCCCTGCCGGGACAGGCGAGAACTACAATCGTCCAAATAATGAACCATACAATTTTGAACGATTAATATATGTAGTTTTTAGTTATAGCTTTTATAAACACTCAATTAAAAGCGTTGTAATAATGTATATTGATATATTGAATTCGTCGAAGCGTTATAAAAAGGAATAAGCATTGTCAATAACGAAGTTTTAGCTCGTTACAGAATTGGCACTGCTCATTATTAAAATTATAGAACAACGTCTATCAAATAACTTTTTTTTTTATAGTATGAAAGTTTTTTTATAGTATGAAAGTTGAACTTTAATAAATGTAAAGTTTTGCTGAATTTAATTTTTGAAATATTTTTAATAAGAATAAAGATAAACTCAACTAAACACAAAAAAAAGAAAAAATTTTGTAAACTGATTGCTTTTAATAATTTGTGGAAAAACAAACAAAAAAAAAACGACCATAGAATGTAAAATTTAACAATTATTATGTTTTAATTGGCGATGTCTCTTGATGCCTTACTTTCGATAGTATTTCTTAAATTAGAATTTCATATAATATTTAAAGAAATGAACTGTGGTTAGGAATTATTTCTAAAATTATTGTGAAGAGAGTGACACAACTTAGCCAATAGAAAGCCTCTATCGTTTTGTGCCTAATCTGAAGAGTTTATGAACCAATAAAATTATAAGAAAATAAAGGATTGAGTGTATTTATTTGAAAATTATTTTTTTTATTTACAATAGTATAAGGTAATACAAATAAGAATTTTTTTTATAATGCCACGTGTTCTATTGTATTAACAGGAGTGGATATTAATTTAATTAAGAGGCTTTTTACTAATTAACAATTTGACAATAAGCTCTTTCGTCTGACAAAACGGTAAATGCTAATAAGTTTGGCAATTTTATTATGGAAACCGCCAAAACCTATTTAAACAATTGTAATCCCTACTATTTGTCATCTCCAGTACATAAGGTTTTAATTCAAGGGTAATATGTCACGAAGCGTTTGAGCGTACTTCTTCTTAGTAAACTTTCAAATGATTTCAGTTACATCATACCAAGAAATGCTCTCGTAGGTCTAGAAAAGTATATATATTTTATACTTTTCTCTACATATTTCATTCATACATTTCCAGTCTTAGAAAGACACTTAGCAGAAGTGTAAAGTAACTTGATAAAGATACCTTAGACCCGTTAAAAGTGGACGAACTTGTTTTAAATCCCGAAGTTCACCAAATGTATTTAAGCAAAAATGTTATAATTTACGTTGATATACATAATTTTAGGAGTATTAATTAAACTTAGAACGAAGTATACATTAAAATTATTTCATGGGATACGTTTCTGTCATGATAATTTAATAACGTAAATAAATATTAAAGAGCTATGCATTTTTTTTTAATAAACTAAAGTCTTGTTTTACACAATATAAATAGTGTTTACCTAGAGAAAATAAGATCACTGAAACAATAAATTTGTACTATTAACGTATATATCAAAAGTATATTTGAACTACATCCAAACTCCTATTAATAGTCTGTAGATTTGCCGAGTTCAATGTTCTTTCTTAAAATCTAAAAAAAAGGATTTATCAATCAATTTACAATCGTAACAGATCTTGATATCTTTGAAAAAGAATGGGCTCGTCTTTGCCACACACGATAACTGTGGCAGTTGGAATCTCAAAGTGTTTTAGCCATTATATTAAGTTTCTCTCCGTCTAAAAGATTATTACACATATGTGAAGAGCATCTGAGCAACTTATCAATTTTGTGGAGCCATTTCTAATGTGAATAGGAAACTAGTGAATTCACATGTTTATAGATGATGTATATATGTTTATATTGATGTATAGTTGAGTGTTGGTGCCTTTTTTAATAATGATAACAATTTAATATTTAAAACTTGACATCTACACTTATTGGAACAAGCTTATAAAAGTGTTAAATCGATAATAGGTACAATAATACACAATAGTAAAACGTTAAAGAATATCATGTTATTGTTTGAAATAGTCATTACCAGTATAAAAAAAAAAACAGGGAAGTATTGGAATAAAAAAATATTTAAAGTCTATGTATTTCTAATTTGCACCAGATTATGTCGGTATCTCAATGAAAATTATTTTTAATTTTATTTAATATAAATAAAGTCTTCAATTGTATAGTATTGAAAATTTCTTAAATTTTTAACGAATTCATGAGCATATGCATTTTCATTTTAAGGCTTTATAGCTGTGATTAAAACTTGTAAGTTTTTCAACCAATCCTATAAAAATATCTCTTTAAGATAAATTTATTATAAATACATGCATAAATGATTGTAATAATGAATTCGGATTAAAGTTACAATTATCTTAAATAGCAGGATTGACATGACAGTATATCACACATTTTTTTGAGGACATTGTCAGTAAGAACAAAGAGTATATATAATATCTTATATATTTAGTGTGATTATTGTTATAAAAAAATATAATAACGAAAAATACTTTTAATTAAAAGTCTTATCATAAATATTTATGGCTGTCAAGGTCATTTCAAGCTTCGAAATGGAATAAAAAATAAAGTATTTTTCACGAATATGAAACTTTTAAGTAAAGTAAAGCAAATGTCGAGCGGAGAATGTTTGTTTTAGCAAGTGTCCCACAAAATGAGAAACTTGCTTTAAGTAGGTCAACAGTGGTCATTAGAACCAAAGCTGCTAGTTAAGAAATTGCTGTATTGTCATCTGTGGTGGTTTGTAATGTCTGTTGGAATGTTATCATTAAAGGACTTCTGTATTTTTATTTCACATTTGTCTGCAAAAATAAATTAATAAAAAAATATTTTAGCTACCATTATTTTCTTTAAAAGAGTTTTTTTTTCAACAATAAATTGTGTTCGAGGAATCAAACTATCCACATTATAAAGGATTAGATTAATTCCTGTTTGCTTTACAAAATATTTTTTAATTTTGCTTAAAAATCATAACAAAATATGTTTTGCTCTGAATCGTTGAAATCCACATAAATGTTATACCCCGAACCATGGATAAACGCACTTGTTGTATACGAATGTTAACAACGTGGATAAAGACTCTATGATGTAACGATGAGGACAAAAAGTAAAATCTTCTGTTAAATGATCGTATATTTTTTATTCGAAAAGTAATACTTTGAATAATTTATCATAATCATTAATAAATATTTGAGCATGTCAATTGTTCAGCCTTTTATTTAAAGTAATGAATAAAGAAAACTTCTACTTAAATACAATTTACGACATGTCTCAATTATCTCTCAATTAATTATATTCAAAAATTTCAAGGAAATATGTTAATATAAATAACCAGATTTATAACGACAATTATTTAAATTTCATAAGAAAGATTAATGTCACACGCAGTTGGAATATATTTACAAATTGTAATATTATATACGCCCACATATCAAATTATTATTTATGTGTTTCACAGACCTATTTTGTTTATTATTATATGACTTTTTTCTGAGGACTCATTGTTTTAAATGTCTGTTATTTATTGTGAACAATGTTTACAAAAATAACCAAAACGGCAGTTATTAACACTTATATTATAAACCTTTAACTATATACAATTTATAAGTATACAAGATGTTGCGATATTTAAAATATAGTATGTGAAATAATCTTTAAAAACAACAACGCGGAAGTTGTAGTAGTAAAACAATATTGTCTTTACGAGTGAACATAAAAGTCATTCATGAAGTTTGTGTGGATAGTAAAACTCAATCCTACTGCACCAGATATTCCGTATTTACCGATAGAGAACGGAAATGGTGGCGAAATAAAATACACGACGCGTTATAGGGGAGTGGACAAGAGGGTTATAGTTATTAAACTTATGGAGGTTGAATGTTTCAATAATTATTATTAAAGAAAATATAGTCTATTTTTCAGAATCTTTGTTTTCAAAATTTTAAACAATTACTTTAACCAATTTATAATTATTTTTTTCTGTTTACACTGAATAATGTTTGAAAATGTTAAGCTAATTGGATTATAAGTACGGGACACTTCTAAATACAACAAAGTAACTAATCGTAACATAATGAAGCGGGATAGTGATGCTGCGTAAGAACTGCAAGCTACTCTAAGTTTACAATGTCACACTACATACAAAGGTTTTTCCGTTTCCCATTAAATATTGTACATTATTATCATAAGGCGCTTAGATTTATGAATGAAAAACTGTTAACGTTCCGTATCTAGTGTGACAATGCAAACTTAGAGTAAGCAGACAGATGTAGCTTTTCGACGCTCGATTTACGGGCACGGACTATTAGCCGTCTATCTGATATATGTCCGGCTGTGGGTCCTGTTTTAGTTCTCCGTTTGATAAATTGGTATTTTAGTACAATGCGGAAATATGAACAATTAATTGATATGACCTCAAAAAAAAAATTACTCAACACAAACATACACAGAACACTAAAATAAATTGCACGAGTCCACCGAACCTTCAACACAAACTAAAAATTTACTGAGTTAAAATTGCGGATAAAATGAGCACATAATCTTAAAAGGTTCATAAATAGCTTTACAATACAAGAAAATTGCACGTACGGTTAACCACTAGCAAACCGGTGACAAATAAGTTTTAAGCAATAACGGTTTATATTGCTTTGTATTAAAGACCGAATTGATTGCAATTTATAAATATTTTGTACAACGAATGTACGGAGAAGTTATGCTCAATTAACTGTCATCAAAATGTTTTGTCCAATCATAGCTGTATATATATGATTTTCATATATGTAGTATATATTGTTATTTTTAGATTGATATATGTTTTTTTGATATGATTGGAATAATGTCAAAAGGAATTGCCTAACCTAAGTATAAATTTCCAAAATGAAGTATCAATTCTGTCAATCAAGAAATCCCTAATTTTGCGAAGTCACTATATTTGCTGAGTACCGAAACCATAAATGGGCCTGAGTTTTTCCTCTGCATTCACTGGGTTGAGTTTCTCCAGTTTTTGCTATTGAACATCGAGTCATCGAGGTTTTTACACGATGTGACGAGTAGCATTTTTTGCAGGCATTCAATCTAAAGTGCCCATATATTTCTGGAGAAGAACGTCTGACGATGTAATTGATTGAATTCCTCATATATAGCCATGATTTTTAAAACATTTTTGGACTGCGATGACAGATTCACATTTTTTTATACAAAACAGATATGAAAAATCCATTGTTAGCCATCCAACGGACTAAAATGACTACAAAATCTGATTCCTTCGAATTATATGAGGATAATCAAAAACAAAGAAAAAGCTATAACAACAAAAAAAAAAAAGGATTTTGGCTCGTCTGTATCTGGTGTTTTTATTTTGAGCTTCAGATATCGATTGTTATCAATATATACAAGAAGCATGTCCGATGCGTCGATAAGGGAGGCAATCATCGAATGCAAGAAGGCGTGAGTTTGACATTAGAGTTATGACCCCCATAAATTGAGTAAAATCAACATATTAAACTTAAGCATTTATTTATCTGAGAAGTTATTTGATTAAATGAACTGCTCGTTAGGAAACATTTCTTGATTTCTAGATTATTTTAAATTTATGTACTTTAATCACCAGTATCATTTAACTTTCTTTTATATTTATTATTTGTATGGCACAACATTTAAAACTTTGCTAAATAACGTAACTAACTAGGTACATATATATTAACAATACTCTTACAGTTACAATTAAAAACACAATGACTATTTTAACAAAAATATTGGTTATATCATATTTATTTGACAAAACCTATACTAGAATCCAACTACTCGAAACGAACAAACGGTGATTGTGATCAATATCGCAGTTTTAATAAAACAGATGGGAAACGGCTTCCATATCCGTTGCCGCTTTTTTTTTAATCGAGCCCCTCGAAAAGGCTATGATAATAGAAACAACGACCGTGTTGAAAGGGGTTATCGTGTTTTATTTTTGTCCACTGAGGACTTTTAGAATGCGTTAAAAAGGACGTGAAATGTCCCAATGCGAATTTCATAAGATTACTTCCAGTAGTAAATGATTAAAGACGGTATAGACGTCGTTTTATTTTATTGGCGCTATTAGTTTAAGAGAGCTCTAGGGTCTAAATTTAACCATTCTGTTGTCTGAGAAAGCCAGAGAAAATTTTATAAAATTTCTATGAAGATACTTGGAGACTAATAAATTTTTATACTCTTATAAATATTTTTGCATTATTTTGTAGCTTTCGACGAGATTTTTATTAATACCAACCTATTCGTTGATGACAAACCACTATTACCATTGGTATTAGGCCTACTAACGGCTTGATGTCAAATGCTTATTCAAAACATTGCACAAATACATGGCCATAAATTTACTGTTCTGTGGAGTTATATTAATCTGTTCCTAAATAACATATTTTTTTTAATTGTTGGTGTTTTGTAACTACAATCTCTGTAAGTAAGGTCTTAGCAAAATTCTATATATATATATATATATTGGTACAAGAATAGTACTTGAAAAAATATGGTTTAGTTGTTATTCTCATATATGTTATTTATGATTTTCTAATGACAATGACAATGCTTCCTTAAAACATAGGTCATGACACAATTAAATAGTCGTCTTTTTTAACTAGACTTAGTGATTTTTTTCGTACCACGATCATCCTATCTTTTCTTATCCTAGCAATGTAAGTAATTGTAATAAAAGAACTGAAAATTGATGTAGAACTTGTATTTGTTCATTTTACTCCTTTTTATAAGAATCATAAAATCGTTACGGATTAGATGTAAACTGTTAATATAATTTTTAAAAAAATATATTATGGCATCTATGAACCTTAGTGAATAAGTTTTTCATACATTATAAAAAATATTCTGTTAAAATATGGGCTGGGTACGGTTGCGTGACAAGAGTTAACAACACGCACACTGTCAAATGATAACTTCGTGTCTATCAATTTCCAGAGGAATGGAACACTGCGGACTTTTAAGTTCATTATAGCCTTGATAGATAAGACCAGTAGAGTTGTATGGAAGAGTCATAAAGTAATACAATTTGATTATGCTTTTAAAAACTCGAAGGCCATGTTAGAAAAAGTATAAAAACTTCTTTTAGCTGTAGAAAGCTAAATAAGATTAGATTAATTTAATTCTAAATTATGATCGAATTTTTAACTTATGTTATTGCTCAGTTTTATGAGATTAATAAACTACAATGCACTCGTATGCTTTACGCTACAAATCGTATAGGTAAAAAGCAAATACTGTTATCACCAAACAACCTACCTGTCTTCGATCGGTAGCATCAAAACCTCATGAATAATAATTTGTTGTATCGGATGTAAAAAATAAACAAATTAATGTGAGAGCCCAAACATATTACCACTGGGGCAATGTGTCCACATCATCTTTATTAATGAAAACAAATTAAATCTCGTTATAGCACACGATTTTTCTCTTTTAACATCCAAATTCAATTCGACGATCGCTTCTAAAGTACACAGTGTGCAAGGTACTTTCTTATAAATTATAATTTGTTGTATATAAAATACATGTTGTACATTTAGTATGTAGTATTTCTTAAAGATTTACTGTGTTTAAAGTCTTACAACCTGGGGACCTCCTTTTCGGTCTACCCTTAATAATTTTGATTAATTTCTTCTAAAATGGTAATATATTTTATATTACTAATTATTGTTAAAATAATAACAATCCTTTTAAAGCATATTTTTAGCTTATTTAGATTTTATAACGTGTTTTTATTTTTACACTTTTCTAATTAAAATAGCATTTCATTATAATAAGAAAAGTCCTCATTATGAGCAGCAAATAGAAGTAATAAGAATAATATTAGTTATGGAAGAAATTTTGCATTAATAAAATATGGCATAAAATTGCTTTCCAACTGTCCTTCTGAGAATAAACTAATAACTCACATTTAATTCCCCTTTTAAGCACTCACCCTAATCTTAAATTCTGAATAATCTTCTTAATACTATTCAGAACTTTAAAGTTATTGACTTTAATCTGTAGGTGCACACTTGTTGACCTGTTAAGACTTACGGCAAGTTCGTACTTAGAGTATGGACCTATTTAACTAATCCTAATAAAATATTAAGGTTTTAAATGCATATGTGTTTCATATTCTTGGAAAATAATAAGTGTAATATCATACTGCTAAAACTAAAAAGCTTTACGTTATACGTATTATTATAGGTACTACACAATCATTATCCGTCAGCTGCGGAGAATATGACCTTTGATTAATTGGATCACCGTTACTACTGTATAGCTTCTTAGTTTTATTTTGTCCCTTAAACATAGGTGTAAATAATTAACTACTGATATATTTAAGAGCTAATTATGATTAATAGAAATTGTATACCTGCATCTTTTTCATTTTATTCAAATTCTGACTGTTAATAAATTAATTATATTTATGTTTTTTTGAATAGGAATATTTTATGATATCAAGTTACATATAAAATTTATTTTGCATAAATCTATAAAAACAGTTAAGAATTTATAAACAGTTACTATGCATGGGACAACGAAATGGTTTGTAAGTCTTGCATCCTTTTTTGCGATCTCTGTATATTAAAAAACAGATAGCTCTCAGGTTGCGGGTGGCTCTCTCCAAGAAAAACATGAGCACGGAATGTACTACACATGTTAGCAGGTAGTACGCTTTTGCGGATTCGTTGCGTGCAGGATATTCGTGAATGAATCTGGCCTGGGGTCCTCCGAGTGATTTTTTGCATTCCCACGCCTGCATCCATTGAAGGGTTGAGATCTATTGACATCTAGGTATTGAATTAGTAAAATATAACAGTCATTGTATCGGTGTAGTACGGATTACTATTCAATATGTTCGTTATATAAATTATAACTATAAAAATAAAAATAAAATAGATATTATTCAAAATATTCACTCCATTGTGTAAAATTTTTCAGACGTCAAAAAAGTCTTAATGGCAGATGAAAAATTATATTGGAATAAAAATTGGAGATAGTTAATTAGAAATTTTTGATTCATAACACAATTAAATAGATGAGTAAGCTTAATAAAGTTAGAAAGATTTTTTATTAATTCCTTTAATTAATTTTTCGTCTTCAGTAGACAAGAAAGATGGGATCAGAAGTCAGCAAAAATTTTATTTATCACTTATCACAAGTTATTCGAGAGTTGTTTAATCTTCACTTTTATTCAATAAGGAAATTATGTAGCAAAAAGTGATAATTAAATCACACAGTGTGCAAAGACGTAAACAGATGGTAGGCTTTCGCAGCGGGAGTGATTTATTACAGGTGAATAATCTTGTTTCACGTTACGTTGAAATCCGGTCGTCTTCAAGAAAATATGTTGTTTAATTTGCAGGAGGAGATGAGTTATGAAGCCCGATGTTCTGTAATCTAAGGAATTGTAAATGGCTACCAGAAAAGTCAGCCTATTCTATATGTTTAACATTTAATATATTTAAACGTTAGTTTCGAAAAATACGTAAATAGTCATTTATATGTCCAGTTTTTAAAACGTGATTTGTTTTATATACATTCGTATTCGCCACTTTATGTTCGTCCATAAAATAACGATTTATTGCATAAAAGATGTGAATTTTATATCATTTTAGAAATATTTATTAGACACCTGTATTTTTAAATCCAAGTTGCATATATTTTTTCTAAGTACATAAACAAAGGCATCTGAATCTTTGAAGTGAGAATATTGTCACGTCCACACATTTATAACGATACTAAAAACTTTATGAATTATAATAAAAATGATCGTTTAAGCGGAATAATCGCTAATAAAACGCTACAGCAAACATCGTTTTATTGGTTGGCGTTACACAAATTGCTCTGAAAATCTATGCATTACCGCAATAAAATATAAGGACAAAAAACCAATAAAGATATCGCTATATTAGGTACTGAAAATAAGGGCTGCCACAAACGTAGTATGTTCCGGCTGACTTTTATAGGTCATAAAATGGGATAATGTGTTGAGGTAAGCGTATTTCGGAATGGTACAAATTTAGATTGCAGGCGCCGGGAATGACTGCGAGTCGGCTCGATGTAGCAAGAGTATAAATGCACTGGCATTTCGCAGTTTATGAATTACAGGACATGACATTTAAATCAGTCCACAGATTATATAAAATACAATTACTAAACTTTTGCTTTTTAATCTCGTTCATTGCTTTAAGCCTTGTGTATTATAAAAAAGTTATAAAAACACGGTTTTATAATTTAAAATTACATATATTTCATTACTACTATAGTGTAATGAGTTTGCATGAATGCATAATAAATAGTGAATAGTGAGGTGTAAAAAATCTCAATTAACAGATTATACAATCCATTTGTTTCAATAAATAAAACAAATAAATACATTTGTTTTGTTACAAAAAAATTCACACTTTGATAGGTATTTCAACAAATAGGTGTTGATGTGTGAAATGAATCGTTTAACACTCGCCACTATTGATAGTTGCTACCAGATTTATGGTTGCTGTTGTAGAAAAGATAGAATACAAGACGACAAATTGTTCGTTTAATGATTTATTTATTGTAAAACTTTTTATTTAAACTTATATTCATGTATATGTTTAATTATTTACAAATTATGCTTTCGAGTTATGCCAAATTCTTTATGTACTTACTTTAATCTCTTTTTTCGGTTTGCAAAAATAAAATAAATTTGCTGAATATTATATGGTTTTTAGAGAATATGTGATAAAAGACAATGGTTTCTGTATTGTATAATGTGAGGGTTGTAAAATGTTATCACGTTATTTATTCAAATAAAACTGATAAGAAAATTTCATGTAGTAATTAAATTAGATCCATATTATATGGTTGTAAAGCAAACAATGTTTATGTTTATGGAGAAGTCGTTAAAAGTATATGGATGCTAATGCTAGAATGGAGACAACTTTATTGTTACCAGTTCGGGAACGTTGGCAAGGTTTGTAATACATGACTGCCTGAGGTCAGCAACATTGTCCCTGGATAATATAGAAAACTAAGCGCATTTTCAAATATCAAATAAATTTATTGCGGCTTGAATATTTTGTGAATTTATTCTTCATTTTAATTACTTGGCTGTTATTAGGCTACTTCTTACTGTATCGCATAAATATTTAACGTTTCTATTGTACTAGATATGAAAATTTATTTAAGTGAATAACATTTAAATCGACTCCGTACATCACAAGTAGTTGTTTGCGAATACGAATTTTTTTTTAATGAGTAATATTTATTAAAAAGTGTTTTTATAAATAACAAAACTGTAATTCCTGTCACTTTGAATCCAATGTAAGTGATCTTCGCACTCGTAAAGCTGAAACTGCGAAGCTGGAGAAATGCTTTTCGGTTTCCTTTTACTTCACACTGTCTTTCCTGAACGTGCATACTAAATGCACATCTTTATGTCTCACAATCCACAAAAGGAATTCTAGAATTCCTTCTTGCACTGTGAATATACACTATTCTTAGAGAATAAATTACAGCCATCGACAATCGCTTCTTTATAGATAATAAATTTGACACGTGACTTATGAAAGTTAATTATTTATAAGATACGAAGATTCGCACGGAGTAGTGTACGGCAGAATACATTGAAATAAAAAAAATATTCAAAATGCACCTGACTAACGTATGCTTACATTTTTATTACTTAAAAAAATGGAAACAATATTTTTTTTTACATATAATTTTGAGTAATTTTGAATAATAGTTTATATATGTATATATGATAAAAATGCAAATGAAATAACAAACAAACCTAATAATAAGTAATACTGGAATGTAACAAATATTTAATACAACTACAATTAATATTGTCATGTATGACAATATTAAATATATACGTTTTCTTTAAAAATATTTCCTTATTTCAAAGTAAGGGTGGGTCGAAACAAGTGTTTTGGTCAATAGACTCTTAGAAATTCAGACTTGTTAACAATAATCTCTAATCACTTCCGATCATTTCAATATCAAATCTTAGACAACGAAACTTGATTGGCTTGGTTATACGGAACAACTTCCGGCCTTGGAACCGTGATCATTATTATTTGTCATTTTTAAGAGAGTTTGAAACATAATTTAGATCATTAAAAATTTAAGGTATCTTAAACTTATATTATGTATCTCTCAACAAATTTTGGTTAGTGAGAATGAAGTTGATTTCCTGAACATAACTTAGGGAACATTTTTAAAACAAAAATTAATAAATAACTAATATAATATTAAAAACGCTCATCATCACAACAGATGGCATTACAAGCAATTATAAAACTCACAAACGTAATTCTCTTTCGAAAGATGGTATCATAGGAAGGTGAGAGAGACTATATAAAATAAATTTTAATTGGGCAACAAAACTTGCTTTTATAAAACGACTTAATTGTATGGTGTAATGAGCGGAAAGATCTTCGTGGGTAGTCTAAGTATTGGAGGTGTTTGGACACATCTGACGGGCTTGCCCTTTCTATGCCAATTAAATTGATTTAATAATTTAATTAATTATCTATTTCCAACAATTTCTTCCACTAAAATATGGCAGATCAATAATTCGATAAATAAGTTATTGAAACTTATTTTTCCTTTAAATTCACAAATCGTTAATGTGAACAACGCATGATAAGTCAATTAATAAACGCAAACCAATATATTAATTAGATTTATTAACCATATAATTTTAATTATTTCTTAAATTAATTAATATTTAACTATGCTTTTTCTTTTAATGCAAAAAGAAGAAAGAAATAATTAATAGTAATCTTAAAAATGTTATATGTAATGTACTTTCATAATGAATGACTTCAAGAATTCCATATGAGCAGCGCCGTCATTTGAAACCTAATCGAATAATTGATTGTAAGAGCGAAACAATAAAGCGATTAGTTTAACAAAAAGAAACAATGAATTATTATTCAGTGGATAGGTTCCTTTTTTATTTATTGATGCTCAGATTTTATATACTTAAAGAGCAGATTACAAGAAAGGCCCCTATCTTAATGGAAATTGTTGTGATATAATAACGAAATTTGGGAAAATATTATTGTAATAAAATTAAATGTTCAATAAACGAAAGAAATATGTTATGATAAATATTTCATACCGATATATTTACTAGAAGGTATTTGTTAATATGGTTCACAGATAAAAGACTTCATATAGTGTCTTGCGACTGTCTTGTCTATTGTCTAAGCTGTTCTTCACTTATCCCACAACTCGGTTCAATGACCGCGTTCAATTGTATCATTTGTTTATTCGATCATCCAACTCGATATTAATCTAGTAATGATGAAAACTGAGATTATTTTAACAGTTACTGATGAGTTGGTATTCATAATGTATTGCTTGGTGATATTTTTGTTATAGCCATGGACTTTTCTAAAAGTAAATGTTAGCTTTATCTTTACATCTGAATATGACATGAATTAAATTTGGTCTACTTACAAAATTTTGTGCTAACTTTTACAATTACAGTAATATTAGAATGTTAGAATGAACATAATTAACATTTCTATCGAAAACAAATTATTTCTTCTTCTATGTTTGTTTTGATCTAATGTTTTTATCAAGCAGGAGTAATAAAAGATTTTAGTTGTTACTCATGCCTTCCTATATACAAATGGTATTAAACCTAAGCAATTCATGTATTCCCTTTTCTATATTTTCTTTACAAATCAGTTTTATTCGCTTGAATCGTATCATGAGATTTATATTTGCGATATAAATTTTTGTAAAACTTTTCGCCCAACAGTTACAATAAGTATCATATTTAGGAACGCAAAATACAGAGCATCAACTTATCGAAAGCCACTCAACTAACATGTCCGTCCCATAAATGTAAACGGGAAAAATACGAGTATATCAGTATTTAGTCCCACACTAAATAATCGCTATGACGCTAAGCGGATTACGTGAGGCAGAGCTATAAATTGAAGAATCTTTATAATTTTTAGTTGCCCGCCGATTTCTTATCGTCATAAATTCAATATCGTTAAATATGCACCGTCTCAAAGCGTGTGCTTAAGTAGGTATTATTCTGTAGAATGAAGTCGTTAAAACTCGAGGTTCCGTTTAAAATAAGTAGAATTGACCGCATATCATATATAGCAGTTATGAAAATAGAGTCACAATATTCAGTTCTATTCTATTTCGATAGAGTATATTTTGGTGGGCACATTTTAAAAATATCACATCTGGTTAAGTGTAAATAGTTGTCGTATAACTTTAGTGGTTACACTCCTAATCCGTGAGCTACGATAAATGAATCTATATGATTTTTTGTTGGTCAATAATTTCTAATCCCCTTCAAATTAATAAAAAAAAGACAAGCAATACTTAAAAATAATTATATACTATTTAGACGCACTTTTAAAATATCGAAATTGAAGTTATTTAATCAAAATAATATATAAAATTTTAACTAATAAAATATGTCATCAACATAATTTAGTGAATTTAGTACTTTTTAGATATAATAAATGAATTAAATGCTTACAATTTTTATACCAAATAACTGGATACAGATATATTATGTCTTACAATTTATATGTAAGGAATACTACAAGAACTCAAATTGTTATTGTGCCTAGGGTAATTAAATTCAAGTTTCTGTTAAAAGTAAATTCCTTATTTACTTAACATTTATACTATGATTATAATGTCATTATTGCTGTTATATAATGTTTTGCCGTTTAAGAAAGTAAAAAAAATATATATTTTAGATGCAATTAAGTGATGTTAATGTTAGTATTGTTTATATTATAAGACTGATATAGTGGACATTTCCTAAGGATTGGAAGGCAGTGTTAATAGTTGGTTGTAAAATGTGTAATGCTTGCGCCCGTCTGCTTCCCGCGGCGCTCAGCTTCGCGCCCGTTCGACCCGACTTTATAGCTTAATCTCCTACATGCTATATCAATAAATATAACATTCGAGAAACGTCCTTAAAAAAACAAACCTCGCTAGGCGGTAATTCAATTTTATTTTTTGTTTGGACTTAGTTGGATATCTTTTTTCAATTTATTAGCCGGCCCGTGGCTGCCTCACCCGACGCAACTTTATAACGCAATATAGATTCAATGTAATGCGAGCTTCACCGATATAGTGTACTATAGCTTATTACTACTTTGAAATTAATATACAAAAACGACGTGAGTTAAATTATTTATAAGGTTCTCTACTTTACAGGCGCCCCATTTAATATAAGTAACGTCATAATAGTGCTTTATTTCAATGTATACACGCAATAATAATATTAGGCTTTGTTAAATTGTTTTAATTTAATTATATATTCATCGATAAAATGTTTATTTAAAAAAAAACATTTTTTACTTTATACTTTCTCAAAAGCTTAAAATAATATGTTCTGTAAGAAGCATCAAACGCAAGTGTTCATATAAAAAGTTTATTCTGAAGGAATAGTCGACAACTTATAATTGCAAGCTTATTGAAGTACTTTAAAATTCAAGAATTTTAAATTAAACTCTATAGTATTGGATTAAGACGTCTTTTTAGGAATAAGTCAGAAACGAATGAAATGAGATAATTGTTTTCTTAAGATGTCACTCATTCAAAGTTTAACGATCTTTCTAATAGTGTTTTTAAAGTTTTCGAAATCCTTGAGACGTGACTCAAACGTCAACAAATTAACAAACGAACCTATTCGCTTACATATAAATATATCTAATGATTTCCTTTGAACTCTATAATATGATATGTTCCAATTACAAAAACGGGTAATAAATACAAGTCCTAGTTTCAATGGCTTTTTAATTTCTTACATTCAATTTATTGCTATTCAAAATAAATTATATTCTATTTTTAGTGAAATGAAATTGGAAACGTTAGTATGGAAATAATCTACTTAAATTATAATGCTGGTATTATGAAACTTAAATTGGAAAATATCGCATTTATTCTAGAACATACGGCAGTTGAAGACAATTTTTGCAATGTCACGTTTTCCGGAAACTGTGTCACAAGTTAGTTCAATTTAATTAAGAATACAGTAAACTCTATTTTTCTTAAGAATAAAAATATTGCTTTTTTAAAGAAATTTGATATTATCAAACTATTACATATTATAATATATAGAAAATAATGGCACAATCAACTGTGAATGGATTCTTAAAGTTATAATAAAAAAATGTATTGTGTTTTCTTTGTAATTATATACAGTATATAACAATAAAAAAAATATATATGAAGAATATAGGAGGAGAATAGGCAGAATATTAAAATATTGGTTAGGATAAAAAATATATATGAAACAAAGCATATTCAACCAAAATATTACAATAGGCAACGCTAATGCTATTGCCTTTGTAATATAGTACTTTTATTGTAGTAGTTTCTTCCTTTATGGTCTCTTAAAATGAGTGCAAGGAAATTTACGACTGAGATAAAGCTACAATATTTAGAATCACAAAATGTACATAAACTTTGCTTAGGTATGTTTATTTAATCTTGATTTATAAATAATGAAAGTTCTAACGTAAACTTAGTCGGACTTTAAACAATAAAGATTGCAAGGTCATTTGAAGGCAATCGTTGCTATAATACTCCATCGACACACGTCTGCGTGTTCCAATTAAGTTGTACGGATGTTACATACGTATATGTAACATATAAGTAAACCTATAAAATGTTCACTTACAAACTGTTTAAATAAATTTTTCATAGAATTGTTGCTTTCTATATATAATAAAAATATCTCTACGGACGGCGTTAGTGTAGCAAAAACAGCTGCATTTCATTCGCTACTAACTTTTCATGACAAAAACTCGTTTAGATCAAAGCTTCCGCGCTGTAGCTGTTATTTTTAAAGAAATTTCTGATTTTCTGTTTACGTCTTTGTTTGCATGTAATGCTTTTTTAAACTGTTTACTTATTTAAAATTAAATGCTGGAAAGGAATGTAAATTGAAGTGTTATTTTTATTCTTATGACTGTCGACTAGTAGAGCTTAACGTTACGTTGGACATTTAGTGTAACGTAGCAAATATAAAAGTATTAAGTTATAAAAAAATAAGAAATTATGTACAATATCAAATAACTATATTTTTAATTACAGTAATTTATATAACAAGGAGAGTTCATTCTGCACATCCAGCCTTTAATTGTTACTTCCTTTAGGTTCTATTAAACATGGCATTGAGAATTGCAGTTGATTATGTGTATTACAAGCTTTACAAGTGTGAGTGAACGTACATATACATCAGAAATCAAATTACGACCAGCGAAGTAATAGCTACCGCATATAAAACCATCAGACAGTAGGAACTTCATTTCAGTGTAATCCGTTCAATTCAAGAGTTAGATGTGAACTTTACTCGGAGTAAATGAAGTAAATTGGATTTGATTTCCGACTCGGGCTACCGTTTTGTGATTCTAAAGTCACGAATCTTTAATAGTTTTACAGAGAACCTCATACGCGGATGTTGCTGATGCCATTATAGCTTTGTTGGAGGCCAATTGAAATTGAATGTAACTCATTATTTTTAACAAAAAAAGCTAAAGTGTGGTCATGTCCTAAAAAGTATAATTAGGTAATAACTATTGTATGCATTACAAATGTGACGTGCTGGAGTAAATGAATTTTTTTTTTGCTTTCCTTATATAATATCTTCTGCAAACATTAATAAATACACCACAACAAAATACACAAAAGTTTTGGTGAACGAATGGAAAGACCTTCATAAAGAAACCTGATCTTAAGAATCTTACTCGTATTAGCGGTATAGTGTAGGATTACCGTAAAACATTAAACGGGTGAATGAGTGCATCGATGCATTCGAGACGATAAAACAAATCGTGAACTGCGGATCTCAGCAAGAATCGTGCAAACAAGATCCGATCTTAATTAAAACTTCGATTAACGAAATCGCATTATCGACAAAATGGGTTAATGGAGGCGTTTGACTTCATTATTTGGATTGTTTTATTTGGCTTGTGTTTGTTATGCTGCTTTTTTATTTATTTATTTTTTTAAGTTCCAAGTTTACATATAAGACACGTTAAACGACTTGTTAAATACGTTATACCATTCTTAATTGATATATTCTTCTACAAAATCATCCACGACCCGACAAAGCCCGACAGTCGTCAAACCTTAAGCTTTAGTCACGTTAGGCAATTAAACCGTTTCTTGGCCCTTAATTTAGATATTAGGTTCTTAGCCAAATATATTGCGGGTCTAGTAATTAATGGGTTGCTCTAAGGGCCTTCTAGGGGCGGCCATGGGGTTTATCGTGTTTCTAATCCTTGTTAGTTTCTTACTTCCAATTTCATTACCTATTTTTTCTGGTAAAGTTTAGCTTAGCTATTAGTATGATCCGAAAATAATAGATGGAAAACTATTGATTATTCTCCTTATCATTTTACGACGATGTCTCAACATTCAAATCCCAAAATATATTCCAACAGAATAGTTATGAGTCTGACTCCCCTTATTTCCATATCGATAAATGTAAAAGTTTTCTTTGATTCTAATTATTTTCTATCGAACTTTAGAGTTCTTTAATTAAGTCGAATCTGATCGGTAGACTGTGAAATCTTGTCGGAAGAATCCAGACGGCATTAGTAAAGTAATACCAGTGGTACGACCAGACAGGCGTGTGATTGTGATTATTGAAATTTTGTGATACCTAACATTACTTTATTTTATTACAAATTTACGAATTTGCGTTTCAATTAAACATGAGAGAGTTGATGATTTTAGTTTCAAATTTATTTAATTTTACTTCCAAAGAAATAAATTTCTGTTAAACACCATTTTAATAATACCATAATAGATGTTTGTTAACTTAATCTTGATATTTTATAAATTGTTTTTGTATTCTACATTTGCTTAATGAACGAACGTCAAGACGTCGTTTTGGCTTGATAAGTTTTAATAATTTATCAAAGCGTCAAGTTTATTTTAGGTGGTATTTACTTAACCCTTATTTATGTAGGTAAGTTAAGGTCTTTGAATATAAATGACGTTGTAATAATGTTATTTTCTAGATATTGGAGAACATTGCGTAGTATTTTGCGTCAAATTAATTAAACACTGATTAAAAAAATCTCTAGAATGTTTCTAAATCTTTTTTTCTTTAATAAAGTATATTTATTCAATCCGACTTAAATCTCATTTAATAAGTTCAGTATAATATCCGTACATAAAATTGTCACAAATATGACTTGTTTGATTTTTTTAACTGTATGTAGAGGGACATTGATTTGGACCGACAAACGATGTGCCTCACGATAAACTGAATCAATAAATCCAACAGTTCGTACTTGTCATATAATCCGATTAGGAGTTAAATGTAGATATGTAACGGAATGAAAATACCGTGTTATTTGAGCTGTCAAGTTAACTATGATTCTGATAATTCCATTTCGTAAGCTTGATTATCATTTGAATGAGTGGTCAGATGAATAAACTGGTACGTGTATGTAACTAGATATATATAGATTTGAATATAAAATTAAAGGAAAATATATTTCAAAATAAATACCCAGCGTCGAATTTTTTACCAGAATTTTTAATATACTTTTCTTTTCTCATGCATATCCGAAATGTTATCATTTTATCAATTTTATAATAATCTATATTAAGATTTAATCGTAAAATTTACATTGTAACTTATTTAGCGGTTATTTGATAGATTAAAAAGTTTTAAACACATATTATTTTTAATTAAATTATCCTATGACATACTTTCAACAAATTATAAACGACTTTCACACCTAACTGTAATGAAACTCGAGTACTTTTAATTTGACGTGTAACCTACATATTAGGCAGTCGACATTTCCGTAGCATTATCAAATTACAACGAGTATTAAGTTCCAAAGTATTATCAGTTCAAAAGGCGTCACCCTGTAAGCGACAATATACACTTTTGACACTATTTCATTGATTTTGTGGTTGAAACGGTCACTTTAAAGGTAAAAATCGTTAAGATACTTCTTAATTCGAGAAAACATTAGTAATTGTTAATTTGTTGCATGAAGTCATATTAAACATTTCTATTATGTAATATTAAATTAGGAGAATATATTTTTTTTAGCGTGGAAAAAGATTATAGACAAGAGGTAAAAACTATTTAGTAGAGATATGGAATAAATAATTTGTATGCATCCTTTACGATGTTTATTTTCAAATATAAAATTGAAATATCAACAAAGAAATAAAAATTATGTGTGGAATATTTCGTTAAAGTAAAAATTTCTAAATGTAGAATTCACTTTAAAATTTTCTACGCTCGTATTCTAAACGTAGTAATAGTACTAAAACTCAAGTGGTATTTCCTACAACAGTCTGTTTTAACAAGAACTGTTGCCAACTCATTCCATCGGCCTTATTTTCTAGGAATACGAAATTATAAAGATTTCTTCAAAAGGTTTTAAAATGTTCACCTAGTTTATTTTAAAGATCGGCATCAAGCCAAACTGGCTGTAAACGTGACCTTTTTAAGTGAAAGAACACATATCTTTTGTTATTAAAATAAATTTATTTTCATTCATAGCGTGTTATAAAGTTTTGTTATTTTATTTTATAAGAATATAGGTACCTAGCACAGGTGTACATAGGTCACTATCTTGAAATATGCGTATCACCCACGCTTTGTTCATATCTAGATTGTCACGAGTAAAAAATTACATAAGACACGTCGTGACTAACCCGCAACCGTTTCCTTCAGTATTTATGGCTTTAGGTTAATCCTATTCCTGACAGAAGACACAATGACCTTACCCTATGAGGAAATAAGAAATTCCTACTCTTTCCACCTCATGTTATAATACAATGTGACAATTTTGTTAGCATTTTTGTTTTATTTCAATAAAATTGGTTTTTGCTTAAATATATTAAAACAGTATGACAACTTTTTGGGTTAGGTACAGCATATATGGCACTTAAATGTTTTTGAATATTAGCCCAAAAGGTCTTGACTAACCGACTTGAGTATGCCTTTCAACCAAGGAACGTCTTAAAGTAATTTGGTAACATTTACAACTTCCAAGATAACTTCAATATCATACGAGCAAACTTTAAGCCCAGCCACACTTTGTCACGACTAATCCGCCACAAAGCTTTGAATTTATACCCATTTGGTACCATCCTTTAAGTCCAAATCGAGTGATCACAGCGGCTCACTTTATACTTATACATATGTTAATTTTAAACAGATTTTGAATAATTTGAGCCCAAATGATTGCTTTATGTCATACAAAAATGGTCATCTTAACAAGTTTTTAATAAATTAACATATTTTCAGAATAATTGAAATTATTTCTATTTGATTAAGAGGTGTAATTATTAAATAAGAACTCTGAATCCCGAATATTTCAATAATATAATTATAAAGGCAAAAAACTAAACTTCTTACAGAATTAATATAAGAAATACATAAATTAATTTATTTGTTAATTTTGTTTCTTGGAGATTATTTCCAATTTCCATGGATATGAAAAATGCTAAGTTCGTTTAAAAAAAGATGCTACCCATGAATTACCAAATATGAACTTACTATCAATATTACTTTTTAAAAACTTTATATAATTGGATAAAATATAATGGAATCAAATATTAAGTATAATAAAACCTTAAACTTCTCGGTGTAAGAAAAACGTTATAATATGCAAGTAATATGCGATCCAAGCACCGACTTACGATATATAGAGCCATTTAATTGAGTTCCGCGTCACTCAAGATAATCCTTTAACGGTATCAGGATATCGAAATCAGAGCCTTGAAGTATAGTCTTGCACTCTTCTGTCAAAGCTAAAATATTTTTTTAGTTGTAATAAGATATTTAAATGATATGAATCTATAGATACAAAATTTGGATAACTATCTATAAATATTAATTAATTATAATCATGGAACTAATGTTATTTTGATCCACAAAGAATTTCCTGTGTCAATCATTAGTGATAATGGATTACTTACATTTTAATATTCATTATTAATATTCATATATATCGCTTCTATTACATGTGTATCTTATAGTATGCACATTCTTTATTAATACCGAGATCACAAAATCTGCATCTCAGATACAGTGCTGTGCAAGACAAGTTCAAACAGGCCATTACTCCCCAAGCTCCCCTTAATTGACAGTGCGAAGTCGATACTGTTTATTTTACGTGTGCTTTTAAATGGAAAAATATTTTAAATATCCCATATAAAATCAAGGCAAATATATTTTAATATAAATTATACGTTTAATGAACGTCCTGGGACTGAAAGTGTTTTTTATTAGCCAATTAACTTAAACAGTTTTATAGTTAAACGGTTTTAAAATTTATCTTATTAAAAAGATAATTATGGACATACATTTAATTTTGTACACATATATACACACGTAAAAATGACAAAATATAAAAAGAAATTAAATATATATAATATACCGAATACTTTTATTAAGATTTTGCAAGTAATGTTTTAAATGAGAATGCATTTTGTTCCGAGTAATAATCTGCGCAGTTCGCACTTTGACGGCAGTTCTATATAATTAGAGTATACCATTCTTTCACCGTGGCGTTATCATTGCAATTTATCTTGATTCTGTACTGTTTGTATGTTAATTGGTGTTTTGATGCAAGTAAGTAATGTATAAAACATTATGATTTATGTATATATATTTTCTATGGGAAAAGACTGTTTATCGTGATATATTATATAATATTTCTATATATTTATCATATTCAATAGCTGTTTTTAAATTGACATGTATTATAGTATTCATACGATACTCCATTAAATGTCTAATGTATATTATTATTTTAGCGGTTGGATTAAAAATGTATCTTCTTTTTTTTAGTTATTAGTTAATTTTTTATTTTTTTTTATTAGTTTTTTATTTTATTAGTTATTAGTTTATTCCCACGAACAGAATTTTACTCCATTCCTGATAAAGAACAGTTTATGTTTTATAAAAATATACAGCAACATTTTTATTATTTAAATCATGGAAATTGCTTTTAACATTATTGACGTATTTAAATAAATGTAGCATGTTGTCTGTTTGACAGGTTGCTAAAAGATATGCCGAATACACATAACTGAGGACATTGGCGTCATTATAACGAAATTACTGCTGCTGACGTATAATTTTAAAAATAGAGAGTAGAATGCATTAGTGGGCATTTCCTGTATTATAAGTAAGTAAAACTTTAGATGTATAATCTAGCGACCGTAACTTGGATTCCGCAGTATTAATGGAGTCGATAAAAAGTTCACCTGTGGGAGGAATTAGTAAGTATAACAGTAGTAGAAAACAAGATCATACTTAGTTATTACATTCACATAATACTAGACATCACTTTGCCTCTTTTTAAAACATAGCTCATATATATATATATGTGTGTATATAATTACTAAATTTTAATGAAACAGACTGTAATGTTGTCTTTATGTATTTATCATACAAATGAAAATGTCTTAAATTAAAACACATATTACAAAACACTCCATATTTGAAAAGAAAAATCCGTTTATTAATCTTTAGCAGAACTAAAAATGCTTTTTATAGGATTATAAGACTCTAAACTAAAGAATATCAAAAGTATTTTAATAAAAATCTCATTTTTGCAAGTAGGTTAAAAACTAATTAATCAAGAAATTATATATATTCCGATTCTTTAAATTACACATCCAACTGGCAAACTGTTGTCGTAATATCTGACTCAAATTAATAAGTAATTAAAACAATATAGATTTACAGATCTCATTTTTTGGAATTTTGATATATGTGGTATATATAAGGTGTAATGATACGGTTACTATAAAAATAAAAAGGAATAATATTAATATCATATTTTTATTCACAGTATATTTTAAAACTCATAAAAAATTAGTTAAATAATGAAACAAGACAGAAGTGAAGGTCTTACAACATAAAACTAATAATGTATAAAATAAATTTTACGAGAGCGTAGAAGTGATATTTGTCTTCAAAAACTTCTAAACTGCAATAACTGTTTTATTTTTATGAAGTAGCATTAAAATAATTTTTACCAAAAGTATTATCATATTCGTACCAGGCATTGGTTCCGCACTAATGGGCCCAGCAGGTGGCGCGGATGTCAAAAAACAAACATTACCTGCTGACAAGTTCCGTAGGTAAAAAACATGATTCGAGTGTTGATAACAATATGTTCTGCAAATACAAGTTTTGCTTGTGTGAATCTGTTATTATACTATTTTTTCTGCAAAACGAGTTAAACAATAGTTTAAGTTGGTTTTGTATTATAAAATAACAAAAAGATAACAAATGTCAATGTCAAGTTAGTCGCGTTTTAGGATAAGCTAAAATCTATTATAACTTCTAAATTATTGGAAATATATTTAAAGGGAGAGAACCCTAATTATAAAGTTATTACTCACTTATCAGTGAGAATTTTTGGTTCGTTCACTGTGTCGTTGGTAACACCTGTGAATATGCGTGCAACCATGCAGCGAACAGTATAATTAATTTAAAATAAAGTGTGTACATATCTTTAGTATATTATAACAAAGTAATGAAATCCAGTAGCATATTTATTTTAGATACAATAACAATTGGATGTTTGCATGTGATGGTAATGGATACGAGATGTCAGTATTCTCGTAAATTGGACAAAGAAAGTAATTAAAATTCCCTAAAGCAGTTTTATAAATATGTGACTAAAGAAGTGATGTTATACGTAACTTGGTAAGATAAGCATCTATTACAATTTAGGTAATATACTTAAATCTCTATGTACAATTTGTCAACTTCTTAATAATTTTTCGACAAACGATTCAGCATTAGTGTCCATTGGTAAAGTAAATATGTAAGAAGGGATGCTATAAAACCTACGAGTAACTGTTATAGTTACTTTACGGTGATCTTCCTTGTGAAGATCAGGTGTGACCAGACAGTCAGCTAGTCACACCTACTACACCTCACTTAAATATCACTACCTTTAAAAGTCTTAATCTTAAATTTGGATGAAAATAATTGAAAGGGATTACATAGGGCACAATTTTAACATGATACATTCGTATATGTATCTCTATAAGGGTAAAGAGTTTACTAATAGAATATTATTTCAATGATAATGTCATAAAGGAGTAAAGGGCTAGTGTCATAAGTATGTGCTATGGAAGTTACGACTCAGTGTGGGTGATTACAAGGGAAAAGTCTGAAGAAAAATTGGATGAATGATGTGCAAAATATTACATATATGAAAGGGTATAAATTTTGATAATTGAAAGGAATATGAAGGAAATTAAATATCTTGCCGAAAATAAATATGTTGTAATATAACAGGAAATTTGTAGTTAGTATGAAAATTTATCCTTATATACAAATATCAATATGTAATACTACTACTTTTTTATGATACTATAAAAAGTGGTTTTGATATGAGTTAGTGTAATTTTATATAATCATATACATATATACGAGAAAATATTTTAATGACGTTTAAATTATACAAGAAATTATTACACAATACAAGTTGTTTAACTCAAGGTAAAAGCGATTTTGACTAAGCGTTAATCGACTTTCATACAGCCTAAACTTTAATTGTATAGCTCACGCTTCCCAAGGGATCGGCTGGGAAACGCTAACAAGCCATTCATACAGTTTTTTTTCATAAATCAGAGGATTTAAAGAAACAGCACCCCAACGACGCAATTATTTATAATTGAATATATAAGTGATTTTGTTCAACTTTGCCTTAGCTATTTCAATTATTGCAAACGACCTGTTTAAAATTCAAATTAGTCTTATGACTCATACTGTGTGCAAAAAAGAAATATAATATTCTTTTGTGAAGTCATCTCCTCCACAAAAGTCTCAATTGCCGTATTACGAAAATGTTCTTATACTTATAAACTTTTTTACTAACACATATATGATATGACTACTTTTAATTAACGACAATAAACATAAATTTCAATAGAATTTGAAAAGATATTTAGATTGATTTCAAATTATTTTTGTGTATTTTAATGGTATGAATGAATGATATAAATATGGCCGAATATAATATACAAAGAGTTTAGTTTTATGTGAAAGCTCAATGTTAATGTTTTAACATTTATATCAGCCATACATCTAATGTACGAAATGACACAGACCTCTCCCAATTATTACCAGACTAACCAGCCTTGTGTTATCCGCTTCCATTAATAATAGTAATCCTTTATTAATACATACGCCTGACTTCTGTTCTAATGGTGCACGTCGCAAATGTCATCAAGCGTGGCGAAACAAATATTCTGTACATTTATATAATATAATACGTATGAGTAAGAAAAACATTGAGTAAACACAGAAACCAAACCTACTTATTGTTGAAAATAATGTAATTATCCCTTTTAAAGATACATGTTATATTATGTAATGCTGCAATCGTAAGTGTAAAATTTAACTATGTCTATATGCTTGCTTAATATAAGCTTCAAGAATTGAAAAATGCAAATTTAACACTAATAGTTTCACGAAGATGTGATTTAATACAATGAGTAAAAGTTTTATCTTTCGAGTATAAAAAAACTACACGCTTGATTGATTATACTTTAAAAGAAATATAATCCCCACTTGGGGCTATATTAACGAGAACATTAGACAAATTGAAATGGGCCACTATTAGCCTTTTAGAATTTTAATCCCGATTGACGCTCCCCATAAAGAATACCCATATTTCCCTCGAGCCTTAGGCAGTTCTGTTTATCTCCTGTCTCCCTTAAAGGCATATGCCATCGACGTTTAACCGGAGCTGAACTTCCCCTTCCGTCTTTTTGGAACTGAGTTGCAATGAAAGAGATAACGAACTCCAGTATGATAACCACGAGAGTAAAGCGAAACATATTCTACGTTCCCTTGTGTAAGTAAACAGCCCCAAAGTTCTCAGTTCCCCTAATAAGCCATCACGTTTCACCTTAGGGTGCTGTGGTGGTTTTGAAAATCAAAGAACATTTCATAGATGTCTTAATATACTAAAGCATTTATTTTGTGTTATAATTCAATTTCAAATTTATTATCATATTCAACGACATAGATATAAGTATGATTTTTTTATACATACTACTTACATTAAAATTTAAGAATCTCTTTCATTTAAGTCAATTTTAGAATGTAATATTTTTTATTTCATTTAAACAGTTTGATGGGTTTAAAGTTTTAACAGTTTAATTGACAAATTCTAACAGATATTTAAAATTCGATATCTTGGCATCCGTTCTCACTACAGGGTTGTGATTTGTGACTTACTTTAAACTTTAAAAAGTAATGATATTTTTACAGTATGATTGAAATGCACACAAAAATATCCAATATATACAATGGTTATGGAGTATAAATTATAAATATGCTTGAAGCTAGCCTCCCTTAAGTCAATCTACAATATTTCATTTCATATATTAATTGGCTTAGCTGGAAAGTAGTTGAATATCTCTCATCAATATTGGACCGGATAAATCAAGTAAAGTAGCATTTTAATAATTTTAGCTGAATAGAAATATTTGATTATTTCTCTTGCTTTCTCTCCCGGTTGACATTGCAGAAAGTAATAAAACGAAACATTAGGCGTAAGATATTCGAAAAAGTTTGCAAAAAGTACGTTAACGTTGAAAAATATCTTCTTACGTAAACTTTGTAGCTATTCATGATTTTTTAATATATGTAAACCTTCTAGTTGTAATGAGAATTTAATCTCATGAAGATATAAATCTTTATTGCGCCATGATAAAAGATACTGGCAATTTAGCTACAAATTTAAAGGTATCAATGTAGCATTCTACGTGTCTAGTCTATGATGAGCATTACGGTTCGGTCAGGTGATTAATGGCTAAGGGAGAGCCTTGACGAGATAAACACGGCACCTATGATCATCAACAAGTTGCAAATTAATATTACCCAGTATCTTCATAAATAACTCACACAAATTAATGAGTTCTGAGAGATGTCTAATCAAAGTTCACAACATAAAAAGATAAATTGGTCCAAACTTAAGATGGCTCTATTTGTCCAAATAAAGTAAGAGTTTATAGAACTTCCACTACTTGACTCCGGCCTTTGTAACTGTAATGGAGAGGATATGTATCTACAACACGCCGCTTTAAACTAGCTTGTTAATATTTTCGCCAGGATACGTAGGTTGACTCAAAACAATTTTCATTAGAAGCCTACGTCATCAGGTACAAAAGAATATGACAGTAAGTATGAAATAATCTCAGAGTATTTCATTGAAACAATTACACCAGAAAATCATACATCTTATCTGTATATATTATATATTATTTTTAAATACTTTTGTATGTGTAAACAAGAATTCACGGTCTATACACACAATGCATTATCACCTATCTAGCCTATTTATACATTTTTATTCACACGTCATAACACCTAACCTTATCTCATACATCTGTGCGACGCGTCAGAGCCTTTACACTAGACACAATGTATCAAGTTGAAACATGGACGCGATAACATCAAGGGAAGAAAAAACAAAGCAAGAATAAACTTGGTATCGCAAGTACACATGTATAAGTTAACCTGTTTTTTATAACCATTCTAAATATTCGTAAATGTTTTTCTTAAAACTGTATATATTAATCCTTTAAATTTTTTTATTTATATTATTATAGTATGATATACGTATTATAGTTATAATTAATAAGCAACTCTTATTTTCAAATTAATATATTTATTATGTATAAAACACTGAGGTTTCTCTAAAATAAACGATGCTGCATGAAAGCAATCGAAAACAAATATAGTATTCGAAAATTATGTACACAAATTAAAAAAAAGAAGCGTAAATTAAACATATCACGGACAATATCCTGCGAATATTTAATAATGTGAGTACTATCCAGTCTTGATTAATTTTGAATTATATTTTATAAAATTAACTTGTTATTCAAACAGACATACATTGGACACTTGTATAAAATAGGTTTTTAAGATATGTTCTAATAATATTTATTTTTTTCTGCACATTTTCATTATGTATTAGTAAAAAGCTTTTAAGTAGTATTTTTTATTTCTTAAAACTTTTTTGCGATTGGTCGCAAAACCAAATTAAATTTGATCCTAAGTTTATAAATTAACTTTCATAAATAAAGTCGACACTCGGTTTCTGAACGACTATTTAAATAATTATTTTTATTGCTAAAACAGGCCTTCGTTTACTTACTTACTTTACAAGTTAATGGGAAAATGAGGAATTCGCGGGATCCAAAACATTAAGAGTTTCAAAGGAAAAACTGGGCTCGTTTAAAACGTTTGCCTTCATCACGATATCCTGTGCCATAAAACATTCGCGTACATAATGAACAGTAATTTATTCAGACGGAAAGAATCTACCTAGGAATCACTAAAAGCTAGGGTAGACCACACAGTAACTTATGTTGGCTTTCATTAAAGACTTTATTAGCAGTGACAATGATTTACTACGTATTAAGTTAATAAATTCATTGATATGCAGAAATTTTAAGTATGCGTCGAAAATAAGAGGTACTTTTGATTTAGAAACAAAAAACACTCAAGGACTAAAAAATAGCCAGGTTTAAACGAAATTATCAAAAGATATTCAAGTGAAATAAACTTGATACCTGAATTGCTACAATTCAAAATGTTAACGACTATCAAGTCACCTGTTATTAATGTTAGTGGCAATTTAAAGTGGTTTCCGGAATATGCAGAGGTATTTGCATTTCATTACAGCTTCAACTAGTTGGCTTGCTTTGTTTATATTGTTAGAGATATGAACTTGCGTTCTGCGATTGTTGTGATAGTAGAAGCTTACGCGGAGTGCAAACAAACAGTTGATTATGGCTTGAATTATTCATATTTTGTGTAAATTTTTCGTTCTTATTTCAGCCATATATCTATTAATAATAAAATTGAGATATAATCTTTAATGTTTGTCTTAAGTTGCTTATTTCCTCTTTATATTAAAAATATATTACTTATAATTTTAAATATATGGACAAAAAAGATTTTTTTTATAAACATTATGTATGTTTCTGAAATGTAAATTGAAAGAATTTAAAAGGATACTTTTTACTTATGTCTCTTATATATAATTGGATACAGAAATTTATATGACAAATAACAGCAGAAAACCATTAACACAAAAATAAAAATCAAATAACATATTTTATATATAAAAGTAATACAGTGAATCATACAAATTATTTTAAACATAATGTTTAAAATATAGATTAAAATATTTAAATGGTTATAATAAAAAGTATAATTTGTATTATTCGTTAATCATACCAATATGTTATTAAGAATGGCTTCTTTTTAAAGGCCACAATAGCAGATTTTGAGTAATGCCATCAAACTTAACCCGCGATGAGTTATTAATAAAATGGGTCAGGAAACATAATCTTAGCGAGAGTATTTCAATCGAAATGATCCCTCTATAGAAATTCCTTGCCTTGTAGCGGCGATATTGGATTTAGATTCTTATTTATTGAAATCGCTTTGACGACGTCAAAGCGTTCGTCTGGTGATATCAAAAAATTATATCAGAACTTTATTGACAAAGTATGGCTGAGTGCGCGGTTACATTGCGCCCTAATTTTTTTAAAAATAAATGCTGATTTTTTTTTCAACATTCTACTCTGATCAAGTTTACCTAGTTTATTTAATAAATGATTTGACATTTATTTGTAGAAAAGAAAAGAATAAATTTATATTTTTAGTTTAGTACTTTATTTGTCGTTGTAACAGTTTTCTTTATATTTATTGAAATTATTGACTAACAATTGCTTAAAAATAAAATAGAGACGAAGCATTCAATGAATTCACCGTGCGGGTGCCGAGTCCATCGCGTTGCAGGGAGAGGAGCTTCAACAGTGCCAGGCTTAGGTTTAAGGGGCCTCAATCTAACGCGTTAAACGCTCACCTCGACCGGCCAAAGTCCTCTCTCTTCCTAAACAAATTTGTAAAGAACCTACTAGGGCTGCCCTCGAAGTATCTTCCAAGAATGAATTTATATTAGTTCTGAACAGGCCCAAGTATTTTAGTAGGTTGTAGAGAGATTTCGCCGTTATACCTCTTGCTCCCACTTCTACCGCTTAAAAATCCACGACGAACCTATTTCGAGTGAGTTCGTTTGTGAGCTTGTAATATTTAATGACCTTGTACGTATCTATCATTATAGTCCAACTCGAAGCCGCTTTAAGGATAGACTAAGGCTGGAGGTTAGATGTTGTAGCCCTAGTGCCTTCTCTCACAAAACCTAGTTTGTGGTTATTTTCCTTTGCGCTCTGGCTACCGAATGACTGAACGCTTCACGTATGACTTTCAGAACCCAATTGTGACGACGCGAGTATTGACCGCTATCTAGCAGTACCGTACATCCCTCCAGCAAATGGTTAAAAGTTCCAACTGCCTTCCCACAGACATAGCAAGTCTTTTCGGTACCTTTACCCCATCTTACTAAATTACTCTGATCTGGGAGAGTCATCTGGAATGCATTGAGATAAAATTTTAGCAATGCTTGTTACCAATCATGAATTAAGGTGCGCCATTTTAGTGCTAATGGGATGCTAAAATCTTTTATGACTAACCACCCGCTCTGCATCTCTAAACTCATTGTATGGATCTTATATTTATCATTCTGGTCTTGTCGAATAAAAGACTTCAAAATATCCGTATCTTGGGCCTTCTTACTTGATCCTCACCCTAATCTGTTACTTTGTGCTCCTATCATACTCTGCTTATGGATTTAAAGTCATGACTCTAACTCTGGGGCATCTTTGTCTTTTGGGAGCGATGTAACGATGTAACTCTATCATGTGGTTTCCCCAGGATATATCTCTTAGGAACTCGTAAGTGTTTATAGAGCTCTGATGGCCTTTTTAGACTCTTCCCAGAACTATTGCGAATTCCCTGAATGAAGCTTATGAATCAGCCATTAGCGCGAGCCCGATCCACAACTTCAACATCTTTATGACACCTGCATCTAATTTTGACAAAAGAGTTTCATTTAAATCATAGACGAGGAAATGCCAATTTAAACGTGAAGTTAGGGAATTGTCGTAAATCCAAGCTTTTTTGACGTTACTGATCTGTTGGCTATCTACCTTATATCTATAAAGCTATCCACTATTCCTTCTAAAGATGAAGTACGATCTATATTATGAAACTTACGACCGAGAAATTTAAATGGTGCATTTTCCGTAACCATAGAAACGCATTGATCGCCTAACGATAATCCCAGATCGTATGAGGTATACAGGTATATAGGTTTTAATTGCTAAATAAATGCGGAAAATATACTTCTAGGACGACATCTTTCAATCGGATGCAAACGATGGAAACAGACACAATTCCGGTTTGAAGTACTATAGTAGGGGTTGCAGAATAATCATAGCGCGGCCTAATGTTATTTCATGCTTCTATGTCACGCATGCATATTTCATTGTAGTTCACAACAGATCCTCGCCGTGGGAAATCAAGTCTCGGAGATATGTTCAATGAAAATTAATGTATTAGGTGTCTGTGTGGCGCGAATCCATTTGTACATTTTGTTGATGGATGATACGACATTTAATACTCACAAAATTAATAAGTCCTACATATAATTTTACATATTATTAATAATTTTTTTACATGAACTCATTTATAACGTATACATATATAATTTTTGTGAAGGTAGTATAAATAATAAGATTTAAGTCTTTCGTGAGTGTTCATTTAAATGAAAGTAATATCTTTCGGATTTACTACGCGTTTTTTATTATTTTTAACTACACACTCCCTATGTTTAAGTTACTTTGCACAACCGAACTGAAATTTCGCTACTATATAGTTAAAAATAATAAAAAAGACGTAGTAAATTCGAAAAATATCAGTTTTATTTAAACTAGTATAATTTTAGCTAAACAAAAATACACATTACATCCAAGTGCTTTAATACACTTTAACATATACAAAAATTAAATAAAAACATTACCCAGTAATAAGCAATCACGTAAATGAAAACGTTTTATACCTTATAAGACCGCACTTTTAATTACTCATCTGTCTATCAAAGATTAGCACATCATGAGATGAGTTATTAATTGCTATCCAATACCTAGTATGAAGAGGGCCTAATAAACGGTTGATGAATAATCTCGTTATACGTGGTCTAATACTAAACTAGAAATTAGATATTGATTGGATGCCTATGGACATTACAGAATGCAATTATGTATGATTAAGATTAATAACAATAAACGTATTATTGCTTTTAAATGGCTAAATAGAGAGGTTGAGAGTGTATAATTTTATTTGAGTATATAACACGAGTACTACAAAAATAAATAGCAGCTGACAATAGCTTACGCTTGTGGTTTTAATTTAAATTAACACATATATCAGAATTATAGAACGACAACTAAGCAAACTTCTGCTATAGTTTTCAATTACTACAGTCACCTGCAGGCATTCTTTGTTACAAAATGTGATAAAAGGAGCAAAAAGGGGCTAAAGGAAGTAGAAAAGAAATGTAGGGCTTCAGGTATAAATGAAAAGTAGGTAATTGTCGGTGAAATACTATCACGGTCAAACTAGTCAATGCAGATACTGCAATCCATTGGTAATGTACAGACTCAAAAGCAAATGTAATTCCGGTGAAAAATATCATCTTAAAAATATTTAAGGGCTCTGTTTTAATAAAGTTCCTCTACGGTTCTGAATTGAGAATAAGAAATTTTATACAAATAAAATCATCTATAAAAAAAAGTACCTTCCTTTAATAAAACTTTATTTGGTTACAGATCCCAGATAGGTAAATCGGCTTATGAGGGTAACTCCCGGTCTTTTGGCAACTTCAATAATATTATAGGTAGGAAACTTAAAAAGTCATCCAAATATATTTGATAGCGGTTTCGGTATATTGGAAACTCAATATCCTATAGCAAACCTTATATATGGCTGAGATCCACTAATATTTACAAAACGGAAAAATGGTAATAATGATATATAATTGCTTCATAATTAAAAACGAATATACGACAAATAACTTAGCTCTTCGATAGGTGTTTTTATAATATGAGTTATATAATCAGTAATTTAATGCTGATTTCGAAGAAGTTGCAAATTTATTTCTATAACAAATGCAACAAATATTTTTCTGACCCAGACCCTCCTATCACACTTGTACCCAATGCTTTTAACGTAGTTGTTGCCGGTAAAAATACCAAAGCTGGAATGAAGATAAATTAATGTAATGCTGATGTGAATGATACGTCATCATCCGATATATAATGGCATCTAAACAGTACTTTTGTAGAGCTTAAAGGCTTTTTGATAAATGATCTGTCGATACATTTATCTTAATCACTCATGTACTCTGAACTCGAGTCAACTAATAATGAGTGAAAATTTATTGTTTAATAACGCAAATAATTTTGACGATTCCCATTTACATACAATAAGTAGATATATGTATATTTATTTACACATAGCATAAAACACTCAGATATAGTTTCATTTGAATTAAAATCATGAATATAGCAAAATATTATTTTGTCGATAATATGAAACAAATTATATAATTTATAATTAAAAGAAGAACTCGTAATGCAGGCATTTAAAGAGGTTACGCATAGATTTACGGGATGTAACACATCAGTACGATTAAATAAATCACTTAAGGCAATCTGGTTTTGAAAAATGCCTCCTCTAATAATTATTATTTGAAGGAAAACTTTACAGATGGTAAAATAATTGAATTATTTTTTTTTTTCAGTAAAATTTTGCATTCTTCTTCAGGATGATTTTATGAAAAATACATCACTAAGACAAAATTTCAAAGTATATAATAAAAATCTATAATACTTGTTTAAGTGCATGAAATAAAATGAACAATACGCTATGATTATTGCCACAATGAATTGTCATGATACAAAGCGAACCGCCGGGGCGGCCGGCCAAAGAGTCTAGACGACGAGGTGTAAAGTTAACGGAGGAATGCGGAATAAGCATATATGTTATAAAATAAATGAACAATTATATCTCGAGATTAAAAGAGATGGAACATAATAAAATATATATATACTTAGGACCGAGCTTTTAAACTTTTAACTATAATAATGGAATAAAATAATCATTTGAAACGAAATATTTTGTATATATATGATGATTTAAAATAATTATATTATAATTATGAAATCTATGACGTTATAATAACGATACAATTATAATAGAAACATGCTAAACTAAAAGTTAAGTTGCTTCTGCTTGTGACTTAAACCATTCCTACGGAATTAGCGCTGGCAACCTATGTAACCTGAACTGGCATACATATGGTCTTTATTTCATTTCTAGCAACAGGGGTTGACATTGACATTAAATTTATGTCATATTCGAATCTGCCCTCACGATACATCTGAATCCAATGTTGACACTCATATCAAACAATACAGGGTGCTCTTTGCTGTTTGCATATATTTCAATAAATTCCTTTAGTATGTATAAGGTATAAGGGATCACATTGAATTAGATTTTGAATTTACTTATCAAAAACTAAGTATTTGAAACGAAGATTATAGCCTAGACAAAATACTTAGAATAATAGAGTCCAAAAACTTACTTAATATAATTTTTTATAAATAATATTAAACGAAACAAAATTTATTAAATCAACTAAAAAATATTGTATATTGTATTTGGTTGTCAGTTTTATCTCCGATTTAACCTCCCTTATATCGGTTAATCATTTTATTCGATGGTGTCCTATTCCTAAATTATTATTGACGTACCAACTGTTAGGGTTGAAAGAATCACTTGATATATATGTAATTTTCATTATAAAAGAATAAATTAAAAAAAAAAGTGAAATGTTAGAAGACAGCACAATTCAAAAATATAAACAATTTTATTGTTAATCATTATAAAAAAATCGATCTCCTAGTGAAGATTTTATATTTACCATGTTTTGTGAAGTCGAAAAACATATATACCTTTGAGATTGTAACGTAGACTCAAAAGAATAATACTATAAATATTTTATTGAAAAGTGAATTGTTTCCGCAAGTTATATCAGTATGTTCAATCTCTCCTCAAAAGAACAAATTCAATTTCAAAGTTACAACGCGCTATCGAATACTGATCTTCATTAACTCGATTTTATCGAATGTTAATTAGAACTCTCGGGTGTTTGACACAGAGATCAAGATTTTTTTTATCGTTTAACTCTCTTTAGTTAAAAATCATTTTTTTTAATGATTTTTCAATCGGAAGTAATTGTAAAACTTAAAGAGTGTGTTTTAAATTATTTTTTTTATTATTATTTTTTTTACCTTATTTTCAAAATATAATTATCGGTATGAAATTCTATTACAGTAACATGTTAGAACAAAACAAAAAGATAACTATACCTTCGGTGCATACAATAAACATTTAGTATCCTATAAATTCAAAATCGAGCCAAATTAGGAACGGTCTGCATAATTTTAAAATAAAACGTGTCCTTAACAATATACCCTCGACTATCTATTCTACTTATCTGATTCACAGTAACAATCGCACTGATTTTAGAATCTTTACGTTTTATTGTTTCAAAATCAGCTTAGACCATTGCGAAGTGCGCGTGAGATTTTATCTCTAGTTAAATGTTTCGCGTATAAAATTGGTTGCGCTCCTTGGAATCGGATCTCAGATCTCGATGGACTGGTCGCAAAATATTTCGATCGTATCGACTTGCATAATTATAATACTAGGCTCGATTTAACGTTCATGACTTATTATTATAGGCAAATTAAAAAAAAAAAACATTTCCAAAGCATTTTACTGATATTATAAACGCAAAATTTTTTATGTTTATCACACTATAATATAAAAGTGACGAACTTATTCTGATAAAATTTCGTATTTATTAAAAAATAAAACCACATTATAAATCTAGTTTAAAATATTCAAACGACACTTGAACATTAATGAAATAATTTATAATCCATATTTTTATATCCTATCTTAGTCAATTAACAATTTTTGTGTTATTTACAGTAGTTTAGTGTCATAAGGGTTGAAATAGAGGAGTAGAAAATGACGTGCTTCGCATTCGAAACGGTCCCATTAACTCCCATCTCCTTTGAGATGCAAATGAGATTTTTTTCTTTATAAAAATCTCATTGAATATTTCGAACCGCGCTTGCGGCCGAATTTATTTATTTCCTTGACGAATGCTAAAATGTGTATCGGAAGAGGCGTAAAGCTTTAATAAAAATATGTTTAAATTTAATAAATATTCAAAAAGGTTCCAACTCCTACTAAAAACAGTCATAATCAAGTATAAAATATTCAATTTAATCATGAATCGTTCTTATTTCAATATGGTAACGTTAAGGTTACAATTCAACATTCTAAAATCTAAATCATTGTCCTCGTGAGTAGATGAATATAGGGTAAAAGCGCCAATGATCGACCATTGTACGCAAGCCCCTATAACCATGTTGTCACATAATGTCAGTATCGGAAGGGCTCAAAGTGTCACCCCTGTCAGACAAGTGCACTTGCTACGCGTTATCCAGATATGCTACGAATTTACTATGGTACTTTGAATGACGACTAATTCCATTGTCACCGATTTGGCATATGGGCAACATGACAGGGGCGGTTTAACATATATTTCCAATACTTAAAGTAGGAGTGTTTAAATAGCCATAAGGTTTGAAACTATTCATATATTGAAGCGGATGTGCTATTATATGCTAACACAAAAGAATAGTTATCTAGCAACGTATCTAGTTATATTATTTTTTTAAATATACGGATCTACACCAAATTAACAATTTCAAATATTTAAATAATTAATTTTTTTATTTTATAATTTTAGAAGTGTCACGTCTTAAAATATTTTTTTTATATTCTTTATACAAAACATTTAGAGTGCAATTGGAAATTACAAATTACAAGCGAAAACAAAAATACAATTAGCGAACGAGGACGACAGCCGAAGTGCGGCTGTGGTTCACTTTTGGGTGAGCTACCCTAATTTGTTGTTACTGCCACTTTCTAGCAGAGTTGTGGTGGTCTTATGGTAATAAGTGAACTTTATATGAATTTATAACAGCTCTCCCGTTTTTTACTTTATAATTTTTATAAAATATATATAAATTTTTTTTTTACTTTATCATGTTTGTGGATATATTTCTCTGCATGTTCTCTTGCATTCTGCTTACCTTGCATAACGTTATTGAGATACAAGAATAGACAAGAAATGAAAATAATTTCCTATTGTTCATATATTTAACAGTGTCTTGGAACCCATTTGCCAACATTACGGCTCTGATAAGCCTGCTCTTGGGAAAACATTATTAATCTCCCAGTGATTCGTCTTTTATCGTCCAAACTCTGATGTATACTTTTGATGGTTAATAAATCATCAACAATGTTCATGAGCTGCGTCCACACTTCAGCATTATACTGTTTAGTTGGACAATAAATTAATTTATATATAACAAACTAAATATTTTGAAATGGCAAAATAGTTTCAGTTTCTTTATTTAAAATATTATTTTATTTACTATTTGCAACTTTCTTCTACATTAAAATATAATGTTTTTAATTAGTAATTTATAAATTTAAAATTATGTGGCTTACAAATAACGAAAGGTAAACCTTTAGGCCTGTATCTGGGATGAGTAAATTATAGTGAACTAATATGATATGTTCTTTATATTGGTATTCTAAGTAGATAGAAATTATTCAGAGTGTAACACTAAACAACAAGATAGACCAATATCAATTGCTCCGTGCCAAGATGCAATAAATGCATGAAACTCGTTCAATATAAACCATTTGTTTTAACCTTACTATTAAATTGACGTTAATGGAGTCCTTATTACCAGCACATAAGATGTTCATTCGTTCGTCGAGGCTTCATGTAAACGATGTGTACTAGAGTATAATAAACGATGTTGATACTAAAAATCATTTGTTTGGCTTCGAAAATCTAAAGATATCTGGCTTTTGTCACATTTTATGTTTCCTTTTGCTTTTTCAAAAAAGCCTTAGCACAGAATGGTTTGGTAGAAAATAGCAAATATGGTATTATGACATTAATATATTATTTTAAATTAGCACTTTTATTTAAGATAGTAGTTTTAAGTAGTCAAAAGATTGGAAACGTTGTCTTTTACATAATTGCCATGTTTGAAATTGAATAACGAAGGCCGAATAGGCAGCTAATTACTAGCAATCATAATATAATAACATACAAAAGTTCCACTGTAGAATATTCCCTAATGACAGTCTAGCAAGGCGTTAAAAGTAGGTCAGTTGTAAAACAAACACAAATAAAAATGTTTTAAGGGACTTGGAGAGTTCATTCACAATCAGTTTTAAAAGATATCGAATCGTAAATCAATGCGCTGTCTCAATTCTATTCGAGGTTAAGTAAATGTAGCTTAAAGAATACACAGAGCTGCATTATTGAACTATCGTTAATTTTATTTTTAATTAATCTGTAAATTTAAATAAGATTACATAGATACAATAGATATAGATATAGATATTTAGATTTATTTAAATTCAATATACTTAAAAAGAACCAATTGAAAAAATGTTAATAGAAATGAATCGTCTATAATCGCTCTGTGTTTGACTTACTCTCAGCAACCTTGATAAGGCGAAACAATACTACTGTCACTGTGATAGGTCCGGCGGGCGATTTGTCGCTCCATATCAAACGCCATAAATCGCGGTCAACAGTGAATGCGGCGCGTGATGCATGACTGCAAGCAACGAAAGAAATAGCTTCGATCGAGTATTTTAACGTATTTGTATATTAATGACGATAAGAGTCAACACAGTGCACATTATTTAAAAGAAATTAGATACAAGTAGGAAAAAACTTTTTGAAAAATAACAGGATGTTAGACTTATGATGTGTAGAAAAACAATATACCGTATCGAAATTAGTGAGACCATTTTGTTATATAGGAAATAGGCTGATTATTGTAAAATGCCTGAAAACAGATCTTCATAAACATTTTGCTGGGAACCTTTCTTTCACCTCAGCTCTCAAACAAAGAGATCAACATCACAATGCCTGAATTCGTTTAAGAATTACAAACATACAAATACATCAAATAGATAAAATTTATAACACCTCGTTTTGTGTCATTAACCCTAGATATGTCTGGCACATTTGATTAAAAAAAATTATAATATATAAATCTTTTAAAAGATTTTGCAATAACATTTGTTTTAAAATAAATATTTCTTTCTTTCTTTCATCCTTGCAATGAACATAAAATTACGATTTTTGGCTAAATGGTATTTGTTACCACCTTTTCATAACCGATTATAATCTTTTAACTCGTAATAGATGCTGAATATTTTTTCTCGACATACATAATTTTTATACAAAATTTTAGATGACAAAACCCAGTAGTACAATAAATGATTGTCTAAAATTTCACCACCGCTTAAAAACTGTTATTAGTTCCACGTCCTCTATTATGCACTTTTCAACGTTTTCGTGAATCGGTAATGCAGGCACTAAATCAGGCGGGTCGCATTTGCATATGAGTGGGGCGACAAAGAACAAAGGAGATTTTTTATCAATTCTTTTTGTTGATACTGTCGTGAGACGCCGCATATCTTTTATTATCTAGAATCATTAAATCATTTTGTTTTTTAAACTTTCGATATAATTTATATACATGCCATTTTTTCGATACAGACAAGATCTTTATCAACGGTTTGTTCATGCTTAGATAAAAATACTGAAATTAAAATATAAAGTATGTATGAATAAGTCTTATATAAAAAAGTAAAAAAAAAAATATTCTAGACAATTTTCGTATATGAATGTGTAAATAAATTTATTATAACCTAAGACCAAAAAATTTAAGCATAAAATTTTTTATTTAGAATAACAAAATTTTATTATTTCTTGGTTCTCTTTTAACGTCGTCTTGTCCTTTTAAAAAAATTAATTAACCAATTCAGCCACGTATAAACGGTTCCTTAGTTGAATTTAAAATTTCATTTATGTCAAATACCGTTCCTATTCCCTTTCTGCTTCATAAGTACCGATCGAGTTTTGTTCTATTTGATTTTTCTGAATTAACAGAAGAAATAGAGGTCACTTTTAATAAATACTATAAAAGTAGTTATAATATTAAAATAAAATGTTTATAAATGTGGCTCTATTTTAATAAGCCCTGAATATTTGTAATTTTTGAAAACGATAAAAAAGGTCGAGTTACCGGTTAGGCTAGTGTGGTCAGATGTATTACTGTTTTATTATTTATACACAATATATTCTATAGCTATCTACTTAAAAACAAAAGGTATTATTTTATTTAAACGACGCAAGGGAAGCAATCCGTCAGCAAACGTCAGCTTTAGCACGTGAGTAACATTGTAATAAAAATATAATTCCTTGAATAACCTCTGCGTTTCCTGGCGCTTAAGCGTTTCAAACAACCGCCGATGGTCATTGCGGGTTTACGAGTTAATAAGTATTTTAATTATCATTAGTTTTATATAGCAGCTATAAAAACAATAATTATCGTTGGATTATAAACAATGCCTTTCAATTGCCGCCCTTACAAACGTCAATCGTTTGGTCTATTTTTTTCAAACAGAGATATTTATTCGCTCCGGTTGGAACCATTCTCGACATTTTAATTACCCATTGAATATATATGCAGTATCCGTAAGATTTATTTTACTGTCCAACGAAATAAAATACTATCGATTCCTGAATCCCATTAGAATAAAATGTAATACTTTTAAATATTTATCGAAAAGGAATTCTTGTATCTTACATTCTGTGGTCATTTAATTTGGTTTAATAAAGACATAATACTCTTGAGTAGTTATTTTTGTACGTGGGGTGTTAAATTCCGTATTAATGTTAATGCTTTGCTAAGATAATTAAAATGTAAATGAATATTATTTGAATTATAAGAGAAGGAGAACAGGTTTGTGTTATTGTTCTCTATACAATGAAGGCAACCCATCCTATGACCGATCTATAGATGAATGACGAGTGGTTGGTATTTATTGCACAGTTGATATAAGATTAGTTAAAAATTAAAAAAGTTAAGCAAATAAACAAAGCATAGTGAGTCAAGATTTGTGAAAGATTTTGTTAAAAAATTTGATAATAATGACGAAGTAAATATAAGTCTAAACGTTTTAAAACATCTGGGGGGTACAAAAAAAATTACAATAGATTCAAGCACTCTAAATAATAATGTACTTTTATAAATGTCTCATAAGTTAATTCGGCGATGTTCAAATATTCAATTCATGTAGACAGAAATTATAGGGGCTTCGATAACGGACCGAATGTGCATTAATTAAATAATTATGACATATTGTGCGACCATTTCAATGGAAGGGTGTGGTTGATAAGATAATATTTATATGGGTCGTGCTGGAAATACTAAAGTTTGCCTTTGTTCTATGCACATTCTATTTTTAAATTTTTATTTTAGTTTATTTTACTCATTATTTTATAGTTTACAAGAAAATATATAACACATATAAATTATATGTTTTATTCCTTTACAATACCGAAAAAAGTTGTGTTTTATTTCTATTGCTTGTCAATTAATCTGAAAAGTTTAAATCTTCATATATAAAGGCAGTAGTAAATAACTTCCTACACTGACATTAATTATTATTAGTCCTTACTTGTGTCAATTAATTGACACTATGTAAAACGATTTGTTGTTAATGTAAATTGAATTGCAAAAAGTGGACAGACAGAACTTTAAATGTAATTTTATACTAGTTAGGAGATTTGTATAGACTTAAAACATAAATGCTTTAAGATTATAAGAATTGACACTGTTAAAAAAATTGTTTTACTAAACAATTATAGAATTTTTAAAAGTTGCTCTATAATATTTGAAAATAAAATATTTGTTAGCTTATACTTTAGGGCATAACTATGGTATAACTGTGTAATATATAAATATAAATATATATATATATATATTTATATTTAATTGATTTTAAGTGTTGTTTGCGTTGTTTCAAGGTATTTAACACATCAATTGATATCAAATAGTTGCTTAACTTTATAAGGTTTCTATAAAATAAACGGAAACGTGGGTTGTCGTGTAGGAAGATTGCAAGATTGTTATCAATTTGTCTGAATTCTTAACGCTTGCTGAGACGCTTTAAAGGCAGAGAAGTAAATGTTTTTCTGTTTTTTTTTTAAGTTAACACAAAGGGAAACATCTGTGGTAGCCTTACTAAGTATTCGCTAGAGCCTGAAATAAAACCGAGTATTGTTCTTAATTAAGATCTGTTATTTTAAATCTAAATACCATAAAATTGTTTTTATTTACAGTAGAATATTCAACTGTATACCTTCTTCGTAAGCTATCGTTATGAATCCAGCAGGAATCTTTTCCGGTATTTTCAATCCCGATTCTTTGAGTTTATTTACAGACAATCCCTGGATTGTGGGAAAGTTCCGGGATTATGTTAAGTCCACAAAATTGCAATATCGGCATCGCTTTTTGGAGTGTCGATTTGTAAATATATTTTGCCAGTATCGTCATCTTTAATTTTTTTTTAATATCTCACTTTTTTTGAATTTAGACATATGGCATATTCGGATTTAAAATCAAGTGTACCTAGATATATAACAAAATATTTAAAATATTTGTTTTTGAGTATATATACCTCAATTAACAATGAAGAGGCTCATGAAATATATAATAAAAAAATTACATTACATTATTACATCTACAATATTTTTAACAAAGCAACAGCGGGACTATAAAGAGAATACGAAACAAAGATTTCAACCTTCATTATGAACATTTGCTGGCGATGTCATAAAAAGTGATTGTCAAAGTCAGCGCACATAATATATGCGGATGCTGTAAATCAGATACTACAGTTTATATTATTAATAGCATCAGCCGATACAATGTTCGCATAACGATAGTAGAGTACATTTTACCAGAAGCACATAACGAAGTGGGACTAGCTCCTTACAATGCTATCTTAAAGGAGAACCTGTTATAATGCATTATCTGATCCGGCCTGGGGTGGCATTAAAACGTCGACTCGATTCTGCTTTGTTTATTAAATTATGTCCTACCTGTATACCAGGACGTTCATTTAATGGACGCCGATCAAATACGATATGGATGAATAATGTTTAAGTATGTACTTTGAAATTCCAAAATAATATAAAACAGAAATATTATTCTTCCTATTGCCCCAGTTTAATACTCAAAAAATTCTGCTAACAGGACTTTCCTAAATAATATACGAATAGATTCCACAAATTTAATTTGTTTGCCAAAAAAATATCTCCTAAACCTTGGAAATAATCAAACTGAAAAAAGGAAGAAAAAAGAAATTAAAATGGTAAAAGATCGAGATGTAATGATGTAGATAACTTCAACCAATTACCGGGAGAGCAAAAGTGCTGCATCTGCTGGATAAAATGGACTCCGAGCTCGCAAATATGCAGGGATATTACATGAAATATAGACTGGGGCTTGCGGACTGGGTAGAATTTATTTTTATTGGAAAACGTAGCTTAGATATAAGTCGTTTATAAATATGTACTTTCTTGAATATAAATAAGTAGAAGTGCACAGGATACTTCAAAAGGCATAGCCGGCGAAAAGAGTCTTATTGGAATTTATAAAGAAAACTCTTTTTTGATCTGTTTGTACCTCTCTTGAATCCTCATCTAGATTTATCGAAGTTACTGCCCATTGATTTATTGAAATATGAGTTTTTTTTATAAATATGAGAGTCTTAATCAATTTTATGCTTTAAGTTATCGTTATATGTGTACTCGATTAATATTTGTTGTAAATATTAGTAAGAATACATTATTATTGATTGTATTGTCGCAATTATTACATCCGATATATAAATTTATAAGTGACCAAAAACAAATGTTAATTTGACTTCTTCTTCTGGTCTTGTTTAATTTTTAATCATAATGTTAAAAATCTGTAACTTTTAGGATAACTCCAAAAGCAACAAAAAATTAAAAAATTAATTCCAAAAATGCTGAAATTGTTTACTTATATTAATATTATTACCTTATTACAGATTGTATATATTTTCACACACAGCTAGTGGCATATTTTTAAAGGTATATAAATGCCGTAAAAGTAACAAGAGTAAACTAACGCCTTTAAATTCGTAATTAGCATGCAACTCTATCATCATTTACACAAAAAGCTATATCCGTTTTAAACGCATTTAATTAGCAAAAACAAGAGATGATCAATTTATGACCGGTTTTAATCTTGATGGCAACGTAGACACAATCATCAAGGTCATCATTATATGACTAAAATATTTATAGTCACATATTTCAAAATATTATCTATTATCTTGGTGAATCGATATATGTAGGTATGAATTAAGAGTGTTTTTTTTTTAATAAAGCTTTAATTATAAATCATGATTACTTTTAAAAGTGCATAAATTAAAAATTATGTTTTTGAAAGTACATATATTAGCTGTTTTGTTTAACTTAGGTTTTATTTTTAATATAAACTAACGGCATTTCAAGGAAAACAAAGACGGATTTTCGAATTGCAGACAGTAATGAAGAATTATGTGAGGAATAAAATGTAGGCAGTAACTCGTTTGCTTGATGCAATTAAATATTTTAGAGGTCATTGACTGTGTACTATTGACAATACAGCGATATTATGCAAGCGACAGCACACGATCCATTCACTATGACAAATGACTGGCACATCTCAAGTAGATGAATATCGACCGGCATAGTATAAACATTTACATTAGACGTGCAGTGAAACCGTACCTCAATTTAGGACTTATCTGAGTCTCTTTGTTTTCTTGACAGGTGCATTAGTGTATCATGGAACAATTAAATGCATCGGTGCCGCATCATGCTGAGTGGAAGAGCTATCTCTGCTATCATCAGACATTGTGGATTTGTTTAAGGAATTTCTTTGTTTTGATATTTAAGAGTTTGATCTTATTATCTATATTCTGTGATTGTAGGATATTATTTTCAAATAATATTTTTTTGTCTAATTTATATGAGCATTAATACGTAAACTATGAAATATTATATTGTTAAAGAATTCTTTTTCTTAATTCATTAAAACCAAACTAACAAAATATTTACAATAGAAAAATATTTTAAGCGTTTAAATGTAATGGAAGTAAGAACAATAAAACAAGTTTTTACCTTTTTTGGTTAAAGTTCTAAGATAGTCAGCCGTTAAAATAACATATTTTCACGCATCCAATGTTTACAGGTTTAGTTACTTAAAAAGCTGTTTTATTACTTTTAAATGGCATGTTATAGTTCGTTTCCAATAAGACGGAAAGGTCGTAAAACCTACCATCGTTGTTATTAACTCTCGTACGTGGGCCGGCGACGAAATTCTTTGATTAAAATATAATCAAACCTCAAAATGAATTTGGAATTCAATATCGATAAAATTATTTGATGTCTAATAAAATTTCTTGGAATCAAATAGAATGAACGTTATTATAAAGATTTCCGAACTGTAATAATTGTTAGTACAGAAAAATCTCCTGCCCCACATCTGAATTCCTTCCACCCACTAGACATATAAGAAAGGCGGATTGTTATTTTAATATTATATTTTCGACTAAGCTTTAGGATTTAGTATTCAACTGTATGGTTATTCTGAACGTGTATGGAAGAAAAATCTGTAGAAGTTTATAATAGAACTTGGTAATATGAATATACAGCTTTGAACTCATATTTAGATAACCTCAGATATAATAAATATTGTGAGCTTTAACTTTTATTTTGATAGGTATAAGTTAAGAAGACTTTTTTGTCCTTATGTATATATATTGATTCCTTCCTAAAACTCAATACGGAATAGCTAGAGAGAAACTTATAGCTGTTTATGACCCACGTTAGCAACTTATCCTTAGACGGACCGTCTTGTCGCCGTAAAACTTATTTTTTTTTAGTCTAATCGATTTAAGTTGTCCATTACTTTCAAATACAAAATTATTGAAGTTTTTAATCAAATGCACTCTGATGTGTGATGAGATATTGGTGTTTGTTGCATGTAATTCAAAGTTTCAGTAAAAAACGTTTCCATTTTTGAAGACCTTTTCAACAATTTTCTATAATAATTACAAAATTATTTCGCTAAAAAATAAGAGATATCAATAAAATAAAAAAAAAAAACATAATATAAAACGAAAGTAGTCATTGCTATAAAATAAAATTATGAATTCATTTGCTGCATTCAAAGGCTCTTAAGTTGCCTTTGTTATGTTTTAAAGCAATGTAAAATTCCTAATCTTGTTTCAATGTGTAACAAGACATCATTCTGAATAAAAGTCTTTTCGTAAAATGTAAGAGTAAATAAGTTTTTGTTATTTAATATAATGTTAATAAATTATAAATAATGGTTTTCCGTTTTTAATTTGGTTGCTTATATTTGTAATCAACTGTAAAATGGATTAATTTTAATAACCAACTCGATGGATTGGATTTTTCTGACCTTATATTGATGTTTCAAGATCCTATTATATTATTTCTAATTTTTTAATAGACTCAGTGATTTTTACGCAACTAGGCCAAACCAAAGAAGTTGAAATTGTTTGAAGTCTTTTTACCATCTCTTTTGTTAAAATCTGAACAAAAGCAAATATCTCCTTTTAGTTTTATGTACATGCATATTAACCGGTATAAACGATTTACCAAACACGAATCTCACAGCCATTAGTTTTAAAGATATCCTATTAGTATGCATTCTTAATTTCTTTAAGTCCAAATAGACTATTCATATCCATTGAAGACTACTTCTTATCTCCCGTTATGATGGGACAATACATTTTTATCATTTCCAAGAGACGAATTCTGATCTCCATCCCATTAGAAGTTATAATAAGTTGGTTATAAATAAGGCATTTAACTGAACGTGTGTGGGCTTTAACAGTGGCACAATCTATGGGAAATAGTACAATGACCAGTATGAAACCTTCATCCTATATTTGTGTATTGAAAGTTTGAAAGCTATTAAAATCACTGTGCTTATGAATAAAGACATGACACTTCTTTCCAATTTATTAATAGGAAATAAAAAGATTATTAAAATGAAATATGACTAAATATAAATTTTTTATTTGTATTTACGGTTTTAGTTCAGAGAGACATCTATTGGTATTCTAGCAAATCCGTTGGATGACAGTCCTACTAAAATTGTGTTTGTGTTTGTGTGCAACTACATACATACCCAACTCTTTATCATTAACAAAGTATTGAAGACATCATAATAGTATATAGGATAGAAGAAAGATTCAAGTAAGTTAAGTTTTAAAAACGATTACAGCTGAATTATCATCGTAAGCAGATAATTGTACTAACTGTTTGCATTCTATTAGCACAGTATATATCTTTTTGAATTATGAAAGACAAGAGATTAGTAAGATTGTAAAAGTGAAAACGAATGAAATGGTACATTAATATGAATCGCGATTAGACCAAGTCCAATACATGCGTATTTCTACAAGCGTAGGACGTAAATGGTAGCAGACAGTACAAGTATATGAGACGGTGAATCATTTGCAATTACATGATATTGTGCCTTTATACTATTTAATGTCCGATGTAAGAACGCAGCATTGTAAGCAAAATAGTACCTCGTTTATTTGTGTCGATTGTTGATATGCGCAATTTAGAATCCTTGTCTTTACTTTAGTGGTTTATGTTAGGATTGATGGCAGCACTAATTGCATCGGTTGTGAAATCCTTGCATACAAATTCTTGAATGGGAAGTTGGATTCCCTTTAACGAGTGAGGTATGCTTGACTTCGAGTTCCGATAATATTCATTTCTAGCATTATGAGAATGGTCGATGCTTTAAAACTATTTATATATTAATTGCCAATTTAAGTTATATGATAAAATTACAATTATAATATTTATTATACTTGTATGGTATTTCTAATGATATTATTCAGTGACGTACAATTAATGATTATAATTTATGGATAAAAAACTGCAACACGGCGATCAACATTTCTTGACAAGTAATTTCCTATAGAAAGATTTTCCTATTTGTCATGCTTTCTTGGTAGATGTATAATTTAATTTTATGAGATGGTCAAGTATTTATTTTATTATTTTAAAAACTAAATTTTGTTTACAAGACAATCAAGAATAAATATGTTATTTATGTTTATTACTGTTAATAGGGGAATAATATTTTATTGTATATTTCCTTTTAGGATGAACTGGTTATATGCAACCTTAAACATGTAAATTTAATGATGCAAGTAATTTGCTGTTTTAAATTTATGGATTTATATTATAATTACACAAATATAAAATTTAGTATAACATACCATCTTGACTGTAAAAAAATATTCAATATACATAATTGAACTTTTCAAAGAAAAACCGCGTAACTAAATTCAAAGGATTCAATAGTCAAAACTACTATTCGATAAATGCAATATATTAAGCAGGCAATTTACAAATACGATAAAATGAGTAACCTTAAGGAAATATCGTAAAATCGTTAAAATGAACAAACATATTTTGTTAGTACCGCCCTCCAGACAAACGTATTTTGCATGACATTAACTAAATCTCAAACAATCCACAGCGGAGTCGACACGACTGTCAACATAAACGCGATTTCCTTAGCTACCAGCAAACTTCTCACGTATTAACATTTAACAGATGTTAAATAAATTCTACGAAATGAAAATTCGTCTAAAGTGGATTTGTTATTCGTCAAAATTTTATCTTCGGCATATTATGAAATTCCTTTATTATTTTTCTCAATGAATAGAAAACATTATAATAAATGAAGATTATATGTTTGTATTTATAAAAATATTTATGTGTTTTATATTTTTTTCATCGATTAACACACAAGCATTTTAAAAGCATCTGTAATCTGCATATTTGAGTAAATTGTTCCAAAAAAATAATAAAGTATAGGCGCATTTGCGTGACATCAAACACGCAAAGCAGTTTGTTTTTGACAGTTTAAATGGTATGAAAGCGGAGATGTAATAATTGAACGTTAAGGTGGGTTTTACTATCAAAATTCATCCAACAAAATGTCAAAAGTACGATTATATTATTATCGTTACTTTCTTATGTAGTTGTAGATTGAGGTATCGTTTTTTTTAAGTACAACGAAAGTGAGCCGATTTCGTTCATGTTAAGAGGTAGTTTGTGTGACCGTTTTCATTTATTTTTAAATCATTGAGTATCAAAGTTTTAGCAACAAGGACTTATAATTTAAAACTAGTATTTGCCCGGCTACTATTGCTTACAATATTGAGTTAATGTAAAAATTAAACCCACCATATATTTGTCTTTTAGTTTTGTTTATAAATTCTCAAAAGTAGTAATTGGTTGTAACAGAAGTACATATTGTTGTGGATTAATTATGGTGTTACCTTATCTTAGAGGTTTAGGAAATCTAAATGCAGTTCAGAAGGTAATTTTTTTTTTTGAGGTACCGTTTTGTTCGTTCCGTGAGTACGAACTTAAATTACTAATAACTGGAGAACCATTTAGGTGAGATTAGAACAATTATTCTCAACTTTTCACATAATCCTACGTTTCTTATAAATATTAATATATTTATTTAAATTATTTCTTTTCAAACGTATCGCTGTATAAAAAATAAATCAGTCATCATATAACGTTTATACCTAAAATGGTTAAAATGCCAATAATTAATACAATACAATTATTGTATTTTTCACGAGTTAATTTTTATCATCTGCTCTTGAAACTATGTGTAACTACTCAAGGAAGTATATGTGTTGTTATGCTAATTTTCCATAAAATATTGAATAAATTATGACAATTTGTGTTATAAAAACATTGTATGGGAACATTATTAAAAATAATAATGAATGTTTTTTTCTGTTTTAATTTATTTTTCTTAATATTTGCTAAGGCTATAAATTGTATGGTCCATTATTTACTCTTTATTAGCACTCTTTATTTAGAATCAATGAATAGGTAATAAAAAAACATTTGTCTATTAAATTAAAACATGTATAGTGATATATTTTGGAATAAGAAATTGACAAACGTATATGTAGACCTAAATTATGTTTTAAACTTCACATGTCACTTCCTTGTACATCCAAGTATTATTATTCTTTGACAGAATTTACACTTCCCAATTTGGAGGCTTTTTATAATAAATTAACTTAAATAAGTGTTTTCACTTAAATTCATGAGGAGAACGCGCTAAGAAACCGATATTTTAGGGCGTATTTAAAATTTCTTTATTGACACATTTTAGTAGGTTTATATACTAGCTTCTACTCGCAACTTCTTTTGCTAGGACCTCGAAATAGGATTCAGATAGTGGTAAGTAATGTGGCCAAAGCTATGAATTAAAACACCGATAGACGTCTGGCGAGTATAACTGATGTGACTGATAATGGATGGACCAGTGACAAATATGAGAAATGTACCAACAAGATTTAATGCTAAAAAGGTGATGGAGAATATAAAAATGTCGTTAACATTAAAATGCCACGTCGTATGTAATAAAAAAAACGAAAGTTTGGGGTAAACCATCGTTATTTAATAGTTTTAAAAATTAATTACCAACGATTCCCCAACTTTCCCACAATACATAGAAAGTTTCAAAAAATCATTCAAGTCATCTCTGAGGAGCATGGAAACAAAGTATATATATATAAGATTTACAAATAATCATAGCTGATCGATTCGAACTAAAATCTGGATGGTTAACTATATAGTAATAGTTAATATTATACTTATAGGTAATATTATCAAATAATTTTTTACTAATAGTAACATATTGTATTTAAGTCTAGCTCCATAAAAAAAAACTACGTAAAGAATTAAAACGATAATTTGCCTTAACAATAGATTTATATAATATGTTATTACTGAATAACTTTGTGGTACTTTTGAACTGGATATTTTAAATGTACATAATGACAAATCCTACTTCATTATAAATCTGATACTCCACGACTAAATTGTTACCCATGATATGTCAAGGGAATAAAAAATACAGTTAAATCGAATACTTTATTCCCAGGGGATGCCGCTGATCACGCGTTCCGTTTTATTTGACTGACAACATCAATTAAGAAAGGTCATGGTGTATGATTTCAAAGGGCTTTTATAAGTTACGAAAAAAATATTGATATCATGGAAAAAGAAACGTTTAAGATACAATACACACGTTTCTTTTCAAAGTAATATGACCTTTCCATTTATTTAGGATTATCCATAAAAGAATACAAGTGAAACAACTTAATAAGAGAAATAAGATAATTTCATTTACCACACGCCCCATTACAGATATCAAATATAAGGAAAACCGTTCAGCAAATATGAATCCTAGAGTAATCTTTTCCAATAAAGTATTGTTGTAGTTCAACGGAAATCGCGTCTTCGATTTGTGTTAAATCAGAAGTTTAATTGTCCGAGAAATGAAGGGATTAAACAGCTGATCCCGGAGTTCGAGCGAGATTACTTGCAGGAACTTTTCAATTATAATACTAACTTGTTTCGTACATAATAGATCTATGGAAGTAAATTTAATTTAACCACTAATTGTTTCTGCGTTAATTGTTGAAATTAATTAACAACTTTTCAATAACTCTTTGAAAATGACAATAAATTGGAAAACTTCAAATTTTTTGTGGTTGTGTAGATAATTGCAAAATAATTTTTCCAACCTAATTCCATACACGGATAACCTAATCTAGAATTTTCACTACTTACAAAATTAATTTCGTTTGGTTTAACATCCAGAAAATTAATATAAATGCATATAAACAAAAAAAAAAAACTGTTTATAATTGGTGACTTTTTATAGACCTGTAAAAATATCTTTACAAACTTATTTATAGTTTTTACGCGATAATAAAATGGCGGCTCATTCGATTCGACTCCTTTGGCCCTGTATTGCTCGTTAAAGTTTTATGTTGAATTCTTTAAACAAGCTTATAATCACATCAGAAAAAGTTTTGTAAACGACGCAACTTTGCCAATAAAACAAGTCAAGTAATACTAAAACGACTGAGTTTTTAACACATACTTTATGTTCCGCAAATAATAAGAAACGCATGCAGCTATATTAAAAATGGCCAAAAATATCTAAGTTATAGTAAGTAAGTTACTATGATCAAATATTTTAATAAGCTGCTTTAAAAATATAATAGTATTAATAACACAATGTTTGTATGTCATCCGAGTTGGATGTAATGGTATTGCTTTACAAATTTAAGATGGTCTGCTATGGAATTATAGATTGTATGTCGAATCATCTTTAATTCATTACGCTATCTAGTGTAAGAAATAAATATTTATCCACAAAAATTCAAAGCATCCACAAGCAACGAAACCAATCTATAATACCTTTTAATCGCTCTGCCGGTAAAGAATAACAAACAGATCATTGATTTTTATCAACGGCAATATTTAAAATTCTAAATAACCCGATGAAGTTGTAAAAGAAACTAAAGGAACTGAATAAATTTACGATAAAAGTGCTCTGTACTGACTGACACGTTTATATGGAAAAGTGTTTAATTATACACTTAATTTAGTAACAACATTAACGGAAATTTCATTTTACGAGATCGCACCGAAGTATTTTTATACGCTATTCAGAAAGAAACCGATAAATTCCGGTTATAAAACTGTAAATTTTTATCTCACTTAAGTAAGACTTAATTGCATGTTTTAGCGTGAAATTGGATTCATTTCAATGTCCGCGCTGCTACATCGTTTTTTACTTTGTTATATTATGCATATAAATAAAAATAAAGGTGGTTAATTATGTTTGACTTGACAAGGTTAAGTTAAAATTAACGATGATACAAACAGTTTTATTTGGTCATGATAAATAAAAAACTTTTTTAAACTAACAGATTATATAAAGATATTTGAGTGTGTGATGAATATTATTCAATGCAGATAAAAATTTAATGCAGAATATGATATGGTAGGTTTTATGAAAATCGCTAAAATTTAGGTGCACTTTATCACAATATGTGTCTGTTTGTTATTTAAACTTAAGAATTTGTGGTCACTTACGCTGATTAAGACAGAGAAATATTTCTATCTAAACAATTCTCTGTTTGCCTGATGTAATTGTAGTACTTGCTTAGAAAAAAATAAAATTATAACAGAGTTATTTCAGGACGAAGAAAGTATATAATATATACAATCATGTATTCTTCATAGGCGGTCTTTTAATACAAGAGAAAGTTTAATGGATAGGGCAATAGGATCTTTATCATACTTTCAAAAAATTAACACTCCTTTAAACATAATGCAGCAGAAAGCATAACAGTGTTCGTTTACGCTATTTGTTGTATCCATATCAAAGTGTACGTGATGTTTTTATGATGCTTATGAATAATAAATTCCAAGTTCACTGCGAGACACTTTTTGTTTTTAAAGAACTTTGTACTGAAGTATATTTTGACTAAACACTTTTTAGTATTTTCGATAAGCTGTCAACGTACGAACTAATTGAATGGGATCTTGTTTTTATTCTTTCTTAAAATAAATGCGTTTCAATAAATAGGAAAATAAGCCGCTAAAGTGATAAATATTTCTTTAATACGTTTATTGACAGCGAATACATTTCACGCGGACATAAAGACAAGGTCAGGTTTATGAGTGATGAGGACGCGTATCGCCTTTGACTCCAAATCGGCTGTCTTGCCCGAGGCATGCTTGTAATGATGGATTCTGTTTTGGAAACACAAGCTATCTTTATATCTAGCATCTTCTGTTTGTATTCCTATTTTCTACCGTTTTTATGTATAGTATGTCTAGGTGACCTTAACTTACTTTAACATCCAAAACGCAGAGAACTGTAAATAGAATTATATTTTTAATAAGTTCTAGTGATAGAATATTAAACATTGGCACGTCAAACATCATGTCAATTACTTGAGTAAAGCTTATTTTACAGATGGTTTTTTGTATATTGCATAATTTATATCACTACTTATATAAAAAAAAATGTTTTGGCCTATTCTTATTTAAAATTATGTCATGAAATATTTAACAGTATATAATAGTTTTTTATCCAACGCTATAAATCGCGTCATCCGAGTCGGCGGTGCTGTTTAATGATTCATTAAGTGCCTCTTTGGGATTACCTTTTTGTAATTGACCGACGATGCGAGCTATCGTGGTCGCTTGGAGTAAGGATAGAAAAACGTGTGTGCACACTCTATGATGTTTTAATAAAAACTGCTTACCTTTTAGACAAAAAGTGATATAAAAACAGGTTATTTAACAAAAATCTAAACTGGTTGACGTAGTTATTATATTTTGATCTAACTCATAAAACCCCAAAACTTTTCTTTAAGTTTTTTAACTTTCCATTGAAAATTTAGAGCCTCTTACAGCATTGTAGAGGATAAATACCATACTATATTAGAATAAAAAAAAATTTGGAAAATATTTAGGTATTAGATATTAATTTGTGTGCTGCACCGCTTCTGTCTATAAATTGTACCATATTACCTATAATAGTTGCGTACATTGACTATGATTGCCCGTGACTTCATTTAATTATGTGATGGAAAGAGAACATTGTAATATTTTGTATGGAAAGCACGAGTTTGTGTTTTTATCAAAATTATACATTTTAACGGCTATTGAGTTCAAAAACAGCAACTGACATGATTTGACATTTTATAAAAAAGATTTATATTTGTTAGAGCAATGTGCAGAAATGTAAACGATTAATTAAAAAGCTCAAAAAACAAAATTTTTTGTACTGCTTACCCACATAAGTTAAAAAAAAATTGTAGATATTCCCTCAAAACCTCTTGAAAGTTAAGTAACTCGCCTTAAAGAAAATCCCCCTTCTTTAAATTAATATTTCACCTAAATATGTAAGAACTCTTATAATAATTTAAGTAATTTAATTATTTTCAAAAAAAAATTCGTAAAGATTAAACGACATAGTATAGAGAATAGAATTTGGTTAAGTGTAACTAATGAAAAAACATGATTATCAGTTTTTTTAATACTTTGGCTGTTTGATTTCAACTATTACGTTGTAATATTGATTAATTATTTTTTCTTTAAAATAAATATTTTTATTTTTTCTTAAATGTGTCTTAAATTTGAAATTTCTTATATTTAAAAATACAAAGATAAAATTAATCTCACATTTTTTTAAGAAACTTTACATTAGACTTATATTAATAACGGAATGCATTAAAATAACTATTTTGTGTAAAAACATGAGTAATGTATAATTCAACCAATTACCGCTGTACAATTATAGCCTGCAGCAGCCAAATAATATCATGAGTGTACCATAATAATATGACCTATGGTCTTATTATAGTTATAGTAAATAGGATGTCTTCTTTTTTGGTTAACATTTGTTTCTCTATAAGAACCGATTAAAAATGGTATCATGTCTTTATTACAGTAATCATTATTAAAATCTCGGCTTAGTTTTCTCTCCATATAATAATCTTTACCTATGATATTTAAATTACTATTTGGTTTATGTGACGTCAAATAGAATGAATAAAATTGATTATGATATCTCTAAAACTTTATTTCTTCAATCTGTCATCACAAATAAAAATCTATTCAGAACTTACAGGGTTACAGTGTACGTTTGTTTGAACCCTCCTGGTTTCTGATTACAGCGTGGGTCGCTCTAAAAATAAAACTTGGGGACTACCAAACACATGTCATTTGTCAGCGTTTCGCTTACATGACGTGCAGTAATTTACGATTTATTTTATTGTTGTTCTCAAGTGGTAACTTTCTATTTATATTAAACAAATAATTATAAAATAACCTGAAAGGTGCCATAAATAATATTCAACTGTATTTATAAATATATATATATATATATATATATATATGTATATATATAAAATATAAACACAGTCAGTACCTGGAGGGTATACTTTGAGAATAATTTATGTTTTTTAAGAAAGTAAGGAAAATATTATTCTAAATTATAAGTAATCTCATCGGAAAAAAAAAATTAAATTGAAATCTGAATATTATTATCATAATTCTTGATTAAACAAAGTTTTAAATATTTATTAAAAATATTTTTTGTGATCGAGAAGAGCGACGGTCTTTAAAATCAAAATGCATTCCCAAAGCTTTAAAACGTTTGGTATTAAGATTCCCAGTTAACACCGTGTAGTCGTTATTCTCATGACATATAGCGTTCAAAATTAGGTCGGATTAGTGATTTCACGGAGTTTTTGGTTTATTTTGTCGGATTCTGAACGATATTCGGTTTCATGCCACCGCAAGCGGAACTGAAAAAATATGTGAAGCAGGTTCTTTTGTTTGTACTATTCAATATTTATTTTTGTTTACCTTCTCTTAAGAATAGTTGAATATATTTTTTTTATATTTCGGTCATTTCAATATAAAAAAAAATATATTTTATCAATTAACTTATAATATACAACAATGAATATTTTACACTCGTAAAAGTACGTATAAAATAGCAGCAGCCTACCTTTTTGTAGTGAAAAACACTCGATCAGTGCTTCGGATATCGTGCAGTGCTGATAACTTATAATCTTTGCGGCATAGTTAACAATCACAACAGTTGAACAGGCGGCGAAAATTGTCCCCTCGAGCTGCGTATACCTGGCAGCTAAGTTAATAACTGATGTACAAAACTTATGAAGCAAAACTCACCTGTATGAACAAAATGATATGTGATATTATATTATGACGGTATATTTAAATATAGTCGTTTCTTCGGTTACATTAAAAAAAAATGTATGAGCTCAAGGCGTTACATTACTTTATCCTAATTGAGGAAAATTTCGGTGCAACAATCATTTAAATATAATGATAATGCTGAGCCATATTTAATATTCAGTCCTTAATGTTTACTAAACGTAATATTTTCAATCATTAAGGAAATATAGTAACTTACCTGGACAATATTTAATATGAATTTATATTTCCCAATCGATACAATAAATATAAGATATTAGAAGTAAAAACTAAAGAAATGAATAAATTACTTTTAGAATTCGTTGTTTTTGTTACTTAAACACGCTCACGAACATAATTGCTTCGGCTTTGAGTTTATCGCACTAGGGTAGTTATTAAAACAGGCCAAACCTCATTTTCAAGACACACAAAATTACACAATATAAGATCTTTTTACTTAATAATTTATAAAAAATATATTAGGTTAGAAATACTTTTCCTTAAATAAAGTAGCCGTGCTTTTATCCAGAAACTTCACATTATATTTTATTCAGTCTTATTGTTGTAGATACGTTAATGTCTTTGTAACTAAAGCTAATTTTATTATCAGTTTACTTTTGCAATGGAACTGTGGATCAACTTTCCTCAAAAATTGTTGAGTTTCTTTTTCCTTTTTAAAATGTATTATGGTTCGTTCTATACCAGAGTGGTATAGAAATTGGTGGTGGTGGTAAAATATTATTCGTTCAGAAATTCTAACAGTAATTTAAAAAAAAGTTTAATTTATCTAAATAAGTTGGTTAATTCGATTTAAATTCAAGATATCCTTTTACGATTTAATTTACTATAAAACCACATTCCTTGCGTCATAAAAATGGAATTAAGTATGTATCAAGGAACAGTAATAAAGTAAAAACTTATCTATTAAATAAAACGTAAATAATCCTTCATCAAAACGTGGATTATTGTTGCTATAATATAAGTTGACTTTTAATCCATAAATCATAGTCCGATTCATTAATCAATCAATCAATATTATATCGAATACACTTAGAAGTAACATTTTAAGAACTCTTCGTCGAATTATAAATCATTAATAAATTATTAAAAATCCGTTACCTTTATCATAATAATGCTTACTTCAATATTTTTTTCAAAAAAACGAAAGAGGTTGATATAAATAAATGATTAAACATTATAAGAAAAAGTGTCAAGTCGCATAAAAGTAGAGTGTTGAAAAGAGAGTGCACTAGAAATTATTAGGTAAAACACATTTAATCTCGAAAGTAATTTCTTTTGATATTTTCAAGACAGTCAACGACGAATAACATAATTCTGGAAAGACAAGACAAGTAACTTGTTTTTGCTATTTTCTTCGAATACTTTATATTTTGCTCGCTAAACAACAAGATTTAATCCAGATGTTACGAAGAAAGTTCAAAGAATATTATGTAGAGAAGTAACGAATGTATACATTGAATAAGGTTTTCCTATTTTTGTATAATATTCATATAAAACTTGAAGTTTATAAATTAACATATATGCTACCCTAGCTGCGAGCAAAGAAAACATTGTAAAGTATAATTAGTTAAAAGTTTTTTTTTAATTTTATTTAATTTTGCTCTTACCTTTTTTGAAGAGCCGTGGTGGCCTCGAGGTTAAAAGGTCCGCCTCTCATACGTGAGGGCGCAGGTTCGAAACCTGGCAAGTACCAAAGTGATCTTTTCCGAATTATATGTACTTTCTAAGGGTATTTAGAAACCACTGGCTGGAACAGGCTACAGTAAGCCTTGGGGTCTAAATAGCCCAAAAAAAAGGGCTGGTGCAGAAGGCAAGGGGAAACCACTGCAACTATCTTCCCAAGAAAGTCATCATGTATACGGATCACTGATACGTGATGACCACGACAAGTCTGCAAAGACTCTTTCGACGATGATGATGATTTTTTGATAAAGCAGTTTAATTTAGTATGTAAATGAATCATAAAATTATCATAGTATCATAAAATTATATACATACATATATATGTAGCCCGACTATGAATAGACCCAGTTTCTACAAATTAATTTAATCCAAAATTATTTTGTAGGAAGTGCTATGTTACTATATATTATATATCATTTATAACTAATAACTAGGTCACTCGTCACTCAGATTAAAAGAAGTAAAATAGTTTAGTAATAGTAGATACTATATTGTCCTTGTATTAAAGCCTTCATTCTATCAGTGGTAAGATCAAATTTGTAAACGAACCTACCACAACGCTTTATGGATTACACGTCTTAAAATTTCTCACAAGGTTAAGGCAGTATTATCAAACATCAAATTAAAAACTCAAATACGTATAACTTTGACTCATCTGGATACATTTATTCTTTGTTCTAGCTTAGTCGACTATACCTCCCGAAGGTCTCATACAGTATCCGTTTAATCTAGCCGCGCAAAATAACGCACATCATGTTTATTAATGCGAACAGCTTTTATTACATCGTAGGCAATTTATTCATTGCATTGCGAGTGTTTATTACAATTTATTGTTAGTGGTATACTTGTAATTCAATAATTGGTAGAGGTTTTAAAACATTTTGTACATACAATTATAAACGCTTTAATAATATTTATTATCTTTTTAGCGCTTTAACTGTAATTAATTTGAATAAAATATCACCTGTTCTCCATATTACAGAATATATATCATGACATATGATACGTATATTATTGATGGATGTGATTTTTATACTTAATGTTAAACATATAATATAAAAAGTTTATTTAAGTTGAAATTCAACACAAAAAGTAAGTAATTATAATACACGACTGTGACTCAATCGATTTTGTTATAAGTCAATTGTGTTTTTAATTATTTTTTGCATGAATATAAAAGCAGGTATATTGTTATTATTCAATATTACTATCGTTTTCTTTATGTTAAAACTTTGATTTTAAACATTTAATAGGTACACATGTTACAAGTATGAAAGTACATGTCATTGGACGGATTTACATGAATGTGATAGTGTTTCAAACAAGAGCTAGTAGCTCAAAATATTTATAATATTTTAAGTTATAAAACACAGTAGACAAATATAACAATCACGGGCATTGTGCTTGATTTAATCATTAAAACTATATACATATATATATTTGTCCAAACGATTCACAGTAACAAGTCATTTGTGTCGAATGTCATTTGAAATTCATGATACAACTCACTCAAAGGGATTCTAAGCAAATATTCGCACAATTATAGTCAAGCTTAAACACAATTGAAGACGTTTTATTTTATAATAGCCTATCATGTTAACTGCTAGCAGTGGAGAATAAAGTTAACTTGTCAGAGTTCTATTTGTAAAAACGTGATTATTTGTAAACAAGAATGGAATACTGCATATTATTAAAATCACCGAAGTATGAAGAGGGGAGGCATCCAGGGTTACCACCAATAGCATGATGATTATTTGCCAATTGCACTTTTACAGGAAGTTTTAAAATTATGAACATATTATGTGTAATATTAGCTTGCGGTTACGTTTTTCATACTACCCATTTATGGCAATGTAAAAAAAAACTATTTTTTCAACATGAACTTAAATTTTTAAACTGCGACCATGTTTTCTGATATTTCTTTTTTATAAATTGTTAGCAATTTTGAAATAAGTTTAAATTTAAAATCATGCACTTTTTTATTATATAGCAATCTCTAAATATATTATTATCAAGGACACAGAATGTTAGACTAACGACTTCGCTTCATCTTTAAGCTTTCAGCCTATTGTGTTCTGACATGGTTCGGAGATAATATTGAAATGCCATAACGGAATAGTCCATCTATTCATTTATCTTTCTATCGTTCGCTGTGATACACACGATCATATGGAAATTTGAGTTTTGTAGCATTGCTGATAACAAATATTTGACATTATATCCACCTTAGCCTCATAATCTACTTAAATCATTAAAAAAAGTGATTAATATTATGGGATGGTATGATAGAAAAATGAATTAAAATATTTATTTTAGTTAATTGTAACTACAAATACCTCCATCTTTACTGATACAATTCATATCTGATAGAAATATTAAAAATTGTAAATAAAAACAGTATTTTTAAAAATATAACATAATTTGTCATTTGATCCGACCGAATGTCCATACAGTACCGATTCTTGCATCATGATTAGGTTATTGTATTGCTACCGTTTTCTATGACAAGGTTGTTGTAATAACCTCTACCTCTATTGATATATAATTAAATGACCCACATTTACGCGAATACTTTTTGGAGAATCGCTTCACTGACAAGTGATGGATTTTTAAATGATGTGTAATTCTAAAAAGAATAATGATTATAAATTATTACTTAATAGTTGTCAGCGTAAACCTTTGAGTAATTTTATGGATATTGTTTATTAATAGAATAATGATTATTAACTTACAAATAAATCAATCTTGTTATTAAAGATTAATAGAATCATTTGTTATAAAGTAAATAAAATATTCACATTATATTATATGTATTGAAAAATGTCCTTGGATTTTTTATTTCTCATTATTAAATTTTTTGTATAAATTTTTTTTATAATTGCAACTGGGTAATAAAACTTTATAACCTAATTGCTCAGGTTTTTTATCGTCATGAACATCTAGTAATGTTTTTACAAGCTTTAATTTAACTTATTATGTATGTATGTAGGTAGACATGTAATTTGTTCGAGTCAAAACTCTCAAATCCATTTTGAAGCAGATTTTAAACAAAAATTTTATATAAAAGTTTAATTTGGAGTTTAGTAAATATTAAATTTTGAAACAATTTTTTATCGAAACTATGGGCACATAGGAGATGGTTGACTAATTATATTTAGTGAAGAGGCTTTCTAACTAAATTCAAAAAACTTATCAAGCGATGCCAGTGAAGTGAAATATAAAAGTTAAATTATTTTTGAAAAACGGGTTTTTATTAAAAATACGCTAAATGATAAAAGGTAGTTGTATTTTTTATATTATTCTACCAAAATTATTTACACTGGTTTATTGTTAAGAATATTATAATATATCGAGGGAATGTAGCCGTTATGTAGGTTTGTTTAGCGGCCACAATGCACTGGGCTAACGAGTTCCAAGTCTGAATAAAACATAGTTTTCCTAAGGTACAAAATGTAAGACGAAGCGGAAAAATTTAATAAGACATTAACGCCAGATCATTATTTATATCATTATTCTTTCAGTAATTATTTAGAAAAAATCTGATTTTATTTTATTTGAATTCAAATATTTTAATAACATAAATTGTTGGTTTTGTGGTAAAAAAGCAATAAAACAAGGATGAGTCCAGATCTTGCCATTATTTTGTAAATTTACATCCAAGGAGTACGATGTCTTTGTATTTCTTATTGACGTAACAATAATGAAGTTATAAAAAGAGAATACACCTAAGTTATAATTTTTGGTGTTCTGTGAGTAACATTTCTCAATCATAATAAAAAAATTGTATTGAACGATACATTTCATAAAGAGGATATACACACTACACAGTATAGATATTATAATGAGTAGGTTATGTCTCAAAATACAAAAAAAAAAAACACTTAGCTGTTGAACAGTAAACTTATAAATGATTGGAAGAACGGGTATAAGATTATATATTAAATTGTTAGAAATACCATGCTCTTACACTGATATAAAAAACGAAGTTTTTATTAATTAAATAGTTTTAATACACCAAACGTGATGCTCTTTGATCCCAACACCAAGGGTAGGTAGTGGTGCATACTATGAAAACTGAGTTCACACGCTCGTAGTTAATGTACGATGATTTGTAATAAAAAGATTTTACCCATAAGAAATGAGCCCATGAAGATTACAGAATCTACCAATGTAACTTTTGGTTTGTCCATAATGCAGGTAGGTGACTACATCTAGGTACTTTATATTAATATTCAGCTAATATGAGGAAATAAATACTAGACATTAAAACGTTCAAAACTGTATAATTAAATTGATTCAAAATATTTATTTTATTAAGCACCCGACAGGTATAACTCATGTTCTTTTATGACTTACGCCATACGTAATGTTAGAATATTTCACTTTGGACAATAGACTTGGTTTGCCTGCAACCTAAATATCGAATAACCTACAATCGCTGTTCGGAAATATCTCTGTTGTTCCATTTAAATAATGTATTATTTTAAATTTAAATGTAATTATTAATTTATATATTAATCAGGTTTTCAACTCCCAATTGATACGACCCAGTAATGGCCGTACTTTGTTTTGGCTCATTAAATTTAAATGTCATAATAGCATTGTGTTTGTAAATAGAACATATTTGTGTAACAATGATTCTTCTACTTATTTTATTAAAAGAATTTTTAAAATTATATTTTTTTTGGTTATCAATAAACGCACCAAATAGAAGTCTTTCTATCGTTTAATATAATATAATATACACGTATAGAAAGACAACTATTAATATATCTCAGGACAAATCTAAAGTTTATTTCTAAATAATTAGTTAATTAAAACTATTTTCAGTATTGTACCTCTTTAACTAACACAATAATAAATTTAATATTCTAACAATATTGTATTTTATATATTTTTTTCATTGTATGTAGTATTAGTTGTATTTACACAGACTAATAAAATTTCGTTTTAATTTTTCATTATCTATATTTTATAATGTAAATGATCTTTGCAAGCGAAATCAACTTTTAATGACATTGTGATTTCGACATTTATGCTGAGGAAGTCAGCCGCACTCATTAATTATAATTGCATCCTAAATGTAATCTATTTTAGTTGAACCACCTGCAGCTGAGATACTTGTTTAACTAGTCAGTTACTTAATACTGGTTTCGATACCATTGTTTCATTGTTTCAACTATATTATTTTTACATACGACGGAACGTGACCGATAAAACACAGTCGTCACCAAATTTTATTATAATAAATACACGAGTTTTCATTCACGCATACAAAATGTACAAGCCCTTAGAACGAAATGTTTATCCTTTAAATATCACAATTATGTTAAAGAAAAAGATCGATGCGATATTTTTGTCGTATGCTATAAAAGACAATAATTATGGCAAAAACAAAATTACTCGTTGTTTATAAAATGGCGGTTACTTAATTAATAACATGTCATTGCAATCAACGACAGCTGGCTTGCGGAGCGGATCCAAATTTAAAAGATTGTGATATTTTTATTTCTACTTTTTTTATGCAAGCGATATTCATATATATACATATGTTTGTATAAGAGAATAATTACGTAAAGTATGAATCATTTTATTATTTTTCAATTTAGAAGGATATAAAAGAAATTAAGTTGCAAGATTTAATCTTACCTTAATCAACTCTAAAACTAAATAGCAAACCACATAAGTCTGGCTGCTAGTTATTGTTTTTTATATATTCGCATACCCATGAACTATCACGCTTTTTCTATTATTTATGTTTGTTAAAAATAAAACATAACGCTACATATAAAAAATCCCGACAAACCTCCATTAAGCCCAACAAAGTACGCTGGACGTCATAAAATATATTTTCCGATAGTCAAATTGCAGCATCGACGCGGTCCACAAATCTTTTCCGATAAATTTTGTTGGGCGACTACCATCTATTACTTCCTCGATTATCCCTTTATTAAGTGAGTGATTTTATCAATAATGCCGTCAACGAAGAATGGCGCAATATGGAACTTTTAGAATGTTTAAATTATTTTATATAGACCTGATAAAGGCATATTTAAGCATTCTTATTAAGTTTAAACATTTGAATGGTTAAAAATAAATTACCTTTGCGTCTATAAATCTGGTTTAAAATTTTTGACTTTCGTTATTTTTTGATGTTTTTCTAATAGGATTTTTCCTGCCAAAAAGACATGGTAATTACAAATTTAACTTTAACTGTGAGTTATTCGTTATTTTATAACAGCATCTAAAGTATTCTAATCTACTTTAGTGGAACAAGTAGGCCAGCGCAGGTCTCACAAAAGTTACTCGAGTGCTTCGTGTGAGTTATAGTTTCAGGTGAATTCTGAGTGAGTTCCAGATAAATAGTTGTTCTAAAACTTTGGGTGGTTGAGCAAACCGTAAAAGCATTTTGTGAATTATGCTCCAATGTGGTGACTAGTGAATTTGTTGGTAGGGTTCAGTTAGACGAATTCTTATATGCACCTGTGTCCGATAGTACGTGCTTTCATCGGGGTTCGCGGTTCCAGATATGATTAAAGTTAGAACGCTATTCGTGAAACATCACCTGCATGTCAAATAATTCAAAGTTGAATTTCTATTTTCTGTAGTAATAATGGGTAGCATATATTTTTATCATATATAAACTCTTTTGTTAACAAAATATTTAGTTTAGTTTACCTATTTTTTTAAATAACTATTTGTTTGATTTAATTAGAAATCATTTCCGCCTTTCTAGCAATAATTGCTGAACGCAATGAGGTCCTAGATCATTATTGCAACAAATTGCACAATGTCTGCCCTAGATTCTAATGCATTCCGGCGTTCTGTACTTTCATTACAATAAATACCTTCGAAAATTATTGCAATGTCACAATTCTATACACTATTTGCCACATTTATCTCATTATATCAAGAACAAATCAATTACCACTATCGAAATTGTTCGCTATTATTACACAATACCAACACGATTGAACAAGGAACTAAGTAAACATAGACTTACATAGAGATTATGCTTAATTTTACTATTACGTCATTTCAAAAAAATAAAAATAGTAGATCTACGGTCAATTTAATATATATGATAAATATAAAATTCCTTCATTCAATAATAACCGTAAATTAAGCACAAATATTTTAAGATTTTGTATAGATAGTATTACTTTCGTACAATATGTATATTTTTATAAGCATCTAAGATGCAAATACGTTTATAATTATGGGTGAGTCGTGAGAAAATTATTACATCAAAACACTCTTATATTTTTCTAATGTACAAATGAAGACAAAATGTCTTAATGTAAGTGGCTCATATCTTAAAAAGTGAGAGGCGTTTGAATTCATCCACGGTCGCTATTTTATTGTCACGTTTAACGCCGCTGTCATTATTATAAAGAATAAGGTATCTATATCAAACAACTTATAAATTATATATTTTTTTAAATGTTTGAGTACCTTTTCAAAACAGTGGCTTCTTTTTAAAACTTTATTCAGTACAATTGCCAGTAGTTTAATTTAAACACCAGTATATAATTCTATAAATTCACGAAAATAGCAAGCAAGCCACTTTGACTTATTTATTTTTGTAAATACCAACGTTTGATTCAAGCTTTGAATTATGATTGAAACAATACAGCAGGTGCACTTTCAATAAATAAATCTCTAAGTCACGAACAACTTGACCTATAAGGGAATTGTGAAGATAATGTCAAAATATAACTATATTAGGTCATGGCTTTATTCATTTATCATTTTAGTATATTAAGAAATTTAAAAATTTCATCTTAGAGGTCACAATAAAACATAAAAAAATGAGAACCAAATCAAAAATACTCAAACGAAGTTATTAAAATTTAGTTTCGTTATCTCTTCATACTTTACGAGTTGGTACAAAAATGTTGCCAACTTTTGCAGCAATTGCAGTCTACGCTACAAAATAGATGCAAAGTTGGAGGTATTAAGGAAACGTGTGGATTATCTCCACCAAAAATTAAATATTTTATGCGGTTTATTCTCCGGTAAACTTTACCTCTTAGCAACGCTAGCATTAAGTTCCCTTTAAATTTTAATGTTCCAACCAAAACCAAAGTTGTCCTTTAACTTAAAACCTTTCCTTCTGACTTCTTTTAAATATTTTTAATTCAATTATATATATATATAATATTGGATTATCTCACTTCATTGCCATAACGTGAAATAAAAAGACACATTTTTTTTACAGCAAAACTCAAAGTAAAAATAGGTAATGAGATCTAAGATTTTCGCGAGTATTCATTTAAATGAAACTAGTATTATTCGGATTTACTACGCGGATTTTATTATTTAAAAACTACATAATCCCGACGTTTCGGTTACTTTGCAGCAACCGTGATCACGGGCAGATGAGGTGTGAATGTCTGTCAGTTGGTCCTTGTTATTCATCATCCTCTTTCTTCTTGTTATCTATCATCATCATCAGGCGCGCGTCGAATTCAGCAGTGTGTGAACACACAATGGACAAACCAGGCCACTACATTCGTTTTGATAAACCTCAAATCCTCGCTCGGGAAGACAAGTATATACCGAGATTAATTCGCGAGGCTATTGAAATTAAAAAACATCCCAATTTCAATAGAGAAGATGGCTGGAATCTATCAAACACCTGGGACCCCGTTCTTAAAAATATAAAATCCCATGTCCGAAACCACACCGCAGGACCTCAAGACACCGTGAGCGCATTCTGCCGGCATCCAGAGCGGTACGCCAGAAAATTAAGAAATCGATGGCGGTAGATGATAAATAACAAGGATCAACTGACAGACATTCACACCTCGTCTGCCCGTGATCACGGTTGCTGCAAAGTAACCGAAACGTCGGGATTATGTAGTTTTTAAATAATAAAATCCGCGTAGTAAATCCGAATAATACTAGTTTCATTTAAAAATAGGTATTTTGCGATGTTTTGTGCTTAGTAATTCCTAGAGAGGTAGAGAAAACCTAAGAAGGATGCTCTAAAAAGTACAATCTGAATGGATTATTTTTTATTAAGATATATATTTAGTAGAAAGGAAAGTACTTCAATTTAGAACTTTTGTAATATTTATTAATATTCGTAACTGCTGATTGTTAATGATAACAAATTATTTATTATAATATTAATATTCTAGAGAGAACTGTTATATTTCAATAATAAGTTTCAAATAATAATAAATAATTACATTCATGTCACAGAGCTCAAAGTTCATGTTTTATTGGGATGTCACTAGTTAACTTAGCTGAACTTGGCTAAATTGTGGCAAGTTTGACAAACTTCACAAATTTTGGCCAAAAGGTGTTGTAGTAAACAAACTCACTGAAGTTTTAATTGTTGTAGATTGCACCGTTTGCTAACATTATGAGAGAGCATATGAAAACTAAGCTGAAAGTTCCAGAGAATAAAACAAATTTTAACTAAGTCATTATTTAAATATAAGTAACTTTGCAGTAAACTGTATGAAAATTCAAAGCAAGAGACGTTAAATACTCCATCTTTAGACGTTCGCTTCGGAAGGTTTGATAGTAATTTGGAGTACCTAAAAGTCTTCTTTTTGGTCCTTGTAACAGTTACATATATCTATCTGCCAAATAATTATTTTTGATTTAATTGATTGCGTGGTAAATTATCGCCACTGCTCAAATTGAATCACTAAAATAAATAGGTTTTAACACAAGTTTTGAAACACATGGGAGAAATTATGAATAGCGTTTTTGAAAAAAAAAAAACTTATTGATTTTTTTATTTATTTCAAAACTTTAAAATAAATTATCGGTTAATGTAATTATCGGTTTAACCTCTAAACGCTGTATCAGCTGTGTGCTACAATGAGGAGAAATTAACACTGTGACGTCACACGCGCTCGGGGTGCTCGGGAACTATCGACGTCTTTTCGGTACTAAATTCAAAAATTAATTTTTAATTTGATATAACTTTTTATTTACACCGAAAAAAAATAAAATATACATAATTTTGTAATATAACTTATATACGATCTTTCCATTTATCCCAATTTTTTTTTCATTAACCCAATGTAAAATCTAACAAGAAAAAACAGAAACAATTAGATAATAATACCCTACAGACAAAATATAGGCCACCTATTATTTCCTATAAGTAAAACTAGCCGTGGGATTTAGGTAAAATGATATCATTTTATTTCTATCTCTCTTTACAATAAACAAAATTTTTTCCGACTAAATTCATTGTAATTAAAGAAATTTATGCTGTCTTTAACATGGGTGATGTTCTTCAAATGTTATGTGACAAACGTTTGTCTTAAAGTCGATCTTCATTCGTGTCTTTTAGAAAATACCATGCATTTATCGTCAACGTAATAAATAATACAAATAAAGAGAATTTGTAACTATCTTATGTTTTTAGTTTTGCTTTATTTTGAGTCAAATCACATGTTATGACGATGAATGAAAGAGCATGAACTGAGAAATTATAGGATGCAATTTTCTAAAGACAATATATTACTAAAGTTATCTTTATAATACCAAGCTTCATTTTAAAACCAACAATTCTTAGCTCGAATAGTAAATTTGCACCTGTTTTATAATAAATACGATAAAAATTGATTAACATTTCTTATTGAAAACTCTAACCAAGTAAATATTTGTGTCTTTTATTACAGTTATATTGCAGGAACTTTTGTAATATTTGTAAGTAAAATATGAATGTCGAGTGTCTTATACCGGTTGCCGGTCTAGTTCTCAGGCAATGTTGTACCGCTTTGTGTCTTGACTATCTGGATCACATACAATTCGGTTTGTAGTACAAGTTACAGGCGAAGCTGCATATTATCTCCTCTGATGTATAGATATCGGAAAATCTGTATGTATACGTAGGTATGCATGCATTTGCAAATTTGGCTAATTTCTCTATTTAGTGGCTACACGCAGTATATGCTTGTAAAAATATTTTTCACTAAATCTAAAATGTCAAAACTCCCATTTTTAATGTGTGTCTACACTTTAGGTGCGACGATGGTTACAAGGCCGCTCCAGTTTCAGATTTAGTATTGAGGTCGAAATCAAAAAGTCTTAAATTATACAATTCTTTATTATTAACAGAAAATACTTTCTGTTTATATTTTAAATAAAGTAAACTATTTCAGATATTTTTGTTAACAATGAATGCTCCGAAATAGATCTCATTATATTTACAAACTGTAAAGTTAATAAACTAATAGATTTTTACTTTGGTCCATTATATCAAAAATTATCGAAAAATTATCGTTATGAAATAGAGATGAGTCTCGTTATGAATATCGGAGATGCTTCTACCAGTGCCACTTTAATATGTTATCCAACTTTACTATTGTTTATGTCCGTACAGAGCTCAATATTCTGTATAAATTTTCGTTTCCATGCATTAAAACGAACCGAACTGAACCGTATACTATTTGTCTTATTTATTAATATAAATCTTATTAGGTCATAAACAAACAATTATATTAGTTGAATTTAATGTCAGGTGATTTATATCCAATATGTATTATTATTTAAATAAAAAATATGGCAGTTGAAAACCCTGAATAATTTTTTTGTAAATTTTTTCTAATTAATCAATGGAATAAGATTTAGATTTTCACTTTCTGTTACATTCAGATGTTTTATTACGTCTTAAAGAATTACAAATTTAAAAATAAAATTATGTTCCGACCTTACCGTGGAATTTTAAATTCTCCCAAATATTTTAGCTTATAACTTGAACCAATTTATTAGTAAACCCCATTTGAATTATGCTCCAGTATTTTGTACAGCGACCTTGCTTTCTAATAGTACAATCTAAACATCTTATTCCCATTTTAATCATAACCTTCCAAGGCCAAATGATCAAGATATAGAAATTGCAATCTAATTACTGTCTCTAACTAGTGACAGATATTAATCTTAAAAATGTATCTGATCTGCCGTATTTGATTCTGTTTATCAAGATGGTGTTACGTAAATAAAATAACTCATTAAAAAAATCTTTATCAGATCATGGATTGGCTAATAATGACCTCACTTTTAGATTTGTATTCATATCACATTACAATTCTATAAAATTTTCAAATATTTAATGAAAGTACATTACGTGGATATAGTTCACAGGAGATTATTAGTGATATAAAAATCATGCAACATAAAGCTGTAATATACTCTATTGTTGCATTTGCCACAAAAGTAAAGTACATCTAAATTAGCTCTGGTTTTTTTCCAATGTGTGAGTGACAAGCCACTCAATGAGTGAGTGAGACCGTGGGCTAATTTGATACTCTGAAAAAGTTTAATATATGTAGCAGGTTTAGTATCCATATGGCTTTTTTGGGCTTAGGACGGCTTTATTTTTAATGTTCAATAGTTGAAATCTATTTTTTAATAAGATTTTCTCTTAGATTCGCTACGATTTATCAATCAAACAATTTATAATATCCTTTCTCAAAGTTATCCTAGAGAAATAAATATTTGGAAATACATACACATATTTTTTTTCATTGTAATATAAATGATATATTTAGAAAATAAAATGTTTAGAAATTAAAAAATATAGGTACCACAATAGAAAAAATGTTACGCTAACTGACTCCACCAACTTACATCCGGCTTACGTGTTGTCGAAATTTTGATGAAATAATAACATACCGTAAAAAAGCTATAATTATGAAAATTTAAGTCGCCCACCAACTGTGTGAAGCTACATTGGAAATAATTAAATAGAAACATAAAATTACACTCAATTTGTATACGTAATGGATAATTAATGGGAATATAATAAAACAGACGCTTTTTGTATCTTTGAAATGCATCTCACTACAAGCGGCTTGAATAAGATGAAGCTAATTAAACGGTCGTTTGAAGTAAAATACCATGTACCATGCTATGCAAAGTCCTTTGATGTAAATTATGTATAGAACATTATAAATGAAGTTGTTGTCATCCTGTATTAACCACTGCAGCGTATTTAAGTAACATTTTAAAAAATAATTTAAATAAAAAAAATAATTATAACATTAATAGCCAGATATAAACATTATATTAATGAGAAAGGTTTTGTATCCGTAATTGTAGTCAAATACATTGAATCACTTCGATATTTATCGCTGAAACGAATTTCCAAGACATCGAATTTACACCAATGGTAATAAATCACATCAATATGCCAAGTTATCGAGTCTTTACAACTTTTGAAATGTTATAAATCAGTCATAACATGCTTGTGAGTTGTATACAAACGTTAAAAGCCAGTACATAAATTGAGAAAGGCAACAAAATTCAAGTTCATTGCGATAACTGAGTACAAGCTTATTGTAAAGTTGCCAGAGTAATAAATCTTAATAGGAAGACATTTTCCATTATCAAACACATTAAGCATTTAATTTTATTATTTTTGTGTTCATTTCATATTATGTCCCTCATTTAGGTTCCGTAAAGTATAAAATATATTTACAAAATGTAGTTGAGCATTATTTTGCTCTACAACCAAACTTTGCTGTGATATCAAGAACAATAATTTCAGTAAAGGTCTACAATATTCCATTGCATGCTATAAGGCAAGAATCAATGCAAAATTCAATATGTGAATTAAGAAAATACCATAAATAATCAAAAATTTGTTCAAAAACTACAACATTTGATGTGTTTCGTAAGTTAGAAATGCTTTGAAATCAAATCAAATACGTATGAGTCTTAGAAAACATGGCTTATTAAATTTTGCTTGCCTCAACTAATGCATGGATATTACCTGGATCCAGTCGAAACTATAAATCACGTATGGCAATCTAACGGAGAATTGCGACTATGCCTCCTTATTATCCTAATTTAATATTTCAACTTGAAAATCCTTGTGAAAAAAAGTAAGAAAGTAAAATATTTCCATTTTGAATTTCAATGAATTATAAAAGAAATATTCATGAAATTCTCATTTTGCACAAAGTGAGGTTTGTTGCAATTCATTAAATATCATTAGAATTATATATTTATTTCGTACAAAGGAGTATTGTATTATATCATTTCTTTATTTTATAACGTTAAAAGTAAAAACAAAATATTTAAAGTACAAAAGAATATCAATATCACATCTTAATGGTTAATGACATATTATTTATTAATAACGAAGGTTTATAAAATTCATAATTAATGCCATAATCGTAACGATTTATTTTAAACTACTATTCAATCCCTAACTTGGATTGTCTCACTTGCTTAAAATTGTTCTTATTAATTGTATAAATTGTAAATCTGATATAAGGGTCTAGAACCGGTAAATTTTTTAATATTAACTTAGATGGTTAAACCTGTTCCATTTTTTTGACTGTTTTTAATATATCTATATAAAAAAGGATACCTAAATTAACATAATCGTATAAATGTCAATATATTATAATTGGAGCATCGGATAAAAAAAAATTCAACTTTTATCTTAGAGTGAGATCAAAGACTTTCGCGAGTTTTATTCATTTAAATGAACATCTCGTCTGCCCATGACCACGGTTGCTGAAAAGTAACCGACACGTCTGGAATATGTAGTTTTAAAATAATAAAATCCGCGTAGTATATCCGAAATATATTAGTTTCATTTAAATTTTATTCTAGAATATTAAATATTCAATTCAATTCTGTTAGTCAGTTTAATATTCAAATTAATGCTTAATAAGGAAAAAATATCGTAGTCTAGAATTAAAGTCAGAAACGTCGATTGGAAAAGTTTTGTGTCTGAGAATCCTTTAGCAACTTGAATAAAGCTGATGATGCTTAAATGGTTGCTAAGTCTGTTAGATGTATAAGAACTAAGTTCCAAGTATTGGACGCTTCAAATTTTAATTAAAAATTTATGTAATGCATCTAATTTTACATTCCTTACAAAAAAATAGAGGAAATTCTAAATAACAATTAAACCACTCATTGATTCCTCCCGAAAAACTTTTAAATGTGATTTAGTGAGTCAATGCTTCGTGTAATTTAATGTTTCCAAGTTAGAGAACCACATAATTAGTACATTTGTAATTATTATTTTTAACAAAAATAAGTTATTGCACCGCTGTATGGTGGAAAACTAATTAAAAGCGATAATTAACGAATGAGCAATATTATAGAGGCGTGCCAACGGTCACACGTGAAAACATTCGCTTCAGCAAAATAATAAAAATATTTTTGCAGCAAGCACGCCATTGTACACTTTAAATTTGTTTTCACTGTTTCTATAAATATTTTTATATTTTAAATAAATTTCAAGCCGTAAATTGTAGTTATAATTTTTTTTTATTTTGTTATAGTATATTTGAATTTGAATTTGTAAGTTTCGATTCGTTTTTTAACGGTTTACGTATCTTAATGTAATTGGCAAACTGGTAGCTACTTGGATTAACATACATTTTTGTTTATAAAAAAAAGGAATGTCTCCTAAAATTTTTGCACAAAATTTCAAATAGAAGCTAGTAATAATAGTTTAAAAAAATTACTTAACGTCTATAACACATTGTTCGAGTTCGATGAAATCAATTACGCAAAGGCTATGTAGCAAGACAAATTTAATAGAGCATTATTTCGACATCAATCAAACGACACTCCATGCGTTCATGCAAGAAGTATCGAGTACCAGATTATGTCTCCGTTTGACATTTTAGTTATAAATTTAAATTACCATAATTCTATGGGCGGACTCTAAGCGACGTACATAAGTATGTCATTGCATAGCTAAGGTCAATGGAGGAGAATAAATGAATGTATTCATAACTAGGTTATCAAATAGCTCCACCATCGAATCTCTATTTCTTAATATAACTATTTTGCCACGAATAAAATTACGCTAATTTGTATGCGTTTACTTTTAGACGATAAAAAAATGTAAAAATATATAGAAGAGGAAGATTCTTTTATACAATGTCAATATCAATTGTATTAAAAATTCAAAATGAAAGAAAAATCCTACTAAAGAAATGTAAAAGTGAATATTTTAAAAATTATATATTACCCGAAACACTTTTATTGATTGCTGTTACAACGAGCTACTTTATTGTTTCAATGGCGTTAGGCGTCACAGGACATAAAATTTTATTTGTATAGTATTTCATACAATATTTAGTTGGAAAAGTCAATGGTTTCATATCAAAAATTGTTGAGAAATATTAATAAGTCAACCAAAATATTCAATCCATTTTTAGGATACTTCATAAGTTTGGTACGAATTTGGAGAAAGCCGCTTACATAATTCCATCAGAAGTTAGTAAATTATTTCATAACCTACCTAAACAGTTATAACATTCCTGGAACTCATAGATTTATCACAGCCATGAATCAAATTCAAAAATTATCAATAGGAATTATAATTGAAATAAATTTCATATTAATGATATCTAAGACTTTCGAGAGTGTTCATTTAAATGAAACTAATATTATTCGGATTATTATGCGTATTTTATTATTTTTAAAAACACATATCGTCTGCCCGTGATAACGGTTGCTGTAAAGTAGCCGAAACGTCGCAAACATGTAGTTTTTAAAAATAATAAAATACGTGTAGTAGTCCGAATAATATTATTTTCATTTAAATTTAATATTGTTTGAAGAACAATTTACATTAGATGAATTTTGATTGCGTTTCATAAAATATGACGTGTGAAAATGATTTTCTTTTTAATAATAATATTTTCCTTTTTAATCATAACCTAAAATAATTTAGCTGAAAAGTCAAAGCTATTCTCTCTAAACAACGAAACCTCTTAATGTAAAAATCAAAAGAACTTTGCTTCCTAATGATAAGTGACTCTCCCATACCGTATAGGATGTGGATACAGTGTGCACATCAATCCAATGACAACGTATCACAAATCCCCAAAGATGTTGTATCCATTTATGTGCTGGGTTTCTGTGTCACATGTCAGTTCATTTTAGAATATTATAAAATAATATATTATACTTTAATAATAACAATTTTAACTATATAAAACTTGTTTTTAATTTAAGTACACAAGTTGCACTGAATCTTTTAGTACTTGAAGTATCATTTATTTTAAGTTGTTATCAAACCTGTTTCATGGCGAATCGACAATGCTTCGGGCTGTCTACTACATTATAGCGCTGGACTATACTATGAATTATAACTTCATCACATTATTTATTTCTATAATAATTTGCATGATTTAAGTAGAATAAAGATTTTATCTGATTGATCAGGGAGTAACTATGGGTTAAAAAAATTATATGTTATTATACCTAATGCGGTATGAATTGTATGTTTAAAAAAAACCTTCCTTGACTTGGGCCATGACATAAGTGGCTTTGACCGTTTGGTAGCTTTTATGTCCTCACAAATGTCTTAAGCCTGATACCATTGAAGCGTCGTAACGACCGTGCTCGTGGGATCAAGTAAGGTGACACATATGAATAAGAGTTCTTGTTAAATTGTGGGAACCCCACATAATGACGCATAATATATTTGATATAAGAAATGGGGACAACTATTTAGTTTGTTAAAAGTTATTCAAATACTATGAATTGTGAAAAGTACCTTCGAACGAAGTGTTACATAATAATATGCATAGGATTATCAGACTATAGAGTTTTGTCAGTGAACCTTGAAAAATTCAACCATGTATAACATATTCAATGAAATATTACACTGGCCACACTATATTCGAATACCTTATTTATTGAATTTATTTTACTTATTCTGACGTCGAATATAATCGAATTTTGAATAAAACTATGATTCCGTGTTTTATCAATGGACTTTATTATATTTTTATATTGCCTTATAAAACCGAAGCTTAACCGAATAGTTTCGACCGGTTGTCATGAATATATTATGAATCATAATATCAGAATGAAATCTAGATGTATTCTGCGACTATTTCTAGATATCTGTCACTATTCCGAATTCTATATCCGGCTACAAGAGGGAACTATATCCAGCTACATTATTACATAAACAATTCAACTATTTTTGGCCACATTTTCATATCTTAGTAATTAATATAAGATTTAATACAAATTATATTATCTGTACTAACATTATCATATTATTTGTGGTGTTTAATAAAGACGAGTACTCAATAAAACTACTGTTTTATCTGTAACGAAATAAATACCAATAAGGAAAACATGTAACATCTATACCGAGATTGTGTTGGATATCTTATTACTGAGAAAGCTCCGAGTGATGATTCAGACAATCACTCAGAGATAATAAACAAATTCTCCGAACTTCTTTTTATAGTTACGCAATAGTTATTTCTAATACATTGTAAACTATCTTTCATATAGTACTATAGGTTATTGGCGGGTGTCATAACCATTATATAAAACATTCGTCACAACTGCTAAACCACTCTTTGCCTTTATTTTCATCCTTTAAGAAGAAATGTACAGTAATTCAAAAAAAAAACATTTTGCGTAACAAAATATATGGGTAATTTCACTATGTGAAAGTTTATAAATTTAGATGGGTGAATAATTTTTTGTCACAGGAAAACTAATGAACGATTTCGACGTTAAAAGAAGTATACTATAACCGACAGCAGGAAAAATGGAACAGCAATGTTTATATAATTCGTAACAACGTTTGCATTCATAAAATAAATGAACCGGTAATATTTTTATTACTCGACGCAACTGCGTAGATTGTCTCTTATTATAGAGTAGCAACCAAGCACAATTTCATTTCGCAACTACTCATTCTGGCTGATGAGGACTAAATTATTGGTTGCTTTGTGCGGTTTGAGCTTGTGTGTAATTATAACGCAAGGATACAAGAAAGCTTTATGTAAAGGTTATCGTTACGCTACTGAGGGAGGAATTATGCTAGTATTACGTAACGCTTTGTATTATAGAAAAATAAGAAGCCTTGGCCAAATTAAAATATCACAAAATGTCAAAGTTACGAAAGAAGCAATTGTTTCATTTAAACCAATGAGAATTCTAATATTAATAGTTTTAACTGGTTTTGTTCAAGAATATGAACTAGCTATAGATATATTATACGTGTGTAGTACTTTTAACATTCTATTTTATTAAATTACATTAAATTTATTAACTTTTATATGTACATATGGGGACCTATATAAGGTCTTATTTTATGTTTAACTGTATGCTTTATTCATGACATTAAAAATAAAAAGTTTCTAGAAAAAGCAGTGTTTTCATTATATAAGTATGTAAAAAAAATCAAAAACGGTATACCATTGAAAATTTCTCTTCGACTAGTAACAAAGAACTGGTGGCATCTGCTGAGCCGTTGGCGATACGGCTCTATAATCAACGAACATTTCGTGTCAAGTAATTGCCCAACTAATGAGATTGCCGTAGGCTCAGACCCAGTTTGCGCAACTAAACTGAGTGTCACTTACACGGGACTTATCGGTAAGACTTGTTTTGCATAATAAGAAAAAAAAATCATTTTATTACTTTAATTACTTTTGCCCGAGGCTTCAGTTACAAAAAAATATATATTCGTTTGGTTTTTCAGGTCATCTTGCATTGTATAATATTCGGGATGCGATATATCGGAAGTCATATATTGAAATTTTTAACTTTACCATAAAAGTAACGGTTTTGAAAAAACTTTTAAAAAAGGGATTCTATGGAAAGTGTAATATTTTTTCTAACTTTCATATGATATTTAAAATAATACAATGTAATCTGTTTTTTAAAATCTTGTTTTATCCTCTTTAACTGAACTTTATTCTTGTAACATTCAAAGTCCTTTTAAATTATTAAATAACTCCGTTAAATTTAGAATAAATATTACACATAAACATTAAATAAAGCTCAGAGTAGATGCAAAGGTCTTAAATAAACTAGCTTGTGTGAAATGTTCTCCAGCGCCAGTTTCACAATATTTAGATGCAATAATGTGCAATTATCGGTCTCCTAACTTGTTTAGTTTATAACAACGTTCTGTTGGACGGCAAATAAATTCCATTTACTACTAAAGTGTGATCATTAAAATGCATATACTTTGTGGTACTTTGTTGTCATTGAAATTGTTCTTTTGTTAGAAAAATATACGGTAAATCTTTTTAAGTTACTGTTTATTTAAAAAGTATTTCTTATTTCAATTAGGTCTCAATCAATAAATAAAAATTAACATTTTAAATAAAGATAACAAGCAATTTATATCAGTCTATTTTTTATCTTTAGCCTTTATAGCTATGAGCCAGTAGCTTTGTACCAATATTTTTAACCTGAATAGTCGGTGTTGTGACAATCAATTACTCAGTGAGGCTCGATGTTACAAAACTTCATTAGTATCAATCAATGTCGAATTAATTAGATCTGATACGCCCACCGTCGTAATATAAAATAATGATATATATAAACACTTAACTGCTTTTTATTTTAATATTTTAAATAACCTTGAATCTATTACTATTTAAGAAAAACATTTTTTGTAACTCTTATAAAAAAAAACAACAGTTTATTTGTAATAGACAACATGCGACTATTTTCACTTGTTAACATAATTAATGCATGAGTAGAGCAACGTTTAAGACTGAGCGAAGTATTATTAAATATTCATCACAAAACTTGCTTGGCGATAAACTTCAATACGAAACCGAATAATTAAAGACTTCAAAAATGTCAGCCTTAATTACCGGCCACTAAGAAAGGCAATCGCATTAATAAACTCGTTAATATTTCGCTTAAAAAAAAAAAAAACAGGCAAAAACGTAATTCAATAAGCGGTGCTTAACCGTGCTCTGTTGGATCTCAGTAGTATAATCATAAAAGTTTATGAAAACATAGTGAATGTTTGTTACGTTGCTTAAAAAACTTTCAATTAAAATACTTAATAGTTTAAGTTATTTTGCTTTTCTATATTGTCATCAGAATATTTAAAAATGTATATATTACACAACAGATAAAAAAAGTTATTTCTAAATATGGCACAGAAATTTTGTAAAAATTTTGTATAAAAACATAACAATTAGAATTCATAGGTATATCAATAAACTTATTAATTATTTCATCAAATTGAGGTAAACAAATCAAGAGACAAATAAATCCTTCCCACTTTTTCTTCCCGGTCCTAAATAAAGTAAGCTCACCGAACAAGATTTTTACAGCTCCATAAACAATGGTTGTGTTTTGAAGAATTAACTCATGGATTAATTAACATATTCACAGACCGTGTCTAATTACCTTTCCTTTAATTAAAACTTTAAGCCTTACGCTTTATTTGCTTCCGTTGAATTGAAAGGGTTACCGTATTTACGAGCAAATATTTAGTGCAAAAAATGAATAAGAAAACAATACAGCCAACACTAAAACCAAGCTTCGTATTTTGGATTTAAATTTCGAACTGTGCTGATTTATACATTTTAAAAAATATATAAATGAATTTGGTCCTTATAACCGCGTGCCTATAAAATAATTTTAATTACAACCATTAATTTTTCTTGGAATATTGATATTTTAATTAGTAGGAAGCTATTACCGGAGTTTTAATATAAATTACTGATTCACAGTTCAAAAACCAATTAAATATTAACAAACTATATTAAAAAATATATGGCTATATGGAAAGTTGTCTTTACACTATGACTAACTACTTAGTTTTCTCGTTTCTTGGTAAAACTACTAATTTAAAAAAATATCCTCAATAAAAAAGACTTTTTAAATCTTAATAAGCTATAATGTTACAGCTCGACTAATAAACCCGAATAACTAAAAACTGCGTCATTGTTGTTGCATAATTAAGTGAGGAATTTCCGCTCTTATTATTTTAATACGTGACTAAGTTGAGCTAGTCACTTATTTAAATATGCAGAAATTTTTTTATAAAATAATTGTTAAGCCTAATATTTCTGAAATCTAAGAATGGTAAAACAGTTTATAGAACATTTTGTTATAAAGGCACAACCATGTGGCTTACGTAATTAAATATAACTTCGATTTCCCTTTGCAGTTTAACCATCCAAAGAAATTCTAACATAATCCTACGTAATATAGCATAACTTCAACAGAATGTATGTATGAATGTATGAATGTATGTAATGTAACTATTATTCAGATAAATATTAAAATAATTTTGAAAAGTACTTTTAGTGTCGCATACTCTACTATATCAGGGGCATGAGTTAGTGAGATAGACAAAATACTGCTATATCAGATATCAGATGTAAACTGTGGTAGGACAGGTTAACAACCTACAGCTGCATTCCGGTTGCCAGTTTAATGATAAATATAAACATAGAACTGCTACAACACCATTGCAAGAATATCATTTATATATATATTTAATCCTACAATATTAGAATTGTCTTGAGAAGTTAGTCCTACAAGTAGGTAATATTCATTTACTAAGTAGAGATAATTAAAAATCAGAATTTTCAATATAAAATCGGTGACAAATCCATCGTTTTTATATTGTTGTTTTACTTATTAAATATAAAGTCTTTAAATTTTAGGTCATATATTTGTTTCAATCACTAATTCTAAATAATCAATATCGAATAACAAATTAACATGACAGGTATTACCGCTCTATATAAATTAATTATTCCAAAAGGTCCTACATATATACTGGAACGCTGTTTACTGGCTATTAAACGTGAATGCGATTCAATTCCGTCGTCGTGTTCGGCAGTAACGAAGTATGCGAGCCCACTGATAATGAACTAGCGGTGACTTGACAATAATAAGATGCGTGTACACTGACCCACTCATATCATTTGATATGAACCACTTGATTAGATAACATCAGAGTGGAGTAAAAAAATTAACTACTAAATGATATATTGAAACCTGTGTGTAATCCTTCTTATGAAACTTTGTATGTTCATTTAGTGTCAATTTTATACGTGCTTTATGTATGTCAGAGTATAGATTTTGTATACATTACATATAATCATTACACAATAATAATATACTGTACAATTTTGTAATACGGTATTAAATTTAGTGATATGATTATTTATGTTTTTGCAACATCCCTAATACTCTTACAGTTATAAATGCAAATAGATATTATTGGTAAATATATTTTTCATACTACAATGATATATGTACATATATAACACTAGAAATTATTTATTTATTAATCTAGTTCCATGACTTTTCTGGGATTTTTTTATACGTTTTAGTAGCTATAGGAAATTTTATAAAATTCTGTTAAACCATGTGAGTAATTTACACAAAAATTACTGAGAAACCAAAATTTTTAAAAATAATGCCAGGTATAAAACACGTCATGTGGTCCAGATACGAAATACGCTTTGTCCGGTATATTTTAGCAAGCAGCTGTCGCGAAACCGGTATCCAAATATGAGTAATTTGTTACTAAACGTCACAATCATAGGAAATTAAGAATTAAATCATCTTTGGTCTTACATTTATTATAGATATTAGGACTCGGAAGAATTTATTTTCAAAACAAATGTTCATCTCGGAACATCTTAAAAATTGTTTTATGAAAATTCGCTTTATTGAAAAAACGTATTTGGTGCATTTACATTGATTTATATTCCTGGTATTTGTCAAACTTAACTGAAAGGGGAGAAGTTTTCGTGAATTCCGAAGCCGGAAGCAAAATGTGTCATCTTAATGTAAGTAAAATAAAAATAAAACTGAAAATTTTAATATAAAACAGATAAATTTGGTTTCATATAAATTTTTTGAACGCTATATAAAATGTTTCGCATTTACATAATTGTTACATACAGTTTTTAATTGAAAAAATCTCATTTTATTTTTTTGTTGTATTGCAGAATAAAAGTCCTTTTGATTTCAGTATCATTATCATCAGCTGTGATCGGTACAGTGCTGGATATATTCCTCGTCTGGAGCTCATCACTCACCATGATGTTATGCGCTCCACCAATAAAGGTTGGTTTTGTATGAATCATATTTAAGTATAATTCTGTTTTATATATTAAGGAATTAAGATTTTTGAAAATAGAAAATCCAATGACGTGAGTAAATCAAAATATTAACAATTTTGTGAAGCAATTAAAATGATTGCGGACGAAGTAAATATTACAAGTTATACTTTGTAAACCATTTATAAGCTTACAGCTTAATTAGGCCCCTTTGATGTTTAATCCGAAACTTGAACACCAGTAATTGAGCAAAATTAGATGTTTGAATTATATTTAAATAAAGATTTGGTATGGGTAAAATGAAACAGGTAAGTATATTCCCTGATAAAATTCTATATGTCTAATAAAACAAAAAACTTGTAAAAAGAATTTGATGTAATCAAATTTATCTCTTTTTAAGTTAATAAAAAAATATTTAATTTTGTCTGGACTTAAACAATCTCATATAATATAAAGTTTTAGATCAACCTACCATAGTCGTAGGTGTGTTATTTAAAACTTCAAGAAACAGTAATATTTTATAAGAAAATGTAGAAGAAGACCCTAAAATGAATTCGGAATTCCAAACTATTTTGCTGAGTTATTCTATTTTAAAAACTCGGTATGCAAATTTTATAAAAATATTTTTGCGAACTTTCACAAGTTTTATCGTATTTTTAATTTACACTTAACTTAGACGGTTGAATGCTTACAATTTTTTTTTATTATTATTTTCGATTATATGTTTAAAGTAATAACAAAACCTTAATTTTATTTTATTCTTCTTAAATTTTATAACAACATTTCCTTTATTATTTATATGCACCCTCCAGCAAAAGTCTCCCGACTATCGCAGATGCGTTAAAAGGAAAAGAATTAGATTCAAGAAAACAAAATTTAAATAATAAAAAGTTTATCGTTTAATTTTAAGAGTTTTTCTAAAATAAGGGAGCGTGCTAGCTATTAAGAAAGTAACACAGATATACTAAAAATATTATTTATTTTGCAGAGCATACATCAACATGGACAAAATAGAGCGATCAGATTTCAAACCAGTTAAAAATGATATAGAGACCCAGTGAATTCAAAAATCGATTACGACTGTGATTTGCCTTACATGGTCAAACAAACCAAAGAGGGCAGCAAAACTGGTCTTGATAACTTCGGTTACGAACACTAACAGTTTTTATTCGGGAAATTCAATGTTTTCTAAAATCCAAAAATAGATAAATATGAAAAAACATATCTTACCAATGAACACTTGAAATCCTATATCATTGATCATTGAGTCCTAAAAAAATTGGTTATTTTAAGAAGTTTCATACAAAATTTTAAATGATACATGTTTACTATTTCTATTTACTTTTATCCATATATAACACACACACACACACACACACACTCACAGACATAAATATATTTCTTTTAAAAAGGTCTTGCTATAATTTTTTTCTGTTTTTTATTAAATAGCCAACCCCAAACATTGACAAATATTATTACAAATGTTGTTATAACCTTATTATTTCAATATTAACTAGGCAATGTTGTCCATTAGTCTTGCCAATTTCACAACCCCGCACAAATAATCCACAAAAACTTAATTAACCAAAATATATATGATATAAACAACTTCGCCACACCCTCCCCCCAGGGGATTTTAGGCGGTGATACTATTTCGTGTAATGACTCCAAAATGAGGATATACTGTGAAGTAAAGATATATAAATTATTATATGTATTACTAGCTGTGGACAGAACTGAAAGAATAATTTTGTACTTATATAATAATTAAAATTTCAATTGTACATGTGTTGCTCTCTAAACATTTTAATAATTTTAATGACAAATAAGTATAAGTGTTCGATTTAAACATGTCAATTAAAAATTACTAAACATTTTGTAACTGAAATAGTTCACAGATGTCTATCATTGAGAACGCTTGAAGTATATGCCATATCCATAACGCATATATCCATGTAAATAGAAGCAACCTCCTTAATTCATACACGTCACGTTTCCAAGGGAAGCGTGACACCGATCTCGTGAATCGAGCACTAACCAAATGTATTCACCATTAAAGTATGGTTACCATCTTTTCATAATACACGGAAATGGAATTTGATTTACAGCAGAACTCCGGTTCGGTAAGGATGAACGATGTATGAGGTAATTTGATCACATCGAACTGAAATTCTTGTTCGTCTGAGTAAATAATAAATTACTGATTACCTTTATATTTACTGACATGTTATTAAAAATATTTACATTAGAAGATTATTAAATATTAAAAGCTGCGTTTATTATTCTAAAGGAAGAAAAATAATTCTCTGTTAAAAAATATTAAAACTATTTTGAATGTCAACGGAAATCATACAAAAAAGAAGTTTTTTCAAGTATAACGTCGTAATCAACCGTGAGTTAATATATCCACAGGCAACTACAATTTAATCAAAAATACATAATAAATTTCTCAAAACTCACTTCCGTAGCAACTCATTTCAATTCCAAAGCCTATTTCCTTTTAATACATTCGAAACATACGGCATGTTTCTTATTTGAATTCTGCATGGAAATATTGCATAACTTCAATAAAGCGAAAAATATTTCATTCATTTTGCGCATTCCATTTTCCACACACATTTATATGTTAATCGCGGCCTCCATAACTCTGAAACTACACACTCAACGCATTATGAAATGAGAAATTTTTCACTTGCACATTATTGCCCTGTGGTAGAATCACGCGTTGCTCATTTTCTTTATAAAGAGGACTTTTATATACGAATAATATTAACTTACACAGCACTTGTTAGAATAAATAATGGTTTTACACAATATGGTCGTATTATATAACATAAGTACGAACATAAAACCCATATATTATGGTCTTTTTAAAAAATTACAACACAGATTGTAATTGGTCTTTGTAAAAGCATGAAGAAATCGGTGTATTCAATTATATTGAAAACACTAATGCGACCGGAGTTTCATTTAAATCGTTCTACTTGTATACAAGATATTACGAAGGTTTTTAAAAACACAAATTGTCCATTTGTGACTGTAAATAATCTTCGTGAACCGTTACAATCGGATTTTTATGTAAAGATTATGAAAGACATCCGATAAGGTAAGTAAGACCAACAAGTAACTATTGATGTTTTGTCACTTCAGTAATGTTATTAATAGTGTTGATCGTGATTTCTCGTTATTGCTCCGGCTGAATATTATGCTAGTTTCTACTAACAGTTTTTTTTTTCTCCAAAAACGTTAGCAGGCAGTTCATACCGATGGTATGTATTCGCCTTGGTACTGTATAGTTTCTGTAATTCAACAACGGTCTTAGTACTTCTTCTAACCTTGACTAATTTTATTAGCAGACTGCATCCTTTCTTTCCTCTATTTTATTAAAAAAATTAAAAAAATGTGTTATAATTATTTACACTTAAATTATATTATGGTAAATATATTTTATAGCTCATTTCTATAATTTTTACAAAGACTCAAACCTTTTTTCTTCTGCAACCCTAAGGTTAACTAGTAGAAAATTCATCTTCGTGTCTAAAACGTTCCTTTTATTCACAGTTTGTATAATCATTTAAATAAAAATAAATAAGTATATCTGTTGTTTGACTCATAAAAAATTATTGATTACAAAGTTGCTTTTATCGGTTAAAATTTAAATGATAAGATACTAGTATTACACTGAGGAGGTACTAAACGTTAAAATGTACACACTGTTTTTACATCGTCAATATTAAATTACAATGTAAAATATATTACTCTCAAATAAATAAACGCGTAAAATATTAATATACCTCTATTATATACTCTAACGACATTTACTCTAATATCTTATAAGGTTATTTGTCTCAATGGAAATGAAATTACGACTGGCTCACTCCCCCACGGTCGGATCAAAAGAATTTATGCCTACGGTGCTGGTAAAGTTTTTATAAGCAAATTATTGTTTTTTGTATCGCCTTATTTATCATTAAATACGTCTCAATTTAGCTTTTAAATATCATTTATATCAGAATGTTTAATTTCATTATAAAAAGTATTATTTTAACATAAAATTAATAATTATGATAAGTATAAACAAACACATTTCTTATTTAATGTTCTCCATACCACCCATTTCGTGTACGAAGTAAATACGTGGGTTGTAATGGAATATTTCAATTTAAGAACAAACAGCCTCCACTTTACTGAGCGTAACGCTGCATTCTCTTAATGAAGGCTTTTATTACACATTGAAATACTTGCCCTTGTGTCTTAGTTTTTATGATTTGCCAGAACAATAGGTTTACATATTCTATATTAATTACATCAATAGAAATTTTAACACACTATCTAACAACTTCATAAGCCAATAATCATAAAGTGCTTCATGTCATTTCGTAGTTGTTTTATGTGGATATATAAGAAAAGGATGTCTTAACCCTTCCATTCATAAATGAAAGTAATTAATTTTGACGGGCATTTCTAATACTGTAGAATACTCAGTATGCCCCAAGCTAAGCTGGTGACGTCAAGATATTGCTTTTGTAAGATGAACAAGGAAAGACATTTCAACCATTCTAAATTAACTGGGCCTATTCGTTAAACGTCACTTTTTAATGCGTCATCGTTAACTCACTATTTAGTATACGCTCCCAGTTATTTTTTCCTTCCCCTATCCATAAATATTCAAATTCGTTAAAAACAAACTCTTCTTAGTAATAGAAGCTACTCATCCGGTAAAGATTAAATTTCTAAATACTCTATAGTATTTACGATTTGACCCTAATATTTAGTTGCCGTAAAGAGCTTAATGAAAAATGGACGTTTTTTACATCACCATATTTATAATAATAAAATATAAAACAAAACTATATAAAGAAAAATACCAGTTAATAGTCCTATTTGAATACATTGTTATAGCTTTAACTTGGCAATATATACCGGGTACCTAAAAGACGATTGACGTCGGCATAAAATCAGCAATTTCCATTTTATTACGTGAAAGAAAGTTACCATTGTTATTACGTGTCCATAAAATTGGGACTAATCACCCTTCTTTATAGAAAATTGAGGCGCTTAAATTACAGTTTAGATATACCCCAGTATACCGCTTGACAATAGAATTGATTATATGATAATTGGAGATTGTCGATTTTCGTGTACAATACTATGATGTAACGCGGTTATTACTGATATGAGAACTTTAATCATTTATCACATCATTTAAATGATAGTTTATGTATTGTGTCATAAAATTATACAAATCATTTGTTTCATTTAATTGCTTTTGCTAAATTTTATACAGTTATTTCAAGAAATGCTGTGTCATCAGCTGTGTCTATATGTCATTATAGACGAATCTAACTAGTTAGTAAAAAAAATGCATCATATAAATTCATTGCTAGTGATTCTCCAAAACAAAAATAAATTTGATATTAAATGTAAAGGAAATACCGGCCGCCGTTATAACCCAGCTTTGTTGGATCTAGGTTTATGTCATTTACCTAACTAAATATTGTCAGTCAAACTAAATTTCAATTCAAGATCCCAGTTCAATCTGTTGAAGGTATCTGCATCAAAAGCGAGTTACAAGTTTCAACCGAACACAGATCATTTCACAAGTGTTTAGATACATACAACGAAAAACTAAAGTGCCAGCAAATTGTATAAAATCAACTAAACATAGATATTGTTATGTTATTTTTAGTAAACGTGTAATAAACGGATATGAAAGCGAAAGAATAAGGTTTAGCATAATGAATTTTTATGAAAGCTACCATTACTACCTAGAGAATTCTTTTTGAACGGGCCATAAAAAGTTACTGTGAACTATTGTTCTGTTGGACTCCAGACCTATTAACATTTGCGGGTCCCAAAGTTTAGTCCTATTACCTACTCTGTTCTTCATTCTGTATATCAATTATTCTCTTCTCTGGAATTCAGTCCTCCATAGAACAAGAACTATTGGGAGCTTTGACGTTAATATTGTTTAGTCCCCATGTAACAAAATACAAGTTTTCACATTTGCCGCTAAAATTACAGAAATGTGCCCAAATTATCTCTGTAATAAAAACTCAGAAGTTATATAAAAAAGGCTTTAAGTTTCTGTATAATTTAATAATTAAAGCGAAATCAAAAAGTAAGACACGGCATAAATAAAAGTCAGTAAAATAATTTACCTGAACTAGACACTATTTTCGAAAATTTTATCAGTGATTTTTCGATACAAAATATAAAACCCAACAGACCTCCAGAACAAGTAATGAGAGTTTCCTGTAATTTTAAATCACCTGTACAGTTAATGATAGTTTAAAAAAATCCACAATCATAATATAATAATTTTTTACAACACAGGTGTTCTTGTACTATGTACTAACGTATATTCAGGATAAAGATCGTTGCTTTCTGTTGACAGAAAAATATAGAAATATCAATCAGGTTAAACATATAGGAATCTTCTAAAAAACAAAGGTTAGTAAACTAATACCTACACGTTGTGTCCGATAAATAAGTAAAGTAAAAATAATATCCCATATCAAATATAATAACTAACAATGAGCATGTTAAAACTAAAAGTTTTAAGGGTATTTTAAACTTAACTTTTTATATTTCTATTAATAAAGAAGTCACGACGATAAAAGGCCACAATGTATATCTTTGGAACAGTTCACCTACAAGTGTAATAATAGAGCAACGACAAACAACACCTTAACAAAACTGCACAAAACAATATGCATTTTAACTCTTGATTAAATTTTTAAGCCTTTAGTTTATGTGGCGTTAGCGTGAAAGATTTACGGCGTAAACCATTTAAATCACTTTATTGCTTAACGTCTCGCGATAGAGACAATAAATTTGCAACACTTTCCGTGCGCGTGAGTACCTACTCGTAAATTTTTATATTTATCTGGCTTATTATGCTATGACTTAGAAAGTCCCGCAGGTATGATCGAAGTTCTAGGAAGTTATAAAGTAGAACATTTATTATGTAGAAAACAAGTTGTATTGACAAACAATGAATGGAATGGTCTTAATCGAAGAGGTAAATAACAGTAGCCGGTTTTTGTTTTTGAAATCTACATAAATCTTTGCAAATTTAATCAAAAGTCAATCATTCAATACAAATTAGCCTGTAATTAATTAATACAAATAAAAATTTCTAAGAAAAAAAGTGAATTTATTAAATTTGCCAGGACAGATCATTATTCATATTATATTTTAAAATTAAATTAAAATGATATCAAATATTATAAAAATATCAACGGTTTCTTAGAAACTTTGGAATAAATTCAATAACTCGCTTTCAGAAAGACCTATTAATAATGAACCTGTACACGAAGTCCTGACTTACCTTGAATTACAGCACCAATTAAACCTAACACCCGACGCGTTTGCTTACACCATACATAGACTCGATTGAATTTATTCTCACGAAGAATGTTTTAACGACAATGTGACATTAAAATGACACGATTAAAAGCAAAAGTAAGAAATGTGAACAGCTCTGAAATGGATCTTTAAAGGTATATAAACTTTTAGTCCTATATAAGAGAACTGTTAGACCGATTTAAGAAGCAATTTTACAGTAATAAACTTAATAGAGTATAAAATAGTACACAAACATTTATTGTCATAAGCTTTCATTGATTACCAATGAAACTGCGAAAAATTCTTTATGTTAAAAACACGAAATACATCCAGTTTTTACATAGTACAGCTATTTTAATGGTATTCTATTAATATAATATTAAGTTATATGCGATTATGTTTATCAGCCATAATGTTTATTAGATATAATTAAATATAGAAATGTTATTAAGTTAACACTTTCAACATTTCTCTTAAATAAATTATTAAAAGTTTATATGTATTTATAAAACCACATATCAAATAAAAAAAATATAAAATATCACACAAAAAAAGATATGATCATAAATAAATAAACATTATAAAGAAAAAAGATAGTTAGTAAACATAATATTATTCTTGATATTTAAACATTTTCTGACATTCTTTTCTGATATCACAAAGTTTTTGAGTACGTAGTGCATTCTAAAAACAAAATATGAAGCCATTTTAGTTCATTAGTTCAGAGAAACATCGAAATTAATATTCTTTTTATGCTTACAGTGTGTCTTACGAGATGACAAATTGCAGAAAAGCTCCCTGCGGGTCGACGACCTGCATACATTTCACCCTTAGCCCCACCCACCCTAATGTAACACGACCTATGATAAAAGGTTCCATATAATAATGGATTTAAGAGATGATATGGAAATTTTGAATAATGGTTATTTCTTTTAAATCTATATATGTAAGACAAACTATATGCGGATTTCTTAAAGAGATATGAAATTACGCAAATAGCAGTGGTCTTTAAAATTATTTTTACATGATACATCTAAATATTTTATAAATAAATTTAAAAGAATATTGAAGTAAGAATATTTTACGACGAGAAAAAAATACAATGTTAAAATGATAAAACTTTATACGTCGTATTTATTTTATATAAAAAATGTAATAAAAGATACATTTCTAGACATTGTCCAAAACAACTCGCACATGTCCCGACAGTTTACGAGGGTTTTTAACGACGATATGTTTTATTCGACTTTATCGTATTAGATTGCCTATCATTATGTTGCGTTATGGCAAATTGTACACTGCTCCGAAGACTTTTAGCGTCTATTATGTTTTAAAATCAGCAAGTAATTCTCTGTAGCGACTTTAAACTTCTTGGTTTTAACTTTAACAACTCTGTCAAAATAGATATAAGGAAACATTTTATATACAGATTATCCGATTATAAGCATCATGTTATCTTTTCATGTCAATTAGATTTAAAATTTAAACATGACATTGTGTCTCTAAATATTCAATTAACATTTGTTACACCAAAAGTCAACATTTTTATTTTATCTGAAATAAAAATGATTATTTATAACAAATTTTTAATATTAACATTTGTTTATTTATGATAGATATAAACTCGGACTTTAAATATTTGTATTATTTTCGAACAAAAATTTCATCGCGAAGATAAGCTCCAAATAAAAGATTCATCCTTTGCTATAAAACAGAATTGTAACGCATACCTATATGAAAAACAATACACTTACTTTTTGTAAAAAAATCTATAGTCAATCAAACCTTGTTAGGGTTTTCCATTAAGGGCGCTTGATCTTTGAAATGCAAAAAAAAATACATGTAGGAAAGATATTTGCGAAATTTTTTTTTTATTTGGAAGGTCTATCGACCCCATTATGTATGGAATATGACATCATTCAAATGACTGCCACGGCTTCGGTTGGTGGCGCGCACACGAAAGGTCCAATTTTCGATGACTCTGGCGCACAAATCGGGCTGTATTTGATCGATGGCGTGGTGTATGTTGACTTTGAGGGCATCGGTGGTTTGCGGCTTGTTGGCATAGCCCTGCGACTTAAGAAAACCCCACAAGAAAAAGTCCAGCGGGGTCAAATCGCACGATCTCGGTGGCCAGTTCACGTCGCCTCCGCGCGAGATGACCATGTCCAGAAATTGCTCGTGCAGAACTTCCATCGTAGCGTGTGCTGTGTGGCACGTAGCGCCGTCCTGTTGAAACCACATGTTGTCCAGATCCATATTCTCGATTTCAGGCCAAAAGAAGTTGGTTATCATCGACCGGTATCGCTCACCATTGACGGTGACGGCCACACCATTATCGTTTTCGAAAAAATACGGACCAATCACGCCTCCGGCCCAAAATCCGCACCAAACAGTCACTTTCTGCGGGTGCATTGCCACTTGGTGAACCTCGTGTGGATTGGTCTCGTCCCAAATACGGCAATTTTGCTTGTTGACATAGCCATTCATCCAAAAATGCGCCTCGTCGCTGAAGATGATTTTTTTGCCAAAATCGGCGTCAACTTCCAACTGCTCTAATGCCCAGTCAGCGAACACACGGCGCTGTCTATGGTCATTAACCTTGAGCTCTTGGGTCAGCTGGATCTTGTACGGGTGCAGGCTCAAGTCACAACGCAAAATTCGCCAAGTTGTCGTCTGCGAAAGGCCGAGTTCCTGTGCGCGACGCGGAATTGACTGCCGCGGGTTTTCGAGGACACTGTCGCGCACAGCGGCGATATTCTCGGCAGATCTCGCGTTACGTTGACGCACGGGAACCGGCTGATTGTTAACTGACCCGGTTGACTCGAATTTGTCCACCAATCGACGGATAGTCGACTCGGCAGGACGATCATCGCGACCGTAAAACGGGCGAAGTGCGCGGAACGTTGCTCGAACTGAAGACCCATTTTCATAAAACAATTTTATGATTTGCACGTGCTGCTCGACACTGTAACCTGCCATGGTGATTTGGGAGGACGGAATGAATATAACACACTGCATTTGACAGCTGTCACTCAAACAACATGGCCGCAATCAGCTGTCAAAGTTCAAGCGTCCCTATTGGAAAACCCCATACATATCATTTAACGATCCGATCAAGTTAATGAATATCAATAATACATAAAATAAATCTAATTTAATTAATAATTTATTTTGTGTAATTGAAGACACTAACTATAAGAAATCGACAAATCGTGCGTGACGGCTTCTCTATATTATAATTGGACATGTAAGTACTTGTTTGGTACAAAATAACATTTGTAAAGTTACTTTAGTTACCGTTACATTTTTTATATAACTACGTTATTTTTGAAACAGTTTAACGTCATAGCATTAAAAGAGAGACATCTTTCAGTGTTGTGATTAGAAGCTGAAATTTTTTTTGCTAACTGTTGGTTATTTCACAGTTTATTTAATTTCTGGTATTGAATCATTAACTTCATCAAATGTATAATCTTTTTAAATATTTTATTTTACATTTGAGTTGTTATTTCGAAAGTGATATTTTGAATTTAAATATGTCAGTTTTTAATTATAATCTGTCAATAACCGAAACAATAAATCAATAAGTCAGAAAGATTGATGAATGGCCTCGTAAAATCAATATCGTTGATGATGTGTTTTGCCCAGTAATTTGACACTAAACACGGATGATTTGAACTTTAAATTGATGTCTTGCTGTGAATTTTAGTATATTAAAAGACGAGTATTTTATTATGGAAGAACCTTGAACAGGAATAAATATAGGTTTTAACATACTGAGCCGTTAAATGAGTTTAGAAAGTCGGAGCAAAAGCTTTTAATGTAACAAGATTGGTCGAAAAACTTGAGAGCATGGAAATAGCTTAAACATAGACACGTTTTATGTAGCTCTAATAACTTTTCTTTTTATATAATTTAATTACAGCAAATTAAAAATTTGATATGTACTTCATTTTCAGGACTTAATAGGACCTGACTGTAGATGCGATAATAACGTCCCAAGCTAAAGCCTCTGTTATCAACAGTAACATGACACGTAGTGTAAAATTGGTGTCACCTTACATTATTTAAATTAAAAAAACAAAATTTAAAAAAGGTAATGTGACACGCCATCCGTCGCAACAATCCGCTGTTATCACAGTTCAAATCTTGACATTTGTGAATGGTCAATGGTACAATGAAGCCCTAAATAACGTTTGCGGACGTCGGCAAGGCGCCTCATAGGACGGTAGAGGGAGCCACAGAGACTGACAGACAATACTGCCTGGCTGACTGCTCAGTCCCTGGTTTCATTCAAAGGATTGAGCGGTTGGATTTGCGCTTATTCCGTAGTTATTCGAGTGTTAAATGATAAACCATAATGTTTTTTTATGTTGCCAATTCAATAATTTCTAGTGATAAATATAAGAGATTTTTTTTAGTTTTTTTATATATTCTTCATTTTGTTTTTTGTGTATGATACCAAAAAAAATACATTTTAAGTGAGTTATAATTTATATTTATTAATATTAATATTATTTAATTTTTAGAAGTTATTGTATAATACAAAATAAATATTAAATGCACTTATAGAATGTCTTCAATTTTATTGCAAAAAATATGGACCACATGTCTATGGAATAATGACCCTGACATTTCTATTATAAAGTAGACAAACCACAAGCACACCAGCTTAACAAGTTTTAATGCAATATACAGCTTAATATAAAACGTTAAACAATTTTAATACTTCAATTACGATAAATTTGCAGTTCATGGTTAAGACATTTAATTAAAAACTATAAAGAAATATAAGAGTGACGATAAAAGAGATTAAATGATAAAAAAATATTTTGTATGTCATGAATTTAGGATTAATTAGCAAATATTTATTTTAGAGTTGAATCTATTTGTTATCTAATGAGATCTAAGACTTTCGCGAGTTTTGTTCATTTAAATGAAACTATATATTTCGGATATACTACGCGGATTTACTTACTACGCGGATCTTCTACGGAGATCTTCTATTTGTTATCTGGTATGTTATTTTTAATTAATAAATGATAAATAATGAGTTTTTATTACAATAGAAGGTTTGGAGTCAATTCAAATCTTTATATTTACTGTTAATTGCAATCTTCGCTTTTTAGAAGTATCGGCGGCCTACAAGTTGATATTGTTGTGTTCAGTTTTATAAAAGCAGCTTCAAGAATGGTTGATTGACACTTACTAAAATGTTTACGTCCTGTCTTGATTCCATTTCTATGTCAAATTTACTAATATGCATTAAATTTTGAAGATTTACTACATACAGATATGAATTAGCTTTCTAATTTGCTGGTTTTTTTATAGATCTAGTTATATAAACTAAAATAATTTGGAGGCTGCTTTTTTGTACCGAAATATATTTTTCTTCTGCTTCTTTGCGGCGAGACACTAATAGCCTGTAATTTACCGTTAACTGGTTCATATTTCATAAGTTTTGTGACATAATTCTCGTAGGTGTCGCTTAGACTATATCGTTTTTAACCAATATATAAATGACATTTTTTATGAGGTGTCACCAAAATATTTTAGATATTATCTTCCTTTATAGTCATCAACTTTCGTGTTATTTATTAAAGTTTTAACTCTTACACATAATAAAGCTATAAAATAAATTTAAATTAGGAATCTGTTTAATTTTGAAGCGAAACATGTTCCAAAATCTTTTCGTCCAAATGAAAAAATATATAATATTACACTATACAAATTACACGTCCTTAATTAAATGAATTTTTTCAGACACTAATTCATGACGAAGCAATATAAGGTATGTATCAACTCATGTAAAACATTAATATTTAAAAACCGTTAAAGTAGGTCTTCCTCGTGCCATTTCCTAAGCTTAATTGACATATCTGACACTTATAACACGTACGGCTACGTCTTATAATATTAACTTGCTTCGACACAAAACATGAAGGATTGATGGATGAGCGTAATTCTAATGTTTATGAAAGAAGAAATTTTGATATAGTATCAGAATAACAGTGTTAAATATTTATAAATTCGGGGCTTTAGAATTGTTATACTTGTAATGAGATTACTTAAGAAGTTGTTTATTTTGGACAACATAAATTTAACCTTAGTTCATATCTATTATTTTAAATCAATTATAAACATTTCTTAACAAAAATATTCTAGTTCCCCTCACAGTTTCCCTAGCTTGCTAAGCTAAATAATCGTAACTTTTCTATTCCACATAGCTTCTTTAATGTCTATTTTCTGTTTACTCTTTTGTTATATTCAGAAATATTACGTTTCACAAATGAATAGTTCCATAGAAGACACGGGCAGAACTGTTAACAAGAAAATGTCTAGCAACAATGCAACAGGACTGCCACCGGGAGAGTCGTGATTGCAGCGCTGTCGCAACGCCTTGAGATATTAGACTTATACTGTCTAGTCACTTTTATGGAACAGACGTAAGATGGTCTAGAACTGATAATATTTTACAAGAATTGTATATTGACATTTGACATATATCTCATCGTGCAATCGTACAGCTAATCGAATTCAACAGTGCACTTTATACTATTTAAGTTTTTCGTTTTATTTTTTTATTTGATAAAGAAATTTAGACAAATAAAATTGTAAGCATATTTGAAGACATATATTAATCTAGTACATATACAAACATTGATGGGGAATAACCATTTTCAGGGGATTTGTTCCAATAAACGGCATCAGAGTGATTTGATAATATTTTATATTTCTTACTTAATAATATATAATAATATCAAAACTTACTTATTTCTTTGTTATCATTTAGGCAATAATTACAAATAATTATGTGAAAATATCAATCAACACGGGAAAATCATTAATTATAGTTTAAAGATACCTATGACTTTTTCCTTTAAGTAATATTTATGTGTAAATATTTTGAGTCTATACATTAGTTAATGAATGCAGACCGGCGATGTTTACTCAATGTCTTACGACTCCCTATTCTTAAAATATTTATCATAGTGTTTAATGCTTTTAATTTAGACGAAAAAAAAAACATTTTTTTGTAAGCATGATATTTCATTAGACATAATTTAAACAGTTATATATTATATATATGTATATTAATCTCAAAACGAAGAAATAAATTCATACCAATTAACCATATTGAATTAAAGTTATATAATTCCTATTTAATGGTTATGTTGTTACTTTATTAACCATAATTAAAACGTATCAATGCTTATATGTAAAATAGTAGTTTAAGTTAAAATAAGTGTATAGGAAATAGAACCATGAAAAGAATAAGGCGGTAGTTATAATGGATGGCAATGAGACTGTCACTTGACGCACCCTTGTAATACCATTATACAGCCTTCTCACTACCCTCCTTGGCGAACGATAATTCCTTTCTCTTTAAGTATTTCGTGCCATGCTTCCAGATATGGATTACAGCATGGAGACTATTGAAGATGAGGAAGGGCGTATTTAATTAACAATTTCACATAATTTTTTGTTGACAAAGTCACAGCTATAATTAATGTATTTGTAAGCTTCACCGCTTTGTTTAACTTTCTTATTAAAATAATATTTTATAAAATATATTACTTACTTCAATATAACATATGTGCTATTTAATTAACATTAAGCAATTTTCAGGTAACAGACCCATTCAGTAGAATCACATACAAGGAGAATTAACGTTTAAAATGACTACTTTACGTTTTTAAAAGAGCAAGGTAACTTTACTTTTCATTTATTAGAAATACTAAATCAGATAGAGTTTATTTAATTGGGGTTTTATTTATAAAGATATAAATCCAAATGTTTTACTAATGCATGTAGTTCAACAATTACTCAAGCAATGGTTTTACTAATTATCATCTTTACTAATGTATTTTGAAAGTATTTATTAGATATAAAAACTATTAAGCCATATAAAGAACGTTAACTTTTATTACATCTGTAAGGAATCTCTATCAACGTCGAAGACATTCTTTTTCATTAAGTGACACCCCTCGTGGTTTAGCTTTACTTTTATGTATAGTTTATATAGTTTGTTTAATATATACTTAATAAACCTAATTTATTACTAGAGTACATTATGTCATCTTTATTTCTTTCGTTGAAGTCCTATTATAACATTTTAAAACGAATTTAAATGTAGATTTCTCATAACTTTTAATATTGCTCGTTTTAGCAAAATTTGTTCAAATTTAGTATAATTAGTAAATTCGTGCAAACAATTCCTAACATATAACTTTAAAATAATAAAACATTGAAAACTTCATTCAGTACTCGTGAAGTAAGTAAGTTATAATACTCGTTATTTTCCTATGAATGTTATTGTTGCACTCTAGAATTTCATGAATTCACCGTAACTTATATAGATGTGAAGTAATGATGTCTGAACATGCAATTGAAATAAAAGTCAAAAGCGCGTGATGTTGTTTAATTTTCTGGTAAAATAATATTATTGTTAATAAAATTAATTTCTTTGAAGTTTAAATAAATATGAATATTTATGACTATTTTTCGTTTATTTTGTATAAAACTTGTATTTCTCTGGCAATTTGATGCTAATTTGATTTGATAATTTAGTTCTTATTTGATAGCATTTTTTTTTACAATTACAGGATATCTTTTCTATTTAAGTTTGTTTTAAACATATACATATATACATTAATATTCGAGCAAAAAAGCAGATCTTGATTTAGAAGACACACTTGGCTCTGTCTCAGCTTATACTTACCTTGTTTAATTCCACATGTTTTCCTATGTGGTTTGACCGTAAGGCAAATTTCATGTATGTCTTGATACATCACTGTGGCGGGCCAAATAAGACATTGGCTTTCCATAACATGTTGAGGTTCTATGGCCAGATTCTGGAATAACATACTGAGATATGTTGAACATTTTGCCGTATATTCTGATGCATTGTAATTAAGAGCCGTAAAAAAATCTGTTATAATTGTAAACATTGTAACATTAAGAAAAAAGTTACATGTTTTAGATTTGTATATTAATATAAGTTTTTTTAAGGTTTAAAACTATTAATATCAAAATAAGAAAACATTGCTTCATAACTTTATATTTTAAGATTATGTTGTATTCCGCCTTTTGTAATTTAATCTTTATGTTAATGTGTTTTGCAAGTCCTACGATTTTCATGTTTTTGAACAAATTGTACGGGAAGGGAATGTAATTTTTATACGGTATACTTTAATTAACTCCTATAAATATTTTATTTTCGTGATTAACAAAATTTAAATAAAAACCGGTTTTGAACATTTCTTTGGATACTTTTATATTTGTTATTTATAAGGTAAACGACGTATACTTTTAGAACGTCGTTTTCATTACTGTTATTGATCAAATGCTATATATTATTGGATATTTGGTAACTAAATTCTAATATGAAGAAGTTAAAAATAAAAATTCAGTAATAGCAATATCATTCACAATTACAATATAATAATGTTTGCATGTATATTTAAAACTTGGGTTTTCGTAAACTTCAGCAGACTGAAGAAATGTGTATAATGTTTCATCCTTATTGCGGACATTACAAAATGAGGAAATATGAGGATATTTATTGAAAATCGTAACAGAAAATTCAGAGAATTCATAAAAATTACATTAACCATAATGTTGTCACTTCAAGAGATGAAGAAAGGGCAACTTAGGTATAAATAAAGTGAATAGAAAAACTTAAAACATCTACTTATAAAAATATCTAGTTCATACAAATATCAATTTATCAAGAAAATATAATAAATATATCATTTTACTAGATATATTAAATAAGTGGGATATTTTATTAATGATAGTTTTTATATAATTTAGAAAAAACCCTACTGTGATTTTTATAACGTTTCATTCGTAACAATTAGCGAGATTTACAAGAATCACGTATCCATTACGGCGCAAAAACATCCGATACTAATTTATTATATATTTTGTCGCCAAGGCAAAAAGTACTAAGTCGTTTTGTATATAAGAAAGATCATCAACGACCCAGTTATATTTTCAATTCAATTGATCTTATATATTTAACATGCTCACAATTTGTATGAATTATATTTTTTTTTTCAAAAAATACTGCTTAATTATTAATTCTTCCTTTGGAAAGAAGTTATAATTATCTAGGTATTTAATAGTCTTTATAGGAGACTCTTTAAGAAAAAAAGTATCTACTACCATTTTCAACTTGAATCTTTTTTCTTTACGCAAATTGCATTTTTTTTTTATTTGAATAAATATAAAATTAAACGACAAGGAACTGCGTTTAAAGAATTTAAACAGTTAATTTGTTTGCCTCGCTACTCACCAGTAAAATATTCGATAGTTATCTCCCCTATGGAAAGTATTCAAATAACGTCAAATAAATGCAACGAACGTTGCAAATACTAATGATTCGTTGTTAATGTTTTGCTATTTGCTTATGGGAATATGGTGTATGTCAAGAGCTACGCAAAGTGTTCTCAATTGAGTAAATAAAGCTACTGCAATTAAGGAAACTAAATAAGATACCACGTACTGAATCTTTACATAGACGTAGGTTGATGTCAGTTTAATAAATTTTACTTTAATTATATGAATAGGCAAAAGTATCTTGTTATGTTAAACGATTTATGCATATGTAAGTTTTGTGAGTTACATCATCTTTCAATGTAAGTACACTTTAAGTAACTCAAACTTACTACGTTGGCACGGAAATCCACAAGTCGCGCCAACTCCAACTAACTACAAAAGGCACATTGACATACATATTCACTCATTGAACTATGTATTCAGAAACTTGAATAAAACATTTTTGTACAAAAATTTTGTGCACTTCATTTAAATATATCAATACTTACACAGCAAAGTTATGTGACAGCGCTTAAAACAGACGAATTTATAATCTTAAATATCTATCCAACAGAATAAAGAGGCGAAGACCTCTTAGCATTCAATGGATTCGATTCGCATTGCAAGGAGAGGAGCTTCAACAGTGCCTAGAACTTGCTACCCAGGTGTAGATTTAAGGGACCTCATCCGTCCAAGCTCCTCTCTCTACCTAACCAAATTTGAAAAGAACCTACTAGGGCTGCTTTCGAAGTATGTTCCAAGAACGAATTGATATTAGTTCTGGACAGGCCCAAGTCTTGTAGTTGGTTGTAAAGAGATTTTGCCGATATACCTCTTGCTCCCACTTCTGCCGGATACAAATCCACGTTGAACCTATTTTGAGTGCGTTCGTTTGTGAGTTCGTAATATTTATTTACCTTGATGGCATGGTCTTTAAGGATGTTCATTTTCCAAGGAACCTAAGCTCTATTGTTACAACGCGCTTTAAAATTTGCGATTACTTAATATGTCTGGTTTGGACGACGACGCACAAATATCCTTTGGGTTTTTGTGTTGTCTCTCATACGTATCCATCATTATAGTCCAATCCGAAGCCGCTTTAAAGACAGAATATGTCTTGACGTTTGATTTTGCAGCCCTAGTGCCTTCTCTCACAAAACCTACTGATCGCTCGTTTGTGGTAAATTCCCTTGGTAATTTCCCCTTCACGTATAATTTCCAGAACCCATCGTGACGACGCGAGAATTGACCACTATCCAGGAGTACCTACATTCCACTAGCAAATGCTAAGCAGTTCCAACTGCCTTCCCACAGATATAGCAAGATTTTTGGTACCTTTACAAAAATACTCTGATCTGGGAGAGTCATTTGGAACGCATTGACATAAAATTCATGAATTAAGGTGCGCCATCTTAGGGCTAATGGGATGCAAAAATTTCCTACGTCTAACCATTTGTTCTGCATCTCTAAACTCATTGCATAGATCTTATATTTATCATTCTACTCGTGCCGAATAAAAGAATTAAATATATCCGTATCTTGGGCCTTCTTACCTGATCCTAACACTACTCTGTTACTTTGTGCTCCTATCATAAACTGCTTCTGGAATTGAAGTGTTGACTTTAGCTCTAGGGTATTTTTGTCTTTTGGGAGAGATGTAACGACTTCATCATGGGATTTCCCCAGGATATATCTCTTGGAAACTCTTACGTGTTTATAGAGCTCAGAAGACCTTTTTAGACTCATCCCAAAACTATTGCGATCCCAGAATAAAGCTGATGAATCAGCCGTAAGCGCCAGCCCGAGCCAAAATATAGTATTTATAAATGAAGTTGAGAATAAACAGTAAACTAAACAGGAATTGAAAAATAATCTCAATTTTAAATTTCTTTTGGTTCAAAAAAGAGTCTGCTTAAGCACAAAAGGATGAAGTTAAAAAAAATTACTCACTAAGAACAATGGAATATATACAAGCATTCATGTTAAAATCGTGATATAAATATCAAACTTAAAAATATATGCCTCTATGCGGTACTATTATTAACATATTAATGAACTATTTTAAAGAGGAAAATAATGGGATTAAAATTTGCAAAAATTTTCACATATTATGTTGCCTACATAAAATCGTATCTCTTATGTTTTCACATTCATAAGATCTCTATTATCAAAATATTTCCAACTTTTTACCAATTGATATTATGTTCAAAGAAATTTATTGAGGTTGAACTCAATATTTCAGACAGTTTCGTTAACTATATAACATTCAAGGATATCAAATGTTCACATCATTAAGGCAGTGTTGCAAACGTGGTATATTTATGAGTGATAACCATAATCAAACGGAACATTGTCAAATAACTGTGTGCAGTACTACTACTCACTCAAACTATTAAACAATGGTATTTGCTGGATATCTAGTAAATAACTTTTTGTAGCTGAACTTCAAATAACGCTTAATAAATATTTTCAAAGTAACGGGCTAAACTAACCCTTTAAAAGTAAGTACCAGAATGTATTGTATAGCACGGTCCTTGTATGTGGAATAACAGATGGTACAAGGATTGAAATGTGTATTGGAAAATTTAACAAAACATGCATCGATCACATACGTTAGACATGGGCACAAAAACTTTACACATTAGCCGTCGAAGTGACATACGCCGATCATTGCGCATTGATCCTTGCATGTTTAAACAATTTTCTTTGATAAACAAAAAAATAGAAATTGCTCTTAAATAGAAAAAAATATATATAGTAAAAAAGTGTCAGAGTATTCTTGTTAACTAGATTGGAAAGTTATTAGATAAAATATCATGCCAATATATATTTTTTTATAATTCTATATGATGATGAAAGGGATAAACTTTTCACACGATATTTAAATGATAAAATACTAAAACTTGAGTACAACCAGGCACGTAATTATGCAAACATAGACATACAAAAAAAAGTAAAAAATAAACATCACATCTATTATCATAACTAATAAAAGATACAATAAATACAATAAATTTGTTATAATTCTAAACAGCATTACGGGTGGACTTAAATCTCTTATCTATAAAGTTATACGCTGCTTGCTGCATGCCTTTTAAAAGAAGGCAGAATTAGCTTATCTCAAACAAATAATACCTAAGTTCTCTACACCCTTACTTGGTAAGTCGCTAAATATTTAAATTTTGAATATGACCGTTCAATACAAACAAGGTAAATCCAATTCAGTAGCACTAACAATTAAATCCTTAAGCAGTAATAAGTCGTCTGAAATAGATGGAATTAGCAAAGTTATAGTGCAATGTATAAAAATTATCCAGTAGAATTAAAAACTAAAATATTTATGGCAATTTGTAAAAAGAGTAGTCGGAAAAACTACTCTAAATATAATTTTATACAATTATGAAAATTGTAGAAAAACATGTATGTGAGCAAATAATAAAATACGACTTAAATGAGTGTCATAATATAATTGCTACTGATCAGTATGGATTTCAGTCTAGTGAATGTTCTACACAATTGTTATTAGATTTAACGGATAGCATTTATAGACATCCTGACAATAAAGCGCATCTGCTTAAATTATATAAAGGTTGAAGTGAATCATTTGATACATTAAAGCAAGATACATAACTGCATTCACTGCATGATAGGCGGTCAAAGAAAGTCTATTATAATGGTGTTTGAACCATCTACATGACGGAAAAAGTACTGTAAATATTTCTGATATTCATAGCAAATGCATAAGGATAACAGAAGGTACAGCTCAGGACTCGGTCCTGGGGACTCTTCGTCACATCGCCGATGTAAATAGTCTCCCTGAAGCCATTAAAACGAATGAAATGTTTAAATTCTCCGAAGGTATCTGTGGGTATATCTTTACAACTTTAACAAATATAAAAACAAGATTAAGATAAACTTATTTTGTATTGATCTTTTAAATTAGTTATAATTTTTTATCATAATTTGTTTTATTTGTCCTTATGTTTTATTTATTTTTAATATAATAGTAAGCAGATTTAGTTCTTATTTATTTACTGGAGCACACTAGAATTCGAATGAGTTTATTTTGGCACCGTTTATAATATGGTTTATCGTAGTTTATTTGTATTCTTATATTTATAAATAAATAAGTAAAATATAAGTTATAACAAAGTAAGCAACTGTAAAAAAATTGTCTAGGGTATTCATAGTTAATATTTCTACGAAGTTAAAGTAATATACTGAAATATTAATATCTTTATTTTTTATAAAGTGAATTAGTAGTATCTATTTTCTATTCATATTACATTATTTGGATACCAGTTTTAAAGCAACTTATAGATTTAAAAACTTTTTAATTTTAATAAAATACTGTTAAAGCATAAAGTTTTACTGGCTTTACTTCTGATGCTGATATAAAAATAATCAAGTGTCAAAAATTTTAAACATACAAAAATGTTCTGTCCCATTCACTTAATTTTTTAAAATGGTAATGTTATCCCAGGAAACCAAAAAGGATTTTATTAAAAACCCAACAAACATTCTCAAGTAACATCACAATTAATGTGTACCCTTTTCACGGTTAATGGGGCAAGAAGAACTTCTTGCTAGTCACCTTACGGTCATTGTCCATATAGTATGAATATCTTTAACTCAAGTATTTCATAGGATAATTAATCAAGTTTCAAGATAACGTACACAAAATTTGTTCTGACATGGAAATTAAAGTAAAAAACGATTATGATTGTTTAAATACTTAATACTCTAGTAGTGTTTGATAACTCTTCAGTTCATTAACAATACATACCTATATATTTCTTTTGATAAAAATTTGGTAAAAAAAAATATACGAATTAAAATATTTTTAAAGAAAAACAGTTAGTTACAATCTGAACTACAAAGTTTTAATTAAATGTTTCAAAAGATATTCGTTCCCTTTTCTATTGGAGTGAAACATAACAATAACATTTATTTTTGTGTCGTTAGTTGTCCTTATAATTCCTTAACCAGCGATACAACTAAATTCCTTTAAGTCTATGTGTGACGGTAGCTACTTTACATTAAGTGAACCGTCTATTAAGGTACGCGGCAGTGTGCCAACATTGTGAAGGCAGCTCAGCTCACAAAATGTGATTATATTAACATAAAATATTTTTCACAAAATTGAAATTTTTTTTCATAGTCCTTTATCGTCGTTGATCGTTCAACTTGTGCTCTTATTTCAGTTTATTGCGTTTCATTAATTCTTATTCCAGAATTATAAATACAAGTAAACAAGCATATGAATTGAGTACGTCATATTGTATTCTAGAAATTTATTTTTACATGACCATAAAAGCTTTACTAGGTCATAGTTGCAATTAAGTATCAGGTATCGTAAATTCGACTGAAAACCGTAATCAAAGTCATTTCACTAAAATGATAAACGTTGTTCCCGGTGTATTCTAATTGGTAACCATGCTCTGTTTACATAAGCGGGGTGGACTTTATTTTTGCACGTACTCAATTTTCCGCCTCACTGAGGGTCTCGAATAGATATTAATTTACATGAATAAATATAATTTGCATTAAGAGCGTCCGACACGATGAGAGGCGAAAGAAAACTGCTACTTGAATACTCTGTACTACGCTTTTAGGAGCAAAATTATTGTAGCACACGTCAAATTAAATTTCTAAATACATGACGCTTTTATAAGTAAATGTGTTTAATTTCTTATTATTTTTTACAAACTACGTTGAAAAGCCACGTTACGTAATAAATAGGCAGTGTTTACAAAAATATATTGCATTTTAGTATATATCAAATATATAGTTAACAAAATAACCACATATCACTGTACAACTGCACCCTATACATTAACAATAATAATATCAAACATATTACTAGGAAATTATCCCTAACAATTATTCAATTTTTTTTTTCATGAAAATAGAAAATGAATAGTTAAGTGATCGTTTAAATTTGATTGAAACGGAACCATTAGAACATTTTTATTATTTAAGAACACACTGTATATTATTTTCCGCTTTCGGTATTCCCATAGGGTTAGCGCTGAATGCATTTCTTTTCAGAATATTTTATTTAGAATTTTTCCGTTTAGAAAGACTGATAGAATATTTCGATTGTTTAATATTTGATCCTATTTGTAATAATGGTTAAACAAGTGTTATTACATTTTAAATCTCTCCATTAACGAGTTTTCTAGACTGAGATATTCATGGTTTTGAATTGATAACAAAATAACATTTATTATAATATTTTTACTACATCAAAATACACTAGAACTACGATTTTTTATTAGAATAATATTTGTTTAATTTGCTAGTGAATAAGAAAAAAGTGTATATTTAGCTTTACAAAACACAATATATTAAAATAAAGCAAACAGAAATTGCTATTTGCACCCTACAAAATTAATGTCAGCCCTTCAAAATTATGAAAGTGTATAAACATTTTCACGCCTCAGTCTTTTCCCCCTTGATTTTCACATGGAAGCTATTATTATCAAATCAGTATAGATACCTGGATAACAAAACTCCCCTATAATGAGAAAATAGCGTTGAGGATCTAAATCATTGTTTTATGATATTATACCTGAAAAGAAGGGGACTAAAACCGGTAATTTTTCCGTGAAAGATTTGTATTGTGGTATTATTCCATCTTTTATCGAACTAAATCAAACAATTTGTCTATAAATGGCGTGTACATTGTGTTGTGATATCCGAACTAACCAATTCTATAACTAAAATTTCATTTAAATACCATGAATGTCTGCTTCACGTTTCACTAGAAACATTTATAACATGTTTACAATAATTACATATAATCTTATATACTTTCTAATTAACTACAACAAGATTGACATTACAGATATGGATATGCTCTATGAGGCATATCTTTTAAAGAGTGAAACGTAAAGTAGAAAAACAATTTTAAGTTTTCTTATTATTTCAAAGGCAAATAAATTGTATGATTATCATAACAAAATATTTGAGATCTATATACACACATATATATTTATGATGAAATATAATATGTAATGCTTATACAACTTTTAATGATCTATTGTTTGATTTCTATGATAATTACTTTATACAAAAACACTGTTGAAAATCTGCATACAGAACTAGAATGATGCCATAAAAAATAACATCGTAGTCAAAATATATTTGTCGAACGTGCCAACAGAGGGCTTAGTTGGATATGCGTCAATTTACATGATCCGTGCATCAAAATTCCGTTAATTTTCTTTTAATGCTCCGCCAGCTGCTGTGAAGCTGCGCTCATTAATCTTGCTGTTTTAACGTCTAGCTTAATGTATGTTACTTGCTATCTTCATAATTTGTCGAATATTTCGGCCTTTAATGATTTTTGTTATTCTCTTTCATAAAAAAAAATATCTGCCGTTGTATAAATAATGTCTGAAAAATAAAATTTTAAAGATTAAGTACCCACTTGCTGATTCTTAAAGTTAGTAATGCGACGCGGATGTGATCGGAATATTAAGTAATATCAATATAACATCAGCCATTAACTTCATAACATTTTTTAAAATACAAGATAAAAGTTAATTACTTAGTATCATTTTTTTTATTGGTACAGCTAGATTCATTTCGTTATATAAACAAAATTATAACAATAAGATAAAATTATAACACTAAAAATACTGAAGCAGATGTCTGTTTGTATTTAGTTACTAATTCAGTGCACATAAATCCAAATAATAATGCAGAAACATATAAAAAGTTACAAACAATAATAGATCTTAATGAATATTAAATAAGTTACAAATTTAAATCGAAGGTAGGGTATGCACAAGCTGTTAGATCCCACCGCCTACGATGTTAATATTCATTACGGCTCTCCTCTGGGACCTAAGGCTTAGAAAATCGACGAGGCTGTCGCGAAACTTGTCAGTCTGCTGTCGATAATGTGAAATAAGTTTTTGCCAAGAATACGCGAAAACTAAAAAGCGTTATGTTTGAAACACAGACATTTATTTCTTTATTCTTATAAAGAAATACTTTTTTATGTTAAGTAGAAAAATATCGAAAGTTTGAATTAAGTTAAAAGTTTTTACAAGCATCTATTTAATCTTAGTATTATAATTTTTATATTTATTTACTTTAACCTCTTATGTACACTAAAAATTGTAAAAAAAATAAATAGATACTGTACTTTATTTAAATTTGATATATTTGTTAAGTAAATATTATCTTACTTATAGTAATATTATCGTTGATATCTTCTAAAAAGCTATACTCAAATATGATAAATGAAATATGTAGATAAAATAGCAATAAAAATCAGGAAAATATTTAAGTATGGATTGTATTATATAATATTAACAAAAGATAAAAATTAAACTTTAAATGACTTACTATGAATAATAAATAAAGTTATAAAAGTTACGCATTTATTTTTATTATTTGAATAAAAATGGATAAATGAAAATGGAAAATTGTATGTTTTAATATATAAAAACAAAATTTAATTGTTATATTAATCAAACCACACATACAATAACACATTTTATAACAATACACCTGGTGAAACCATAATAAAATTGTAATAACACTAATGGTGTTCGCATGTCTATTTATTTAGTGTCTCGTAAAGATAACCTAATTTATTAAGGCATGCTTTTGTTTCCAAATTAACTTTGAATATTCGTTTTATTGATATCACAAAACTTTATGACCCTTCTACAAATACAAAGGCCGTTTTGCATTTTGAAGTACGTGTTGAAAATATTATAAATTTCATGTGGAAACATTAGTATATAGAGTACCTAGTGTCGTAACGCAATAGTTGGTTTTTGTTTTCTTTATTAATATAGCATAAATCATATTAGTGCGTGTTTACTGTTTATAGTTCCTAAAATAAAAACAGAGCAATGATTTGTAATAAACCAAAACAATTTATTTGTGTCAAAACTTTAACATTCCTCGCGTTCCATGTTTTGTGAACCCGAAGTTTGAAATATTCATACCACAACGGTACGTGAACTAAGTTATTATATAGATACGTCAGTCACATTGAGATTCATAGTTCCTGAGTCTTCATACGATCAATAAAGCCTTTGTATAGCAGATTACATTATTTCGGGGCCTATTGACATGTAAATCAACGGTAGCTATTAAATTTGCATCCTAATTAAACGACGAGATCTCTGAAGTCTCAGTTCACTTTACTGGAATTTTTACTTCCATTTTAGTATGATTGAATTTCTCTTGTGCTTACTTAAGCTTAAGTTTACATTTTAATATTCCACCAATCGTTATTGTTATTTTCCTTTTTGTTCATTCAAATTTAATACAACCACAATTTTGTTCAGATAATCAGGTTTACTATTTCTTTAAAAAAATTAATGAAATATATTAAATTTAAAAGTCTTTTGAGGTTTATGTTTAAGATGGTCTTCATAGCAGCAACGCTAAAATTTCCATACCGAATTCATTTATCGCCACGACATTGTAATACATTGTTAAACTTATATGCAACAATCTGATGTTATCATGTGCAAATAATTTTATTCTCTGACCACTGGACCCTACGCGTGATAATGCATTATTTATACCTCCCAAGATAACCGAAACGAATGCAGATGCTGGTTAAAACGAAAAAAATTTAGGTAACCTCTCCTTTTGTCTCAACGACAAAACGTGCCTTGTGAATAAATAACACAAATAAAAATCCTATAAATATTGAACAATCGTATATTTCACACTTTACCGAGAGCCCAGTAACTGAGATATATTATGACACTCTTGTATATTGATGCTTTGACTTTTTTTGGATGGCTATGTTTTTACCGAATCTTTGTTTGTAAACGATACGAAACAATGCCTATGTATTTTTTATTCTTTTATATTTTTTAATATCAGGGTGCAGTCGAAAAGAACAAAAAGTTTGGCAACATAATGGATAAAAAAAGTTTGGCCATATAATCTGAGATGACATGACTATAGTGGACGCATCGTTATTCGCTGGATCCTACCAATAACAAGCAGTTTTTAGGCAAAATTTTGCAATAAAGATCGATAATTTAATCCTTAAAGGTATATTTATTTTACTTCTAAACATGCTACTAGCCAAATTAACAACAAACACCACCAAAAATATTCTTTTCAATTGAATATTTGAGTTTTGACAATAAAAATATTGAAGCTATAAAAAGCGCTTCGCCTGGGTTTTAGATTCCAATCAATATTTCATCGTTACAGGCAGCCGGTCAACGAGTAACATCGGTGAGGTTTCTACTTTTCGACAAAATGTATAACATATTTTATTACTAACAATATTTGTGCATTCCATCAGGATTTTATACTGACACATATAGTTTTACTGAATAAAAAAATGCTTTATCAACAGTTTTGAACCTATTTTACTGACTTTAATAAAAGTATTTTAGTAATCTTATTACGTTTCTGTTAAAACATACTAAAATGTATTGTATGTAAATTTAATCAGAAAATTATATATTTTGTCAGCTGCAATCAACTTTTTCAAATAAATATAAGGCCTCATTTGCACCAGAACTAAAAAACCGTTTGTGCTAAAACTCAGGGTTGGTACTTTCATAAAGTTTTCGATATATTTCATACGAACTTTACCTTTAGCATCAGCTTTTGCTTCTGTGCTGCTAGAAGACGAAATAAAAATGAAATCAACAGATATGATTTTTTTATTTTTGTATAGGTAATTAAAGGGTAGTTTGTACAATTATATGAAGAATTATTAAGACAATATCCGTATATTTTTTTATAAACACGTTATTTATTTTTGAATGCCTATTATAAGATTTGACGAATTGTTGTAATTGTTATACATCAAATAATAGTTCAAGAAACCAACCAGGGCTTAGCGATAACACCTGTACAAAGACTGGCTGTTAAATAATAATAAGAAGATTCTTAAAGTCTGTTCTATTTAACACCCAACGCCCAGTGGAGAAAAGACAAGGCTGGGCGATTAAAAAAGCATCGCGTTTTATAAACGCTAACTTGTCATGGAATTACGTTTGTTCTATTTCAATTCTTTTGCCTATATAAAAAAGCTCTCGTGTGAATGAAAACTAAATATATTTTTCAAAAACATTTTAAGCTACGTGGTTAATATTTAGAATTGTTGCACACTATTGCATTGTTTATTTGTTCACGGTTGAATCAAGCTTAATACACTACGCGATTTTAACGTGATATTCTAATAGAAAAACAATGAATAGATTCATACATTTCAGTAAGGATACATTCCAATCGTATGTGTGACATGAATTGCTTATAGCTTCTAGTATATAAATAAATTTTGTATCTTGTAGAATTGATTGTCATGAAAAAGTAACAAAATAGTGAAGACTGGGCTCTTAAGAAATAACAATTTATCACAAATTTAATATTTTTTACTTTTAAATGCAATATAACTTTAAAATCAAAAATCTATTTGAATTTGTTATAAATATTGAAAAGGGCTTTACCTTTATATTTTTATTCTAAATTGTTACAAAAAAAATAAAATAAAAAGTAAATATTATATAAGACTTATTCAATAATAAATCAAAATTAAATATTTTATAGATCACATTACCAAATCTAATATTTGTAAAAAGTGAGATTTTTTTTGTTCACAAATTACATTACAATATTCCGTATATTCGTCGTTCTTATTCCGCCTGTATGTTACTTATTCACTCAATACACACAGTATACACCGCTAAGACCAAGTCTCAGTTACGGCAAACCAAAATTACTTCTCTATCTAATGAATTCCGAATATTCCGGAACTCATAGAGTAAACAGTCTGAGACAGAGTGGTGTTTATACTGCAATCCATTACCATAATTAACTGCAAACGTTACCTTGCAGCGGTGACAAATTCAAACATTGCAATATCGGTGAAAATGTGCAAATAACTGTAAGCTAACCAAACTATTAATAGCCTCCAAAGGCGCTTACTTACTATTTGTCATTATACCTTAAGTGTAGTATTATTACTTAGTAATACAACGTTGCAGTACTTAAGATGAAGCCCACATAGTTTTTAAAGTTATATAATTATCTTTAAATATTTTAGTTTATATATAGTTTTGTATTTTAAATCTATAGTTATTCATTTCAAATATTTTGGTAAAACTTTAAATATTTTTTTATCTATGTAACAATTACACTATTAAACTCAAATTGCTCTCTCATAACTTCAAAACTAGCAATAAAAAGAATATTCAATTGATTACACTTTTTATATTTCAAAACAACTTTTAATGAGAAATAGCAATAAAGCCGAATTAAGTCCTAAATAAATAAATAACAAAAAATCTTTCGATTCATCCATAAAATATTCAAACAGAATTACAGTTGTTTTATTTGTTTTAAATTTTTTGTGATATAGTTGTATTTATTTTCGTTATTGGAATATAAAAGAGAAAAATTGTTATAATCACTATAATTATACTTTATAATTGCATATGAAGAGCAATATTAAAACACTAATGATTAAAAATTCGCTTTTATATAAGTCCTATATCAAACAAAGAACACGGAATATATGCAATTAAATTGAAGAAAGTTTTAATGAATGTTTGATCGGAAATTGAGTAAATAAACCACGACAACGTACGCTATTACAGTATTTGATTTCTAAACTTTGCACAAAATAATTTTAATGTAGTCAATTATATATAAATAAGATATCTTTACCGGTTTACCATAAAAATATGTTTTTTAAAGTCTTTTAGCAACGTAAATATTATTATTTAATATAATGAACTAAATTTTGTGACGGAAATTAATGCCCATATATTAATTCACAACATTTACATAAATATGCACCTGAAAATTGTGTTGCTGTGACAACAAATATTTGCAGTAATTAGATGTGTCGAGTTCTTGACATGGTTAAAACTGCTTACAATAGCTGCATTGCAATTGTCAAGCAAAATTAAGAGCAGGTCATAAGCTTACAGAGAAATCCAGTGGGGTTTTTCAAGTAATCGTTATACATACTTTATGTAACAAGCTTAAAATTCTTCAAAATGACAAGCCTAGTATTATTTTTTTAGGCAACAATGTTTGATTTCATTGGCGAATCATAAAAAAACTATTGATTTGTACAACTTGTATCGGGTAACACACCACACTAGGTGTCCCACTGAACCGATTTTGCTTAATCAACATTCGAATTGGAACTATTCGAAGTGATTGAAGCGAGAACTCGAGTTGACGAGCAATCTTCCAGTAATATCCTTCGTGGGAACTCAATTACAATATGCTCATGCTTTAATTTGTTCGCGTAGTGCTTACTTTAGCTTGTGCCTTTGTTAAGATTTGGATAACATCATTGTTTGTGAATGAAAGTCTGCTTGTAATCTAAAATAGAAAGTCATGAAACATTTTGTATTTTTTTTTTTACTAGATTGGATAAACTTATATATGTTATTGGTATACGTTTTATTTATTTAAATAAAATTTAATTGCGCTTTTGTTTATTCAATCTTATTATAAATTTCGTGATTACTTGCTCAAACAAAAAATTTATAAGTTTCAGTTTCAAAGAAAATTTATTCTGATTTTGAAACAATACTAGTTTGAACATTCTTTCTGTAGTACTTTAATTCAAGCGCATATTCAGTAATTATTCAAAGGAGATATGAAAGTTCATAATAGTGTTAGAATAATAATATAGTCGATGTAATTGTTAAGCGATCATTCTGTTTTCGTATAATATGCGGTCTACGAATCTTTAAAAAATATATTTATCACATTGTGTTACTTTCGCGTCAATATACTTAAAACACAATCATTTAATTTATAATTGTGATTTTTTTTTTGTATGAAAGAGTAAAAAATCCTTCCTTATTTTAAATCCAAAAAGAAAATATTGACTTTAATTTAAAGCACGAGTGCGTTATATGACATAAATATTTTTTTGTATTTAAATCTAAATAACATGAATGTAACGACAAATGTGAGTGACAAATATAAAAAAGTGCAAAAACAAAGCTATGTTTGTAATTTTAAGATTCAAAGGATAAGTATTAAAATAATTATAAATATACCAACTCTAAAAATACACCATGTTATATTTAAGTAACTGAGTTGAAGTATTCTTTACTTGAACAGAGCAATTTCAGGTAATAGGGAACCAAAGCGAATACAAGATGTGAAATTCTTTAACGAACTGACAAAGTAAATAGACCTAGCGATTTTCATGAGTTTGAAGCTAGATAGTCGTGTTAGTGAATTTTCATCAATAGCCCAAGCACGTTTCCTCAAACATTGTCGTAGGCTCTACATGTAGGAAAAAATACGGACAACTTTCCCAAAAGTGGGTAAAGTCATTTATCAAGCAAGCTCTGAGAACTCTTGACGTCCAAAAGTTTTATACAGGATGCCGAGCCAGAAGACATTAATATTAAGGATATCACACTACTTGAAGTGTTTTTAGGATGTCTTGCTGTTTTATCACTTAAGTGAGGAAATTTTCCTTTTATTATATCTCAGTTTTTGTATATGTCCACTGTGGAAAAAAGGGGTGCCTAAAGAAATGGTTGAAATAGTTAAGTATTAAAAAGTGTATATTTAACGTTTTGAGGTAAGTTAAATACTTGATGTTTCTTTGCTAAACATATCGAATACCTACTAGTAGACCCTAAATGGCAAAACGTGTCAAAAGAGGAAATTAAATTATCAACTCCCACTATCATCTCACCTTTTCCAACCAATACGAGATAATGGAATTTGAAACCCGAGTTCGACATCCTCTATTTCAAAATTCTCCACATAGGTCCGTTACTTTAGACAAAAATATGTGAAGGGGCACACGACATCAAATAAGCTTTATTTGGTATCCTAACCAAAATTTGTGTCTAGAGAATGCAATAAGAGGTGACAGAAAGATTAAAGGGTTCTCAAAAATACCTTTACACTACAATGTCCTAAAATGTTTCTTTATTTAAAGTTAAGTTAAATATTTACTAATAATATTAAAATATAATAATAAATACTAAGACAAATGTCTAAAATAAAAATCAAAATAAACAGTGTTTATTTATATAAATTGAACTTATAATTATTACTATTAAAAAAATAATTAGTTACTAATTTTAATAGTAAAGATTATATAATTGTAAGAGAGGCCGGTCGCGCAAGTGGCGCCATGCAACGTGTAACTATGAGGGGAAGATACGGTGGGGAAGCGAACATTCAGAGGGGCGGCTCAGAGCATACCATTTTCGCTCGCTACTACTGATGTCGAATCGCTTCGTCAGTTGGACACTAGCCGCTATGAGGATGGCACGCGCTCGCGTGGACATTGTCATTGTAATACGTATATCGCAACGTAAACATTACTGTTAAAGTGAACAAAGTGGATTGATTAATTAAATGCTGTGTTTTAAATATATTAAGTGAATCTATAAAATTAATAAGTGATCAGGAACAAATGTGTGAAGAAAATGTTTCACCTGCTAACTTTATTGTTAGTGATTTCGGGTGTAGTTGCCGCGCTAGTTACAAAAGGCTTAGATAATTGTAAAAAAGAATACAATGGGGAAAATGAAATAACTGTGTGTCACTTGAGAACTCTTGAGTCCAATGGATCGAATCTTGTATTGGCTTCCTCAGAAAGTACAAAAAGTTTATCAATTGAGTGTAACCAATTATTACTCTTTGAAAGTTACATAGAAGCGAACTATTTTCAAAGATTTGTTAATTTAGAAGAATTGACAATACGAAACTGTAAACTTATTCGTATACCGGGAAATGCGTTTGAGGGATTACGAAAAATAAAAAAAATATCTATTCGGTCAAAAAACCGAGAATGGAGCCCAAATAAAAATCTGGACCTTTCGCTTGGCACGTTTAACGGATTGCGGGAACTCCAAGTGCTTGATTTGGGGAAAAATAACCTAAAAAATATACCATCAGATATCTTCTGCCCCTTGGAAAACTTACAAACATTAAATTTGACAAACAATAGAATGAAAAGTATTGATCGTCTTGGGTTTGGAAAAAGCTGTGGGACTGGCTTGAGAAGTTTAGATATTAGCCAAAATGAACTAAAATCTCTTAGTGAGGAATCAGAAATATCGGGACTTCGTCATCTTCAAGAATTGAAACTGCAACATAATAATATTTCGGATATTTCAGATGAAATATTCAATGGATTAATCTCATTACGTATTTTAAATATATCTTATAACAACCTGCAGATAATACCCGAGGGCATATTCGCCAACACGAAGGAGTTGAGAGAAATCTATCTAAATAATAACCAGTTATTTGAATTAGCCAGAGGGGTTTTTCATCGATTAGAACAGCTGCTTGTGTTAGATTTATCGAATAATCAGCTTTCAAGTACACACATTGATGGTGGAACGTTTATTAGTCTTATTCGCTTAGTCATTTTGAATCTATCCAATAATGCCTTGACAAGGATAGATGGTAAGACATTTAAGGACTTATTCTTTTTACAAATATTAGATCTGAAAAACAACTCTATAGGTTATATTGAAGAGAACACCTTCCTTCCTTTGTATAATTTACACACTTTAAATTTAGCTGAAAACAGATTACATACAATTGATGAGTATCTGTTTAACGGCTTATTTGTTCTTAGTAAATTAAATTTAAATAATAATTTACTTATAAGTATAGATCCTAAGGCATTCAAAAACTGTTCCGATTTAAAAGAATTAGATTTAAGTTCTAACCAATTAACAGATGTCCCCAATGCTATATGGGAGTTATCTCTTTTAAAAACTCTGGATTTAGGAGAAAACCAGATATCTGATATAAAAAATGGGTCATTTAAAAATCTAGATCAACTTACAGGCTTGAGGTTGATTGACAACCAAATTGGAAATCTAAGTGTTGGTATGTTTTGGGATTTGCCAAATCTTCAAGTTTTGAACCTTGCTAAAAATAAAATACAATCTATAGAAAGGCGAAGTTTTGAACGCAATAAGCAATTGGAAGCTATTCGATTAGATGGCAATTTTATATCAGATATAAATGGCGTATTTGCAACCTTGTTAAGTTTACTTTGGCTTAACTTATCAGAGAACCATTTAGTTTGGTTTGATTATGCTTTTATACCCAGTAATCTAAAGTGGTTAGATGTGCATGGAAATTTTATTGAATATTTAGGTAACTATTATAAAATTCAGGATGAAATTCGTATAAAAACCTTAGACGTAAGCCATAACCGAATCCTTGAAATTTCTCCGTTAGCAATCCCTAATAGTGTTGAATTGTTATTTATAAACAATAATCACATAAACAATATCCAAGTAAATACATTTATGGAGAAACGCAATCTTACTAGAGTTGATATTTACGCAAATGAGATATCACATTTAGATATCAACAGCCTCCGGTTATCACCGTTCCCCTTAAACAAGTCGCTGCCGGAATTCTATGTTGGAGGAAATCCGTTTGATTGCGATTGTTCAATGGAGTGGTTGCCTTTAATTAATAATATGACTTCAACAAGACAATACCCAAGAATCATGGATCTCGAAAATGTCCTTTGCAAAATGACACATACGAGAGGTGTTTCTCATATTCCTTTAAGTACTTTAAAATCCACAGATTTTTTGTGCACATATGAAACACATTGTTTTACACTCTGTCATTGTTGTGATTATGTAGCTTGTGATTGTCAAATGACTTGTCCCAATAACTGTTCTTGTTACCACGACCCAACTTGGCACACAAATGTAGTTGATTGTTCTAGCCAAACGGTTGCTGAAATACCCGACAAAATACCTATGGACGCAACCGAGGTTTATTTAGATGGAAATAACTTTAAAGAATTGCAGAATTATGCGTTTATAGGCAGAAAAAACATGAGATCACTTTATGTAAATTCAAGTGAAATTGAAAATATTCATAATAGAACATTCGCTGGCTTATCTTCCCTTGTCATATTGAACCTGGCAAATAATAAGTTGAGTCATCTTTATGGCTACGAATTCGAACATTTGACACAACTAAAAGAATTGTATTTACAAAACAATTTTATTACTTACATTAAAAACACAACGTTTTCTATGCTAATGTCTTTGAAAATATTGAGATTAGATGGAAATAGGTTAGTTGATTTTTTCATTTGGGATTTAACTATTAATAAAAAACTGCATAGCATTGCAATAGGTAATAATATGTGGTCTTGTAAATGTAGATATTTACAAAAATTTACCGCTTATATTGCAGAAAACGTTCTTAAAATATCAGATATTTCTGACGTATGGTGTTCAAATGTAGGAAACAAATATCCGCAAAAAAAGGAATTAAATATTAATGGCACCATTTGTAGCGATTATTATTCTAGTGATTCAGGTATAAATAACCTGATAATTTATAACTATATTCCTATGATAGTAACATCATTTACAGGATTTTTGCTAATTCTACTTACCATGCTTATTTTATTTCTGTTTAGAGATACAATTCGCTTATGGTTTTATACCAATTGTGGATTGCGATTTTTTCCATTCATTGGAGCTTATGATGGCACTGATAAGTTATATGATGGATATATATTATATAGTCCCAAAGATGATGACTTCGTCATACAAACATTAGCCGGAGAGTTGGAAAATGGAAATCCACAATACCACCTTTGTTTACATTACCGCGATATACCTCAACATGGTGCTGCTTATATGCAGTACACTTTACCACTTCCCGAAGCTGCGAAAGCCTCTAAGAGAATAATTCTTATATTAACGAGAAATTTCCTAGAAACTGAATGGTCTCGTTTTGAATTCAGACAATCTTTACATGATATACTCAAATCTCGAATTTGTACTTTAATTATAATTCAAGAGAGTTCAATTTTAACTGACGCAGAATGTGACCCTGACTTAAGACCATATATAAAAACAAGTTTAAGAATAAAATGGGGGCAAAATAAATTTTGGGATAAGTTAAAATACGCCATGCCGGATAAAAATTACAAATCTAAATCATCCAGCTACAGAAGCAATATAAATTCATTCACTATGAGGGGCGGTATGCAAAATGGAACCATGCGTTCGTTTTCTTTTACTGAAAAAATAAAAGAACCCAGTGACGTTGTTTCTGCTACACCTGAGTATATGGAAAGTCGATCGCATCATCCCAACTCTGCATATTCAACAGATGGTAGGCCGCCATCTGATCATATTTATTCGTCAATAGATTCAGATTACTCATCTTTAGAATTAGGTGGGAATAATCCGGGTAGAAGACGCGAGTTCAGACACTGGCCTCCTCCTCCTCCTTTAATTGATACACAATATTCAGGCCAAGCTTATCTTGTCTAGTCTACGCTTCTTTGTGTGCATAAAATATTTTAGTCAAAGCTTCCTGTGTACATTGTAACTAATCGCGCTTTACCAAATAATTAAGATTTAAATCTATTTTTGTAATTTCTAGCTATGTTGGTGTAAATAAATTCTATAAGACTGCTGTAGTATATGTGAATTTGTATATAGAATGTAAATAAATGTCCATATTAAGTCACAGTATACCTATTTATATACTTTAATAAAGCCATTGTGATAATTTTTGCATATATTATTTTCTTTTTTATTTCCTTTCCTACACTGAATAAAATGCTGTTAAGTTCCGAGTATACCATTTATTATATAAAAATTTAAATTTTATTTCCTATAATAAAGGATCATTAAATATTTTGCCGTTTGCTTTATTTGAACTTTTAATACACCACAATAAATGATAATTTACATAACCTGAATATACTTAATCAAATAATAGCAAAGCTGATTTTGAACTGTAAATAACATATCTCTTATGTTGAAATATTAAAGAAGAAAAACCACCTAAATCCACAAGAGAATGACAGCACAGAACGTGATCAGACTACGGTCAGCTAAGCCGAAGCAGTTCATATCATAATCACAAGGTAAGGGCGCTCGTTGAATTTTAAACAAAAACTTTTATCAATTTACAAAGGAACCGCGCTATCTTAGATGTAATATAAATAATGGTATTCGTAAATGAGCAAAGTGCTTTAAACCATTATTAGGATTTATGTATTCGTGGCTACTACTTTCTTGAAAAATATGATAGTACTCACTCATTATGAAACCACGCAAATATTTCTTTATTAAATGAAGAAAAATTAATTATTTAATAAATAATTTATTCTACAACCAAACACTATTTTTATATCTTTCTAACGAATTTTAAGTAACAAAAGTAGTAGTCTTGTCCCCAGGCGACCATAATCATCCGACCTATATATAAAATGGAATCTTAATTGAAGCATCCTTAGAACAGCAATGGACAATATTATTTTCATTGATATATATATATATATATATGAGAACGGTAATACTACTGTGAACTAACTAATCCGCTTACATAAATCAGTTTACGTTAAACTTAAACATAATTCCTCTAACTTTTAATTAACGTTTCACAATGTACAAAATTTATGAATGATAACATTTACTTTACTACAAAGATAATACTTATGATCTAATTTTTAAATTGAAAAATAACAATATTTACATTATATCCAAATTTAATTTATAATCTTAAGCAACTAACTCTTGTCTGATGAAGTGCCAATATATATGTAGCACTAAAAGTCATTATAGTCCTAAACAACGGAATGTATACGACTACTTAAAAAAAATACATTATTATTTCTAGCTTACCTACTGGCAACCCACGTCATGTTATATCCAAAAAGAAATTTCGAAATATTTCGTATACCTAACGAATACCTAAAATCATTACGAAATTAGTCATTTTTGCATAGTTAAGTGACACGCGTACAAATGGACACCTATATATAAAATTTTGGTTACATATGTATCAATATCAATGGGATATCAGCGTAGCTCTGTAATATAACGAAGATCCATAATTGATCTCAATTCAAATAAACTCTCATATACGTATTACGAAAGCAATTCATCAAGCCTTCATTCATTAGTTACTTTTAATAACCTCTACAATTACACAATGAACCAACACTTCATTAAATTGTCAATCACACGGTAATGAAGCTTCTTTTTAATGTAATCGACCTCGTTACATAATAATATATTCGTATCTCACGTCTCATTGTTGTGTGAAAATAGAAATCAATTTAATGTTTGTGTAAGACTTCATTAAATTTCATTTAACTTGGAGAATCATTTATTTATATTCACAAAACGGGTGAGTGACAGACATATATTTTATAAACGCACATAATGAACGAATGTCCCCAAAGTTATAAAGTGTTACTTAAAATTATAATAAAAACTGTTTATCACAACCAAAGCTTTTCTCAGCGTAGACGTTTCTCGGAAGTTAATATTTAAAAACACATTCTTAATGTCCAACGTTACACAGTAATAAAAATTCTAAAATATGTAACCATGATGACCTCACGGGCAAATGGATAATTTTGTGACATAAAAATGGGTCATATCACGGAATAGGGTGCCTTTTGTTTGCCCTGTGTCAATTTCTTTGTTTGACTGAGGGAGAGTTTACCGTTGTACCTGGAAAGGAGACGTAATAAATTTCAAAAGTGTGGACAGACCCTTACGGATATAAGATATTAAGTTTTATCTTTTATGAGTAAATTAAAATTTTAAAACACGTTCTCAGCCACATGTGTAATGTATTAAGCTAAGAATGAAAAAAAGGTATTGGAATGAGAACTCGAATATAATATTGAATCTGCATAAACTATAAAAAAATCTTTAATACAACAAATAAAATAATAACGGCTAAAGTAAACAGTTTGAAGTGTGTAAAGAAATGTCTCCACGGTTTAAAGATTCCTATTTACAACAATTTATGTACTAAAACAATGTTCGGCGTCATTTGCTGGTAGTTTGAGCTTAATTACTATATTATCACCCACGTTTTCCTTTTTTCGGGAGGAACTATTACTTTTAATCACGCTTTGTTGAACAAGTGAAGTGGCATATTTGACAATGAAATTTGTTCATTCAAATTTATTGGCCTGCCTTATAAAAATATTTTACTTTCAGATCGTTGCACATTATTCAAATGTTGCCGTTGTTATTTCTCTAAAACACTAATGAAATTATAAATTTCGATTAAAGAGCCTAATTTTATTTTAATCGCCATTTTAGTCTATATGCTTTCATTAATTATTGAATTTAAATAATTTACCTAGGTTATACTAGAATAAATAATATAAATTCATTTTACTTGGGAATTATTATTATAGCTGCTTTGAGTAAGACAGAGGCTTTGTTATAGTTTTCTAAGGCACAGATTAAAAGTACTAGATATGATAGATAATAACACAAGGTACAAACTCAAATACATCAGCTGTTTTTATAAGTGGGCAGGGTTGTTGGCAATTCTTTAGAGATGGGTTCTCAAAAGAGATATGTCAACAAAAGATTATTATTGCAAGTGTCTCGGCTTGTATAAACACGTTTGACAAATTGAGCTCTGATCTGAAGGTAGGGATAAACCAACGAGAAATTGGTAGCTATTCATATTTTAAATAGTTGTATAATGTTTTTTTTTATATATTTTAATATAAATTGAATTTGTTGCAAAACGATTTTAAAATATGAAAAAAGTACGCAAGTCATCAAAAACACATATAAGAATTAGACAAATTTAAATATTATGAAAATGAGCAGGCAACTGACAAATAGTAATTTAATTATTCATTTGATATTATTTCTATTCTTTTTCTAATGAATTCCTTTATTTTGTAACAATAGTCAAAGAAATGACTCAGATCTCTTTATTCGAAGTTATCGTGTGAAAATCATCGAAACTACTCTAGCAGTGTGGGACGGACGAGGCGTGTAATTTAATACTTTCTACCGCAATAAACGTAGCATTTACAAAAATAATTACACGGTCGCTGCTCATCTGACTGACTTCTTTGACAGCTCAATATTCATTTGGCGAAACATTTGAATTATAAACATTGATATAATGGGTATATCTTCAATATCATTAATATATAATTCGATATGCCTTTTAGTATCGTATATTCCAATTAATTTCCTATCACTAGATAATTTTTCATAGTGCAGGTTGGATTAATTCAAAATTATGTTATCCCGTAAAACATGTTTATGTTGTCAACTATGTCATTACAAGATGTTTTGATATATTTTGCAAAATAATTGTTTTATTTGCTAAAAAATATAGTATAAAACATAGTTAAATCTTTTATGCAAAGTATGTGTATTCCGGCAACATTAGACGGATAAAAACAGTCAAGTATCACATAATGTACAATCAGTTAGCAGGGAAGACACAAAACAAACGGGGAGCTAAAAAATGCATATTTCGTGGTCTGTTTATGTAAATTAATTCATAATAAATATTTTGATTCCATGCTAACGAGTAGTTGAAGTCGGACGACGCTCGTTCGACACTCGTTAGGGCTGAATGCGACGTCGCATTATCATAATACTGTTATTTATTGCAAAGACATATTATTTTGTATTTAATGTTTTGAATTATAGTTTAATATATAGGATTGTAAGGGGTATACCATAGGGATATTCGGATCTTTGTCTGTTTTAGTTTACTTAGCTAAACTTGAAGAAAGTATTTATAATATTAATTAATCATTAATTTTGTTCTGTACTAGTTAATATTCATGTTACTTTATCAAATAACTTTTCAAAATAACTAGCTTTAAGATAATATAGGCTACAAGGTTTAGTTCTACCAAGTTTATTGTTAAATTTTCTAAATTTCTAATACCAACCAGCTATTATATTGGGAAGGGCGAAGACAATAATTACTGTCAGCTCAAGGTAAGTATTAGAATATTATTGTTAGTTCAGTTTATGTTTTTATAATTATTTGAAAAGTCTCTAAGGTTTAATTAATAAATATAAATTTATTATGAACTTTACACATTAAGATAGCTTAATAAAATTAAGCAGACAGTTATAAGCATCAGCTTTAGAAATCTTTTTATTGTACAAGTCTGTCTATCTCAAGAAGTTTTTTGGGGCCCTTATTTTGAAACAATATTGAATATAAAATTTCACTACTTTAAGTCGAAAATGGAATTCAATAAAACTATTATACCACTGTTATAGTTTCTTCCTTTTTTATAAAATATTTCTTCTCTTCTATAAATTTATTTACTTTAACTTTCCAAAAAATAAATAACCTACCCTATATTAAGGTGGATATCAAGAAGAATATCTGTCAGCCATATCGATCCGTAACGTCCGGCGGCATCAATCATGCTGTTCAAACATCGGACCCATTATATTGGACAAACACATGAATGACTATTCTAACTTCTGTTGGACTTGTTGATCTTTGGAAGTATAGTAAAAGTAGATTTTGAGAATGGGTTTCATGATAGGTACTGAAACTATATAATTTCAATCAATACTTGGTTTACAAAAATTTAATGTCTCAACAACTGAAAATAGAAACATTAGTTACATTATTTTTACAATTGGATAAGTTATAAAATAGTAAAGATACCAGAATTGCAGTTATCGTTATAATTCCTTACTTTGGAACTGGAAATTTATATACAAAATATCAATAACACAATATGCAAATGTAATTTTAACAAATGTTCGACTTACAAATCTATAAAATTAAAAAGTTTGGTAATAAACGAAAATACTTTATATTTTTCAACTAGCATGAAATTCATAACGTCACTTCGTGTTTCTGGGACGTACTCAAACACCTTTTTTTGAATGGGTCACATGCGATCACTGTACACTTTTCTCTTTTTCACTATTGATAGAGTCTATTTTCAGCCACACCACACACCATATGAATTTTGTTTTAATCCAAACAACTATTTAGATTTATGCAAGGCAAAACTATATCTCTTTAAAACCTGTTTTTTTTATTATTGTAAGATGGGGGAGGGGTGTATTTTTCGGGTAAGATTTTAGAAATATGGAAAAAAGCTAAAGGAATCGGAAGAAAATAAAGAATGTTTCACTGAGCAGCTCCAGACTGCTGTGATAGGTATTTGTTGTCCATCTTTATGAGGGAATTGTAGTTACCACCGCAAGCAAGCTCAATATACAAGCTGCAAATTAAAATTCAACTAGGCTCCAACCTTACAAGGCAGAAGTAATATAAGATAGGTAGAATGTTTATGGCAATCAGTTATCTCACTCAAATTAGCCAAAGATGGACTTGAAGAATCAACTTTAAGTGCGTAGTAAATATTATACTCCAAGTATAAAAACCCATAGTGTAGTGTAATGTATAATATATTGCTGTAATATTATATGTATCTACCTATTACACACCTTCTATATGTTGCATTTAAAAAACATAAACTTATAAAATTATATTATATAAAATAAATTACGCAATACAAATACTTTCCGTGTTTTTTTTATATCTTAAAGTATAAGTTAGGCCCTAACCCTGGCCCTAAACCAAAAACTATATACAATGATTACGTAAAGCTCATAAATACTTTCAAATATGCACAGTCTTAATAAAAGCAAATGTTTTAGAAAGAAAACAAAGAATTGAAGTCATCGCATTTATAGGTGAATTACAATTTATATGATTTATGTCATTCGAGATTATGGCAATATTTCGTGAATCTGAAATCTGTATTGTGTTAAAGGTAACTTTATTATAACAAAGTCATTATGGCAAAAGATAAGGTTATATACGCGGCTTATTGTTTGGAAATGTCCTTTTAAATGTGAATCTGCTTAAGTACAGACATTAATATCTTTAGCAGCTTTCGGTTTTATCATAATAAATGTTTGTGTTGAGATTAAAAAGTATTTTACATTTCTTATTTTCTCAGACATCTTTAAATTATTTTATTATTATATATTTTGCTTTTCATACTTTGTGCATTAACTTTTGCGAAATTTAGATAAAACACTTCTTTATTACACACGAAAGCGAATAAAAGACAAAAATGTAATGATATACTATCGATTTCCATTTTCAGTCAGGGAAAGGTTATTTAATCTTAAATCGATCCTTAGCTAACAGCCGGTGGGTAGCATCCGGCAAATAATTAAATATTTTTAAGGACCGGAGAAATGTGACTGAAATAAATTTTCTACTCAAATGTACGCTCTTGTTTTTAACTTATTGACTTAGGATTTGTAGTAGAAGATAGCTTTTCTTCTATAAATTTACATTTGAACTACATAAAATCTAAGTCTTAATGAAGAAACCTTGAAAATTTATTTTATTAGATTAATTGATATAACTTGTAAGTTATTGCTTGATTGTTAAAGTATTCGGCAATTTTAATTTTTTATTAATATACTAAAATAGTGGAACATATTATTTAAATTAATTTGAATACCACTGTCAAGAACTGTAACTCTATAAAAAATATAACCACTAAATGAATAATTTTTTGTCTTACCCTCATTTCCTGTTAATTTAAATTTAACAGAATTCAATTCTTTCATCCTAAAATAGAGAAAAGTTAAAGAGAACTAAACAAAATTCAGAAACCTCTTAAGGTGTAGAAAATAACGGGAAATTACTTAGGAACCACGGTTGGCTTTGCCGAGCAGAGTCAAAGGGCGTCGAGATTTCAATAGAAATAGAAATTCTTTGATGTAGGTATAAAAAACTCAGGTAAGTAAATCGTTGAATTGTATGTTCAAAACCATTTTTATAAGCAATATCATATACGAGTACTATCGATAGGTAAAGTTTTATCGTATGTATTGAAATAAATCAAATAAATTGTTAATTAATTATTGATTGAATAAAATAAGAGCATACAGGTTTAACCGGGATCACAGCTGCTATGTATCACATTACCGTTTTAAATGGACCTTCTGGAACGCATGGCTAATGCAACAATTTATGCATCAAGTGATCTGCAAATTGGTGATGCTGTAATGGTTGTGTTGCGGTTTGTCTGCAATAGACATTATAATAGTATAGAAACAGCTACACACAAAATTTCAGTTATGTATTATCTTTAATTATAATTTAGACGTTTGAATTCATAGTAATTTCATAATTACCCATTAAATTATCGTAAAATTGGAGCTTAATAGTGGGTTTTATTTATTTGGATGTCAATACCGATATAATTTCCATAAACTATACATTACCGTACCTTATATTTCATCATTTTGTACTCCAATAATATATAATTATTCAGAGGGAAATTCACCTTTATTTTATATGAATAATCTTTTAAATAATTATTATGATATTGTTAAATATATTAAAATGATTCGAATTTGATTCCTTGAGAAGTTATCAATTTACATCATAAATCATCGCGGCGAGATGTTGAATCAATTAAAATACATTTAAGGGACCAAACACACCTGGCCGTGATAAACATCGCAACTATTGTCAAACTCGAGAAATTCGAACCTCAATTTTGACAACAAAAAGGCCATAATCGATTTTTGGTACACAAAAGGTGTATTATATTTGACAAGTCGACTGTACAAAAAGCTGTTTGCGGTAGAGATTATTTCGGATGAAATGAATGAAAGCAAAACACGATCCTGTGAATATGTTAGGCGTAATTCAAATCCGAAGAACACACTCGAGGACGGTTTTTAATACAATTTTTTTTATATTATAAAGCAGTTTTTAAGAATCCATTTGATTCTTCTCAAAAATCAATTGAAAATGAATCAAATGTGATTGACATGAAAATAATGGTTTATTTACTACATGTCAAAGACAGAATCATATTTCTTTTGTTGTGGCCAAAAACGATTTGTAATAAAGTAATATAATAGGTGCCTTAAGATTTTTATCAAATTTCTTAACATGACAACGAAAAATAAATAGCTAAATATTGTGTGCTTCAATAGACTCTTGATTAATTGTTCAAAAGTTAGAGACAGGAAACGTATGGTAAAGACCCACCCGGAGGCACTCATCATTACCTTTGTTCTATGTAGGGTCGTAGATAATGATTAATAATATAATTTAGCTCATGTCATCGACCCACATGCCTCCCGAAAGTAAATCTTAGTCCAGGTGCTGTTTATCTGATCGCAGATCATAACCCGGTTTACGATAAGAACAATTTGTTTTTGACCCCTTAAATGAAAAATTTTGTGATCCACTATAAATCAAACTACTTGAGGTGTATCTATAAAAAATATAATTGACATAATTAAGTAAATGACATAATAAATTATAATGATGTTAAATGCAATATAACAGAAATGAAAGAATGTGCGGTCGAAAATATATCCTGTGGTAACTTGAGTATTCGATCAATGGAACGTCAGTGCAAAAACGTAGTCAAACAATAGCCTGAAGAGGACATACATCAAACAACAAAAACAGAACTAAACGGGCATACGAACGAACACTATCATTTACGCAGCGATTTGTCATCGAGATTCAGGAGGGGGCGGCTTTTTGGAGTTCTCCTACTAATGGAACGTTTGTAATTTTTTTCTACAGTCTCTTTAAATAAAACTAATTACAATAATACGTATAATATACTATTTACTCCATAAATTTTTAGAACAGCATTTACACAACTTATAATCATGAATTTTTGAAACTAAAGTTGCTTATGACATCGAAATCTCTTGCATTTAATTAAGGCAATACAACTAAATGAAGAAATAATAGAAAGAAAAAAAAGTACTGTATACAAAAAAGAAAGAAACGTCTAAACCCGCGGTAGGTCCGGAAACTGGATTAACGCTTGTCAACTTGATGTACGACGCGTTAACGTTTGCAACTATGGAATGTGCCCATTACGATCAATACGAGACTGAATCAACCATTATCACTTAGTAAATGCTTTTAATGTGATTAATATATATAATATGTATTACAAGTTATGATTAACAAACAAGAAAAATTTTTTAGTTTATATAACCCAGTAAAGCTTTGAATGTAACAAGTTTTTGTAAAACTAAAACTATTGTTCGATTTGTTGTTTCTGCATTTAGAATTCATTGAATAATCATAGATATTATAGGTTCTATGTCAGTTTTTAATTATTTCAAACAAGCAAACAGGGGTGCTACAGCTTCATTGTTTGTTCCGCTGCCTATTGTTACATTGTAAATTATGACTCGTTTTTACATGGGACTTACATCACAATACCATGTTGACTATAATATACAAAATCGAGATTTATGACCGGAACATCAATTTCCTCTCTACACTTATATTTTTAACTATTGAGACGTTTCGGATTCTAACATATTAAAATGTTAATTTGTTCTGTTGTAATAAATAAAGAAATATAGGTTTAACTTATTACTTTTACATCTTAAAACGATGTTTTTTAACGATTATGTGCAAATGAATGTCGCTAAAAGAACAAAAAAGATACTTTTCAAGACCCCATCTACCTCTTTGCTAAAATATGTCATTGCAGTTGGTTCGACCCAGAAAAACTAACAATTGCTCAAAGTTACTTTCACATACATAATATTGGTATATATGTTTTTATTTAAACCTTGGGTTCTACTAATTTTTTATGAATTCAAACCCTTTTCGAGGAACAAAACTTCATGATAAAAATCTTAATAAGCTACCACTGCTTGAAATGTTTTAATATAAAAAGACCATTCTTATGGCAATGTATGTTAAGAAATGACCCCAACTAAAGTATGCTGAGCCATTCTTAAGCTTGGCCTAGACGTAAGAGAGGATTTATTGTTTAATCACAAGCTCTCAGCCACCGTGGTATTGCGTCGGTAAATTGTGGAAAGCTAAAATAAATTGAATGCGTCTTTTGCTGGATATGTCTTTTAAAGTATAGATGAATTTGTTAATTTAAAGTGTAAAACTGGTGAAAAAGTAATATTCCATCTTGATTTTGTATCTCTGGTTCAATACATACGATACACGTCTAAAGTCGTTGTTGTCAATGTGACGTAATAAGGTGAGCACAGTTTGTTCTCTTGAAAAACAAGTATCCAATACAATAACTTATGTTTCTAGAAAATATATTAAGTTCCAAAAACACTAGGACGGTTAGAATCGATACACTATTTTAATTTTAATCTTAGATTTATAATTTTTCCATGTAACATACCAAATTTTTATGCTTTATGAGTATAAATATTTATATTTCTATTATACATTATTTAAGGTAAACTACAACAGCTTACTAGTGAGTCAGCTTATTTGTGTGGTCTCAAAGTTTTTGATAAGATCACTAGACCCCGAGAACTTTTAATTCTCTGGGGTCAAAATACAAAAGATACTGACGCACCAATAATCCTATTAGGGTAACATATGTGTCTCATATAATACAAAGAAATGCGAAGATTCAATTTTATGAATCATTTTAAATTCGGTCTATCAAACTGCCAGCTAATACAAAATTCACATGGAAACAAAAAATAATTATTTTAAACACATTATAAGAGATAATAATAGTGGCATTGTATTTATTAATTATGTCATTGCATACCATAAAATGAAACGTCCATTATACAAAATAAACTAACAACTAACTTGTCATGCTATTCAAAAGTACATTAACATGTTCTGTGTCAGTGATATTTAGCATAAAGCACTGTAGGACAGATGCGATTTTACACAAATTCCAAAACAATCCCGAAAGTAATAACAGTAGCTAGTGTTCGAGATTGCGTTCGAGACCCAGAACAAAAGGGAAGTCAATTTAGTAGATATACTTACGTTGTATCACAAAGGCTATAAGAATTTATTATAATGGAAGGAAGCTTACGCCTTTTTACAACCTTCTTGGAAGTCGATGAGAGTCCCACTGGAAACAATGTGAACTGTTGTGAGACTTAAAAAGAGCTACGGGGAGCAAGCGTGCCAACTTACAAAGGTACTCAAACGGTAGCAGCTCCATGTTGTAAAAAGTTCTAAGTTATATAAATATTGTTTTGTGTTTCCAAATTAACAAAAAACACTTCTTCAGCAGATGTAAATCTATGAAATATATATATTAAGTTTAATAACAAACGTAAGCGTGAAGTATATCCTTATGATTTTTTTAACGTTCTTATTGTTTTTGATAACATGCCATTCGTTTATTTTCATATATTACTAATATTATTGGCTCATCGTAAAAAGAAACGAAACTTCATTCATCGGCCATGTAAATACCTTACTTTTTATTCTGTGTGCTTTCCGATTTTCTATTATTTGACCACAAATGAACCTCAAATATTCTTGTACATATACAAACATGGAGAAGAACACAATTTGAAAATGTTCTATTTAAATGAGGTCGGTATAAAACGCCTCAAGTAATATAATTAAGTCTCAATTACATCCATTTCACCTGCAGTGGTAAGTGACAAAAATTTAAGATTTTCATTTTTATATCCTGGAACCCAAAGCTCAAATTTAAATAGCGATGAGTAACACAACTCGTGAGACAGTACCGAAATTCGGGTATAGATGACGTAAACAACTGAACATCTCAATAGAAGGTCGGAATGGTATTAACATAAACATCGGTTCGATTGCGTACCAAACATCTCTCGGTCACAGTTTGAATAAATTATGCCTGTGTTGCCTTTACGTTGTCAATAATTTAAGAATTAAATTGTACTGAGCTCACTTCAAGGCTTTTTACGTCCCGCGGGCATAGTTTGTGTGAGATGGACACGCCATGTCTTAGAAAGCATTGCGGTGATTAAATTAGAATAATCTATGTCATTAGGGTTATTTACTTAGCTGTAAGTAGTCTCCACGGAGACCGGTATAAATGGAATTATTTCTAAGAATACTTTTTTTTTGTTGTATCATCTTAACTATTGTCTGTCTCACAAGAAAAAAAAATATGGAATAAAAGAAACTAACATTTTAGAAGATAATAAAAGTGTGACAACAAAATGATGTATGAAATTGACAAAAATTCAAGCTTAAAGATCAAACAATAACATGTCTTTACGCGTCCAGCGGTGTTTTATTTCATGACACCATTACCTTTAAAAGTACTTTAAACAAAGGGAAACCGATTAATTTACTTCCCGTTACTACAATAAAACACGTTTCTGGATATCTAGTAAAGATCTTAGTGATATATTAAAGTGTACCTTTTATGTATGCGTATCTGTTTTTATAACTTCTTAGGCACAAAATAACAACTCGATTTGTTTATGGTTCTGTAATAAAACAAATCAGTTAAGTATATAATAGGTGCAGTGTCAAGCTAATGATAACATATATCTCAAAGGTTTATAATATAAATAACGCAAGCTGACGCTTTGGAACAGAATATTAATTGGTCAATAAATTTGTGTTCATTTAAAACGAAACAGTCGGAAATGTAAAAGTCTAACTATTAAAAGTAATTAAAAATTTAACCTCGATTTTCAATACTTCTTGCATATAAGTGACTATTTTGATCTATAGTAACGTTGTGCCTGAGATTTTGGACCTAAAGTTTCTCAAAATTTCGTACAGTCCTTTAAAAGTTTTAAGTTTTGTGTCAGTATAGAAAAAACATAATTTAAAGACAGTGTTGAGCTGCGCCGACGTTATAATTTACTTACTATCGCGATTCAGAATCCAATAACTTTCTGACAAAAAAAAAAGTTATAATAACAGAATACCTAATACTAAAATAATAATCCGAATCCAAAATTAGAAAGCAAATTGAAAGTTCCTTACAATTTGGCGGGCAGATTAAAGGGACATAATTTTTGTCTTAGCAAATTGAATTCCGGATCTTGCTAGAAGATTGACTGACCACAAATTGGGGATTCGTTGTCAAGAAAGATAACATCTGTGGAATCTCATTACTGCAGTACATTCGTCCCGATCCCGACCTTTATATGTTCCGTTTAGTTTGCCTTTGGAATCTTCAAGGCTTAGTTACTTTGAGATCTAGTTTGTTGTTTTCCGTAAAACAATTTGGATTAACAACCTTGATGTGTAGCTGAATAAAAGATAGGTTAATCTTTAAGTATATCTCTGCATTGTACAAAAGATTTGTTAATCTTTTTGTTTAGACTGTCTTTTAACTTTTTTTAATATTAAGAATACGAGCCAATATTTCGTTACTGGTTAATAATTTTAGAATGACCTACTTTTGTAATATAGCATTATCATAATATAACTAGTAGTGATCAGGAATGGACAAAGCGTTATATAAAAAGCGTAATTCAAAATTTTATAAATTCCTTTTCATAATTTTGTGCCTTAACAGAGATTGTCAAACTCTTGTTTTCTCAAAGACTTATCAAAGCATTCTCTCCAAATCGATATCAAATTAGAAGTTGAAAGTCCTTTTTTATCCAGTGAAAGTCTCATTAAAATCCATCAACCGTTGTAAAATGTAACCGAGATAAATAGAAATATATACATTAAAAAATATATCTTGCTACTATAGGAAATAAATGTAAATAATATTAATATTTTTAGTCTACTTTACTTTTTATACTTAATATTTTTCCTCTACTCTACTTACAAATATGTACTAATTATAGATCAGTTTTTATCAGTTTTTATGTAACAGAATTTACAAAACATAAAAAGGAAATAATATATTTAATAAAATTTTCCAAAACAGAATGTGATGATTGTATATGTTTATATATTTTATAATAAAGATTCATTGAACACGCAGTTGCTCAAATTAAATTCACATATTATGTAATTGGATTAAACTTTTAAATAAATTACATATTAATTTAAATTGAATGAAATAAATAATGGTTATTGTAAAACTAGGCATGAATAAATAAAGTATCACATTGGATTCAGAAATTACAGTGCTATTGTTCGAAAGATTTGTTTCGTTAAACCAAATATACAGCGCTTTAACTGTGCACGATTGTACCGCAGACTGTAAAGGATCCGAACGGAAAATTAAAAAGCAAAACGAGGACCGTTTCCTAGCCATTCTTTTTAATTTTTTTTTCCACGCGATGGGCGATACGATGTGAAATCATTAAAATTTCTAAGGACGTATTTGTATGAATGTGCAAGTTACGCTTTTGATGTATTTTTTAATAAGACCTTAAATATTTTATTTTTTTGTAATCTTATGATTTTTAATTTAATTTACAATAAGGACATATTGAATACAATATCAAAATATATTTGATGATAATGAGTAATAGGTATTTCTTTGTTAATTTGATAATAACTTGTATATTATTACATTTTTAATATTTTGTGTATCGCCAAAGAAAATCGATATATTATCCCAAGAAAACAATATACACCAATCCTTATACGTTTCAAATTTATTCGATGGGAAATGACAAAGTTAGAATACTGATATAGAATTTTCAATGAGTTCACATTAATTCACTAAATCAAAGTAGAAAATATATCAGTACATAATCCGGAAAAACAATACTTGACCATTGAGATATTATTGAAGAAGTATTATTTTTATAAAAATAACGGTTCTTAAAATGTTACAGACACTATTTTTGAAAAAAAAAATTATGTCTATTAATATTAGTAAAATAATTCTTTTATTTCCATGACAAATTAAAGTAAAATTACAACAGCGGTTACAACAGAAGAGGTCTGGACTGAACAGGCCCTACTCCGGAAAAGTATTGGGACAGAACAGAATAGAACAGTGACAGAATAGTGACATTAGTGGCGAAAAAGTGGATTGCTTGGGGGGGGGGTCATATAATTTTAACCTTAAAATGAAAAAGTACAGGCTTTCACAGAAGACAGCTGAGTCACATCGATCAAGTGGACACGGGCGATTGCCAATACTAAGGTTGTAAGAAGGACACTGTAGTGTTCAGCGTCTAGTTGTTATACTATTATAGTAACCAAGCAACTTCGTGGCGATGGACAAACGAACTTTCGCTTTCAACTGGAAAATCAGCAGTGGTTGATTAGGTAAATAATTGCCATCTATCTCTTGGTTTGATCAAAATATGTGTCTTAAACAGCTGATGAACTGTTTGGAAACAAGTACAAGTCTGGTCTTTTGAAAGAGAAAGGTATCTCAAAATAAACCTAGATTCTCAAATTTTACAGCAAAGGCTTGCTAAAGTAAAAAGTATAATACTTACAGTTAGTGCCTTTGCCACCATCCCAAAATATAGGTCCAAAACGGACACTAGAATCTAGATGATTAAAAGATTCAGAAATCTGTAAGTCAACATTACCAGGGAAATAAAAAAAATATGTTTGTTAAATCATATAAAAATTTAATATAAACATTAATAAGATGTGTCGGTGCATGTATTATGTTATAAAATAATAAATGTTAAAAAAAAACCATCCTGAAAGTATTAAAGAAACAGAATCGTTGCACCCCATAAATATTCCAGTAATCCTCTTAACATAATGTTAAAGTAAATAGGATTTTGGGCGCGAACCAAATTAAATACACGCATAATATTCATAATGGTAATAAACGAGCCACCATTAGCAAACCAAATTATATAAAAAATGAACCAAAACGTTTTCATTGTATAAATGCAATATTCACTTTAGTTCATTACGGCGTTATAAGATCTAAGAGTTTCGCGTTTATTCATTTAAATGAAACTAATATATTTCGGATTACTACGCTTATTTTACTATTTAAAAAACTACATACTCCCGACGTTTCAGTTACTTTGCAGCAACCGTGATCACAGGCAGACGAGATATGAATGTGAATGACAGACAAAGTTGTAAATTATTCATAATTTACCTGATGTTTAGAGTTAATACAGTTATTAGTTTAAAAATGAACTTTTAAATATGAAAATTATATTTATATATACAGTTTGCATTAGAAATAGAAAATTTTATGATCTTTAATTGACGAAATATGGTGTTTGTAACTATAAATTATTGAAATGTTTACATATGTTTACATAATCTTGTGATTTAATGTTCAAAAATTATAAAAATATATTTCAAATAATCCATTAATTAACAATGAAACTGTTTTAACATGTGCAAACGATGAAAATACTTATAAAAATTTTAGCAATATTATGCCTCGACTATTTTTAAAGAAATGTATTCATCAATATTTCAGATTGATATTATTCTTACTACGTATGTATGATATAATAATATGATATAATAAAATAATAAAACTACGACTCAGATCTGACATATAATTTCAAGGTAAAAGTAACATCGATGTATTTTAATTATTTTTCCAAGCCAAAAGTTTAAAATATATTAAAGAATGACAAGAAACTAATTAACTGCCAAAAATTATTCACGTGTAATACTCCAATTTAAAGACCTTTTGTTAGCGAAAATACTTTCGTGGGCGGTGAAACAAATGTGGGGAATTTACTTAATTTATCGTTAACTGTATCTTAGTATATAAATTGGCAATTTCCTCGAGCCTCGCCGTCATCCGATAAGATTTATGCCATAAAAGATAACTAGGAGACTGGTTTTTTTAAAGAGCTAATGTAATACTCATTCCTAAAAGTGACAATATTAATAAGAGACAATAGAAAAACTTCGATGCTGGTACATAGATTCTTTGTACGAAATAATTGTTTCTTTCAAACTTAACAATAAAAGTACAAAAGTATATGTATTTTTTTTAAACATTTAATGAATGAATGATCTTTAAATAATTAAATATGAAAAGTACTGGGACATAACTTTTCTGTTCATAATATTTCGCTGTAGTAACATCTGTTTGGCAGCTGTATGACCTATTAAAATGTAAATTACACATAATTATAAATTTTGTGTGAACCTAACGTGTTTTAATATCAATATTAAAGTTTATTACCATTTGTGAACTATTTATTTTGTAAATAGTGCAGATATAGTTTTATAGTCGAAATATTTTTGTGCAGAAATTTAAAAATATTTTTTGAAGATACCTCACTTGTTGGGTTTGTGTCGAAAATAAATTAATATCATTCTGATAATGAGATCTAAGACTTTCGCGAGTATCATTTAAATGAAACGTTGTGATCCGCTTCTAAGACGTACTTTTGATTTAAGTTTACCTTGAAAGAAATTAAACACAAAAATGATTTTAACGATATAAATTTATATACATGTATACTTAGCGTCTTTAAGAAATTGTCCAATAAGGAGTTTCCATTTAAATAATTCCACAAATAATCGTGCATACGAGTCCAACTTAACTCTTCTTTTTCTTTTCTCATAAAATGACAATAATTTTCCCTCGACGATGTCTTTTTCCCAAACTGATGTCATTAAACAAAGCAGCTATCCAAAACTATATCAATATAATTAGTTTTCTTCTTATGACGTGCCTAATTTAAGAAAATGATTTTGTTATATTTAATAATATATTGTTATTATTACACTATATTAAACTTATATAATGTTACATTGATATGCATAAAGTAATAAAAAAAAAGAAAATGTCAAATGTACTTCAATAAAACACAACTAAAAATACCTCCGACTAATAAATAAGTCAAAAGGATATTTGCATGGTTTGAAGTAGAAAGAAGTCGATATCGGCAATTATGAATTGTTAAGAGTCACGACATTGCGATTTATCCCAGTTTACAGGTTAAACGGCAATCTATTACTAGCTTTTGTATATAGCGGTTTAGTAGTTACCATGAATTATTCGGAATATAATTTAATCTGTGCTCACAGTTCGTTATGCAAAATATTTTATCGAATATAATCCGCTATTCCAAGTAATCTGATTCCTTGGAAGGCCAGTTCTAGGCAACAATGAATAACACCGTTGATACGTATTTTATTTTCGAAATACTAGTGTCTTAAAGGCACGTCGTTTTTTACAAATTCCATTTCATTCACATCAGTGATATATTCGTCGCTGTATAACGAAATAAAGCGTATAAATATCAAAATTACATAGTCGGGTGCGTAAATAAAAGAAAATGTGATTGCATTCGCGGCGTGGTTGGATAATTGAAAAAATGTCTCCACGATTGTTGGCAACGTCTGAGGCAGCCTGTAATGAGATAGGATTACCGGGCTCTGTTATTGCAACTCCGTCGCATAATTTCATCGAGCCATTTGCCATTCAACTTATGCTTTGTTAAGTTTATGGAAAAAGTTATGATGCATTGTAGTAATGTCGTTGTTGTTATGAAAGTCATATTTTTATGCCACTTACTCATTTTATTATTGTACTATTTTATTTCTTATCTTTTGATAATGATTTATACAGACAAATAAATTGTAAAAATAGCATTTTGGTTTAAACAAAATCTTATTGTAATGATCTTATTAGACATAAATGTCAGTAGCTTAAGCCTTAAGGTCATTATAAACTTGCCTTTAATTGTAAATCCGGTTAGAAATGTTTGTTGTATTCATTATAAAATTAAAGGATTTTTTTCTTGAATTTATTCTTTATTCACTTTATTAAAATTGAACTCTCTAGTTCGCAGAATTAAAGAAACGCGTGTGTTTATATCTTTATACCAATTAGTATGGTGAAATGCCTATCCCATTAAAAATAACTCTCTTTTTAAATATTGCAGTGTATGAACAGTGTTGTAAGTGCTTTACAGCCAGAGTTCTGAATAACTTTGGAAGTATAAACTGATTTATTATTAACACCATAATTTCTTTTTACGCTAATATTTTGTGAAATTTTAATGTGAAATAACAGTTGAGTTCGTTCAAGCGAAAATGTACTTTTATAGAACTTTATTGTTCCCTTTCTTATATTTGAACTCCTTAACAAAAACTTAAATCAGGAAAAGCATTCTACCATTGTTGAAGTTTTCAAATGTTTTAAGTAAGTAAGCAATCTCATACGACAAAGTTTCATAGTTATCCGTTAATATAATTAGAACATATGGTAAATGTGATTTCACAGTATTAAAGACATCCTAATTAACATATTCTTATGTACACGTGTTTATTTAATTCTAAGAAATTTGACATTAACAGTATTGAAAATACACAGTCCACTATAGATTTAGTAACATCAAAAGTGGTATAATTTTTACTTTGATATAAAGTATTGTGTAAGAAATGTTTCTTTCTTCTCAGTTTGATACTAATGTTAAAATTTTAAAACTATTATCAAAACGAAACAGTGCGATACGATTATATCAGATTTTCAAAACTAAAAAATATAAATATTCAAAGTCACGTTTTCCAATACTTTATAAATAAAGCGTGTTCTAAAATAAAATTTTGCATCAAGAGTTTTTTGTCTTATTCCAGCTAAAATCAATGGAATGCAACTAGTATACTGTCTAGCTAGACATTCTTTTCACAAGAGAGCTTTTTAGTTCTTTTTACGGGAGAGCTATAAGTGATTCTGACATAAATTGCTTTTCTTCTATACAGATTCTATTGTTCCTTTGATTGTCTTCTAATTTGCATAGACTTCGTTCCTAGAGATAGACATAGATAACATTACCCTAACTCGTCTACTTTTGAAAACGTGAAACCATAAATATTATATTGCTCATTTAGTATTCAATTCTACTAATACAGCATTATTGAATAATGTTATGTCTAATAAGACGGTTTGCAAAATAACCATTTCGCTCTTTTATTGCCTTCCAACTGGAAGTCATTTGCAGCAATTAGCCGTAGTTGGAGCATTTAATGAACCAATTATGATGATCCCTGCTAGATATGAGCGGTTTGTTTATCTTCCAGTTATTTTCTCTTTCAACTTCATCTAAGAAACTAGAAGTATATAAGTAGTATATGAGTGTAAAAGCCTGTATATCTAACACAAAAATATCGTATAATAAACATAAATTCATGTCTATAGTATTAGAACTATTAATTTATATTATTAACTGGTTATTTGTTATTCACTAGGTTCAATCCATGACATATGTTATTTTTATCTTTGAATAAAAATCTCCATTGCATAATTTTTTTTTAGAAGCCCTAAAACAATTGCGAATTTCAAAGGTTTCAGAAGTATTTTCGTTAATGATATCCTATTTCTAAATTATCTATGTCCAAAAAATAATGCCAGAACTATTTTAATCTCTAATCCCTGTTTTATTAATATGCCGTTGACTATAATTGTTATACAAAAATTATTAGTCCTTCAATAGTTTTGATCTAATTTAGTACGCAAATGTATGTCACCAGATCTGTCATCTCTATTTGTAGCTTGTTCTTGTGTGAGTAGTTCTCAGCTTGATATTCGTAAATGTTATTGATCATTGCCCCATTTTTGCAAAGAACCAACTATGAGAAACGTTTTTCTATTTATTGTCTTTACGGCTTTCTCACCCGTCGAGTTGTTATTTTCGAATAGGAATTAAGATAATTGAAATATACGTAATGACATAATTGAATTCACTGACTACGATGTCTGATAGCACTTTCAAATGAATATTTAGCCGGTCATTTTAAGATATCGTCATAAAAAAATACATATATTTTATTTTGTTATGTCGTGTTCTAAATAACAGACAGTAGCGTTTAGTTTCAGAATACTGTTTTATATGTTATATATGGAATATTTCTGACTAATCTGAATTAAAGTAAGTTATATTCGTTAAAGAAAATATATAAGATTTTTATTTTGTTCTTTACAAACTAAGGACACGCTGTTTTATTGTAACCTTCAGTTTTATCAAACATTTCTAAAACCTTAATTTTTATAAACTAAATTGATCTCTTCTTTAGGGTGTATTAAAAGATATCTTTTAAATACTATAAATGATTTTTATATTTTTTAAAAATAAAAAAATAGATATACTACCAAAAAATGAAATCGCCACCTTCTTTGTCTTTAACAAATGCCACCAAAGGGCTATTATTTACTTTGTATAAGACGGATTGCGTTTAGCAAGGAAAACAATTTAATGGAATATTCTGCGGTGGTCGACAAGTCACTTAAGCGTTACCCGAGAAGCCCGTACGCTGTTTGCTTTGTAACACAATATGTTAGACAGAAGCTCTGCAAAGCTTTGTCCTGGTTTCTATTTACTCTCGTTTAAATTATTTTTTCGCGTTTTTAATATTTCCCATCATTTACCGTGAATTTTTTATCTTTTCAGTCTGTTATTCTATCCGAATAATATCATAGGAATGGCCCAATCTCCTTCAATAAAATAAAAGATAATTTTAGCACTTCACTCGTATAATTTATCGACATCCGACAGACACTACTATTTTTAGACACGTTTTAACTACTTGTATTATTATACGGCCGTTACATAAATTAAAAAAGCAATTTAAAACTAATGAGCATAGATTCCTTCTAACTATTCATAATTATATTTACTGCTATTTTAATGTCAAGCCGAAGGCCATATAAAGCATCAATTGAATAACTTTCTAATGTTTCTTAATCAAATTTGAATAGTTTTATTGAATAAATGCACGCGCCTAGAGTTAAAGATAAGCACCCGCACATAAATTTTACCTATTAGATTCCCAGCCCGCTAATCTCCATACTAACTTATCTATGAAGGCATAAATTATTTAGCTCAAATAAGCTGTCCCAAGCGAGTCGTGAAGGAATAATTTTATGCTCATTCGGATTATATTCTTTTATCTCGGGCCCTGACGCGGGTCACAAGGTTTGTTATTGAATTATCATTCTAATATGATATACGGTGCCAGAGCGCGGACAATTCCTGTGAAATTGGGGGAGCCGCCTGATTAGTTATGAATTATAGCTTGAAACTTTAATATGAATGTTTTCTGTTGGAAAAAAATATTTATATCGTATCTGACATCACATTTCGTAAACCATGAATAATTTTATAAAATTTAATAAGCATCTACTCATAGTATTATTTTACAAATTATATAAAGTTCGTATTCTGACTAATTATTTTTCTCACATTCTAATAAATAAAATATACATATCTTCCATCTTAAATATATTATTATATTAAATTTAATAATAAAATATATGACGAATAAATTATTTAAGATAATAATAAGAGCCTAAAATTTATTACACTAACCAGATGTTACATAATTTGCTTAAATGTAATCATTGTCATTCTAAAAGTTTCAATTAAGAACATTTTAAATTTGGTATTAAAACTCAGAGAAATCACTTTGATTGTATGTATAAAAGTTTGTCAACGTTAAGGCTTTTATAGGATAAATTGTTTTTTTACTTCGACTTGTAGAAGTTCCCAAAATAAGTATGGGTGTGAAAAACAATCTAAAGTATTGTAAGTATACTTTCAAATCTTTAGAAACAGTCACCAGCCGAAAAGTAATTTGTCTTAAAATAGCGCGACGCGGTAGGCACCGCCCAGCTGCAAACTTTCAGAAGGGACGCCAACAAACAATTAAAATATCTGGCTAATGGACCAAAGGGAATTCGAGCTACGTTGATGAACATATCGGCGTCTTGTACTTTATTTGTTCGCGACCATAACAAGAATTTCCAATTTCCGAAAAAACTACGTCATTAATTATTATACGACTTGCAGTTGACGTTTCCTCATCGAATTCTGAATTCATGCCTTTATTTAAATTTCCGCTTCAGTCTAGCCAATTAGTATATTGCAGTTTGTAAATGTTAAAATTATCATAACGAAATAATAAAAAAAAACAGTATTAATTGGCAAGGAATCTTTAAGTTTATAACCATGACAGTTTTATAAACATGTCAAAAGTATTGTAATATATCATGAAAAAAATCGTACAAGATAAAACAATTTTACAATATTATAGCAAATGGTACTTATAAACTGATACGAGATATGTATCAGGAAGTGATTGTATTATTATACAACCCTTTGTCGTACAAACAGTACTAAAATACAAATTCCTCATTTCCATTTTAATTCTATAATGTTTCTCTTTATATGAAGTTAAACCGTTTGTTGACAATGCGTAAAGGCACAGTAACTGTTACGACTGTTTCTGAATAGCAATATGCAAATAACATCGGACGAACGAAATGATCTCCAAACAAGATTATTCGAACGTCCGAACGAAAATGTAGACTGGAATTGTTATTAGTAATTATATATACGAGTATGATGAGTATGATTTAGATGTCTGTTTCAAACGCTGTTGGTTTTATTACTATGAACAAGTTTTTGTTATTGTATCGACGCTTTTTCTTTAAATATCGAATACTCTTAGGAATTATACGGTTTCGATGTAATCAGAGGGAGAAATAAGAAAGTAAAGTGACCAAGTCATACAGTTTAAAAGTTAAAATGCAGGCTATATTTTAACTTTTAAACTGTTAATGACATTTGCAATGAAAAATATAACATTAAAGGGATTCGACGAAGAAACTCGTCTCGAAAGTCACTTTTCTTCAGTATTTTATTTAAATAGGTTAACATTTTCCATTCGAGCTTCGAACTGAGAACCTGTATCACATAATTAGAATAAAGTGTTGTTGGTATTTTATTATTTCAAATTACTTCACTTTATTGATAATATAAAACCACGCTTTTTATTGTTTCCTGAAGGAGCTGAAGTATACTCATTTAATTTAATATAACCTTTTTAAAATATGCGTTATGCCGTGATATCACGCGATCTATTAACGACAAAAATAATTTATCACCGGCACAGAAGCTTTAAGGCCATTTTAAAAGTATCGCAATACAGTTTCAAATGGCCTGCTATTTACTATGGGGCTCTATAAAACATTTTATTTTTTAAATACTTTTTTTATACTACCGATAATTTATTTATGTTAATTCTAAAAAAAAAATCAATAATTCTTATATAGCGACGAGTTCGGTTCCATATGTTATATAATATGAGTTTTTTTATTAAGTTAATTAAATTATCACATACAAGATCAGGAATGTATGCCGGTTCTATAAATATTAAAATTTCTACTGCAATCGCTGCTACTGTAAGCCGTTAATATCTGTTGTATGTACACGTCACTTAGACAATTAATTGCAACCAGCCGTCTGGACCGCAGACATTGAAACATAAATTAATAAGGGTTTAACAAGATTTTATTACAGTGAAACATGTGGACTAGAATGAGAATATTGTGATACTATGTATCATTATCAGTTAAGAGGATTTCTTTCTAACAAGAAAGTTTTTTATCAGTATTATTGATGTAATGCTATTCAATGTTATAGTAATTAATACTCGTCTGTGTTAACATGTGTTAACTGTGATAACGTGTGCATACAAAAATAATGTAATAAAAAGTATATTTGTTATTGTGACATACACATATAAGTGTATAAAAATATAATATAAAATGTTAAAATAATTAATATTAACTATTACAAACTTTTATATTTTTTATTAGGATAGAATATAAAAATAAAATTAATATTAGTATGTGATAAGATAAAAATATCAAAATCCTAAGAGGATAAAACCAGGGCACAGACAAATAGACGTATTTGCCTCATACGGGTTTTAACGCATATATGTGAATATCTTAATTTACGCCCCAAAGGGATTTGCTAAAGCCAAACATTGCTCGCTAATTATAACAGAACATATGCCTGGTCCCACGAGGATCTTAATGTGACGTCGGAAATGTCGCGGATTTTATTTCGCTTAAAGTTTAATTGAAAAGTTGATAATCCTTTTTAGGTATTGGGAAATAATATTGTTACATTTGTATTTGATAAAAGGTGGTATATTCTATCTACATGTTTTTTTGTTCTTAAGTTTTTGTGTTACCTACATATTGAAAGAAAAATATTTTTATATAATAGTATTATACTATTTAGTTATAAGTCATTTTTATATCTACGTCCATCGCTACCGACAGCGTTAAAACAAATAAAAAATCGTATTACTTTTAGCGATGACTAGCACTTAAAAATAACAACAACTTGTTAATTTTTGATTATACACATTATTATTTTACTATTACATAATTAACTTAAAAATATCAAAATTGCATTATTCTATATTACAAAATAATATTCTCCAATTACAATATAATTATATTTAAACGTAATCACTGCGGTTTTGCACAGTCCGTCTGCCACATTAACACGTCTCGTCATTCCACCCCTTTGTCTAGTCAAAAATTCTACATACATCTACCGTCCCAACCCCATTGCCGCGCCAAATCAACCGTATAACATTGTAATAAAGAAAGTAGCAAAAGATTATGTTAGGGCTAATCTATCAGCTCATCCTCTGAAAATCGTTTAAAAGCTGTGTCCCCTTGTTATTGTTTATTTAGGATGATTCGCGGTAAAATGTGCTCTCTGAGGCATCTGCTAATGCGATTAGCCATTAACCAAGAGCTAGTTGATACTATTGACCGTAGGCTTGAATAAAATTATATTTACGATGCCTGCAGAATCAGAGTATGTGCATTATATTATTACTACATAAGAATTTATAAATTTACCAAGTATGTAATTTAATATACAACCTCTTTTCGCCAATAGTTTACCTTATCTCCGCTATTTTCTTTACTTATTGTAAAATTTTATTATAATATTAATTTTCACTCCCGTGTTTGAAACTACTTCATTATTGAAATTCTTGGAATAGCACTGTAGATAACTAAATACAAAATACTTTTTGATGGCAGTGACATCAAAACACTTTTTTTCATAATAATTGGTATGTTATACGAAATAAAATTGCACAGATAGTATATTTATATATTATAAATGAGTGGGGATATCACGAAGCGTTAATTGAGATCTAAATGTAAGCTCATGCAGATGCGGGGTCTGATTGGAAGTGTCCACTCTAAATGAGGTTTGTTTCCGCATGAAAAAACACAAAGCGTAGGGGCCTAATTATACTCTGGTAAGGATTATTAATATAATATAAATTTTCTCGTATCGTTATAAATTCCTAACATTCGGCTATATTGTAGTTAAAATAATGTTTATTCTTTATTAAGTGATGATTACCGTCTTCTAAATTTCTTAATTAAAATAATCATAAAATAAACTAGTATATCATTTTAATAGTTATGATACATTCTTTAATAGCGGTTTTCAAAAACCTGATAAAACATTGTAATATTTTACTTCGCCTTTATTACACTTTAATCTTATTTTATATTAGCTTATAAGGAATTTGCAGAACGGTTATAAATTTTGATTTAATATTAATGGACACTAACTTTTCATTATATAATATCAACATTTTAATACCTTACAATTTCGGTCGGTAATATACATTTACATACTCAAGAACTAACTTTCTCAAACTATTTGATAATTTAATTCCACTATGTTCGCTTGTCAATTAGGAAAGATTTGTTATTGTGGAGGTAAAATTTTGCATGTAAATTTAATATTTTTATAACCAGTGCAATACTTTAATTATATTCTATAAAAGATTCGAAAAAAAGTTATAAAAGACCAATCACCATCAATACAGCAGAGCCATCAATTTTGACATAAAATCAAGATAATGCGTGCGGAATCAATTTGATTTCTGTATGTGTTATCATTAGCCCAAATTGGACCAATCACAGGACGGATCATAACGACGGACAAAAGCACAATTAAGTACAGAGACCGTTAACAAAGGCGGGAGCACAATTTGTTGCAGCCACCTTTATCTCGCCTACTACTGACCCTTTACCCTATTTTACTACCTAACCCTATAATACTACCCTACAGTTATATCGACCCTACGCGAAGTACATTCACCATGTGATTTCTGATACAGATTTTAAATTCAGAACTCGTTGCTATAATTATTACTTGATGTGAACAAAACATGTGGTCGAATTATCTCCGCTTTAGCGACATTTGAAGAGTGATTTGCGATTTAATATATAGGGCGCTGTGATGATAATGATTACTTTAAAAGTGCACGTGCGTTTAAATGGATACGTGTATAATAATAACGGTAATAAATGTATATAACTATCAATACTGTGATAATGACAAAAAATATATGAAGAAACATGCTTAAAATATATATCATACATTTCTCTCGTTCAGTTTATTTTTAGTATATTTTTAAATGGATATTCATACACCAAAAATATGACATCGTTTCATTCTACACCTTTGCAGTCGTTCCATCATCGCCCATTCCGCGTCAACGCATGCACTAATTAGTTGACACCCGACACCGACACGTTCTAGCTCCCATAGGAAACTTGTATGAAACCGAGCCACGTGTAAAATTGGTTTAATATTCTTATTAAAAATGTTTCATATATTAATTTTAATAAAGAGTAATGGAAACTGTTATAAACAACTTTTAATTGGACTAGTTTTGTTTTAGAAGACGATTCCAGCAATAAGGTTCACCAAAATTAAATAAAAGGTTTTCGGGATAGCGATCAAAAAAGCCCTTCTCAATTGCTTTCAAACTGTTATATATACTTTTATTCGTCTGACAAAATTGAACTGACGCTGGCTACAAAGCTTTCCTAGTTATAGTGTCGCCATCGCAAACTTTAGCCTTTTGTCGGCTTCGGAACCACCGAATGTACTAATTAGCGTCCGAGGCCAGACTTATTTGCAGAGTGCAATAGAAAGTTTCTCGGTATGCCTTCAGACACGTTTAATTGTTCATTTACTCGTAATCTAATTTTAATCTTTGTTATTCTTGGTACATATGCAGAGTTAATTTAATTTTTAAACACGAACTTTCTTATTGTACTTGAAAAGTCGTAAATATCAAAATCAAATTTACAACCATTAGGAATATTAAAATAATGAGATCTAAGATTTTCGCGAGTTTTATTCATTTAAATGAAACTAGTATCACCTCGTCTGCCCGTGATCACGGTTGCTGCAAAGTAATCGAAACGTCGGGATTATGTAGTTTTTAAATAATAAAATCCGCGTAGTATATCCGAATAATACTAGTTTCATTTAAATATTAAAATAATTCTTTATATTTTTAACTTCCTTGAAGTCATACTTTAATATAGTCAGGGTTCTTTAAATATTTTACTAGACGCAGCTATCTGCTTGTCGAGAACCATTATAGTAGATTGTAGTGAATGGCATAGCAATAGAATTTAGGTCAACGCTTTAATGTGCTTCCTAATTAATGGTTGTCGCATGCATCCAATTCAAAGTTTTCAATAGAAATGTAGGCAGATATTAGACATTTTGAATGTTGATTGTTGTGTATAACTTCGTTATTGACATGAGTCGTTACGACAAAGGAAATATACTGCTATTAACGTTACACCATTTTTTATTTTATTATCATCTCAAATATATATTACTTTATAAATATCAGGTTAAAACACAGAGATATAGGCAAGCAATGACCTTGTCATTTTACTACCACTTCGACTGTACAGTTGTAGTTTGAATCACATAGAGGCAAAATGTAAAAATGTGTAAAATATGTAAATTTACATACAATCACCTTTGTTTCATAACAATATGAAATGAAATATTATTTGTGTGTGTGTATTTTTCATATTAAGAATAATCGTTTGTTTTTTAAGAAAAACAGATATTGTTTTATTATCAATCTTATGAGTAATAACTTTATAACAGCTAAAGAACTTTTTTTAATATAACATTGTATTTAACTGTAATTTCGTACTATCTATTGTACATTTATCTAGAAAGAGTCGTTGGAGTGTAATAGTTCTTAAGTACTTTTTAATTGGTGATTCAGTGTCACCCCGCAATTGAAATGAATGTAGGTCACTTGCCTTTGTTAATTGAATTAATTATCTTCTGCTGTTGGAATAATTTAATTGGTGATTTTTTTTTGTTTTTTTTTTTTTGTATAATGTAAGCGATTACAAGAGTTAGTTAATATTATTTCCAATAATCAGTACTGTGAAGGCCTTAGAAATATAAAAATCTAGCTTTTGTACATAGCTTCAGTAACTTTCTTCCACAGTGAAATTCAGATATTATTCTAAAAAAGGGCGGCAAATTTATACAGATTAGTTATTATTTATTTATTTTTGGGATAAGTTAAACCTTAAAAGTTAATCGGTTACGGTATTAAGAAAATATAACAGTGTTAATTCTTTACTTTTTTACTAATCTGATCAAAATAATAAAATAAAATTATCAAAAAAATCTTTTGAATGAAGAAATTAAATTTCTTTTGCGGGCATTTCCGTGCATAAAAGCCATTTTCTATATAAACATTCTCATTTTTATTACAAAAAAATATATTGTTCTTTGCAAAGCTCTGCCAAAACAAAAGAATTGTTTTCAGATGTATGACATAACCTCCTATTGCTTCAGGCAAACTCAGTAATTTTCTGACAAATTACTGCTCACAATAAAACACTACATGTATGATAAAAATGCAAACAAAGCTGTGACAGCAGATGAATTAAGGTTGTAAAATTGCTCTTAAATTCTTTTGTGCATATCCTTTCATAAATAGTGAGATTGTTTTCTCTTTTTTCAAACATTGTCTAATCTAGAGGATTAGTTCGAACTGAATATTATTCTCGTTTGCTTCTGATGTTGTTGATTACATACAATGAAAACAATAAAAATATTGAGCAGTTTTGTGTTTTTAAAAGCATTAGTTTTCAACATATTTATGTGGTTTTTGCTAGCTATTGTCATATTTAACTGTCTAATATTCAGATCGATAATTAATAAATTCACAAACCAAATATTCAACAGCCCGGCTATCTTTTAGTGAAATACTATTGTCTAGAGTCTAGACAGTTCAAACCTCGACCAATACTTGACTTAACATTAGAAGTATTGATTAACAGAATATAAACTATAGAACTGTTGTAAAGAAAGAACAATATTGGAAAACATAATGTATTAAAAAATAATATTCACTTATAAAAATGGTAAAAATACCTAAAATATTAAAAAAAAAACCTTTATAACATATAAAATTTACATTACGCTCTTAAATCACGAGATACATAAATTAGAATATTTCATTTCCCAATTCATCGTATTTCAAAGGGTCTCTATATATTAAGCATGTTATTTTGCAATTTTTACGACATACTCTCTTTTATTGGACGTAACGAAATATGAAACCCCTTTGTGATAAAGCCAATACTTCAATATTACAGGTTATAGTTCAAACAGGCCCGGCGTAAAGAAAGGCTAAGTATTGGATGATTTAGAGTGGTCATATAATCTGGATAATCGGCGGTTAGCACTTAAGCTCCGCTATTAAACGAAAGGTAGCTGTGATGTATGTATAGTTGATATCGTTTATAATATTTATTTAACTGAAAACACTCTAGTTAGTATATATAAAATGTATTACATATGAAAATTATAAGTGAGTGTATTTTTTTTTCATGTTTCGGCTTATTACACTTTTATATTACTAATTAGATTCGTATGATAAAACGTTGTCAGATAAGACGTAGAATTAATAAAATTATTCACTTTTGACTAAGGATATGATATAAATAAGTAAAATTATTAAAATAACTGAATGACTTAAAAGCAATTTGTTAGTGTGAACTAAAATATGCTTACCACACGGCTGCCACGCTTTCATTGAAGTCACACAATATTTATGTTCGAACCAAGTCACCTCAAAGGGACTCTGTTCAGATTTTTTTTCTTGTCAGCTTCGATTACAAGTTTCTTGAATTACTATACACGTAAATTATTTAATATTTTAAAAATTTATTATGTTTTAAAAATATATTTATTTAATACATCCAATACCATGATTGGTGTATTTTTCTTATAGATTATTAGCATATTACAAAGATCGCATACAGCCAATCCGATTCTTTCAAAGTTTACTAAAATTTAGAAAAAAGTAAATATTTTACATTCCAGGTGGTAAAAATATCCCATACTTTTTTGGGATCGCATCGCTTCGCTATGCTAGTAATGACTAAAAAACAAAAGTACATTATGAAGAACAGGATTAAAAGATAGAGATTTATTCATTATAACTCACATAACAAACATAATGAAAAAAGAATCACTATTCTAATTGTATACTGGGATAACTGTACACCTTTACTAAGAATAGCCTTTAGAAACACATGTTTTAAGTCAAAATATTAAAGCCTTAGGCACCTAAATTGGTCATCGTGCTCTCATTTCTCACAGCCCCTCATTATAATGTTATTACGGACAGACACAATAGAATATAATTATATTAGCATTTAATTTTCCAGGCCAACGATCGACTGTCAATTTTGATATTTTTGTTCCCACTATAGTTTAAATTAGTTTTTGTCTAAACGATATTTAAGAGTCGTTAAATTTAAAGATGTTTTGCATCTGAACTTTCAATAAAAAGCAAATTGCTTTTTAATTCAACATCATTATCTCAATAATGATTTTGACCTCCATATAAGCGAATCATGGTTATTTCACTCTATGTGACTCATACCTACAGCTTGTCAAAGTAATATACACTTACTGGGTTATAAAACATAAAAGCTTTATCGACTTTAAAAATAAAAAATAAAATCTATAAAATATATTCTACTTACTTTCTCGTTTAGCATCATTTCATATGATAAGATCCGAACATAATCTACTCATTTAAAACGCATTTCGAATGACAAAAATTTACATGTATTATCAAATCCACGGTATTGAGAACATTGTTGACAAAAGATTGCCCAAAACGTTTATCATACAATATATTTTATTATAAAATATAGTTAATATTTCATAGATTTTTTTGTTACTTTTTCTTTAGTTTATTTAATCTTTGTTACCATGTTTGAATTGTTTTAAAAGGGTTAAAAATAGCATCATATAGTATAGTTAGCAATTAATTGAAAAACATGAAACAAAATGGTGTTAAAGTTTTATCCACCAAAATTCTCCAACAAGAATACTACTTAACACTTTAGTCGATATATTGTGTTGTTGTGTTTTTAGATTTAACTTTTAAGTTATAATACATTTTGGTAGACAGAAAATAAGTAAAAAATATGATTTTCAAATAATATGTTTCTATTACAGATTCTACAGGTATAATCAATGAAATTTGTTCTTTAGCATTTTGTTAATGAATGCAAATTTCTGTCAAACGGTTACTAATATTTGTTATGATTATAGATAACCATTATGAACCATAAACATTTAATCACATTTATACGCCCATTATATCCGTTCAACAGGTCCTAAGCAACCATGACGAAGCAACCTTAAAAGTGATTCTTTATTACAAAAAAATTAGCCTCATATAAGTGGTCCTTGTTATCAAAGATTCTCAAAGTTTTTTTAGAAACAAAGCGATAGCATTCCAAACATGCTGTTGCCATCGCTCACTTACAAATCTTATGACCTAATTAAACTGAATGAATTTACGTAAAAATATCTATTTTATTGTGAATTCACTTCTGGTAGATTTCGACTTATTCTCTTATAATATATAAAAGCTATTTCTACTGCTTTCATTCCCTGTGTTATTTACACAAACACCTAAATTAATAGATCATACAAAACATATTTCTCACCTAATTATTTTTTTGCAGACTGTAATACTATCTCAAACATATTTTTTGTATGTTATTCTTGGTATAGAACATATATTTTTTGAGAACCCTAATTTTGTATTAACAACAAGCGTTTGATGAAGTGAATTATTTATATTTAGATACAACGCTTGATGACATAATGGGGGTTAATAATTTTAGGTTGGTGCGAATGCTTGATCGTAAACAATCTTCTGGCCTCATGAATAAATAATATGGAATATAATTTAGGGTCATTAAGCAATTATACTTTTATATTATGTTTTCAAAATGCTTTTAATTTTTTATTACGTTAAACTATGTTGAACGTTAAAATATCCGGTACAGGACTAGAATTAAATATAAATCAGTCAAGCGATCTTTGGCTTTAGACTTGATGTGAAGATTTGCACTTATCTGAGTCATAAAGTTATGGTGTTATTTAACACTTAAGTGTTAAGTGCGAATTTTTTTTAAAAAACTAGATGATACCCGCGACTTTGTTCACATTGTTTGGTATATTAATCAAATTTTCATATTAACAAGAAATCACATATTACAGAATATGTATTTCTGAATAATATTTTTTTTTTACATATTAAAAATTGCGTAATAAATGAAAGTATCGCAAAAATATCCTTTATACTACAACGAATTGTGTTACAAAGAACACTTAGAGAATTGTACTTAGAACTTTCCATTAATTCAGTATATATTATAATAGGTATTAAATAAATCTGGATTACAATTCTAATGACCAAATAATGCCAAAAGAAAAAAAAATCATGTATAAAAATGAATATTTTTCATACTACGATTTCCACTCTTCGAAGTAAAAGGAATAATTTAAAAAAACCATTCCCTGTACTCATTATTCAATCGTTTATGAAACGAAATTGTTTTGAAACAGCCACTTTCCTGCACATGTTAAGGCCAATTTATTTCATTATTATATTAAACATGTATCTTATGAAGCATTATCAAGATTGATTTTTACAAATCAATCTTTATTATAGGATACAAGAAATTGATTGAGTTTAAGTAATTTTAATTTTATGTCGAGGCTTATAATACAGTGTGTGTATAGTGTATAACATATAAATAATATTACTATCAATAATTAAATGTGACGTGAGGTTAGTAATATTTTTATATGATTTAATAAAGTATTTTAAATTCGTACTATTTACATATATAGACAATTTTTTTTATTTTCCAAATACATTTGATTATACGTTGAAAATGCTGTGAATTTTATCCAATGTTAAACATAATACATGTATAATAAACGGTTCAATGAAACCCTTATCAAAGAAGCTCCAAAACATAAAGAAATAATAACGTAACATCACTACCAACTATAAATAGTGAAGACATATTAAGTTAAAATTTGTTAACTTTGCTAAATAAATGGACCATTGCACTTTATATGATATTTTTTAATCATTTAAACTATTATAACAATAATAATATTGTAAAGTATAACATTTGAGACGAGTGCTAAGTGTTTTTAGTTATTACAGCAGACCTTAAATAGATGCAATATAATAACTAAAATAGAATAATAGCTTTAAATTTAAGCACTACCAATTAGTTCCTTGGGACTTATTAAGTGTTGAAAAATCTACCAAGTATATAAAAAATATTAAAAAATCTAGACGATATTTCAGATAAAAAAAAAGAACCATCAAAGAGAAAAAGGCTAATAATAGAGAAATCCATCATAATCTATCAAATAGTCAATCGGATACCTGTGAGATTAAGCAAAAACTAACGCGGATAGCCGACCGTCACTAGAGCTAAAATGTGATCCTTTTAAGTAATGAATGGACCACAGACTTATTAACAACTCGAAGTTATGTTAAAATATAATGGAATACAATTTTATTACTTCCAACACCACTCTAGCATTTTATTATCGTATAACAATTTTTTTGTATTTTATAAACTACATATAAAAAAACTAAATCCATTTAAACATTGCCAATAGTACTAATAGAATGCGTAATGGCAGTCATAGATTATAACAAAAACTTTCCAGGATTTATCATTTACAATGTGTTTAATGGATCGTTTCTGAAGTTATGACAATTCAGCACATTCAATTTATACAGTTCCAATGAATTTGGCTGGACTTTTCACAACTTTTGACATTGCCATAATAAACTACCACAGTTAAGTACAATTCTTTTAATTGAAACACAATTCGCTTCGAATTCTAACTATACTTCATAATTAACAAGTACTATAATTTACATTTTATTAACCTATTGATTTGTTACTATTTTATTAATTTTTTTACTTCCTATATAATACAATATAAAAATGTTGGCATGTCTATATTTTAAACAGTCTATATGTTGCAAGGGCTCGGTTATCGATCAAGATCTTGATCCTTCATTATGAAGAGTGATGATCAGAGCGGTCGCGGTGCAGATTTGTCTGAGGTTTAGCTAACGATGGGGAGCGTCGTATAACATAGTGTTTTACTAAACGTGCGCAAAACAAATGCAATGATACATATATATATATATATATATATATATATGGATGAATGAATGAATGGGATATATGTATACATATACAAAAAACATATTTATATGAATATACTTTTACTGTAACCTCGTCCGGTCAAGTGATTTAATACAATAATACAATGGTGTTTAAAAATTTTGTAAAGAAATATTATATTTATTATCTATTTAATATTTATTATAATTGAATATGTGAACGTTTTAAAATACTATTGCAGACAATTAAGTACAGTCACAATAGGTATACCCAAAATATTATACTTAACCACTACATTAATGATTTTGAAGAGAGACATGTAATCACAAAATCAATCCATCATTCCAGCAATCAAACAATTCTGAAGCGCGTTAATGCTAAGGTCTGTTGAATCCATAACTATATTGGATTTAGTAGCCTGCTCTTTCCAATACATTATGACAGGCAAGACATTTTTGATAAAAATTCTGAACTTAAATTGATAAAATATATGTAAATTAATTTTTAAATTAAAAACATAAAATTTATAACACCAATCCGTTTGCTACTGTTTTATTGTTCCGTACGCCGACTTAATTTTGTTTATTAATATAGTTGTAAAAGGAACCAGCAATAAATATTTTAATTAAATTTTATTTTCAGGGTTGGAAACATTAAAAGTCAAAAACTGTTTGATATTATTTACTATACAGTATGATTTAAATTCGGAATAGTTTAGATATTAAAACGTAGTCTATGTCATTCAGTTGTGATATAAGTATGTTAGTTCACGGATGGCTCTTGAGCTCTGAAGAACTCCTTTTGCTTCTGAAGCCCCTGCGGCCCCTCCACACTGGGGTCCCTAATGAGTCGCCAGAGCACTAGAGTTGTAGGTCGTCTCACGGCAAACTTGCTAGTCTCCCCTACACTACACGGTTACGTCGTGCGGAAACAGCGAGCGGGGAATTTTTCTTCTTTGTTTTAACGTATGTAGTAAAAAGTAGGGCGGAAAAAACTTGAATGCCGAATGGCAATTTTTGAGCGAAAAAACTTTTCGATATTGGCTCGACTTTTCGAGGCAACGTAATTAAAATTTTTTCAACGAATACAGTATCTCGTATCAATAAAGAGTACATATAACCCTAGAATATTTTGAAAACTTGTAATTAATTTGATACACGCACAGCCTATCTGTTATGTTGTTGCCACTGAATCCGTTTATTTTAAGAAACCTTAATTACGATCATGAATCAATTTATCGTTATTGAATCTGATGTGAAAGAATTTAATATATTCAATAGCATTTTTAAGTGTGTTTAAATAAACTTTGTATACACAAAAAGCTTATAAATATTCAGCTTAACACTATCTCTTGAAACGGATCAGAAACGCGATCAATTTATGAATGAATAAATACTCCTTTGTTTTGGCCGCCAACGACGGCAATATAAAGGGCTTAATGAGGGCTCACATCCTCAAGTTTTTAACTTATTTAGTACTTGTATTGTCAAGAGTCCAGGGCATCGTCTTGTTCAAAAGCTGGTGTTAAAATTTACGGTACGACTCAATTCAATTATTTTGTAGAAGGTACGCCTGAAAATATTATTATCAAACTTTATAATATGATTTCTATCATGTACGCTTATATAATGTAAATCAAACTATTATAAATTATTTATGAAGTAATTTCAAACCAAACCTAGTTTATAAAAAAAAGATGCTTCATGTAAAAGACCATCAAGAAAAGTACATTTCAAAAAAAATCCTATTAGATACATAATTCTAATAACACAATCAAGGAAAATGAAATTCAGAAACATATATGAGTATTTTTCACTGTAACGAGCTAAAGTTACTTATTGTCTTTTATAAAATATTGTATTAAAATAATTACAAAATCCCTAAAGACTACGGTTTTATTTGTACAAAACAAGATTTTTAAATTAAACTGCTACTGTTTGGTTAGCACTGTGAATAATTATTAATGTCAATTAATATGTTTTATGTTTATATTCCTAAACAAATTCTTGCCACTGAAGAATATTAAAACAAGATACAGAAGACGATTCAATTTGATTTACAATAAAATCTATATCAAACTTATTTCACGTCATAAGATCGTATCTATCCATCTACTTTCCTTGTAGTATTTACGAAACAAAGGCATAATCAGGATAGTATTGTTTTAATATTTTACATTATTATATCATAGTTGATGTTCCAATACAACAGACACAATAATTACAGATTATCTGGGATGTTATCAAAGCTTGTATCATAACATTTTGTTCCCGGCTAATGCATCTATTAAAATCACAATGCGACGTAGGTGTGCGATCATTGTTTCTATCGGTCTTGAATTGATTTATATTCAATTGTAATCCATTATATTATGACATTAACTATTTCAAGACAGAATTGAAATTGAGAAAATAATGAAATGGAGACAAATCCTTTTATATTGATTTTTTTTCCCTTAATTTTTCACATTTGCTTATTTTCAGTTCTTTTTAAATCTCACAAGGATGGCCAAGATCAAAGAAAAAGTCAAGTTCCATTGAGAACGGCGACTCCTTAGCCTCTCACGAAGTGGACTTTCTGCTAATTATACTTGATATTCGATAAAAATATTTATATTTCAAACTTAATTATTATTTGATTATAATCAAAATTACTCCGTCCAATGAGCTTCCATTCACACAGTTGAAAACGGTTTGCACAGGTTCATTATTTCAAGACGTGAGCGAGCTTAGCCCCCAGTTTCTATTTTAAAAGTTCCGTTCGGGTCTCCAAATAATACAGTTTTATGTTCACTCGTAATCACATCCTTCGTGTAAAATGTCTCAATTAGGTACGGGATGTGAACGACTGTTAACGACTTTTGAATATGTGTGCACGTTTGATGCCAGCTGAGATATTTTAGTATGCGTGACCGTTTAATTTTTATAGAGCGACCAGACAAGAAGAGACATGAAAACATAAATGGTTCATTATAAGTACATATAAATGAAAATAATCCATTTTAATATAATACAAGACTATTATTTATTATACGTTTTTGCATTTACGAATATTTGGCATTTCAATATGTTTTTATGAAGGAGTGTCAAATTTTTTGCCTGTCTTCGTTTTTTATGTAATGTTCTACGTAATGACTGGACCTATTATTGAAAGAGCTTTCACCATTTCTTATGCCTGGAAATATTAATTCTTTTTGAATAATTTATATTAAAATGTACTGATTTTAATAGTATTTGTGATATAAATAAAAATTTACCACTGAAACTATAAATAAGAAATTAAAAAATAGATCATAACAACAAGTTACAAGTTTTTTTAACTCGGCTATTAACGTTTGCTCGTAAAAACACTATCATCAAGTTTACTTCTGTGTAAATTAAGTGCTTCAAAAATATATACATAAGATTTTGCTAAGGTATATTTACATCCAGGTTTATCTAAAAATCATCACTGCGTATTTTTTTGTAACTTGCTTTGTTAAGAGATTGTGTTCGAATTATACGAAAATATTTAGTTTTCGCAAACAAATATATCATAAAAGTAATATACACATACAGGCTAATTTCTTTTAATTAATTAAATCTTATCTAATTCTATCAAAACCATTACTACTTTTCTAGTCCGTTTTCAAGATTTTTCATCTTTAAAAATAATAATCAATTTTTGTCGCATTCAGTGAAGTTCGACTTAGAGTATAAAATAAAGAGAACGTCCATTTCTTGGAAATGACATAAAATTTAATCAAACGTAAAACTTAATTGGATTTTTATCTTAATTAAACGCTTATTATCACTCTTCATTTTCTGTTACAGGCTTGTGTAATTGCGGCTTTCATTAGTGGTCGCTTGTGACTCACATTTGCACAGTTTCGGGGGGAAAATTTCGTATATTTTCATGCATCGTAATAGCAGTTGCATCAACGGGTCGAATATGAAACTCGTAGGGTTAATCGGATTTATTAAAATGACCAGACCGATAAATGTTTTTGGTGCAGTTAATTAAATATTCACATAATATACGGACGGTCATTTTTAAATAACATACAGAAACATAAGATCCACGTTTATAGTTTTTTAATATGAAAACAAAAATTATAACAAAACATATGCAAAATTTGTGAATTTAAAATTTCAAACTAGCAAAATGTAGAAAAAAAAAACAAAATTATGTTAGAGCACTGGAACATACTGGTCAAGATGTGAAAGAGAAATTAAAAGGCCACTCGGATTGCAAGCAAAATTTCAGTTCAAAACAAAATTTCATTGGGAACGAGTGGTTGCGTCATATCATGCCCACTTGTCTATCGAGAGCAGTTGGCGTTCGATAGCTTTTATTAAACCTGTAGGATATATTGTCGAGCAAATAACTGCTATCAAACACTTAAACTTAACATACATAACGTAACTACATATAAAACTGTTTATTTTCTGATATTTTTTATTAATAGTAAAAAGGTTAGATATTATGACTACTCAAAATACTGACGACAAAAATAAATTAAATTTCACTTTAAGAAAATATTATTTTTCATAACATATTCAAAATATTATAGCGTTAAAACGTTTCATGTCAAAGAAACGTGTCCTATTATATGTTCGCAAATGTGTACTCCGTCTCTGAAGCGTTGTCAACACATTAAGTCCGTAATTGGGGGCTATATTTAGTTTTATATTTCCAAGACGGTTCACGTTTACATGTTACAAATATTATTTGACACCAAATATTAGAAATAAAATTAGAATAAGTATTATTCTGTAGTTACCTTGATATTTTTTAATATGCTTATAAATGTCATATATAATTTCTTATAATGGTATATTAAAAATTATGCATATTATTGCATTACATAAAGAAAAAAGCAAAATAAATTAAGTGAAATATGGATTTCTTATTTTCTTATTCTTATCTGTTGTTAGTAATTTTGTTTTACAAAATGTGATGGTGTGATGAACAGCTATTTTTGGAAGAAATGTTTTGCATCAAACCCTCCTTTGCCATATTGATAGCACGCGTCTGCCACGTGTCTGTGTGTACCAGCCTTTATCTCAGCTAGGAATGCACATTCACAACTCGCCACATTTAACGAGTGATTGGATTACCATCGGAATAAGACTTAATGGGGAAGACTCCCCAAATACTTTTAAGAGCGCGTAAATCCTTGTATAATATTCGTAAGTATATTGGCAAGGGATAGAAAAAATATATCTTAATATTGTTTCACTCTTCTGATAACATAATGAATACGAGGAAGCTTCTGTACATTGATTATGAATCAAATGAATGGTTTTAATAACAGCGTCTTTTGTAATTTATTTAATACAGCAAAAGCATTTTTCGTTTATAGAAATTATAAATTAGGAACGCTTGTTCACAATTCGTCACATTTAAAGAGTGTGATTGGATTATCATTAGCTTTATACAAAGGGGGTGGCTCCCTCCATAGCTATCCGAGGTTATAAATCCCTTTGTATTTCAAAAATATTTTACAAACATAAAAAACGAGGGTGGACTAAATAAAAGATAATTCAATTATTTTCAGGAACTTATTTTATAACGTTACAGTCTATACATAATTCAGTGAATTACATTCTTACGATGTTTTTCCCAAATCTCCATGTAGTGGGCGTGGGATTTTCATTTGCATATATTCAAATTAAACTCCACTCCTTTTGGATTGTTTCGAAGTATAAACACAATCGTTTAATTTATGTCAATTTTATGTACGGATAGACACGGGCCATTCCATACTTTTTGTCTCGTGCATTAGCATAAGAACTGTATTTAAATTAAAATGGATAAATACTGACTCTATTTTTATGTAACAATACATGTATTGTTTAAATAAAATATAACACCATTTTAATATGAATGTATAGCTTTTAGTGTACTGATAGAGAAAAAATGTTAACATTCTCATAGAAAGCATACCATGTCACGATTTTGTTGGATAAATTCAAAATCACCTTCACATGCTAGTTGACCTTAGCATTAACTCTGCTCATAATAGAGTTGAGTGAAAATCACGATTTAAGCATACTTCCGTGTATCCAGCAACGGCTTGCGTTCAATAGATAAGATCTTTATAAATTGATCGAAAATTTTCACTATTTTTATTATCTCTTTGCATTAAAATTTTTACTTTCATTATTTGTGTTTTAATTTCACAAAGCTGAATATTGGAATGCCATTAGTTAAAGGCGTAGCAGATGCATGCTATTTTTAACTAATAACATGAGAAATAAATTTTAAATATTTATTTAGAATCAATATACTAGAAAGTTATGAATTATATTTATTTTATTTTCCATTCGATGAATTCCAACGGAACCAATGAGACTAAGCATCGTTCGTTCTTTCAACCTCATAAATAGATAAATCGTGTACTCCATTGAGGTAACACATAACTCTGTGGTATCGAGATAATATTCAATAAGATTTTTGTAATGGAATCTGATCATATTGAAATAAAATTAAATATGTCTTCAATGAAACATTTAAAGTGGTCGTCCCTTATTAAAATACTGATGTATATAAGATATATATGATTAAATTATTTATGATAATACGTTTATATTAATCTAAAATTTGGACATGTAATTATTGATAGAAAAAAAGCACCAAATATTACTCTAAATTAATATTTGATTGCAAAATTTGTCGCTAAATAAAACTGCTCTGCAAAACAGATATGTTATTTTGAAAATAACAAAAAGTATACTAACATACTACTAAAAATACTACTTACGAATGCTATTAATAAGACAATGTGAATTTTATAAAAATGACCTACTGGAGTGAATGAATGACATTCATATAATAATATTTTATATATTCTAAAGCATTTCGTTCATAGTTGGTAAATCATTAATTTGCCATGAAGCTAACAATTATTAATGTATTAAGAAAATGTTACTTGATAAATCCTAGCGTGATTTCCAAATGTAAATAAGATTACAAGTTTATCTGAAATGTATAATTAAATTAGGGATTCGTATGAATTACTCAAGATCTAATCAGTAGTAAGAATAGCCCGACAGAAGAGTTAGACGTCGTGTACCTACGTCACATCAGTCATTCCTTTACCTTAATTTGTGAGTTACTTTCTAAAATATTCTCTAATTCAAAGACTTTACAGTATATTTTTCAAGGACAAAACTATTCCATCCCTCATCAGTGCCCCTACACGTAATAAAATAATTTAAACTTTATACTTTTAACGTTAAGGTAAATTTTAGCTTGACAATATAATAACGGTTTCCAGTGAGAAATGCTGGATACGGTAACGTGTTGTGTAATTCAATAAGGACTACCAAAATTGACTCAGATGGGCTCAAAGTTTGTGGGAGGATAGTTTGTTTGCTAACATTGTTTGATGGACTGGATTTGATCTTGTAATGATGAAATAACTTGATTAGTTTCAAACGTTATTTGTAATTGTTATATTAAAGATAGGTTAACATTATTTAAATCTTAACTTCAATAATTATTAAGGCCAAATAACGAAAATCTTAAAAAACTTTAACACGTTAAGAATATTACGAGTATATGAATGTTTGTAATGATTACATTTCGCTTTAATTTTCAATAACCGTTATTCGTTATAGCATCCGATAGAGTCACAATTAAAATAGTGCCAAATATATAATTCCTGGTAAAGGTATAAAGCTGCAGAAGCTAAAATCTTTTAAACAATTAGTATGATTGCCCTCAAGGCCTGGAAGTAAAACTATAAATTAAATTTAAAAAAAAAATTACTCCAAAATAACGCTTAATCCAAAGGTTATATTCGATATTTATACAAATTGATAATTTGAAACTACCAAAAAACAATCAAAATGTTAAATTGTTTTATTTATAGATTATATTTATGTATGGCAATGCACCAACATATATATGTAATTAAAATTGACAATCTCGAACTTTTTTGAAATCGGTTAAGGAGCATCCGGTCCATAACAATTAATCATAACACGTATCGATAAATGAAAAGTACAATTCTCCACAAAACTGAGAATAAAAAATTCTGCGAAAGCATTAATTTTAAGTTCATAATCTTATTTTAAACCTTGCAAAATGTATTGGTGGGCGCTAATTAGGCGTTTTAAAATTATTATTTATGATTAAGAACGTACTCAGTAGATATAATTTATGTTTCCATTGTTTTTGAATTTCGTTTTAAGGTCTTTTGATGATCATTGTAGTACATTCTGCGCCACCGGCATCTTTGAGATAACTAAATTGATGTTTCCTTAATTAGAGGTTTGTGGGAAATTTGCATATTTTGTACATTTATTTGTAACTCCGGCTTTACATTTTGTGTATTTTTATATCTGCTTGAATTCTGACAGACACAAATTTATTAAGAACCAACGTTTAATTAGAACATTTCAAAATGATTGCTAAAAACTTAGATTTTCTATTATTAACAACCTATACATGTGACACGTACCATAAAATATATACAAACCCATCGAAAGTCACATTAAAAATTAAATCCCTACAGATTTACGATTCAAAACTTTGAAATATAATAACATGAGGAATCAAGTTACACTTCGTGAGCAATAAATTTACGTTTTTAAGCCTTTTGAAGAAATCTCGCGGTAGAAGATAATTTGATTTTGAACTGAGATGATTTATTAACCATATTTCTGCCAAGTTATAATACATTATAGTTAAAGCGATAGAATATTTAAAATGACTGCTATTAAATCATGAGTTCTGTTTCTTTATTACCTCATAATAATAATATAAAGTTATTTAACATATTAGCAAATAACTAGAATATAATATTAAGAACACGTAATAGTTAATCGTGTTATAATATAACAATATAGATTCCAACGGATGTTAAATTTGGACATGCGACGGTTAAAATTCGGAATCGAACTCAATTTCGCTACGAAACAAACTTAACAAAAAATACCCCCTACAACCGAACCGGTGATTTGTGGACCGCATTCATTGTAGTGACAAGCTTGTTCAAAGCGGTCCACACTACTCGATTTCGCCTTCGCTACATACATATATACTCAGCGGTCGTACTATACGCAAACATGTAAATAGTGCATGACTTGTTATATTCGTGTCCGGATACGATTGACGTTGATTGAATTATCCATTATGCTGTGATGCTGGTTTAAAAAATTTTGAAATACGATGCCGTTGTGTTGATATTTAAAAAATTGGTTTTGAAAATCATAACTGCTCATACAGTTTGTTAACGATTGAAAAATATTTTTAAATACCATATATTATTTTAAACGAAATAATCTAAGCAAAATATATCAGCAAAAGTTTTGAATATCTAACGAAGCGTAAACAAACAATAATTCCATTTGATGCCTTCATAACATTTAATCTCCATGCTAGCATAAAATTTATGAAATACCCAATAGAGCAAAATGTAATTAATACCATTTACGATCATATTCGCTTTAAAATATCAATAATTATATTACTTCCATTACAGTAATTTGTAGCGTATGAATTTCAAAATAACATTATAAAAGCGCCTAATGTAGTACATCCGAATAATATATTTTTAGTCCTCCGGCTCGATGGGCTTAGTTAAAAGTATAATTGGTTTCAAGTGCTGGCCTTAAGTGATACACGAACAACATTTTTTATATCATCCTCTGTCTACAAACAATGGTACTGTGTAACGAGGCCCGGTCGAGTGTGTCGTGCTTTCATTTGGGCCGTATATTGTGAATTTATACGAAAAAAAAAGCACATCAATCCATGAAAATATTACAACAGAATTATTTAAAAAAAAACTAACCGACCAAATGTTTACTTTACAAAAAACAGATTTTTTTAGCCCTATCTTCAAGTTCAAAAACTTCTCAAATATTATCAGTAAAGTGTTTTAGTTTTCAAGTTTTTATACAACCTACTTTTTATCAATAACATACCGCTTGAAGTGGCTTCCGAACGTTTGTTTTTAATAATCATGCCGCTAAAGATGTTTAAAAAATTGTGTAAAAATCAACACCACATTTAGAGCAGCCTCGTGAGATAAATATTGAAGAACCTTGTTAAATTTCATAAGTAAGTTCAATAAAATAAATTAAACATATTAGTTTCAAATTTAATTAAATACAAATTTTATGCAATTGAATTTGATACACAGTGAAAAATTTGGTAAAAAAAATATATCCACACTTATCAATAAAATCATATTAATCAGATAAGATCCTACATAATCCAGATCTTAGAATAAATGTATTCGGCATCAAAAGGGCACGTCCTGAGCATCAAAGTTGACTCTAAAACAGGTGGTAGTCTTTAAGATAATCCGCCTAACAACACATCTGCCAATAAATTGCTCTTAAAATGACTGCAGCTTCATTTCAGTGACATGTGTTATGTTTAAAACAAAATTTTTAGGGATCACGATCATCACTATCTTATTCAGAGAAGTTATAACTCTGTTTAACAAAATCTTAATGTACAAATGTCATAATAATAAATATTATAAAGAGACAACCAGATAGATGGTAAAGTGTGCGTATATTTCGGAAACGTAAATTTTTAAAAGAATTTTCACTTCACTTCATTCACTTTGGCGTTAAACGAAGGATTTGCAAGTAATTTTTAATTAAAGTAAGCCGATATGCATATTTAAACGCCAATCATACTTTAATAGACCACTTAAGCTTGGCACCTGATTGCAATAAAAGCCGACATTTTTATATATGTACGGACATTTATGTTTCGCTGGTGTTGTTCATGAATACGATCAGTCTTTTCTTAACATGAGAACTGACAAGACTCGCATACCCCGGTACTTGTAAAATATGTAACGAAATATATCAAGTTAGGGCGTATATGCATAAGAAGAATCTCTGTTTCGAGGAAAAAAATTTTACAAAATAAATACCTGTTAAGTTTAGTCAGATAATCATTTCTGTGATTTTTAGACATTTGCTGGTGAGGAAGATAGATTTACTGAAATATTTATTTTAATATATCTTCTATTATCATAAAACTCTGAAAAACTTTTATGTAAGAAATTTTATCAGTCTTTGTGAACACATGACCTTAAAGTCTACTGACGCAGTCGTTATGCTATAACATATTGCTGTCAGAATTAGTCGGATTAGTGATTTCACGGCGCTCCGAACGTCTTGTATCCAATTACACGGGCCGGAACTTGGCATTATGGAAAAAAACAAACATGACAATTAAGTTTAAAATATTTATGTAATTAATAACATACCGCATCTATGCAGCTTTATGTAAAACATGAGAAATAGATGAATATGTTACTTTTTTCGCAATTTATATAAAAAATATATATTTCAACCTCTGAGTATAGGTAAATGCATTTTTATTTTTCAGAATTGAGATTTCCCAATATATGTACATACGTATGTATGTTTTCAAATAATAAATGGAGAAGTAATCTATATATATTATATGAACTAACAATAAATAATATAGCTTATATTTGTTTCAGAGAATAATAAAATCCTGTATAAATTGCTTTTAAACAATCACGATAAATCTGTTACTTTGAATCTTTGATAACAACTATTAGGTGCGCAAACGCAAGAACATGTAGCGCCATCTGTGCACAATAAAAGCTTTTAGTTATTTTTCTATTCGACACCAGAGAGCGCTTAAAATAATAATAATAGAACCTTATTGTAATATTAACGATTAAATTATTATTCCATCCTTCAACATAATTTCACCCACTAAATTCTAAATTGGTCATATCACAATTAATGAATGTCAATTTCACATGAACCCTTGTCAAGACGAAACTCCCCCTCTCATAGCTTAAAACTTTAATTAAAACAATTCTAAATTATTGTTGGAAAATTATAAAATAATTTTCGCCCTTAAGCCTTTCTGTCAACTAATCAATTCCTTGCAGTCCATCAAAATTAATCTAATCTAATCCGAGGCCTGTTTCAAGTTAAAACAAAGATATTGCAAACTAAGTATTAAGTATTTTCGTTGTAATATATGGACGAAAATTGCTCCCTAGCCTGTAACATTAACTTAATTATTTTATGCAAGGAAATAAGAGAAACACATTTAACATATATATAGTTTTTACTAATATTTTCTTTTTAAGTGCCAAAATATGAGAAATAATTAAAGAGTGAGAAGTTTTAAACGACTTCATAGTTATCTCAAATAATACCTGACTTAATTTAACGTATGTTACACCAAATACATAAAAAAAAAGAAATAAAATTAATTTTAAACTTAGCTATTAAAATTACTAAAATTTGTAATTATTTAAACATTTTTATTGCAATACGACTAAGAACTGTTGCATGTATTCATAAATAAAGAAAAAACTTTATAACGTTTGGATGCAAATTTCGGATACGTATTTTTCAAGTCAATTGTTAGATCGTATTGCACCCCGTTTCTTAATCGTCGTTTATTATTGCAGCCCCAGGGAAAATTATAGTAACGATCGGGTTCAAGTAAACAATTTATTTCACCCCAACTAAATAAACAACAAACGACATTTCTTGTTCGACATTCAGCATTAAGTATTCGGATATTATTAAAATTGCCCATCCATTTGTCATCATAGAAATTTGTCTTTTTTTTTTAATTAAACCACTTAAATTATATTATGTTAAATATGTATTTACTCTCTAAACTCTTACACATTCGTATATCAGAAAGCTCTGGTAAGGTTTTCACTAATCTTCAACTTACTGTTTGATATATGAATTACATATAAATTATTTATATAGATATATATTTATTTAGTCAAAGTATCTGAAGAAGGTTTTTGTTTCGTCGAATGTGATAACCTTTATAAATATGATATAAATAGAACAAACTATCCACCTACTACAACTAATCAGACCCAGGATACCAAGTGAGCTCATTATTTTTAACGAGCTCGATACAATAGCACCGCGTCAAAAATCTGCCCAATATTGGAAAAAAAAATAAAAGCTAAGTGATTACGGAGCATTGTCCAGGGTGTTATGCGAAATTCGCCTTTCGATTTACTGCTATGTTTTATGGAGCGACCATTATTTCACAATAACCAATCAGTGCCATACATGTCACTTGCCTGACGTTCCCCGAACGTAAATGTATTGCAGTTAATGTCAGATTGTTCAATATGGCATAATTAAAGCTTGTTTGTTGCTGATCTTTTATTCTGACAAAATCTATTGTAAAGATTAATTATTATATTGCTAAATTTTTTGTAAGTATTGTTCTTTGATTTGTTAATAACACCGATACCAAAAAATATTCTGGTTAGCATAATTTGCTTTTATTTAACACTTCACATAATGGAAATGACTGTAATTATATTTTCGCTAATAAATACAAAAAAAAATCCCTGTAAACATTATTCTTTTGCACTATGGTTCGACGATATTAGGTTAAAGGAGAACTTGAGTCTCTTTGACAGTATTATGAAGAGAATTTAGCTAAATAAATAGAATACTGTGACTGATAATTTGTAATTTTTTTACAATTTTATTTTGTCATATGTTTTGGTGTTTTTCAGTATTTTTTAAACAATACAAGTTTCAGAACAACAAGTTTTACAAGTCATTCAGAATTTTATTTAATTAAATTTCTAAAAGTAATATCTATAGATATGTCATATTATAATATGTCATTTAAATAAATACAACCTTAGCTTCATGTAATGCTAAAAAAGTAGTGTTGAAAGAGTTGTCAATGACTAGAATCCTCTGCGACTGGTGTGTATGAAACAAAAATATGACTTTTAGAGCAATTTTTGGTGTATACTTTTTTAATGGCAAAGCAATAGTTTTGCGCCATTTTCCACTACCTGCAGCTAAACATTTTATTGTAATGAACTCACTGAAAGTATATATAGACAAAGACTAAGGATTAGCCAGAAATTTTTCACTTGACCTATATAATTCATTAAAGGACAATTTCAGATATTTTACCCAAGCCTGTAAAATAATTGAAATATTAAATCCATATGGTTTATAACATTTTTATCATATGTGGACTTGAAATACTTTTGTCTTATGATCTTTCATCTTCTGTTTACCAGTTGGTTGATTTTATAAATTTGGAAAGATTTTAAAATTTAATTTACTATAAAACATTTCGATACAGAAAATCTAATCATCCTTTTCGAAGTAAGTAACATTAAATAAAGTATTTAGTGAAGTAGACAACATACATTTCCTGGACATAATTTTTTTTTCTACGTCAACGGTCTACTGTCTATCATACACATAACTCCCTACAGTACAAACTAACTTGATAGGTTAATTAGTGATTTTTTAAAATTTCAATTCTATAACGTATTTTTTCATCTGACTTAATTTCAAAAAAATAAATTTTACTTTACACTTACATGGTTGAGGCAAACCAGGTTTCCATTCTTGAAAAAATCTCTTTTGTAACGTAAATTTTAGTTCATCTGTCAAACTTAAAAGTAAAAAAATAAAAAGCAAAATGTCGCATTAAACATGAACATAACATAAAAGGTTGTCAAAGATAATCATCCTGATTTACGTATTTGTACTTTCTTATGATAAAATCAATTCAATTTAGGTAAAAATAATCCGTTTTTAAGATAAAAAGAGACAGAAATTTTGTCTCTAATATATTTAGGTTTTACTAAAAATGCATCGTAAGCAACTTTTGAATGGTTTAGATAAAACAGTAATGTAATGTATATTTTCATATTATATATTTTTTAAAAGAGCATAAGCTTTATCCGTGTTAATACTACTTTCAATCAAACCATAGCAACCAATATTAATTTTTTTATCTCCTTTTAAGTAGCAAAATTATGTTTATTTTGGTAAGATATACCTACGTTTAAAGTATTATATTATCTTAATATAAAATCCTATTAATAAGCTGAAAGATTTCAAGCAAACCGATGTAATTTACAAAAAAAAAACACATAGAAGACGTAAGAACGTATCTTGAATCCTACATGATTTTTGGCCCCTTGACTAAAGAAAGCAGATTCTTTACATTTCTGATTAGTGTAAAATCTTTTAAATGTCTAATTATTGCCTATTTGTTACTTTATAAAACGATTTTATTTAACTTACTCCAATTTTTTCTTAGTTTTTGTCTTGAAATTTATTACATCACTATAATTTGAAATCGGACTTCTTTGTGTATTTTTAATGTTCATCCACTATTTAAAAATTAATTTAAAAATATTTATGTGTATTCAACTTACATAACTACTGAATGTTCCTTTATAACAATATCCTGTTAAATTCTGTAATTAACAATTGCCAAAGAAATTAAATTACAATGTTGTAAAATTAAAAAAAAGCATTGTAGCTTGGTTTATGGAAATATTATACAGTAAAAGAAACATTATTTATATATTATGTTAGAGTAAAACAATAAAAGGATGAATTACAAAATCTAAGTCTAAGGATGAATTGCAAAATCAAAACTAAGTTATCTGATTATAGTATTAAGGTACTGTAATTTAGACAACTATTAATATTAACTCATTTGATTTACAGGTAACGTACAGTCATTGATTTATAAAACATAATGTAACAATATATTAATTGATTAAGATTCTTTTTATGTTAAATTTAATATGCATATGATTTAATCCCTGTTTAAACATCTCTCGGGAAAGCATTTACTCAGTATTATAGGAATAAGTTTTAATTTATATTTACAAATCCCAAAACTGAATTTTCTTCGATATTTTCCTTTTTTATTCAATAAATCAATTATTAAATCGGTTAAAAATCAGGTCAAATAAAATTGTTAAATCAGATAGGAAAAATAAGAAACATATGTATTCAAAAATATTAAAAACATCTATATAACAGACCACATACCACCTTGTCTGTAGAAGTACTTTAAAATCTTTTTCTTAAAATAATAAGGCTAATATTTCTGAGACTTACCAGCCCCATGCAAGGGGTGGACAATTCAATCATCTCACTATCGGAAACGTTACGGAAAATCGGAATTTGTCGCCCTTTATGTAACTGATTTCCCCAAGCTTCGGATTTCCACCATCTTTGATTGGTAACGCAATATCCTAAGATCATTTTATTTTTTATTACAAACGAATATTGTTGGTTATACCGTACAAATGTTATTTGAACGCAGAATAAAAAAAACACATTTCTTATATTTTAGGAGTTGGCGTAATGTCTTAATAATTTATAATATATTTACTGTATGAAATGTGCTTCTCGTATCTTCATTATACATGTGAGTAATATTAAGTTGATCTTAAAACAGATATCGTTATATAAGGTGATACAATTATTATTTTAAAAACGAACATGAAATAATTAGGTATTTGATTACATGACTTTTTAATAAAATATGACATTGCTATTCCCAGACTGTAACATGTTGTTAAACATCACATAAGATATAAATCGTATTAATAAACATTGGTAAAATAGTTCTGTTATAATACTTATTAAAATAAGAACTAGTCGTCATTAATAATAATAAATATTATTTGATATTAAACAGAAAGTTACTGTTGATTCTAAACCATTACTTAAATTTTATTTTTATATTTATACATATATTTAATAAAATAGTCTTAAAGTATACCTGGTATACAATATATTGTGAAATGATTATCCATTAACATCAACATTAAAATCATTTAAAAATGTTCCTTTAAAGTCTTTGACTGAGTTTAAATTCGTTAATGTTGAAGATAGTGTTCTTTTAAATGAACAAAGTGCTGTAATATCTAGATAGTTTAAAAATTAAGTGAAGCTTTCACGTTCGAACCTATTAAGAATTCCATTACTGGCTGAGATTGGTCGAAGTCTTATTTCAACACCTGTAAACGTAAAAATGTTACGATCTAAGTTCAATTACCTACCACATTTAATTGTATGAAATGTTACTTAAGTTATATTCAATAATCACTGAAGAATTATCACTTAATGGTATTTTTATTTATTGCAGGCAAATCCAAAACAATATTATTTGGAACGTTTTAATAAGATAGGGGAACGTAGGGAATAGTTGTGTTTATTTTATAGAATATTTGTGAAAGCAGAACAAATGTCTACAAGGTGAGTGAGTACAGAAACAATAACATTTAAGTAACGCGTCGGAACTTTAATGTAATGGAGTACGTGGTTGCTTCCACATCGCTTTCAATTCATTTAATTGCAGATTGTAGGTGTCTTGCGATGCGGTCGCAGATATTAAAACAAATAACATCACATTCTCCGGTATATATCTTAACATTTTAATAACGCTTTGACAGAACTTTTTGCAATAAAAGAAGATTATTTAAATATGTTTTTTTATCGTTTCTTTGAAATTCGAAACCATAAAACCTGATTAATGGGAACCGCGAGCGAGTCACAGTCATCAAATTACCCGATAGAAGATCAAGACGATTTTTAATTTAAATAAATAATTATAAATTTCCAAACCTCAGACATATTCCGACCAAAAAAATGAAATATACCCAATTCTAACTTAAAGATTATACGAATTCTTTGAACAATTCTTGTTTATTTTGAGGTTGATTTCTTTATTTTTTTTTTTGTTATTAAATAAACGTTTTTTAGGTATAACATATATTTCTGAAATTATTGATGATGAAAAATATCATTAAAATTTCATTTTATACAACTTTAATATAAATTTCATTTAAAGTCTGTTTTTGGATTTAATTAAACCAAGAAAGGTTGTGTTTTTGAGCTCTAACTATGTTTTAGATCATTTTGTTTTCCGTGAACCCTTGTTTTTCATTTTTTTTTTATTAATACTTCTCGTGAAAATCATACAAACAATCTATTCAAACTAACGAAATAGATCCTTTTACTATTAATATTTGAAAAAGACTTTTTGTTTAGTAAAAGACTCATTCACCATAATTTAAAAAAAGACTATCAAAATCGAATGATGAATCAAGTTCGACGAGTTCTATCTCTCAAACATGCAATAACTTGTTGTTCCTGCATTTATTTGAAATAAAAAAACAAATTACACTGAATAATATATCAAGCCGGAGGCATAAACTAAGTATAAATTACAGTCAAGACAGTATTGATAACGCCCTTGTGTATATTAATTCGAAACTATTCTCAATAGTTCGTATCTGTGTCGCAAATGTAGGAAATTGGTACCATTGACTGAGCAAAGTTTTGAATCCCCTCGATGAGAACGTTAGACCGAAGTTTGCAGACAGTTACTAGCTCTTGGGCCAACGGGACTTTTTAACTTAATTTTTACGTATTCTGTTAAGGAAATTAACTACTATATATATAATGAGATAACGATATTTTTTTTGTATATTTTTCAACATTTATTTAGTTATAACTAAAATGTAAAAACAAAGGAATCTCTTCATCTCCATTGCTCAAAGCTCTCGCCTATTAGATTACTCATACGATTTATGCGTCCAGTACATGTAGTGCGATGAAACAAAAAGTTAATTAAAGGGTAAAAGAAGCGTGACATTGAATGACGAGGCACCACGCCCTCTGCGTATTGCAATTTATTTAGTTCACTTCGACCGTCCTTTTGCATGCTTCTGCATTTAGAAAGATAACAAGGGCTGCTGGTAATTTGCGTAAAAAATAACAAAACAATTTTTAACATTTACAACTTATTAATCAGCCTGCTTTATTAGAAACTCTAATAATTAGGGTTCATAATTTTATAAATATAGCGTCAAGCGTTTACATGCCGTCACATTTAATGGTTTATTAAAGTAAATTAAAAGGTTATGATACTTAATATTTTATTGTATGTTATAGCAATAAAAATAAATAGACGCCGATGGATAGTAACCATATCTTTTTTATTACATTAACGTTATTAATGGAAATTGGGGCCAAAATTAGAGTGGATTGCATTGGAAGGAGGCAACAAGCTCGCCCATTGACTGAAACTTTACAGTACTAGCTAATTTTAGGCTGATATTGATTTAAATCCAATTTTTCGAAGTAGCCTTATACGACCAATAATCACGTTACACCTAAACTGTTCCAAAGCGAGTAGATTTGCGGAGATAAATAAACAATTTTAAATTTTTTACCTATTAATTCTTTCTTCTGATAGCACTTATAAACTAAAAATATTATTCATGTATTTTTTTAATTATAATCATAAATAAATAATTTAAAAAAAAAACTATATAAACAAAATCTAAAACAAAAAAATCCTATATATTTTCTAACATTATTAAATGATAAATTTTAAAATAAAATTTCAAGAATCAATACGGAATGTTCAGTTTCTATAATATTTATATAACCCTTCTGACATCCAGACAACGATATTGTAATAAAGGGAGTAATGTTGTCTTTTGCAAGAAACTTTAACAAATTCTCAAATACTTGATGAATAGGGCAAAGTTGGACGGTTCAATCCTCTCGAATTAATAGCAAGATCAATATTGTAATTGTTTCTTGATTATTTCCTTAATCCCTAAACTTACTTAATTATCTTAAAGTTAAATTTAATTTCACAAAACTTTTAGTGTATACATGCTTAAGGAGTTTTGGTAATTTTATATCTGTCTTAAAATCTGTTCGTAGAAATCAATAGAACCCTCGTCGAGAGACAAAATTAAATAAATTAATAAATAAAGTATATCTTCTCAGTAATCAATTATTTATCAAATTTTTATTTTACATATTTGAATAACATAATAAAATTTTGATAGTGAAGCTATTAGTTAACTAAGAAATATTGAAGACTTAGAAGCAAATACAACAAAATTTTAATAAGGTTAAAGCGTATAAGTGTTATTATAGTTTTATTAAAATGTCTTCGTTCCTTAAGCTGATTAAAATGTATAAGTGCTTCGAGGCACAGCCTGCGCGGCTTAATTAAAACATTTCATATCACTGACGACAAAAGCCCTGAATTTACAAAAATAACAATAGCATGTAACAATGCTAGTTTATGCTAAATTCGTTAGTGAATACAACAAATAGGTTATTGTGAATAGAAATTGAATATTAAAATTATGCTTGTTAATTATTTCTAAATTAAAGTGACCTATTTTTTCTTTTTATTACAGAAAATTAGAAGACACCCAACTATTTTTTTGGTTTTCTGTAGACAAATTAGAAAAAGGGAGGCCACGTAACAGATGATTCATTATAAAATTCTTAGTTATGTTCAACAATAATTATCATATTTGCAAACAATAGTTGCAAAATTTTATTTAAATATACAATGTGTCTATAGAAATATCTATAAAAATCATATTTCGTATGTTATATGATGCTAAAATTGGAATCTATTAAGGTTACTTTTACATATTGATCCATTGTGGATATTATTGAAAAGTAACTAGATAAAATTGTAAAAATCCTGATCTACCTTCTCTAGTCGCGGGGGAATTTGCGCAATCTTTGAAACTAGTTTCAAAGATTGCACTGTCACTTTGGAATTGTGTTCGGTTTGAAAAATTAGGGGAATTCCAATTCCAGATTCCAGTACATTTGTAGTATTAAATGGTAATATAACAATAAGTAAATAAAGTGGACTAAGCTTCGTTCCTTGGTCATCTGATCTACATTGAGAGATGTAGAATAATAAATAAAAATATTATATATAAATACATACAATCATAATACATATATATAATTAAAATATTTTATGATGTAAACAAGATATTCTGCTGTCAACACATTTGTCCATTTAATGTTCAACTCAATTAATTTTGTTTTCATAAATGGTTATAATATTTTATTATGCATTGAGTTTGTATTGACGAAATCATATCTTTTATTTATTTGTATTCCGTAAATTAATATCAGAATTCAATTAATTTGTTTTATTATTGGTTCAGCATCTTATTATTGAATAAGTCCAAAGTTTTGCATTTGACTTTAGCTGATAGCACTGTCTGCGATTCGGTTCGAATTTGAAATTCATTATTTTCTTTAATATAAAAAAGATTAAAACTGCTAATTTTATCGTCTTTATATAAAGCAAAATATCAAAAATTGTACTTTCAACTTATGTATGATAGAATCTAAACAGCCTATGCTTTAGAATAATGTCATGACTACAGGTTAACTTTCCTATACTTCTTGTTTCAATATATTATTTCGGTATAATTATTGTAGGAGGGACAGATACTATCAATTATCACATCAAACAACGATATGCAAACGACCTATAATATATCAACGTATATGAATAATATAAACATCATTACAATTCGCACATTAATCATGACGAATTTATCAGGGAATTATTTAGTGTTGAAAATGAGTTCATTGTTGCAGTTATAATCTGCTAATTAAATTCGAAGTATTTGGTTCCAATGAGACTATTGATGAAGAATATTTATTATAGCATACGATTTGAAGAGGTCCAATGAATACAAAAACAATACGACAAATCCATTCTTCCAAATGTAGTTAAAATTTTAGCTTTTTTTAGGCAGGTTGAAATGCTAATAATGAACCTAATTAAAGCAAAGTTTTTATGAAAATACATTGTTCTTATTAATAATTAGCCTGGACCTTATTTGAAAACCATCATGTTGCTCCCAAATGCAGAAAGAACACTAAACCTAATTACAGTGCACGCTAATATATACTTAACTCCGCATAGCTCATATTACTTTAACCTAATTATTCACCTTGTAATATTTTTCAATGTTTATTTTCCTACATGTTAGGTTATAAAGTACTTTAAAAATTCTTTATTGTATGAATTCATGTCCATTTTAAATTAAAAATTTTAAACAAACCTTCGGATTCTTGTACTATGCATTTTTAAAATGAACCTTAAATAAGAAAAAATCCTTCTAGCTACGAAAAAATTCTTACACATTTTTTGCAGCACAGTTAAACATACAATGTCTCAAAGAGGTGTTCCTTTTTTATCTCTTTATAGAGATGTAATTATGCGGGCGTCGCGCGTTGGTATAGTCTCGTAACTAGCAATTTATGTTCATAATACACTATGCATTTAAAGTATTGTACATTTTAATGTAAAATAAACTGAGTTTATAAAATTTATTCTATAAAATATTTAATATAGGTTAACCTGAAATCAGATATAAAATGAATATTCTTATTGATTTCATGTTCGATGGTGTAAGGTTTATCATAATAACTGCTTTGATAGGTACAGCTTGAAAAGGTTTGTATAAAATTCTGTGTCATCGAATTTATAAAGAACTGTACGAAATATGAATGGTTGGTTATCCTTATCATGGGTATTGCCGCTCGAGTGACAGGGGCGTTCATAAAAGTTTAATGGCTTTAATCTTTTGAAACCCTCAAATTTAAAGGTCTCTGATAGTCCTTTACGAGGACCTCGTAAAGTTATTTGATAGTCGCACTTGAAGTTTGTTATATAGTATTTGATGCAACGAATTTTATAAAAGAATAATCTGCAAAAAAATTATGTACAGCCAAATGTTTTCCAATAAAATCATAAATTAACTCCATAAATTGCCTTATTTTCACTATAACAAATAGATTCGTTTCAAAACATTGAATTTAAAGTATATTTTATTATTACTGCATATTACCCAACTTCTTTAATATAATATACCTGTATACAAGTAATAAAATCAACGATCCGTTTAGCTCCAATAATCGACACGTTTGCTAGCTCGTTCGGGTCGCGATCAAAACAGGCCAACACATAAACGTTAAATTGCAAACATATTTGAAGACTTAACACACTACAATAGGGTTTTATTTTATTTACAAGCCTTTAACTTGACGTAACTTTCGTGCTTAGGGGGTATAAAGTATCGTTTAGTAATGAAAGCTTATTGTTTTATATTGCCGTCCGCCCAGTAATGTGACAGAGGGCGGTATACGCAACAACTCCTTAAGGCTGCGTGGAGACTTGTAGAGCGTTTGACTTTTTGGGTCATAATAATTATCAGTCAATAAATTTATACGCTAACTTAACGTTGGTTTACAATATTTGGTTAAGAATTACTAACATACATTAGTTTCGATAAAAAATTTATCGCAATTACCTTCATAATTGATTTTTGTATAGTCCACGTGTAAAAATGCCTTTATATTTTATAAAATAATTGGAGCTGTAGATTTACTACCCTTTTGTATAAATGCATTGTAATTGCGATATTGTTTATTCAATTGCGATAGTCATGGGTCTGCTCTTCAAACCTTAGTTTTTATTTATAGAACTCTTTAATGAAAAAGAAATCGTAAATATTGGATACAATTTATATGGAACACGGTTTTAATTTTAAATTATAATCAGTTTATTTTGCTAAAATTGCCATTATAACGATAACTATTTTTTGAATTAGTTTTAAACTTCTGAGACACCTTTTGCTTATAAACACCTATTGTTGTTCTAAGTTTTGCTCACTATACTTAAAAAAAAAATTATACGAGAAAAAGTTATACACTTTTTTTTAATAAAAAAAATACATCTTTGATACTTTAAGCATTTACATTTACCATCAACTATCCTTTTTAAATATTCATAAAAGCTAAAATCTTAACGAGTTTACGGCAGGCATTGTTTTAATGTTTATTTTTTCAAACACCCCTATAAAAGGCATCGTGTTAACGTATCATTTTATCCTTATTTAATTTGTGAGGGTAAGCCTTCAAAAGTGTTAAAATATATACATTCATAACTTTACTCCAGCTCTTAAAAAAAATTATATATTTAAATTTCTTTTCACTAATTTGTCTATGGCATATTTATTGTGTTTAAAATTAATATTTAAGCAAATCAATATATAAATATATAATTCCAACAATAAAAAAACTTTAAATTTTTAAAGAAGACACGGTTAAAATTGTTAATAAAAAATGATTTAAAATAACAGTGTCAATTAACTTTTAATATCAACTACAGACCGACGATAACAAATGAAATAAGACAATCATACTTGCTAAATTATAATTGTTAATTGTACTAGAAATAGAGTTTATATTTTGTTTACTATATTTAATACCTTTTTCACCCAATTAACACCCCGTAAATAGTATCAACGCTACATCATGTGTTAAAGTAACACAACATTTGCATACTTATACCGGCATGTCGGTATGTGGCGTGACAACTGTACTGAATTATTTCAGCACTATTTTTCTTAGATAACGAGAAAATTCAACAGCAATTGACATACCGACATAGCGCTGGGGCTTTATCTATGTGATAAGAACGAACTTTTAGCAATTTCATAAAATTAAAACCGTATTTAAAATACCTTTAAATGTAAACTAATTCTTGCGTTAAAAAATAGAACAATTTATGCAATGAAAACATTTTTATATATAAATAAAGCTTGGGTTTTAAATCGAGTATTAAAAAAAATAGTAGAACAGGGTATCATTGAATAGAAATACAGACTGTTTATAAAGTCCATAGCTAGCTGTCGCGTGCCTTATTCGCGTGTTTTCTAGTTCGTATCGCGCGTGACGTCGCTCAGGGAACTCCCATTCAAAGGGGGAACGACACCCTTACATACCAGTGGGTGCAACAGACCCAACATGAAACGACAGTTTTATTTGCCTTTGTGGACAAGTGAAAACCTTTGTTCATAACTGACTAGGGAGCCAAGATTTTAAGTTCCCAATATAGCACTTGTTAATTCTATAATTTAAACCACAATCTTAATATGAATATTTAATAAATATTTTTTTTATAATGCGTACTGCATTGATGCAAAATTATATTTATACAAAACCAATAGCAGAAATTTATACTCAAAAGATCGATGAGCCTCAGGTATTTGATATTAGGGAGTAATAAATAATGTACATGCCATTCACGTTAATCTGTCAAGCAATAGAACAATACATCACTATAGTAATTTAACAATGCCATCTAGTATAAAAATAGAATAAACACTACCATCTCGTCATTATCATCTTATTCTCTATAATGTGATCTCTCTAATTGAACATATAAAAATGACTAATATAATTCCAAACCAGTTTTATTTCAAATGCTTCAAATTCGTAAAATATAGAATATTTTTCGCAATAATTTTTTTTTACATATAAAAAGATCAAACTGGATTCACTTTTATAAATAAACATAAAACTATTCGATATGAATTGACAAGCTCTGTTAATGGATTGTTTACTTTTGCAGCCACCGAAACTCACAGCGAAAAAAACTTAATTAAACTTGATATATTTTTTTACAAAAAAAAATGTATAGGATAAAGTTTTTCATAAATAAACAAAGCTACATTCAGGCATTTGAACAATCGTTGAAAATTGTAAACATTAAAGTAAAAAAGCAACTATTTTTCAAGAACTTGAAATGTTTTTCACAGACGTGATTGAATTTGACGTATTTCGCTTATTTTATGAATTCAGTTTTATGCAAATGGTATAGACGTGTTGTTAAATATAGGAATTTAATAGTATTCGAGTACATATATAGCATCTATCTAGTTTTTACTTTTCGATGTTAACGTGAACATACATCGAAACATCTGCTGTTCATTTTAATATACATATATGTAGACTATTTCAATTTAGTCGACGGATCGTGGTCATTAATCTTTTTCAACAACTTTTCAATATAAATTAAATAGACATATTTCGTATATTTTGAAATCATGCTAGCTGGCAAATGGCCAAGTTTTTCCTGTACTTTTTTATTTAATGCTCTTAACTTGATGTAGGAGACTCTAAGTTACAGCGCTGTAGAGATTAATACTGTTTATTTTGCTAAGAGGTTTAGCTGAAATTGCCTCCGGGGGAAGTGATGGATTATTACACTTAAGGAAATACAAAAATTTTAAGTTATTGAAAAAGAACTTGAAGTGCGAAGTTTCAACTGTCATAGAATACGAGTATATTGTGACACAGTTTTACATATGAATTACTAGGATTGTACACGACTCTAATATGCCATACAGACTTTTTATACTCTTAACATAACTGCATTCAAATATTTTAGTTATGTTCGAACTATTTATATATGATGGGAAAGATTTCGATGTCTTAAGTTTATTTGTGAAAATATTCATGTTATTATTTTTTAAGTCTGTTTTTGCTACTACTTACTGTTAAGTACCATAAAAAAAAACAATTTAAAAGAAACTAATGAAATAATTTCGCAATTTTCAGTAATGACACATCTTTAAGCTTAAGCATATCATGATCGTAAATGTCAGTACAGATAATATGCAGGCACCACATTCATGAGGAGTTTTTTATTATGTCCGTCGTTTGTCACTTCGAGACAGAGGTACGCGTTAATTTGACAAGGGATCACTGGCGCACTGACCCACTTGGTTTGTGACGTTACATTGTTGGTGATGATATAGGTTCCCAAAAGCATAAACGTAATCAAAGCTCACATGTTCATCTTTTGAATATTCAAAGAAATATACCGAATTAAAAATTATAATATAAGGCATTGACACAAACAAAAGTAAATTAAATTAAAATAAAATAAAAAACTATGAACAAACTAATACTTCATGGCGTTGCAATTTTTTCATAATGGACAAAATTTAAAAGGAGCAAAAGTCTAAAAACGCCATCGCCTAAGCCAAAGCCATCGAGCGCTTTCAAGTATTACAACCAAATTAGTGAGAAACTCGGTTCCTCTCAAAATTTTGCACTTAATGGGGAAGAAGCAGAAGTGTGCGGCAATAGCGAAGGTCCAGTTACGTCAGTCCAAGTGTTCAGCGAACGAATGCGATTTTATGATCCGTGAATATCGCACAGGCATTTCTAGATGTTCGGATCGCATTTTTATTGTTATGTAAATGCGAGTTTCCTGTTAGTTGGGATTTCAAAAGGGACGATTAGGACGTCTGGTTTGGAAGGTTATGCACAATATAGAATTTTCTCCGTTATTTGTAAGATGCCTTCGTTGCAGGGTTACAGGATTTTTGCCCCCTTACTCCATTGTGTGAGTGACTTTTAAAGTTTTCGGTTATTGAATTATGATTTGATCAGGCGATTGGTTTTCACAACGGCGTGAAAATAGGGGAGAGGCTTTTGTTGCGAACATGTTGCTTCAAAAACAGGCTTCAGGTTTCTTTTAATAATTTTATTTAGAAAGCTATAAGTGCTCTAAAAATTCGCGCTATCAATAATTAAATATTTATGGAAACTATGTAATACGTAATTAATAATTCTTTTTTATACAAAACTTAAAGAACAAAAAAAAATACGTAAATTAATATCAAATCTGAAAAAGTAGTCTACACAAAAAATTTACATCATTTTCAAGGAAAACAAATGGACCCGTCAAGGCAAGTCATATCGGAGTAAGAACTACGAAAGCAACTGATAAATTTTATTGAATTTCCCGTTCAATATGACGGCAAAGGATTATTGATGACTCCACCGTGACGCGGCAACGTTAAAATGTTATATTTGCATTTTTCTCTTGATATTATTATAACAGCTTAATTGAATTTCTTTACGATAATTTCTGTATAGACCTATTTAGTCACTAATGATCCATTTGGTATGCCTTATCATTTAAATGAAACTAATATTTTTCGGATATACTACGCGTACTTTATTTTTGTAAAAAACTTCATACTCCCGACGTTTCGGTTACTTTTCAACAACCGTGATCACGGGCAGACGAGATGCCTTATCATCCCATATATCACATTCCTTATCATAACAATGCTGAAAACATTAAACATATCTGTTAAATAAATCACTACAATCAAGACTTAAATAATGCCCGGTCTTAGTGAGCTACCGCTATTATGCATTCACGCATGCACCCCATACCTCTGTATTCAGTTTTACATGCTGGAAGGTTTGGTTCCACTGTCACGTATAATTAGTATTATATATTATGATAACTAATTAATACACAATTCTTCAGGATCAGTAGAAATCAAGTGTATATATGAGTAAGAATGCAAACAAACACACAAGTTCAGTTTTACTATCTGTATAGCAAAGAATATTTATGTTTTAAAGAAATGTAATTATTGTTATAGTTATAAGATGTTATACTTTTCGAACAAAATAATTTATAGTTCATAATTAACGCGCCAAAATTGCTTTAAAGTTTTATAAAATTAATTCTCTTTGAAGCCACACGTATATTGTGAGAATGAGAACGGTCTCCGTGTTCTATGTATACGTAATGAGACTTGTACTCAAGTTGGTATTCTATCAGTAAGCAGAACTAAGTACAGTCTTAGGAAGCATCGCGTTTAACGTGGTGAACTTTGATGTGTATGTGCAATGTATGCAAGTACAATTTTAATTTAATTAAACATTGCCAAGTTTGCTCACATTAATTAAAAAATACTTAATTTTTTCACATTTAAATATGTTTATATACAATATATTGTGTTTATGGCATAATTCCATCTATAACAACGAATACGTTGTTAAGTCCATTAATAAATGGACCCAATATTTATCCAAAAACCATCATACTTCTATTATACCTTAATAACGGTTTGTTAACGTCCTCACATTGATACAAGTTACAAAGGCAGCATCATTGTATGTCTCAGATTCTGTACACAATATTATAGTTAATTCTGTACAGCAATTACTTGGGACTAACCTCATAATGACCCATTTGTATGCAAATTAAACTATATTAAGATAATTTAAAGGATCATATTTCTTCAGACATAATCCTGTTGCGTATTATATTCTTGGTTAATGGTCGTTAAAAGTGATCTTTGTTGTTTATTTGGACAGTGATTAATTATATATTGTCTGTATCGGATTTTAATAACGAGATAACAAACATCATATGAAAAATATAATTTACATTTCTTATTGAATATATATCATAGCTAGAATGGATATGAATTCCAAAGGTCTGCATAATTTTCTTTTAAAATTTGAAAATATAATTACAATATTGTTAATGGATGTCTTACTATAGAAAATTTTTAATTGTAAACATAAATAGATTCAAAAGTGACTAATATAATAAGTTTAATAATACATACGATTTTTTTTTATGTTTAGATTAATTATATTCTATGTAGTTCATAACAAGTCTTTCTTTTTTTCTCGACAAAACAATTCAATCTAATAAGAACACTTAGAAATTTCCTTCTTCGTTTTCAAATAGCGTAATATTTTATTATTTTTCAATTTCACAAATAAATATAGCCATAACACAATGGAACCAACATATTTTATAAATGATTTCAAACAAAACCTACTTCTTTCTATCCATTCAAAAGTTATTTATATATTGAAAAACAGTTTCTTTTAACATAATCCTAGCTCTATTATGAATATTTCGTATTAATAAGGTATTAATAATAATTTTGTTAGAAACAATACAATAGATAACAACTTTTAATCATATCTTTCCCATTACGTTGATCTTAAACCATCAGAATCTCTGTCCATAGCACCTAATTACCGCAGCAAATGCATGAGATGCGGGCGTTAAAATTCATTAATGTCAAACTAGCATCATTCATCAATCTACAGATGATTGATCACGTGTTAAAATTTGTTTAGCTTAGTTATTGTTAAAACATCAAATTTTATCATTTAATCACACTTGATGACGATAAGTGGAGTCTATAAACATATTTTATGGGATTATTTGATTTATTTTTTGTGACTTTAACTTGCATGACATACTTTACATCATAGGAGAATTTTTATCACCCTAATAGTTTACTTTTTAAACAAATATTGCTTGAAAGATGTTCAATCATCTTTGTTTTGTTTAGAAATTAATATTGTAACCAATAAAATGTATACCAACAAAGTTACATATACGCTCAGGGATTACAACAATATATTATTAAAAAAATATGTATTTAATTAGTTTAATTAAAAATACATTCATGTGGTTATTTAATTATTCTCTTATTTCTTAATTAAATGCACCGAAGCATCGAATGATCGAAATTCATTTGGGTTTGTCGTCATCGTCAATCAATTAAGCATTTATCAGCTTCATCTGTCACAATTTCATACATTAACAGAGTTTAATACGACTACATAACAGAACTATATGGATTACATAAGAACGTTCATCATCATCATCATCAGCCTATCAGCATAAGAATGTTATTTGGATTAAATAGCAAAGAAAAATTATTCTAAAAACTGAACGAGCAAAATTTAAATATCGAACAAGAAAAAATTAAAATATATATAATTCTCGCAGTATTCACAAGCTGTATATATAATAATGTGCATTTCAAGTAATTAGCATATATTGAGGGGAAAAAACATTTTGTTCCAATAAAATGTCTATTGCAAAAACATTTCATTGATGTACTTGGAGTCAATCTAAATTAATTATAATGAAACAAAATAATCTAATAACACGTAAGTAGCCCACAAACCTATTTAGAATGGAATTTATAACGGACTTAGCTTGTGAATAAGTTATGATTGAATGACTGAAAATGATTTTCTTTGACCTAATTAAAGACGGCACACAGAATTTATATTGCAAATTGACAGCAAGAAAACGCTTCATTATTTTCATTACATTCAGATATAAACTTAATTTCTTGGTAGTGTTATTTATTCCATAAGTATTTTTTAATGATTGACTGAATGATTTTAAATTTTGTTTGTTACATTACAAAATTATTTATATATTGATTTCGTCATTCGCAATCACATATTATCAAACTTACAATGACACGACTTACCTGAACAATTTTTTTTTATTATTTTTAAATTTTAACTTCTTAATCCAAATTCCACCTTCCTCGTCATTCTTAAGCCGCTGTCTACATAGACTGGTGACATTCAATATTAAAATTCCAAATCTCTTTTGACTTTGGTACGGAACATCTTTAAATACCTTCTTTATATTTAAGGACAGGCTCACCGCGATAAAAAGAATCAACGAAGCATCGGATGAGCTGTGTTTGAATAATTTACACCTGAGACATGAAAAGACGATTTACCATCAAATCATTTTGCATTTAATCCTGATTTGAATGGCCCTGTGTTTCAAGCATTAAGGTTGAAAACAGCTTGTTTGAATTTTTTAAGCGTTAATGTTAAATTTGTATGAAATGTATTTATATAATAGGCTGTCAGGATTTTTCTTCAACTTGAAACCACATCTTGTCAGTTTTTGTTGCCGTTTTGATATGCGTATCGAATTGTATATATTTTTTGAGTTGAATTAGTGAATCATTTGTCATACGTATTACAAGTTTAAAATTTATGAAAAGGGTCTTGGGTTAGATGGTAAATTATTAAAATTATAGTATGTTATGTTAATATATAGAAATATGTTCTATATTCCTAAAAAAATGCTTGTTCGTAATTAAAACTAAAAATTGTATACAAAATACAAATTAAATATAATTTGTATTTATTAATCAAGTTAAGTGCTGTTTTTCTCTTTTTAAAATATGCATTCACAATCAAGCACCATATAAACTGTATGTATACATTAAATATTAGGGACACAAACTCTGTAAGACTTAATTTTTTGTATGCTTTAGAATAAAAAATAACCTGATGAATAAAGATTCGTCGTCGAACCCTTACCAAAACCAAAGAAAACGTTACAGAATATATATATATGTATACATATTAAGCGTTTATATGACTAATTGTCAATAGAATTACAAATTTTACAATCGTACGAATATTTTTCATTGGATTAAAAAGTAACATATATTAAGTTAGAAGTGAAAAACAATTATAAAAGTAACGCTAGTCTATAAAAATGTTTAACAGACAATGTCAGGACCTAAAGCCCTAAATGGCGATAATGCACCAGAGGCACGGTCGTGCGGCCTCAGAGTAGCCAAAACTGTTTATCTGATAAAATACGATTTGACATTAAAGGTAACCAATATTCGTGACGAGAGTTATAAAAACGAATTTACTTTATGTCAAATATTTTCACAGAAAAACTACTAACGATAGTGTAAATCACAAAAGTAATGTATTGATTTATTACATTAAGATTATAAACAGGTATTATTAATGGTATTTCATAATAAAGAGAATTGGCTTGTCTGTCATAACTTTTATTTTATTGTATTGATAATAATATGATTTATCGCCTACTCTGTGACTTCACGACTGGAACCAACAAGCGCTTACCTTAAAAGGTTGTTTTTTGATACGCTTAACTTATGGGAATCGTGACATCAGGTGTGGTATTCGTCAATTTACTTGTATCGATCACTGATAATAATTTTGTTTTCCAAAAACCTGTACATTTAAATAAAAAATGGAACCGTTGGGCTGAAAATAAATATGTTAATATGCAAGAGTAAAACTTTTAAAATAAAATTTTATTATGTAAATAACCATTACTAGTAAAATACGTAGAATTTCCTTGTACATTAATTTTTAAATAACACCTCGAGTTTACTTTTCTCAAACGTTACTTATGAATCCAAAATCAATTTTAACAGATTATTTTATTTGTAGCCTAGGAATGTATGCAAATTCTAAGGCAACAAATGTAGCACTACTGTAGTCTTTTTAAATCTTGTTATTTTATAAACCAGTTTTTTTCAGCCACTAATGCATTTGTTCCGCTGATACAACTTTATAGTCACACAACAGGAGAACAGTGGCCATCGTTTTTGTACAAATATTTTAAAAGGTTCTCGTTGGATTGCATTTAACAAAAAAAACAGTCGTTTGCTATTCCAGTTGCAGTTCACGAGGCGTGCAAAACGCGGCGGGAGGTCGGATGAATGTATAGTGTAAAGGTCAACTGTGCGATATGTTTCCTATTCGTTATGTGCGCCTAGTAGGTACTTCTCGCTAACACAAGTAGTATTAAAGTATGATTATTTCTGTATAATAAATATCGTATCACGAAAATATCATAGATGTACATATATGTAACAGTTCTAACTGCTTAAAATGAAACCTTGATATGAGGAATTTATGTGGATATTGCCCGTAAACGTAATATTTCTATCAAAAAATCCAATTTCGCATCCGTCGACAACACGTGACGCGCAAAAAAAGCCAAGCCTGACAAAGCCGTCATAAAGTTCACAAGTAATTCATAAAGTGGGAAACTGCTATTCCGCTCTCCCCTTAGAATCGTCCCGAGCGCCACAGATCTATTAATTTTTACAATCCATTTAATTCTTTAACCTGTTTCAATCGATTTATAACAGTTTTATCACCGATCCCGATTTAAAGCCGGCTGTTAAGCTTCTGTCGGTGTCTGAAAGCGGTTCGCTTCAAGCGCAACTTCAACGCTATTGAATCCACGGTTGAGGCTAATTGGATTTCCTACCTTATTTGCAACGAAAAGACGCCTTTATGGTTCATTTATCTGATAAAATCACATTTAAGGGAGTTTTTTATACATTTGTATCGCTAAGAAAACGATATCAAGATATATATAATTTGTGTTTTTTTATTTATTGCGTTATTGTTGTCAGTATAAGATAACAAAGTGGACTGCAATAATATAACATTAAAAGTAATCAGCACACGTTATAAACTATATTAGTTAATAAATAGATATGAGAATTGTCTAATATAAGCAAATTGAATAGAATACAAATTAGCGCGTACAGTTTGCAATGCGTTCTGGTCGTAAATCAAAACCTGCACTTTGCGTGCCCAGTCATTAGCAAACCAACGCTCTTGATATTAAATTTGCTCAATCGACAAAAACCTAGCTGGTGTTTCATTTGTTCATAGAAGTAAATATATATACACCTATATATTTTCTTATATCGTGTACAACACAGTACTGTTATATATTAAACGAAACGAAAATTTTGCTTGTGCTGTAAAGATTAATTGTAAATTTAAAACAAATTTATAAGTACCCTCAATAAAAAGTTCTATAATTTGTTCATAAAAAATACACTTAATTAAATGGGATAATTATCAGAAATAGAGTTTTTGTTAGTCTTGAATATATAAAACAGATTCCATAGAAAAGTACCAAAGCGTGAAATCACTCACGGGAGCGCATGTGGAAATCAAATGTAGTGGAAACGGCGGGTTTACACTGTATGCATCGAAATCATAAATCAATTGGATAACCATTAACGATGCCCATATAAGCAGGGAGTACCCCACTTCAGTTACTCCACAAAATGCTTGTAATGTTGAGCCAGCTCCTAGCTTTCGTTAAAATTAAACGAACAATTGAACATTCTCAGTGTTTCATTAACATATGCAAAAAAAGGTAATAGGGCTTAACCTGTCGTATATGGAAAAAATGAATATTATTAGCAATCACACAGTAAAGCGTGTATTGCATAGGTTGACTGATGGCAGTAAATCATTTTTTGACGTCTCACACCCTAGCTGATCTAGCTGTTTTCACCTTCGTTACACACGTCAAAATAACAGGGAATCTGTCAAGCAACGGCGGGGGATCTTTACAATAACTTTGATGTTTTTTGACATTCAAAGGATTTAAATGTCGTTGGAAATATTCATAATAGGACTGCCTCCCTCGTAGTTGTTTTCCTCAGTAAAATTGACGGAGATTTTTAGTAAAGATATATTAAAACTCATATTCTCTTTTTATGAGTATATACATTTGCATTTCTTCATTTTATAGGATTACCTGTTTCCTTGATTTTAAATTAAAACTGCAGAAAATATTTGCATCCGATATTAAATTACGACACAATCTTACATTTCGGTAATTTTTATTTCACTTCATATTAAACTAAATCGGATAAATAAAACATATTGACATCTAATCTGTTTGGACTATTACGGAATAAAAGCCTGAATCGAATGAAATGAATCGCACCAAAGAGAAAAAAGCGAAATTGAAACCGACGGATATATCACTTATGTATATAACAGATACAAGGAAATCACGTAATATGCATTTAAATATCTATGGGGTGGTTAATATGCGTGAGTCAGGACATGCGATTAAATCGCCAAGGGAAATTTATTCACTGCCAAGGAATAGGGGTTCAATCGTTTGCTTAATAACCCGAAAATATGGTCTTGAAACTTTTAATTGTCGAACGTTTATCGCTTTCGAGGGTAACTCCTGACTCTGATGTTTTAATGATAGTGTGAATTAAATGTGTTTCACGTTTAGGGTTATATTAATTCTTAAGGGTGTATTTAGCTTTCGCGGATAAAGTTCTCATCATTTCTAAATTTGTAATTACAAAACTCGTTAACCACTAGGAAAAATACAGATTTGTGTTATTCGATATCTTAGATTATCACTACACTGTTAATTATGTACTGTGGTTATGATTTTCTTTTATGTGTACTTGCAATTTGAAGTTTATTTAATATTTTTAAATAATAAGATCTTCTCAAACCGAAGGTTCGCGTTATTGTGTAAAGATTGAACAACTTTCGAAACTTATTACAAAAAGGAACAAATCTTTTTTTACAAACAAGTGTGGAAAAAGTTTAATATATTTTTAACAATAACATTTCATATCGGACTTCACTGGCCTTTGTTGTAAGTTTCACACTAAAGTTAATGTCACGGAGGGAGAAATAAATATCGCACCCTTGTTGGTAGAAGTACGCGTCTGCGTGTTTTCACCAAGTCGGATCACTGGTATGAGGAGAGTTGTGCAGACTTGACGTTCGGTAAATAGCAGAATAGTTTTCTATTAATAAATCTATATTTTTATAGTATTTGTATATTTTCTATTACTGTTGGCTGTTTGTTGAAACACAGTTGTCGAATCATTTAAATTTTAGAACCTGTTAAATTAGATATCAAGTCAAATCTAGATTAATAGAGATTAAATTAAATATATAATATGATAAGTTTAGTCGACGTTTATTAAAACTTAATTAATATTATTCAATATAAACATTTAAATATACCTATTTAATAAAACTACGTGTGTTTATATCGCATTCCAATACCAATAGAACGAGTTATGTATTTATGTAATATTTCATATTATAACAAGCATATATCTACTTATGTTCACCACCAGGAGTATTTCGCGCTTGTATTACTTTTGTTTTCAAACTCCCCTAAAGAAGAACTTAAATTGACTTGCTTATATTCCATCTGTCTTTTTAAAATATTTTTTAACAACTGTTAAAATTAAGATTTATATTCTCTCTACCACAAATATTGTACAAAACGAATAAAGTAGCAATAGAAAAAAAATAAGTGCAAAAAATAGTGATACAAAAATTTGTTTATTTTAAAAGGTGCCATTAAATTTTTCCGTTAAATCGCATGTTTGCGCCTCCTCTTCTGACCCTCGAAGATGGATCATCGAGACAGCAGGGGGCGCAGATCGTTCGATAAAGTGACGTAATATTGAAAACTGCAAATACGCGTATGTTATACAAATATAAAAATACTGTATAGCAATTAAATATTTCAGTTTTTGAAAGCATAATAACGAATAAATTAAGTAAATTCAAGTTATATGTAGCATTTTAAGCAATAATTAAATTGTTGATGTTATGTAATTCAAATCCAATTCATTTTAGAAAGACTGTGTGTGAGTCATAGAGTTTCTTTAGGATTTTTTTAATGATTGAAAAGTTTATATGCACATAGAAAAATATGATTGTCATTTTGCTAATAAACCTAATATATAGAGAAACTAACAATATAATATCTCTGTATCTCAAACTTATATATTTTAGTTGAGATGGAGTTGTAATTCTCAACTAAGTTACTTTGAGTATATACTCATAACATAAGTTTAAGAAATGCAAAATATTAAAGATCACGTCACAGGCAAACTTGATGTCTCCCTAGATATCTTACGTTTTCGTTCAAATACAGGCTAAAAAAATATTGACATTCACTTTATTTTCCCCTACATTCGTATTGAACAACTTAGTTTCAAAATGGCAGCACCAGGAGAACATACACTTAAAAGAGCATTATCTTCTTATTTTTGCATTAAACTTGAACCGAGAGGGAATCTTGTAATCGCCTTAAGCTTTTCATCATTCAGCAACAGCTGTTGCAGTATACTAGGCGCCGAATAACTTTTAAGTTTTTAGGGTGCAAAAATGACAAATTGAATTGAAACAAAAAGCCATAAAAATTTAACTGATTTTTAAATTAGGCATAGATATAAAATTTCTGTATATTATTTTTTAAAACATATACCTTTTTAACGGACACACCTTTGTTATTTTTAGTATATAATGCAAAAAAAAATTCAGTCAATACTCACAAAATTTTAGACGATGATTGAGGTTTATATAAATAATATAAGAGATTATGTAGATTACGCAGTTTTCAAAGGTTTGCAGCGGGCTCTAGACATCTAAGAGACACAGCAAGCAAATAATTAACAACAAAATATTTATGAAAACTCTTCATTACTAAGCTTCCGGTGTGTAATGATAAAAACTACAAATTACTTGAACCAGCAACTTGTCGCATTCCATACAATTGTCTGTCACCACCCTAAGATACACATATATTTGGGGCTACCCAATACTCATGTACATACTTTAACAGATAAAGGGATCGACCCCGTTTCAATTCCAACTATTCGTATACGTCAAAACCCTTTTATAATAATCGAATATTTCTTTCATCTTGAGCACATTCAAAATGGACATGCGATATAATGATATTGGATTTCATTATTTTCTTTGAGTCTGTCTATTATGTAAGTTGTAACGACTCCTTTCTATTTTTAAAGTATTATATATCCTTTACATTACCTTTATCTAAATAGTGGCTACTTTCCGTATTATTAATATTTTCTTCACCACCAAATCTATATCTTATGCTTATACATATAATGATATTTTGTCAAATTAGATACCATTTCATATATTATATTATAATATAAATTTTAAAGGTCTAAATCTATCAAATATACTTAATTTTTGAAAGCCTTATCAATAGAAAATATTGCTGTATTAGATTATATCAGGACAAAAAAAAATCGATATAAAATATAAATCATTTAAGAAGGTAAGAACCGTGGTACTAATTTTTTCATCAAATGAAATTTCATAACGTATTAAGGATTTTATATGAAGTAATTTTATTGAATATTCTTTTATGCTAAAACTCTTCATAACGCTTTCATTATTCTAAAAGCGTTGTAATTTGCTACCTACACCAGGAATGTAAATATTTTATGTGTGATGAATAAAAACGTAGCGGCTGGCAATGTTTCTGCTCCTGTTTTACGACTTATATTTGATGCACTGTGTCTATGTAACTATTTGATATTGCTGCATTTCAAGTTCATAAAACTAAATAGGATTCCATCAAAACGCGACACACCCACTTTCATCGATAATGTCAATAGTATATATTTTTACCAACTTCGTTCCTTCAAAATAGTTCAATATTTTATGAAGACTCTAAATGCAGTAGTTTGTTTTAAATGTGTAAACAAAAATGTAGTAAACCATAGTCTATAAAATTCTGAGTACTGTTTGCTTTTCATGTATATATAAATTGTAAAAACCAATCGGGTGCCACTTTTCTATCCACATATATTTTCATCCTAAATTTAGAATATTAGGGGAAAAAATATAAAACACTGTTTATGGTTTACATTATTTAATTATCAAGTTGATCTTTTATACAAAATTATCGTTAGGAAGCCTCGATTCATTTTTGGATTACACACATTCAGCTTTGACACAAATAGAAGCATAGCAAAACGGAAAAAGGCATAGTTGAAACCAATTTGTTTTCTTCTTATACATATGATACCAATATGGACACAAAATGAAAGGAGCAATTAGAATCCGGTCTCTTTAAAGTTGGTTAAAAAGAAATATATTAGTTGAAACTGAATTGCAAACGTGAAACTGGTTTGGAGAAAACTACACAAAAACAGAAATAGTGCAAACTAAAAAAAACCAATAACACGGAGTGCAACAAAAATTTATTTTGTGGCACTACTTGGTACTGAATCTTTCAAATTACTGACGTAGCAGCATAAAACTTTTCTAGTTAAGAAAATATCGAATCTATACAATGATATATTCAATATTTTTTTATTAACATTAAGAAAAAGTCACGAGTGTTTTGATTTAATTATAGTACACTAAAATATCTTCATATATTTTAAATAACATTTTTTTACCAATATCCAATCATTTCTTATAACATATTTTGAATAACAAATTCAGTAAACATAATATATTATTGTAAAATTAGTATTATCCCAACTATCATTATTGTCATTGGCTTTACAAGTTATAAATAAATCACGAGTTTTATATAAATAATGTATACTTCTACTCTTCACGTATAATAAATTGTAAGAAGATGTGTACGTTTACGTAATTTTTATACACTGTAAAAAGTTTTTATTTTCAAGTCAAGTAATGGACCTAACTGAAAACCGAAGTATTTAATAATGTAGCGTTGGTATGGTTTTATATTTAAAACTCTATTCAGAGCAATTTTAAAGTTGAATATTGAAAAAATGTTTTATTCAGGATTTTATGAATAGTAGGCTTGCCCGATACTTTCAGAAGTTAATATCAGTGACATCAGTGATACCCTTTAACTTTTAAGAATTATGCTTCTTGTTCTTTTGAAGATTCGCCATTCTGGTGTGATAAATTAGTTATTTGATAATAAAATTACTATGAAGCTACTTATGCTTACAAATAAAAACTATAATGTATGAAATGAAGATGAGATTTGTTATATCTTAATAATTAAAAAGAGCAGGTTCCATCAAATATTAATTTTTGTTATAAATACAAAACTATATATAAATATTGTAAGCATTGTGAGTATTAATATTCGAATATTTAGCAGCCTGCCTAGTTTTGAACTTGGAACTAAGCCATGCTCTTGTTGAGGTTTAGCAAGGAGGTCGCATATCTTCATTTTAATATTATTTATATATACTTTTACTACTGTAATATGTGAATAAGATTTTCAACATCCGTTTTCTTATCCCAGATATAAACAGTTTTTTCCTGATCCTGATATATATTTTAGATCTCTGAGATATATTCATGTCTTGGATTTAAAATTTTACATTTGAAAGAAGACGACATGTATCTTATTCACTTAAAGCTGAAAGAACAGGGGTGTTACGAGAAATACATATTTTACAGTTTTGACAGATGTGTCTCTCCCTTAAGATTTATTATCTACGGAATATGAAGTAGCACTTCGTGAAAAAAATATAAGTCGAAAAATTTTTCTTTTTTTCGTAGAGTTATGTACGTTTTCAAGGACACCAGATTCCTAGATTTCCTAAATTGTCAACAAATAAAATTTGCTGAAAAACCTAATATATAGGCCTGTGTTCATTAATGACTTAACGGTTTTATAATATGAAAAGAAGTTTACAATGATTTAATATGTTTATGTATAATGGAAAAATGGTTCACACTACAAATCATTCAATAATATCTGATATAGGCTAACGTGAATGATGTTCTCGGAAATCGATAATTTAATTCTAACCTGTACGATTCCATTGAATCCTCACGTATTCAAGTATCCACTTTGATCAGTGGCATCCACAAACTGCTCTGAAGGATAGCGACGTACTCATGCAGAAGTTATCGCTTATTGAAATCGATCGCGCGACCTGGTACTACTGGCCGATATTTCCCCTTTACTATTATAAGGACGTATTTTAACTTCAATATATTGTATCTTACATAAAAATCTTATTCATATTATGTTATAAAATGTACTTTAATGAGAGTACTAATTGTTAGATTCCTTTTTTATTATTATCTCTGTTACACATTTCACATTCATAAAGTCTAAAAATTAAACAATAGTCATTAGAAGTGGGAGGACCGGCAGATAGAGTAAGTTTAATTCAATAGAGCGAAACTAAACAAAATAAGTGTAACGAGTTTAAGACTAACAATAATATATTATGAAAATTATAATATTCCATATTAAAAGCCCGTGATATTAAAATAATTATTATAAAATAAAAATAAATAAGCTTAAAAAAAAAAGAAGTTTTTCCCAATAAAAATATTATAATACCTTTAAAAGCAACCAATACGCCGCGTTTGAGATGAGTCGTGCTCTGAATCCACATCACCTTTCATAGATAATTCGGCGCACCTTCAATATAATATTCAGTCAGCCAAAGCATAAACTCGGCGTTGTAAAAGGACGGCGCCTCGAAAAAATTGCATTATTAAAACATAAACAAGAATATAAGGTTTTATGTTACATACCGACATAGGTGTAAGTTCGACATATGAATTGCAGCAATATATTTTTATGTCCCCTTGTCTATCCCTTAATAACTGTTAATATAAAAGTTATACACAGCATATGAGTAATGGAGGCGAAAAATATTTATTTTATTATACCACACCAGGGATTTTGTATCTATTTACAAAATTAATACTCGTTCATATTAAGTTAATTAAATTAAAAATTGTTTTTATTTTTTAATATCTATAAAGATTATCCCGCTTAAAATCCGAATTGAATAAATAAAGGAACAATATTAAAATAACTAATGAAACATAAAATTATTTGAAAAAATATATTTGACAATACAATAATAAAAATAACTTAAGACTATTCGAAATATAAATAATTTTCCATAATTTATATCTAACATATATCAAAACATCTGAAAAATTATAGACTTGTATTATCAAAAGATTTCTGAAAAGAAATAGGGCAAATATAACATTAACCCAGCTACTGTAACAACTCGTCGTTGTCACCTTTTCAATTTCGCATCAAAGGCTCCGCGATCGCTTTCCATGTCCTAATTAGCAGATTCTCGTACAAAACTCGTTCGTCTGGAAGTTATTGTTTATTGGCAATAGCTCTGCCGCACCCAAACGCTGTTACTGGTACGGAAAATTGAGGCAAAATCAGCTGCTATATATTGCTTGGCCCGGATCTCGGGTGAAACTTAAATTATTTTCATAAGGAACCTTATAAGGTGTCGGTGGTAAGCAACAGTTTTTATGGTAAGTTTTATTTGTAACCAAAATTAATTAAAATTTATTTCTTTCCATTGAAATGTATCTGTTTAGGATAATCAAGGTTAGGTTATTATGGTCCGAGTAAATAAATTCATAAGTAAAACATTGTTAATGGACATAAACAGATAAAAAATATATTCCTGGAATAAAAATTTATACTCACTTTCATCTCCGGACATAATGCTGCGTCTTTCTTACGTTCGATCTCGGTAAATAATTAATTTTCAACATTGTTATTATTTACACATATTTTCGAAATTATTGTCTATTTTCTAGATATAGCAACTCACCAAGATGTGTATTACAACCGGGCAGTGAGAGTAAAAATGTCTTGAAGGCAGTGAATAGGTGAAGGCTGGGTCTTAAACATTGTGTTCCTTAACCACAAAAATTTACCATTAAAGAACCCTTCTATCCTTATCTTGAGTGTTTTCTTGAAAATTAATTCTATTTTTAAAACATGAAATAACATTAAATTCAGATCTATTCATTAAATTATCCTGAAACAAACTATCGCAATCACGATAGTAGTAAAAATCAAATAGATAAAAAAACTGCTTTAAACTACCTTTACTCTCAACTTCTACTAACTACGCATACATCCAAACACAATTGGATGCCAATATGTTATTTACAATATAGCAATTTTAAATGAGGCTTATATACATATTTTATATCCTAGGTTTTACTTCAACTTAAGTTTCGGAAAACTGCATGAAGAAGGACGCAGGTGCGATAGTAGGTTATGAAATAAATATTCATACATTCTTAGAGGATGCTTTTAAAATGGCTGCCCGTTTTCTACGTATTTTATGATAATATTGTATTTAAGTATGACACTATTTTACTGCGAATGCTCTTCTAACTTATTAATATGATAATTTTAAGCACTTACTATAATACCCAGACTATTAATATTAACAATTAATTATAACGAATATAAAAAAATCTTAATATTACACATTTAACATTATCATCTGATCTATTCTTATATGAAACAGCATACTATATATTACTATTATAGATGCCAACTATAGTATTTTTGAAAAAACTAATTTAATACCAAATACATTTTTTTTTAATTTATTAACTTAACATCGTTATATAATATATAAATTAATTAAAAAAAATTATAACTCGCTGATTTTTTTCTTTTCACATCGAGTTATTTTATAAAATATAATTAAATTTTCATATATTTTGTATAAAAAACTTTTATTATTTTTTTTCAAGAAAAACACTTGTCAACAACTTGTGTTGGCGGAAAATCAGTGAAATGGAAGTTATTGCTTATTGAAACCTATTACTACACCATCATAGTCTAGATGGGCATCGTTCCAACGGATATTTTGATATTAAAACAAGGGTTATTATTGAAATTTATTAAACTAATAAAAAGGTTTGTATACCACACAATTGATATAACATCGAAAGATGTCATTTCTTTTTTATCATTTCATAATATGTTTCCTGTTCATAGTATGAATGTTTCATAATGTTTCGCACGTAACTAAATTTTTTCTTATCAATTTAATATCTAATTTAGGATAAGATTAAAAAAATGATAATTCATTAGAAATAAACAAAGAGGAAGAAATTAAATATTGTGAGGTTTATCAATAATAAGTCTTCGAACATACATTAAGTACATTAATTTGAGAGGGTAAAATTTTAAATAAGAATTTGTATTAAAGGCACTGACTGAATCTATTTTCTAGAGTCTAGACGAACATAATTCTTTCACATTAAGATGTTATCACTATGATATCATTTCGATTACAGTTACTACTTTGACAAAAACCCACAGATTAATATCGTATTAATTCTGTTTTTAACAGTATTGTAATTTGTTGATTGAATTTATTATGAAATTCCAAAAAATAATTAAAAATGAAAAATATTGGATTATTTTTGTTATATACTTTACTAATTTAACTACGTCGTATATATAAATTTTACTTAAATATTAACCAGGAAATGAAAACGTATATTTTATTGAGACGACTGTTAGGTATAACTTATTTATACGTATAATAATGTCCAACTCGGTTAATATATAACCAAATAGTGTACACTACCTAAACAATTAAATATGTTTGTTGAACAATGCGAGTCTGAGTCTTACGTTTGGGCAGTATCGATCCAGTGGCTAGACGATCTGATGGGGACCGAAGTTCTTCAATTATTTACCATGCTTCCGCATTTCCGTTTCATAGTTCTCATCCTGGGAGTATTGGAACTCTTTTATATCATAGTATGAACTGGATTTCTTATTGCATTATTTTATTTAAAATATCTATTTATTTATTTAGAGGATGTTGATAAAAAATCTTTTTGAAAACTTTAATGTCATAATGGTCAATTTACTAACTTATATGATTGAATGAGTAATAATGCTATTATTTTAATCATTATAACTCGTAATATAGCGATATCTTAAAGTTTTTTTTATTTTTTTCCAGTGGGAGATTTGAAATCTATTTCATAACTGAACAACCAGTTGCTTAGCGGAAACTTGCTGGTAGTTATTTTATACAGAAAATATTATACACTGAATAGTATTACCAAATAATAGAAACATATAATGTGGTTAAATAATGTTAGTTGAAATATTTATTAATTAAAAAATATATTTATCTTTTGCCTTAAAATGTTATCTTCCCTAAATTACTGTAAATTATCCATAAAAGAACAGTTACCAAAATAATAGAGTTTTCATAATAAAAAAAATGTGTAATCAGTTAGCTAAAATATTGAAAAAAAAAAACTTATGACTTCTTTAATGATGTACCATAATTTATGATGCAACTGATATTAATAATTATTACAATAATTCCCACCACTTTTAATGAATTCAATAAAATTTTAACAATCATAGAAATAAAATATGACTATGGTGTTAATACATATGTATAATCAGTGTTCAATACTTAGATTACGATAAAAATCTTCAGCGGAATTATATTATCTATCTATTACAAACATATATAAGAAAATAAAGGAGGACAATTTAATTCATTGTTGCCTTACACATTCCTTAAACATGTCTAAGACGACATTTGTGTCCGTATTATTTCTTTGTGTGTTCTCTGCTGGAGCTCAAAGCTCTCTGCAAACTGTTGATGGAAAAATACATATCCACGTCGGTTTGACTTCTGGATGCAGAGACGCGAGAGGATTTATGTCTCAAATTCGACAAACTTATGACTTGTATAAGGATCATATTGAAATACAATTCGTACCGTGGGCGAGAACGATAAGAGATGGAAATGGAAATCTTATCTGCCAATTTGGGGAACAAGATTGCTTTGCAAACCGTGTTTTTAGATGCTCCTTGATTTTGTTAAAGGAAAAACCAGATGCCCAAGTTGACTACATGGCCTGTGAAATGTCTTCACCATTCCCTGCATTCTCAGATCAGAGCCTCCGTTGTGTCAAGAATGTTGGTCTGGATCTAGATGAAGTGAATAATTGTTTGGCAGTAAATGGAGATAAACTAGAAGTTGAGGCAGAAAAACTCGCTGCGAAACCGATGGCTGCTATAAACTTTGTACCTTACATTGTTTTTAATAATGTGATTGATCGCGATATGAGTTTTCGGGCTTTCTTTAACCTTGAAAACCTTGTTTGTTCTGCATTAAGAGATGACCCTTCTACCGGTGTTAAAAATTGCAAACTATAAAATAATTTCTTTCAAGATTTATGTCACTAAAAGTAATTAAAACTGATAATTAAATTACTATGAATATTTTCAATACACCTCTACACAGTTAGTATCAGATTGTCATTAATTCAAATACAATCCGATATAGAAATAAATTTTAGGAAACGGTTTTCAAATAGCTACACAGCTATTTGAAAACATTAATAATAACTACTGTTACATTTATTATTGTATGATATTTCGATTTCAAAATATATAATATTCTATTTCATTTACATTTATAACATGTCTTTCAAACAAACCTGGTAACGGATGCATACTCCTAAGTGCATTTTGTTTTAGTCCAATTAAGCTGTCATTAATTATTCTTAACAATTAAACTTCAGTAGCACTTCCTATAAACCAGTAGTAGACTGCCAGGAGCATTGCCTAAAAACCATTTTGGTTTTAAATGTGCTTAAAATTTTGAGAGTAAATAAAAAACTTAATGTTATATAATATTATTTTAAAAAGAACTGAATCATGGTTGTAACCATTACAGCTGGTAAAAAAATAAGTAGGCAGTAATGACTTAGATAATAAGTGCACTATCTACTAATAGTAGAAATTATTCACTCTTTTCCTCATATCATGTAACTGCCGTCGATCAATTGTGTTCAAACTCCTGCTAGTGTATCCTGTAGGTAACCGAGAGACTAACTATTTCATACCTGTGTTCAAACTAATTATTTAATTAAAACCAAGAAAATATTGATCAGGCAGAGAATATGTTGCTTCAGATTCCACCAGACACTGGTCAGAGGTCCCAAACGATGATAAGATTTCAATCCTGACTCTGTATATCTCTATTATCACCAAAAAGTAATTCCAATTAGCCATGTAGCTGTCCACATCAGATACTATTGTAATTTTGTTTAAAACCAGCCAATCTTGATGGTTGACATTCAAGTTTCATAAAAAGACTGGTGCCGAAGGTTACTGAAGTTTTGCAACATGCAGCCTCACTAAAATAATCGAATAACTGAGTCGTTTTGCTGGTCACCTCTGTACGCGGGCATAAACTATTTTGGCCATATCTGTATCCAACATCACCTAGACTATAGAAATAGAAATTTTACCTAGACTATAGAAATAGACTATAGAATAGAAATTTTACCTAGACTATAGAAATAGACTATAGAAATTTTGGGGACTTCGGGGTGACAAAGACGCTGAATGTAATGTTAGAACTATACTTTTAAAGCCATTCAAAAACAAAATTTTTAAATGTTTTTGGTGACTATACAACTATATAAAGCCAAAACTAAATAATAATATCTAGAAATATACATAGAATTAATAAAAAATATTCGAATAAAATAATATTTAAAGACACTTTAATAGACTTATTCTTTGGATGTTCTTCTTTTACTCAAGAAAATACAATATTATATTCCTTATTTAAAATTCTACTTAAGATGGGGAGGCACAAATAAAGTTACCCTCGTGCATGGTTCTTATAAACTTCACAAACAAAAACAACTCTAAAACAATTTTCTCCCCTTCGAAAGTATTTCAAGGTAATCTTAGGAGACTATACTTAAAACTGGAAACTCCTTAAACCTCGATATATTTTTATGGTTAGAAATTTTTTTTCTTATATGACATTTCAAATAACTTAATTTACTAAATTGTCTGATTGTATTTAGAACAACTATGACTCTGTTACCAATAATAATCGTTAAACTTATTTGATGAATGTTAGCATTGAAACCAAATAAATAAACTTTTTCTTTTAATAAATTTATTATTTGCATATTACATTTCGTAAAAATTGATCATAAGCATTAATGAACAAAATATGACTTAAAACATTAATCAAAAAAATGATTCCATCTATAATAAAAAAAATTCAAAGTCCAGACAAAAACAACTCATAATTTATATGTTTAAGTTACAATCCCTTTGAGTTAATTGAAATTTAAAGCCCGGTTTCCATTTAGTACTATAGCTGTTAAGGTTTAACATTATCACAATTTAAAAATATTTGAAAATAAAAAAGTTACAAACAACAGACATCTTAATCTTAATTCATTACAAAAATAGCAGGTAGGCTATTTCTTAGATATATTTAAAAATTCACGACCTCCCCTTCTGCGGTGGAAGCAACCGCAGTATTAATGAAATTGACTTCCCTTGAGACTGAAATGGGACCTCAGACTTTGTGGAAGCTTCCAGAAGTATTCAATTGTTCGTAAATTGGTGGGATATTAATTGCTATCTTACTCTACAGTGATCATATGATAATTTTTATCTTTGATAAAATACTTTTCAGACACACAAGCAATGAGTTAACTAAAATTACTTTATGAGTAAATGCAATTATTAGGATATATACTATTTTAAATTATAGTGTTTTACTAAAAAGCAATATGTTTACATTATTTTGTATGTAAAATATTATGTATCGGAGCCGCAACTCACTTACGCGAATCCGATACAAACTACAACTAAACCTTAACGACTTTATGTATCCCCATTCACAAAAGAGATGGAGGCCATAAAATTAATACCTTGCCTCTAAATTGTCAGGTTACCTCTCTGGATGGTAATTTCCCTTAAATATTTAAGTTTTCTCTGCACCCTTCATCCACAACAAGATTCAATTTCACGCCCCAAATAGAGAATCGTTTTGAACCATTTGCGTTTCCTTCAAATGTCAGGAGACAACTAAAAGTGTCCAGTTACTCAAGAACTTTGTGTACTCATTTGTCACTCTCAAATATTCTCTTGTCGACCATAAAGGGTAGGAACCGGGGTAGACCATTTTATATTGGTTTGAGCACAAACCATTTGAAACATTACGGTTGCAGTCAATATGTAAATTGTGTATTATTTCGATTTTAATCAATCTCGTGTCAAATCAGCACGGCTTAGGGTCTCATTTATACAAATTCATCACTACGAAATTGCATAGTCCTGGTAAAATTATCAATGTGCAGAAGGGAAAGACAAGTATTAAATTAATCATAAGGAAAATTATTTATTTTTTCCTTTTTTTGTGGTAGATAATGGCTATTTCACCTTACTCTATGACAATTCCCCGGAACATAATAAATTACCAACTAGATAAGATTGGTTTAAACAATTTAAATTGGTGAAACTAATGATTTATGCAACCGCTAATCTTAAAGGATGTGTGAAGATAACCTAAATTTTGAAGGTGTAGCCAAAATTTAATACAGTCACGTATTGCTGTGACCTCTTAAATTAAAGTAAATGTTATCTAACACAGCAATTAATTTACTAACGTGCTTTGACTTAAGAAAATTAAGCCAAGATGATGTTACCATGAAACATGGTCGTAGATTATGACCGTAACTTTATAAGTAAAACTTAAAATATTATGTAAACTGCATCATCCATCTTTAATTATTATATAATGAACTCGTAATGAATATGTGTACAAATTATTATGCATATTTTAACTTTATAATATATTTATAAATGTATTTCTCTACATTCTTAACTTCATGTACCTCCAACGTAATAGGGTTCTTCTCTTGTCTTTCTTTATTACCTTATATCTTAACAAATCCCACGTTTTGATATTATTAAGATATAAATCTGCCTGACAACGAAGAGATATATTCATAAGGGTCTTGTCCGAGCCCTTCAAGCTAACACAATACAAAGCCCGGACGATCGCATGAATAAATATAAAGGACACAAGTGGCACGTTATATTCTGATCCGTATTACTATATTACACGACCTTTTATTAGGGCGTATATCGCCAGTATAATGTTTATTAACATTCTTTACTCCGACAAAACCAAACGACCGTCTGACATTATGAGTATATATAATGGTTTTATTTACACTCATGACGTCTTTAACTATACCGATAATTAATTATTATCTACTGAGAAAAATACGGTAATGTCAAAGAATTGCACATTTTACAGTCTTATCAGGAAAAAACGGTCATTAAGAAGAAATTTCCAGAAAACCCGGATTTGTGGAAGAACAAAATTTTACATTTGCAGAATTTAAAGGACTTTATTAATTTACTTTTGCACCATTAACATTTTTTTTATTTAATAATAATGCCTTAGCCATCGTTATCTGAGAAATCCACAAAAGAACGATGATACGCTACGATTGAGAATATAAAAACGGAATCTTTGACAGAACTCAACAGGATCACAAAAAAATATGTATAGAAATGCTTTGAGGATTGGAAAAACCATGAAACCAGCGTGTATTATTAAGAGTAGATATCTCTTATGGGACAAACTAGTTTATCATGAATAAATAAATAGTTTGATTAAATACACAAAATTTGTGGTACTTTCAGGGACTGACCTCGTCTATTGAGATACTGACATAGTTGTAATTTATTCAATCAGTCAAAGTTCGAAAGTGGTTTAGACTGCAACATCAGAATTCCAAATTCAGAAGCAAGGTTCAAGTTTCAGCAGGGCCCAAGGAAAATGATAGGTGTCTAAAATAACGGCTTCATTGATTTTCCTACCGTCTGTAGTGCCTCTGATGGGTCTAACATAATCTAGAACAATTTACTGATATCGATTAGCTTTTTGATTGACTTGGTCTGCAGTTGTTGATAACAGAAATCTGTCGCAATTGGTTGCTCAGATCTTAGGGAGCTGTACTATACGATATAGGCTCTGATCGAACTAACAACCACTAGTACCTATTATTATTATCTGAATGAACTTCGCTTGGGACAAAATTTGATTTTCTTGGCTCAACTGGTAATATGAATATTGTGGATTATTTTAAGATTTCGGAATATCTCGTTCCAATTGCTTTTAGATATTCTCAGCGTTTCAGGTTCGAATACTGATAACATTTGAATTTTAACAATAATATTATCTCATCGTATTAAAAACATAACTCCATGATTTCTTTGTTATTGTTATGTTTAATTATAATAACCAGTACTCAAAATGCAGTTTTTTCATAGACAACTTAGATCTCCAGCTGTCTGGATTTTATTTTGAATGGCAAAATCCAAAATTAATATGTAATCAATGATTTTTTATATTAGTTAACTATTTTGACAATTATCTCTTAAGTGCTATTGCTTGGCAATATTATCAATTTAATCACTATTTAATGTAATCTTAATATTTTGTTTTATAATGATTGGTGTCTCTGGAATTTCTTTTCCTATTGATCAAATAACAGAAAGTGTATATATAAAGTAATGTGGTTTTATTAAATCACGGTGCTAGAAGAAGAACTTTAAAAAAATTCAGACTCAATAAATAGAAAATAAAATGGGAATTTTCTACCAAAAAAGAATGCAATTATATTTACATTTATTACCAAATACTTAAAATACTACTTAAAGCATACGGATTATTCAGATTATTGATGCATGCACATTTGATAAGAGGTGAACTTATACGAACGTAACCGAGTTGGATATCTGGGTCGTGGAGATAATTTAATAAGTATCACTTTCAAATACAAAACGTAAACGTGAGATTTTCCTATGATTAATAAGAACAACAACAAGAGACAAGAGATAAAAATTACTGAGCTTAAAAAACTAAAAGACCTTTATTTATTTCTAAGAATTTTATAACTTTAGTCTCTTTATTTATTTTTCCTTTATGAAAATACTATACGTTATGCAATTTTTTATACTTTCTTTTTTATTTCGATTTTAAATATAAAACTATTTCAAATCACAAATATTTTTTATCAATTATATAAAAAATAAAATATTCTGACAAATTAAACACTTTTAACGTCAAAAAAGCTTTTGACTTTGAAACACTTAAACCCTTAATCAAAAGTGACCCCGGGAGCCAAATGATTAGGGTAACCAACAAATTTTGAAACATATAAAATTTTGTTTTAAACTGAGGCGACAAAAATATGTAGTGAAATAAACGTTTACCGGCACAATGTTTTATGTTTTTGTATTTTACACTTAAGTTTTCTTAAAATAGTTTTAAAACAATATCAATTAAATGTTTTATTTTTCATCTATATTTTATATTACAGACGGTTAGTAAAATCTATTTATAGCTCCTTCATCATAAATTCACAAGACAATTCATCTCAGAATTTCTCCAATCAAGATACAATATGGTTGGCCATTCTTTTATACTGTTACTTATTTTTTTCAAATTTTCCACCATTATCGACAACCCTATATTGTAACTGATCTCATACTGTAAAAAATTCTGTAGCTATATTATAGATTCACAGAATTTTCAGCAATACCCAGAAAATTATTCGATATAAATAAACCCATATAAGGATTAAATATTTATATAAACATGTCAGATATGTTTACAAACATATACAATTATATAATAAAATACATTTTAGCTATATTTATTATCAGTATTTATTTATAAAAACATTAAGCATATGTCAGTACAGGGCAATGATAACATTTTATATATTCGAATTATTATCAGGTCAATCAACTAGTTTAAAATATTGCTATGGGATGTTAATTTAAGAACATAATTAGGCTCTTATTAACAATTTTTAATTTTCATTAGAAATAAACGCAACTCATTAAAATTTTCCACTAGTTCAATAATAATTATTTAACTACTCTGAAAGTAAAAAGCTAAAGGAATATCGCCCTGATATATATATCTGTATAAATTCGTGTATAACTATGAGTCATATAAGACAGCAGAGTGTAGTCTGTCTATAGACAGAATTCACTGAAGTCCTTAGTTTGATAGTTTTAATAATATTGTTTTGGCTTCGGTAGTAATTCCAATGAGGCTACTCATATAAGGATTATTAATACAAAATTTGATAATTGAACAAACTGCTAAGTTTCAAGTATTCCACTCATGTTACTTCTAAATGGGTGTCTTTTTCTTCCTGGCAATTATCCCGGCTTTAGCCAGGGTCTGCCTAAATACCAGGGTGTATGGCATAAAATTCGTGGACATACGATCTGTAAATTTAATAACCTGTTGTTTGGTTGACTTTGAATAGTCTTTATAATCTTAAAGCTTCCGTATTTGATGACAAAACGAATTTAGTGTCAAACGGCGTATAGCCAGAATATAAATATTTACGAAAATTGTATTTAATAAGTTAAGCAAACAAGACCGCATTAAAAAAATATGTTTTCCATTATTGTCTGATTTTTTCACATTCTCCACTGGAACACACAATGTGATTAGCACTAATTTAGTTAAGTAATTACAACTGTAAAATAAAACTAATATTATTTTCGGCCTCGCTCTCATGCCTAATTCTTTCATCCAATATAATTAACAAAATTCATAACAGACATTGTCGATGATAAATAAAGAAGTTATATAAAAAAAATATAGATCGAATGAAAGACATCTCACGTTTTTAAAATCAGTTTATGAACATAAAAAAGTGTAGATAGTAATTTAAAAAAATAAATATACGTATAAATTCGTGGAGTTTTTGTGAAGGTTTTATAACAGTCGTCATTGGATATTTAAAATTTCCTTTACTTAATAGTTTTAGCGCCTTAAGAAAAGTTATTATTGTTATGATTTAGCACTTAACATATTATCTTATACAACAATAATCATTATTTTTTGGATATACTACGCGAATTTTATTATTTTAATACTACATAATCCCGACGTTTCGGTTACTTTTCAGCAACCGTGATCAGGGGCAGACGAGATGAGACGAGACGAGAATCTCATCATTATTTTTATTTATGATCATCAAAGTTTACGTCTATATTACGTCCGTAAATAGAAAATATAATATTCATAATAAAACAAAACCACTTAAGCAACTATTTACTTTAATCTTCAAAGGATTTTTTAGTTCTGCCTAACCAATAATTACTGATTCTAACTGGTTACTATATAAACTTATGTTATAGGACATAAAATAAGGTGGCTTTCTATTGGTCAGTCAATGGTCAGTCATTAATAAATACTCAGAACGTGGTCTAACCCGTTAAGGCGATTTAAAAAGATTTGAACAAATTCGAGCTTTCCAGGGAATTTAGATTCAATTAACTAACGTCTTTTATCTCTACAATTAAAGAATTGACAACTCAAGCCCTTACATTCTAATTTCAAATGTTTCAGATTAAAAATTTTCATTTAGACTTTTTATTTTATTTTATAGAACAAATTTACCAGTATTATGAATGTTTTGAAAATTAACTCTTAACAATTTAAAGATAATTTGTAATTTAAATAAGAAATTTATTGTTATTAATTTTTTATTATGCTAAGCTAATAAAGCGTTATATTATGAAATAAGTGACAGTTTCTAATCATCATCCGATATAATTTTTATTTATATTTTAAGAATACAAAGAAGTTACCATTCCACCATTTTCTACAAAAATATACATAATTTTAAAAATACAGATAACTATAACTGAATACAGATATCTGAATACAATATAACACAGAGTTATTTTACGAAATAATCTAAATTACATTGCGTGCCTTTATTATTAATTAATTTTCAAATAATTAAGTTTATGAACCACTCCAATTAAATTACTCAACTTCCCACACCAAAATTATGACTTTGTTTACATCGCAAATATATTCATAAAATTATGCATGCATTACAATATCACAATGTGTTTGAACATTACCGCACAAACTAATTATACTACTCAAATATAAAGGGTTGCAACTAGAAGCACTACCTGTTCGTGCATAATACCTACCTACTGATAATTAACTTCTGAACATTGTCTTGGCAATATGCATAGATCAATGTCTAAGATCATTGATTCTGTTAAGACTGCTAGTGCGTTAATTGTTCCTTATACTCGTTTATGTCAAACCTTAAATCCTTCGTTAAAAAAAAAAGCCATAACTGAACGTTTAAATATAAGGGTAAAGAATTAATAAGTACATTATAATGAATCTAGCTACTAAACTTAGTTGTTGTAAGTCATAGAAATATCTAGATAAATTAAAGCCTTTCAAACGAAGATAATTCACTAAAATATGTATGTAATTAAGAAACCTCTCCTTGTAATGGTAAATTCACGCTTCTCTGCAGGAAGTGGGATCGAGACGATACTGTACTCCTTAACCCACTTCGTAACGCGCATATTAAATTAAACTATACCTACTATGAGGATAAAGATAATACGGAACAAGTAAATGGAAAATAGAACAGAAACTAGAATGGAGTAGACATAAAATATCAAAAAATAGATTAGTATGGTATTTGTCAAAACACATTGCATATTAATTACTTTATCAACAAATTTAAGATTTTTTAAAAAAATACTTTACAATTAGTTGCAATTTTTACAATACATCCACAGTATTCCACCGGCAAGTCGTTTACTAATCCCCTAAGTCATTAAGTTATAGATTCAAAAATGAGAAATACAGAGGAGAGATAGATATTACATTTCGAATTCCAACCTTTTATTTATTTTAAGATCTCCAAACTAAACTTCAGACGATCTCTAACTAAACGAAGTATACCATGACCAACTTTTTAGTTAATGATATCCAAACCTTAGCTACATCTTTCGAAAAACAAGTTAGCATATTTTAGTTCTCAATGTTCGAATTTTTTTTATACTATATGAATCCATGCCTTTCACTGAGTAGGCACGAAAGCAGCGTATTGTCGACTTCAGCATAACACTGCACGGGTAAACACCTCTAAGTAGCTTCACGAAATATTGATAGAGGAAAAACATTTCAAACGTTTGCATAATCCAATTGGATTTTCAGTTGTATCTTTATCGTATTGAAATTTCGTACGAGATTTGCATTACTTTTTCCGTATTGAAATATCAATAAGATCTATTAATATATAAATATATATATCGGCGAAAGCAGCTTCAATGACGGATGCAACATGAAAATAACTCAAGGCTGTTGTCATCAATTATTAAAACAACTTATTGGTCGTCGTTACTATTGTTAAAAGTAAAACGAAATGAAAGAGAACAGAACTATGTTTGAATTCTGGTATAAATATGACGTCTGGACGCACGACAGCGGACTGCAGAGTTCAGCGAGTGCGGATCATAAAAAATGTGATTATGAAGAACCTTCGAGAAATACAAGAACATTTAGAAGAATTGAAGTTTCATTTTGAAATATCTGGAACGTACTGAAACAAGTGACATTAGTGACGTCAGCGAGGCTGGCGTCCTCTCTTTAAAATAATGAATTTGTATTAAATCCGATATATATTTTTCCTACTTGACAACTAAAACTCTTTAATAAGCAAGCCTTCTCTATTTAAGGGGTATATGCTGAATAATTAAATGATACCCAAAACATATGCCACAAAATTGTTTACACTTCCGAAGACTATAATTTTATGGCTAATTAAAACAAACTTTCTCTAAAAGTCATCTTTTAATAACATGATTAACCAAATTTCATATTCACAAAAAAACTGTCAGTCTTCAGGGTTAACGCCACAAAAAACTGATTTTATGCAGTGACGTGCACACCATTGATGCAAATAAGCACTGCATACCAAACCCATATAATAACTAAACCTATATTGTTTTATTCTTACTTACATACCTTTAATCATACATTACGAAATACAAATGTTTACAGACATTTAAAATGACATTTGATTCACGATTTGTTAAAATCTATCAATGTAAAAACGAAACATTTCCGATCTCCCACTGCTAACTGCTAGCACCGTTATGCAGCCAAAGCGGCGGTATGCACAACTACGCGATGCTTATTTTCCATACAAAAATTCACAAGGACGATCTACAAATCTCGTGTTGCATGAGAAAATTTTTGCATGTGTGTGTGCAAAAACCTATGCATGTGTTGTATTCGAGAAGCACTGCACCCTTTTTATCGTTCAAAATGTCGTAGAAAGTCCGTTAATAGTTAAATGAAACGGGACTCTTTGATTGGTCGGTAAACTGTTCATATAATTTTTTTGGCATTTTGTTATTATTGAATATTGTCATTTGTCTTTCTAAGCGCAAGTGAATGTGTTTTAAGAAGCTGATTAGTAAATAGTGAATTAATTTATTAACGAATTATGGAAAATAATAACTGTTGATGTGTGTTTAACGAAATTTATTACGAGTATATTTTCAATTGCCGTTTGAGTTTTAATGTATCGTTGTCGTTTGTTGTTATTTGATGATACAATTAAAATATTTACAAAGGGAAGGTGTGTGTCCAGTTGAGAGTGAACTAAAAGAAAGGTAAAGTTATTGGTTTTTGTTAAAAAGTATTATGATAGTTTTAATTAGCTAGCAGGTTGTGTACACACAAAATAAGTTATTTTGTTTTCCTTGTTTGATGTTTTCAAATAATAATAATAAGAATGTTTGGATCTCCACTGGGTATTCCGATTTAAATAACTTTTATAAATCGGTGATGAACAAATCGTAATCGTTTTAAGGTACATATGTACTTTTGTGGCTCAGAGGTAGTTGAGAGATCCATAAACTATATAGATGTTAGTTCGTTGTGACTGTTGTAACTTTATGCGAGAATATTATCAATGTTTAAATGAAACTAATATTTTCGAAATACTTCGCTTATTTTAGTATGTTTAAAAACTACATACTCCCGACGTTTTGGTTCTTTGCAGCAACCGTTTAATAATAAATGATATATAACTATGTAAAACATTTTCTTAAAAATATATTTCAAACATTACATACCATACATAAAGGCTAATTGTGTAATCTTAATAATAAAACCCATCAATTTATCAGCACAGAGTTATATAGACATAATATGTACGTACACTTTTTTTTATAAATAATTAAGAATTACAATAAAAATCTGCTTGTAAATAATTTATAATAAAAAGTTTTTATATTTAATTAAAAATAAAAATAAAAACATTATCAAACAATTAAACTTGCTACGTACGCGCAACATATTAAAAAATAGATGAACATTTCCGGGGCAACATCGTGGTATGGACAAAATATCATATTACGAGTGACGTTGCTGACTCCACGGAACGAACACCAGAAGATACCTGATACCACACAAGCTATGGAATGGCATTGCTATCCTAACATCGGAGCAATCATGTAGTCTTAATGTGTAATATAATTTGTATATAAGTAAGTTTCGTAGTTTTCCTGGAACCTCTGGTTGCCACTTTATATAACACTAGTCAACAAAATTTTAACTTTGTCGTGCCACGCGTACTTTTTTGATATTTTTTACTTTAATTGGTAATTGCAAGAATAAATAAGCAGCGAAACCAGTGTAATTAAGTTATTATTAATCACAATAGTTATCAGATTAATATAATTCACATTCACAATTTTTGATAAAAAAACTTTTTTTCTATAGGAAAGGTGGCAAACAGCCTACGTAATGGGCAGTAGGTTGATTGTGGCTCAAGGACATCGATGCGTTGCCAACCTTGGTTGTTGAGGAAGTAGGGCTGTATAAGTTGGGTGGGTATAAGGAAATGGTAGTAAAGGGTGGGAATAGGGAAAGGGCAACTAGCTCTCTCACTCATCGGACGAAACGCAGCCATGTAAGGATCTTCTGTGAGAGGTTGTTACTTTCCCGGTCGAGCCAGCCCATGTTCTAGTTGGAGTAACTAACCACAGCTTGGCTCTACCACCTTAAAATTTATTTAAACTAAAGTTATTATAAAAGTTAATAAACTTATTATATTATAATTTTATTTGACAAATGATAATAATAGTATCCTTAAAGCATCAATTTTTGGTTTTAGTGAAACTATTATATTCTATTTTTATTCTCTTTGATGGAGTTATGTGTTACTAATACCTTTTTGGACAATTACAACTTATAATAATACTATATTATATATATATATATATGGTGTAAAGAAGTTTATATTATTAATAGATTTTGAATTTTTTGTAGTCAAATAAATTTTCGTGAATTTATATAACATATATAAAACTACTCCATTAACTTCATCACTTTATGGCCTTTCATTTTCAGATACATTTTAGAGCTGACATTTAAAAGCGCTATCGGCTGTGTATTCAGTTTCAATGACTTGTACATGCAATTCCAGATATTACAGGCGATAATCTATTAGCTTGGAGCTCTTAAAATAGGCGAGGTTCGAATGTTTAATACATCTATATTTACACTTTCAGCATCATCAATTCTGATTCAGAACCTAAATACAAATCAGAAATAGTCTGATCAAATTATAGGCAATTTTTCAATTTCCCTACATATTTACCTTTAGTTTCGTTGTTTGAATTTCAGTAGAAATCAAATTATCGTTCAGAACAGTTAAATGATCAATGTATTTTGGAACTCACAAATGCATGGGTTTTCCATTCGCAATGTGATTTCATTCCAATGAATACCCTGAGTAGCAATTAGATTGAGCAAACACAGATGAAACCACTCATGCGATACAATATGAGAAAAGGGGAGCTCCAAACAAAAGCTTCGCTAAAATACCCAAAGGTTGTATTGTGGTATATAATCGGCTGAAAATTTAATACGGCCCCTGTGTCGTAATTGTACATACTGCGAATCAATGCGAATAGCAAAATATTCACAATTTTACGTTGTATTTATTTGAAAAAACTAAATGTCTTATGTTGCCACACCATTGTTTTCTAAGTATACATGATAAATATAAAAAAAACAATGTTTCATAATCAACCTAGCAAATAGCCAAGATGTAATTCATTGTTACGCAGACGTAATTTTCCTAATTAAATTTCTAAAATCGGGATACAATTTCAAAATCCCATTAAGATATAAAGAGCTACATTTTACCCATCTGGCCTGCTGATGAAACTGTAACAATGAAATCAAGTTGCCACTAAAGGGAACGCAAGACAAACCTTTTGTTGCTTTAGAGGAATACGTTCTATGACAAATTGGAATTTCAAGTCGTTGTGACAGAGGTGCTATTCTGGTGTACATTCGATAATTGGACCGCTTTGTGAATTTTCTTTCTGAGCGCCAATATTATTGCAACGTACCAGTCGCAGTATTTACATTGCAGTTTGTATCATTTAGTACAAACTTAATTGATGAATTATATATTTCTCTTAAAATGTATTAGCATTTTCAGGAAAATATTCAATTGAAATAGATAGATAGAATATATAAATATGAAATGATTTATTAAAAAGTTTTATAGGTGTTTATTCAGAAAAGTGATTAAATTTTTTCAAAAATATACTTTTGCCTAACAGACTATAATAATATATAACAAAAAATAAGCGAAAAGTTTAAGCAAAAAAAAATCTGCCACTCCTTTTAATTTATATCTCTTATTTCGGAAAACAAAGAACACCCTATCAATACAAAAATTTAAAAATAGAATTTTATATCATTCTTCAAATACAAAACAAGATATACAATTATGTTTAATAAACAAAGCCGTAAAGTACTAAGGAACCGTCACCCGAAAATCAACATTTACCGCCCCAACTAACTCCAACCATTTCAAGCCGTAGACGGTCTGCTCACAGACGTTTCTTGCCGCCCGTCAGACGCCTCTCTTTAATCAAAATGCAAATTAAAATGCCTCCGCATCAGTTTGTGACGTGACAAAACATCGTACCCGACTGTTGATGTGTATTTTATAGAAGCCACGAGTACTCTAGCAGTATTTTGTTGCTTTTGAAGATAAAGTTGACGGCTGGAACTAGTATTGAATTAAGTTATACGAGTAGGAAACACTTTAGTTAATGAAAGATAAATATTATGACTGACTTAAACAAACATTTCTGTTTAACATTATTGTTATTTTGAGAGTACAACAACAATGAAAACGTAAATATTTATACATATACATATGTAATAGTGGATCTATGACAACTTAATTTTCATAATTGAAATTGACATTACACTTAAAATCTATATTATAATTGTTAAGATATTATTAAGCTGTTTATTAAAGTTTATCAGCGTCCCTTATATGCTTCCTAAATGGTATTGGACCACTACTAATAAAATACATAGTTAAACCAAAACTGTCACAATTCCAGCTAACGCCTTTTGAAAATAGGCTTTTGGGAAGGATGGGTTTGTTATGATAAGCGTTGGAGAGTTACAAGACAAAAGAAGTAAAATTAGGATCTTTACATAAAACAGACGGTCCAGCAGAAAAGTCACAAGATTCTCAATTTCTCGAATTCTTGTTAAAAAAATTATCAGCTTTATGAATCCACGCGTCAATGTTAATTCATCGGCAGGTCTGCTAACGTAGTCAGACAGAACCAGGTCACTCTTCGTGATGGAAGTTAAATCAACCAAAATCACCCAAAAATAAGAAGACTGCAATAGAATCATATCAGACAATATTTTCACATGAAACTTTGCCATCTTTTCTTTATACGAACCTGTTATTATGATGAAATGTAAGTCTGGTTGGAAATATAAAAGTAAAATTAGCAAAGTAAATCTAAAATATAGATAAATTAAATAGAGAAATTCAAGAAATCATTATAGCCAAGAGAAATAAGCTTTAATTATTTTTGTGCTGACTTAAGTCTACAAAGAAGATGTTATCATATAACGAAGGTCCAGACGTTTACAAAATGTATAGAATATAAAGCTCGTTGAGACAAAAACAAAAGGCGATATCAAAGCATAGTTAAGTCCACGACAGAGTTCTTAAATTCTAAGAATATAAAGAATTCAACAAAATTCGTAAATTACACAACAATATAATGTCAGACTTTCCCAAATCGATTTTATTCGGTTTTATAAGAGAATCTTCTATGTGTCCATTGATAACAAACTTTAAAGATACTGTAGAAAAATGAAAACAAAACTTTTATAAATAATTATTTGTGTCATTATATCCACAACATATTTTGTAAAGCTTTCTGTTTAATAAAATATTAGGAAGTAGGATATTATGGAACATTCTTAGCGTACTTTGTTTATAAAAATGTTACCTGGCAATTGCGTCTAGGTGCAGTACATATTTTTATTTTTATTAAGGATATTTTTATTTTTTATTAAGGAACTCCTATATATTCGTAATCGAGAAAACAAACTGAGCTCGTACAATGGAAACAAATCATTGAGCACATCTCGATAAGTGCAGAGGCCAGCGATGGTTTCAATTACATTCGCAGACAAAATCTAATCTTTTCAAACTTTTAGTTCCACGTCTAGACTGTTACATGTCTATGTTCTTATAACATGTCAAAGCACGACAACATATCTGTATACCTTAGTTACTACTTTTTCTTCATTTAATTTTTGTAAGATTTTGTCTTGTATTATTTTGTTTGGTTGGTTTGCCTCATAAAACTTAAAGTTTACATAATAAACCAGTTTAGCCAAAACATTTTTTTAGGTTAAATATATGTAATTCATTGTACTCGTAACTTAGCTTTTATTGTTTAGTAAAACAACAATACAAGTGATTTTGAAGTAAAATATAAAGAAATATTCTAATATTTATAATATAATAAGTTTCGTAATTAAATTTATAAAAATGATGAGCCTTGATTAATTATGAACTTTACAAAATCCTGGTTCGTTATTAATAGGCCTTTATTAAATAATCTAATTATTGATAATATCTTTATAGCAAATGAAGGAATTCATCAATGAAATTATTTCATTCTAAGATTATTTTATTACGTTTCCGATTCATTTATTTTAAAATCTTAAATTTATATAACTTTATTTAATTTTATTTCATAGTATACTTACAAAAACTATTTTGGAGTCTATAAAAAATAGCTCGCAAATCCCAGTAGTTCCACGAGTGTTGGCAAAGTAGTCGAATAGAGCATGTGATAGCTTAGTCGAAAGTTTCTACGATATAGTATATTTCCAAACCATACGACATTTTTTACAAAAAAAACTTTTCTGTACTTTTATTCCGAATTTTCAAGAGTCTTCATGTGTTATCCCCTACAAGTTGTGTTGTGTTTTTATTTATCATGTACTCGAGATATCAAATTTAATCCGAAGTTATATATAAAATTATTAAAATCAATTGTATATACACATACATGTAAAATAATCGTACCCCCTCATATAAAAGTAATATTTAAAATACTACTACTCCAATCTCGATCATTTTTGTAAAAAAAAATGATTAGATTTACAAATAATCAAATATATTTAAGTAATTTTGCTTTTTATATTTATTCAGGCTATATTTTGCTTTGACAAAACGTAAAGAATAGCTTCAGAATAGCCACGTGAATCTCTACGGACTCAACTTTCATAGTGTTCGCTATTTACCGCCTGCGTCTCCCAAATCGATATCGTACGTCGCAGATGCAACGTCTCCAAAAAGAGTTTGTTTCTAAAATAAAACCATCTAACAGAACCATTTCTATAAGTAGGAATAAGCTTTTAAGTTGGTGACTTAAGTGTTCCTTTATTTTGAGCGCGATCGAATAAAATGTTTATACCTTCTTGGCGTATTTTCTGGTTAATCTTAAACGCGGTTTCACACAATGTCAATGTACATTATAGTTTTGCAATATCAGTACAGAGATTCAATTTTGTATAAACATCAAGTATGTAACTATTTGAGATTGATATTTAAAAAAAATGCTTATCTAAATTATTGTTAGTTAATAGTAAATAGAAAATAGAAAAGTCATTGTAAATACCTTTAACACTGCTTTATATCACAAAAGGTGAATTATGTGTAAATGTTTCATAATACTACAACGAAGCAATATTACAACATTACATTTGCGGTATAAACATTGTAGAATAGTAATTGTACTAGAACAATATAGGCAGTAAGCTAGTACGGGCGTTGTCAGTACTGCCGCGGAATACCGATGGCCCCTCGCATGCATTATTTATCCACCTAAGCCCCGCCAAATGAATGCACCAGCCAAGAAAAACAACATATTGCGACAAAGCTAGCCGTATGAATGCTAGAAGAGAAGGACACCAGTAGTTAATTTTCATATAGACTAATATTGTCCTTCCAAATAAACAATTTTACTACGTGAAGTGTTTACAGGTGAAAAATAATTTCAATTTCTATTCGTAACAAACTGTCAAATTATTACCTTTTCTAAAATAACAAATAGTAAAACCTATTCTGATGTTAGCATAGCTTATTCCGTCTCTCGTCTCTAAATCTCTTCCAGTGTTATCTTTATCTAACAGTGTCTCGTATTCGAACTTAAACGACGGAAATAAAAATCCTATAAATATTGAACAACCATATTTTTCTCACTTTGTCGCCTCGAAGACGATGGTGTCGACCGTTCATGCCTCCTGTTTGTAAATTATAAGTAATTTTGTACACTTACGACATTCTTTGCAGTAGAGATTTGCATAATTTGCGTAATTTATAAATAGATCCCAACTAAAACGATTTAATACAGAATTATCATTGTATCCAATTTATTAGTCATAAGAAAGATATAAAGAAAAATAATAAAAAAACGGTTTTTAAAACCATAATAAAAAAAGGTATGTATTACATTTTTAACTTTAAAAGGCTTTCTGTAAAAATATCAAGAGATATAAATGTCTTTCTTTTTTATCTTTCGTGTGTATCACAACTTCTAGTTTTCTCACTATGCACACCGCACATCGGGGCTTATTTCGATTTGTGGGGTTCGACTGCGTTTGTTTTTATGTTCGGCAAAAATTCAAGGATCAAAGAGAAAATTGGTGGTCTTTACAATCTTATGGGTTTTTATCCCAACAAATAGGGCTATATCTCAAGTGGCGTTAAAAATATAAACATGTATAAATAATAAGATTTTATTTAAAGATAAGTATTATATATGAGAATATAAAATAATAGTGATATCTTCTATTTTCGCAAATAGCCATTTTAAAAATACATACTCCCGACGTTTCGTTACAACCAGCACATTTGTTTACAATCAGCAACCGTAATCACGGTTAGATTAGATGAAAATGTCTGCCAGTTGGTCTTATTATTTGTCATCTACCTCTACTATCATTGGCGGTAAGTTGAAGGTTGCTGGACAGTAACCAAAACATCGGGAGTATTAGAGTTTAAGAAGTTTTAGAATAATAAAAAACGCGTAGTATATTTGAAAATTTTATTTTATTTATATAAAATAATATTAACAATGTTCAGTATAAACAAACCAATGAGTTTATTAATAAATATTTGTGACCAAAACTTATTCCAAAAAAAACGACTTACCAAAATTAATTTAAAAAAAAAGAAATTACAATGGGTCTAATATTACTTACAAAACTCTGAAAACGCAAACCATGTCAACGATACTTAAATGTTATATAACTTGACATACTACGGGTTATATGCGGGTCCAAGATGGACGTTAAATAGAAGCGTAATCCACGTGTAAATCCTTTGGAATTATACCTGTATTTCAGTAATTACATCTACCCTCGGCATTCGGTAAGCATTACGACTTAATCTCCACTAAATTGCTAAGTTATCTGCTAGTGCGGTTCTCGAATAAGGCTTTACAATCCATTATGCTGAAAATAGTGATTAAGAATTAAAGCTCTATGGTTATTGGTCATGCAACATTATGGATATTTTGTAGTCTGTATACAGCATGCTACAAACACTGGAAATCCATAGTGGTTGCGAATATTTATAACTAAATTTTATTATGTAATAGTCATTTCAACAGTATAATACAAAGTGTTTTTAGGTATATATTTTCACATTCTCTATTGGATGGCATATACGCCACAAATCATTCTCTACTTCATCGTAATCAATGTAAGTGCTGTCAGATCGTTACACTGAAAAGCCTTTTTGCGATAATAGCTATAAGAATGCGTCGTGCACCATAATGATATACAATTTCATGGTAAATTGATGGAGCATTGATTTTATGTCATATGTCAGTTGCTGGTTGATTGGAAAAATAAAATATAAGATTGTAATTTGTATTTGCGTCATACATACGCGTACTTGTAAGGCGAAACAAATTAATAAATGGGATGCACTTTTTATATTTGAAATATTAAATGTTACTTACAAAGGAAGTTAATATTATTAAAGTTTTTTAAAGTTATAGTAATTGATCCCAACCGCCAAAATTAAGGTACAAATAAGATTTATAAACTTTAAAATACGGTTAAAACATTTTTTACTTGTCTTACATAAATTTCATCCTTCGACAGAATTTACCACGTGCCGTTACACTTTAACTAAAGAAACCTAATTAGCAAATTTTTTTTATGTCTGATCTGAATAAACATTCTCAACTGAAGAAAAAATTTAAGTTTCTAGTTGTCATATAAATCACAACTCCACCTTTGTGTGTTGGCTGTTTAAGCAATTAATCTTTTGAAATTCAATCATTTTCCATTTAATCAAAATAAGATAAGTGGGTATTTAGAAACAAAATTATGAAAGAGGATGCCTTGGGTCAAACAACATTATCGGAGAGTTTTGTAAACTCATTTATGAAAAGAGTTAGTTAAATTTAAAGTTTGTAATGTGGTCTGAATATTCTCCATTTTGTTAACCATATAATTTTAGTACACGAAAAAATATAACCTAAAAAACAACTAATCCTCTCCGTCGAGCTCACCGGTATATATAATTTAGAAAGATAGCTAAAATTACTTTATGAACTAAATAATTATATAAAATTTCATTTGATTAGGTTGAGGATTATACGAGTTGGTTATTAACTGACACTGGAAGAGTTGCTTTTACATTAACATACTTCTACATTAAAAATCTGGACATCTTCTGTGTCACTTAGAAATTTTCATATGTGCAAGAAACTATCAATGTTTAAAATAATTTCATTGCCTCAAATAAATAAGAGAAAATCGATTTAACTTACGGTAATGCTGCGTGATATTTTTTTAACCTACACGGACTTTTCCATTTTCTGATAATCATGATTACGACATTCGTATTTTTTTATTTTAAATTTTGTATTCACATATACGAATCTGACGAAACCCTTTAGTTTATAGATGAATAAATCGAAATAGACAAAGGCTTTGAATTTGACCACAGCTCAATTTATGCCTTTCAAGAGCTATCGAAACTTCAACATACACGGCACTGAACTGCATTTCACTGTCAAAGAAATAAAATATTCACTGCCATACTGCGCCTTATGGCAGACTTGAAATTTCCTACACCAAATATTGTGTAGACACTTGACAATTCGAATTCTACACCCAAGAAAAACTCACACAATATAATTTTAACATTGTATTTATTATTTTATATCGAGAATATAAACATTCATACTGTCCGAAACAGTAGTTTTAACACTTTTGAACGAACCTTTCCGCCTATACGTATATATATCAAAGCTTTTACTGGACTCATGTACTTCTTCTTGTACCTAATTCGGTATTAAGAAGGAAGCTAAGAAAGAAGATATCGTTCTCCTTCTACATCTTTTCCGTGATAAAATAAATAGATTGTTATCAAATTACCATCTAAGCTATAATGCATTATGATGTTGTGTATATTATAGCACATTTTATATTAGTGCGCTACCCTCCACAATACAGGTTGTTAGCGGCCTAACGAGTTGACCCTTGTCAAAGCGAGCAATATTGCGAGAGTGGACACTGGTCTAATGCCACCGGAAAAATAAAGCTAAATCCTGGAAATGTCAGTACGAATAAAGTGTATATATTATTTAGGTACAACAAGCCAAACAAGTTTTTTGATTTACGGTTTAAACAATTGTAATTGAAACGTTAACGTTATTCAATGTTTTCTGGTAAAACATGACTTGGAAATATAAAAAAAAATATTAAGACATTAGTTTAATGGGATATATGTCTGTCTATAAGTACAAAGTTTCACCATTTTCGATGATATAAGCATAAGTTGTAGATCTTACTGGGTCTAGACGATTACACTACAGCCAAGCCTTACGAAGCGCATACAAGCTGTTATCTGTCTTTAGAAGTCATGCCACGTAGTAATCCCCAGAGAGTCGCGAGTATGCATTTAATGAAATAATACGAAACTACTAATGTCACCCCTTTACGTGATGGATTTTTGTTTAAGAAAACTCAACAGATAAACAGCAATAGAACTGATGACATATACATATGTATATATATCATAAGGTATAACTACAGATAAACACATACTAAGAATAATCTATAAATTGCTTTGGTGGATCATAATCATTACCCATTCCATGTCAGACGGCCCATCCCTCGATGAGGTTTATTCGATTATACAGAACTTTGCAGTACAAATAAACCGATTGCATTATTCACTTTAGGGACGTTGCAAGTGAATAGGGATTTAATCCGAAGTAAATTGCTTACCGACTGTTTGGTCTGAACTGATTATATCACAGTCTTTTGCTCGGTTATTTTGGTTATTTACATTGACGAGCAAGTTTAACATAGCAGTGACCAAGTGCAAACCTGTGTGTCGACAGTAACAAGCTTTTGAACAGTATTCACTAGGAAGTGAAAGCAAATAAATTGCAAGCACTCCTAAAAACAATCCACATGTTATTTACTGGAATGTTATATGACTGGAAAATAGTATTGTTTTATATAAAGATAGAAAGAAACTTACTTTTTCTTAAATTAATTGAAGTCTAATCTTGATCCAATTTGTTGTCTAAAATTAATAATTCAAATTTTTTTATTAACTTTGTGCAAAAGTAAACTGATTACTTAACAATTGATGTAACTGTTAATAATTTATAAGATCTATTACCTAATAAACAGAACAATTTTTTTACAGAATAAAGTAAACACGTAGCTACCGAACTAAAAATTATAGGTCCCGCGAGGAACAACACCCTTAATATTTTCTTGAAACTATCATCTGCTGCAAACCATTGTTTTTTATGTAATTTCCTAGACGGATAGTATCAACGTCCATCGGGAATGAGCTAATGGATTTTGTTACTGCTTGCATATTATATTTTTAAGTTTTTATCCCTTTATACTTCTATGATATTTTTGTACATAATGGTTTCTGCCAAACTTAATACCATTTAATACCATTTAACATCGCCTATAACTACGTACATTTCTATATATACTTATATGTAGAAATTGCATCCTCTTCATTAAGCCATCTTCTACTTCAATTTTTTCCTCAATGTGTGTATTACCTACATCATTCTTTTCAGTGTTAAGCATACAAATATAATTTTTAAACGTCCTTATCGTGTTTGTTCTTTGTTATTTAGGGTTCTAATACTCTGCAGCCCAATTTTGTAGATAAATATTATATCAGCGGAACATATAAAACCTATCGTTGAGGATAAATTATCATCATCATCAAATGAGCCTCGTTAATCTGATAGTAATCCCAAAACACGTTATAGCAACATTATCTGATATGGTGTGATTAATCTATTACATATAATGTGACGATAACTATTAACCCATGTTTAACGACCGAACCATTATGAACACAGTGTTCAACAATATGTTATGTGAAATCATTTATATACAGGCATTTATACAAAAAAAAACTATTTAAATCTATTTAAAAGTCTATACGAGCACAATACTCATACATTCTTGAACAGGTCTAACGAAAAGTCAAAACTTTTGACGTTATTTAATCATCTCGTTACGTTTAAACTTTACGTTTAAGAGATACACATTTTATTATATAATTTTAAAATGGCTGAGCCAAAAGGTTTCCTCTTTCATTTCTACTATTCTTATTATTGCGGGGACTTAAAGCCGGACCTAATTTGATCTCACAATCTTCTTCCTTCGCTGCTCGCGGCTCAGTGTCAACGTTTCATTCGGATTTCATTTTACCAAAACGAATTCATATTTTAAACCTTTAATACCTTCTAATAAGGTCCCAAGTTGCTGGTTTTATATAAATCTTCTTGTTGTCGCTCATTTCAGTGCAGCGGTCATTCTGTTTCGCCACAACTTGAACATTTTCCAAGGCTTTGTACTGTCATTATTAAAGTAAAATGAGGATTGTTATGGCTGCTTTTGTTTCATTAACGAGCAACTTTAAAGAATAACAAGTTGTTATCTTAAGTATTTATAATCATGAAATATTCTTGGCGTTCTATTAAAGCGTGATACTTATAAAGTATTTAAAATGTCGCCATATTGAATTTAATATTTAGTTCACACGTGATTCTTTTTATAAGAACAAATACGTTGAGTTATACTTAATACATATATATTTACATACATATACGTTTAGTAAGTTATCAATTTGTTGAACATCTTATTTTATTACTTTATACAGTTGTGAAATATGGATTAACTTTTCAACATATGATCTATACCTTACTTTATAATATATATTATGTTATAAATATACATTTATACATACAAATATTTTTTTGTGTAATCATATAAAGGTCATTGAATACACTTTAGGTACTCAATATCAATAGAATTGCAAAAGGATTCAATGCGTAAGGTTATCACTTTGATTTGGCGATAGTGAATTTCCATTTCACTAAGTTTGGTTATTACGATAGGAAAGATATATTTCAAATCATATGCTTTCATATACCATAACAAATTTAAAATATTCTATTTAATTACAGTTGCAAAAAAAGTAAAATTTTAATAAGAAATACGTATGCATTTATGTTTAAATAATCTATGAAAAATTTATATAAAATGTTTATATAGGTTTATATAATCCAACTAGAAGAAAACTACATAAACATGTTTGCGCTCAATTTCACGCTTTGCTAACTTCACCAAAAGAATCCTCTAGCTATACAGAATCACTTACCTATCTAGCCCAGAGTTTGTGGAATGAGAAATGAAACTGTTTTTGTGAGTGAAGTGAGCGGTATTGCATTCTTTTTTATAGGGAATACGCTGTCAAAGAACTTTTATAACTTCGTTTTATTAAAATACACAAAATGCTTGACGCAAATATCACTTTTTGTTCTGTTTTTAGATCATTTATTTCTGAATCATCATTTAATCTAACCACCGAATTATATTTCTTGGATTTTTTTTTTCGAGGTTCAATAATTTTGTTCTAAAAGACACTTGTCATCCTTTGAGATCGGTGTATTAAACAAACACTTTAAATAAAAATATATTTATATAACTCAATGATTATTCAAATCAAGGCAGTTATCAGATGGTACTAGTTTCGAATGTCTTAATTTATTATTGTTCTCGTCTGTTAAGTGTCAAAGAAAATTCGTCGAAGACTCATACAAGACGCCTTTGAGAGCCAATGCAGTGTAAATGACACTTTATATGCTAATGCGATGTCTTCACTAAGATCCAATTCTATATAGTACATGATTAGCTATAAATTATATATACATAAGTCAAAGGATTTAAATGTAAAAATAAAAGTCTTTCTTGAATATTTAATACATAAAATTAGTTTTGAATACTTTAGCTTTGTCTTGAAATGTCAATTTTCATTATTTTATGAAACACTTTACATTAATTCACTGACAAAGTAAGTTTGCTCAAGCTGCTTTTATTATTTGAATTTTACTTAAAAATGAATTTATTAGTATACAGATTTATCTATTATATTTAACTCAAATCTTTGTGAATAAAATATTATAACATGCAAATATTCACAACACAAGATCATGGCAAAGTAAAGTATTTAGAACATTTTCTAATATCCCTGAAACAATTTTTATAATCTCTTTTACCGTGGGATTTTAATTATTTTATTTATGAATTATTATCTTAAATATGTTATTTATAAATTTACTTTACCGTTCTGACAATTCAATATTCTTTCAGCTTTTACACCACCTGTAAAAAGTTACGACAAAAGTTATGAGAATCGTAATGCTATGTGATATATGACGTGATGAATATAAACAAAACGCAAACAAATTCTAAAATATGACCTGTTATCGTTTAAAATATAATAACACGCATATAGTTAAATAAGATTTTGAAATAATTAATTTCCATTCACGAGATTTACTAAAGCTTTTTGTACATTATATTATTAAAATATAAATGTATGACCAATCATTGGTTCTGTAAAGTAATTCTAAATAACATCATACTCTATTTATAAAAAAGAAGAGTATTAAAAAAATTCATCACGTCATAGTACTAGAAAAATAATAAACATTGTTCAACATTACATCTCCATGAAGACAAAGGCAAGAAATATACATCTGAGTGAGATGAGGTCATCTGCATAGGAGCTTGTGTTCAAGTGATTGCCTATCCGCTTTTACGAGGACTCTGTTTTCTAAATTTTTTTCTTAGATACGTTCATTTTAATATATTGTAGTTAAAGAAACGGAAAATAAAGTAGAACTGCAGTTGGAGTAATTATAAACTGAAATGAACTATACCTATATTTTAATGTCTGTATAATTGTGAAGCTCAGAAATTATCTTGTGGTATATTTCGTTGGTTTTAAAAATATTTTTATTTCATGTATCTAATATAACTTTTTTTGGTTTTTGGTTTTTATATCTATCCATTATTATATGGTTGCATTAATCTTATTTATAAACATCATAGGTAGATATATATATTGTCCATAAATACAAACCATCTAAACATCTCGGTATAAACTATCGTACAATAAGTATTATAATTGATAAAACAATTAAATATATATATTAATATATTAACGATCGCTTCCTCTTACAACTTGTCTTGGTTTAAGCAACGCAAGTTCATAATTAGCTATTTCCCATTTCGCCCGCAGCCCGCCGGCTTACTGCGCCTTAATTAACTGCACTATTCTGTTATATGCCCTCTGTTATATGAGGGAACGTCCAATATATGTTTATCAAAATTTGACGTGTCGTAAAATACATATTATCAAATGTTCAATGTTTTAAAAAGCCATTTGCTCAATTCAATTTTATTTAATTCCTATCTAAATGAGAATTATGTAATAAAATTTATGAGCATATTCCGACAAACATCAATAGAAGGCCAGCAATTAAAATGTCAATAGCATAAATGCAACTACTTGTAGTTGTAGGGAAGGGCAGAGGTGGCTTTTATTGATTTTTTATAATTAATATAATGAACAACAATAGTTGTCCGTTATATTCAGGGATTACGCTCAACAGAAACTTTTAAAAGAAAACAAAGACTATTCCAGGCACACTTCAAGATATATTCCCAGCTTTTGGCGCTCTTTGACACTAACTTTGAATTGACCGAGTCCGATTCCAACGCCACTCTTAAAGTTATATCCTAATAGTAAAGCTCAGTAAAGACACGTCACAAGTTTTGACACCTCAAGCCTAAGTTCTCTCTACAAGTCTTTAGTAAGTAACCTCTCTTCCAAGAAAGAGGTCCTCTTATCGAGGCTGACTTTCTCCAGGGAGTACCTGTACTCCTGTCCACATCACCAAAACGCATTGTAAATACTTCTTCGCGTCAATAACTCAATATTCACGAGCGATTTAACTTCAATGATATTTAAAAAAGCTTTTATTAAATGAAAACTCAAATAATATAGAAATTTATATGTAACACAGATTTGGGATATAGTTCAATAAAAGTTCTTAAAATCCTTTTCAAAACTATTACGTGCTATTAATGATATACAAAATCACACAAAAAATAGTCCTCTTTTAATAAAAAACAGTTTCATAAAGAATCTAGAGCAATACGTCTTCATTATATTGTCTGTCCACAAGCATAAGGAATCTTGTTATTGAAGGTAAAACAATTCCACAGCTTCATGTTTTTTTTTTATTGGGTAAACTTTTGAAAGCCAATATCTTAATTTAATTACCTTTTTGGATTTTACGACTCGTATTTTTATTCAACGATTTTTATCTGACTTTCCCGATGCTTTGCATTCATCACGATCCCAGTAAGAGGTGATGAAAACTAAATACCATTATTAGTTAATATCCCCAAGATTTTGAAGGAAAAATCTTAATTTATTTTTATTTTTATTCATTAACTGCAATTAATAACAGCAACTCCTAAGTATTTTTTTTTTATTTTTCATATTTTTCTTTTGAATATTTTAATAATTACTAAATAACTAAACCTAGTACTATTCAATATATATAATTTTATAACTGGGTAATAAAATTCGTCCACAATAAAAGTTCCATTCTAAACGTTAGTAATGTTAGTCGTTCACCGAGTATTTTAAAATATTTTTATTAATGCGTTCTCCTTTTTTTCATAAAATATTTTATTCTTATTGGTCTACAAATGACGTTAGATATGAATAATAAATTCCTTGACCTTTTATGCTAATTTAATTTATCACGAGTAATGCTTTCAACACGAACACTTTAACGTCAGAAAAATAAATTTAATAGCGCCATTGATATACACAGAAATAAACTTAACAACACAGTTTAAGATATTTCAATTGTATGTAAACTATAACGACAGTATAAGAGAAATATTTAAAAGAACAAATTTACTACTGTCAAAAAGAAAGAAAACAGTTTTATCTGAAAATAACAATGGATTTGTTTAAAGATATAAAATATACGTATTTCTTTTACAAGCGTCCTTAAAGAGAAATATGATTTCCAATTACTGACACTTTCTCTCATTAGGAACGTGACGACTTCTTAACAAATATAAACTACTTCTTAACGCCTATAATTTTGTAGGTTGTATTTGTGCCTGTTTTTTGTAAGCGAAGTTAACTTAGCAATATGAAAAATTTATGTAATTCATACTACAAGAAACAGGACTAGTTACGTAGGGTCATTTTACTACAAGTAAATTTAAATAACACGCTAACAAGCTAGAACTGAAGTTGAAAACTTTAATTTGAGCGTACAATATTTGTGAACGGAAACAAAATTTCAACCCTCCACCCTACTGTCAACTGCAAGGTGCTTTCGTGTAAGGAAATTTTAGTACGGTCACGCGGACCCCCGGACTAGTCTAGGGTTTTCAAAAAAGATGTAAAACAACTGGAAGTGAGTGTTTCAATTACCATTCTTGTTTCAATTTTATTTTTCATTTGTTCCGAAACTTATATTGAAAAACATGTGAACTTTATGCGTAACCACTTTGGGCTAGTTCAATTTAAGATTTAAATTTTTGGCCAACCCAACCTTATTTATATCGAAATATAACCCAACCACGTTTAATAAGAACATTTTATTATTTTTTTTATTATAGCGTAAACAACTTTGTCGCTAAACTGAAATTTTACTCAACAACAGTACTAAACGGGACCTTAAATAAATTTAGAAACTAGAAACTCTTTTATGCGACTTTTCTCTTTACCTTTTTCAGTTTCAAAACTTTGGCTATAAACTTGTAAATAAAGATAATCAACACTCCGCTTCCATTAACACGATATCCTTACAAAGTTTAGACAAACACGCTATGTTTACGTCAAGCTGTCAAGTCTTTGAGATTCAGGTTTTAAATTAGCGCGGACTAGTCGGAAAACAAGAAGGAAGCCAGCCCTAATCCGTTTAGGTCACGCCATGTAACCTAACTTGAGTCGTAATGTTTTGATTTTAAGACGAAACTCGGTTTGTAATGAAATAACGCAATTTGTTACCGATATGACTGTGAGTAATGTGGAAAGCCTTCCCATTGTGTGCGCACAGCGATTTCTTTGAAATGAAAAATTAAACGCGAACTGATAAAAATGAGTAATTACTCAGTCATAGCTACTAGAAAAGCAATAGACTTGGTTTTTTGTGAAAAAATTATCAATATTACTGATAATACATAAATTGCGATGTTACTTCCAGCATTGAATAATCTTACACAAATATGAGTGAAGTCTAATCAATTAGCTGTAGAACAAGCGCCTGGATAGCCAAATTAAAAGCCATTCATTACACTGCCTCAAGCCATCCCTTTGTGACACATGAGCAGTCTGAAGGCGTTAATTAAAGCGCAGACAAAAGACTGTCTCGGATAATCTCAGAATATGAATTTAATAATATGCACCCATGGATAGCATCAAGCAATCAATATATTACTTGATATAGTTAAATTCAAATTATACGTCTAAAATATAAGAAATACAATCCAATGAAAAGTATTATAATGTTGCATTTTTTTCTAATTAATATACAATAGTTTTACCCTCCTAACTGAAGTGACAAGTACAATCGGGGAGTTAATTACTTGGTTTAGTCAAGGGCTACATATTAGGCGGTTATGGCCAATTATAAAGTTTGCACATCGAGAACCAGTTAAATCAGAACCTGGCGACCCTCCAAAGTGATACAAAATAATACAATACCTTAAAATTTCGCAGCCCAATGGAATTGGTCGCTAAGGTTACCCTCTGTTTACATTCAACGAAAACCAGACCTGAAAGTTTATACTGAACTGTCTGTTTGTTGTTCGCATTTTGCATCGTGTGAGGGCGTGTTTTGTAATTTAGGTAACTTACGTAAATATACTTGAGTTGTTTGTTTAATTACTTTACTTAAAGTACAAAAGAATTTGAACTTTGAATTAGATAAAAAAAGAGTAAATTCGTAGCTATAATTTCACATATTAATGTTTTAAACACAATTTTTGAAAACTGCAATATGTTAAAAAATGCAAAATGGGACAGGTTGTTGTCGTTTATAAGTTAAATGAAGTCCAGTCAACATCGTTAACTGTGTCAGCCAAATTACTTAACACATAAAACACACGGTTCCAACCGTCGAAGCTTCTTTACATTACATCGAAAAGAGAGACTATGTTTTATACAACAGAGCTAAAACTAGTTTAATATTGAATGATAACGTAATGTATATCGTATATAATTACACACAAGCTATTTGACAGGTGACTGACTGTCAAGTCAAACTACTATCATATTAGACACAGTGCTGGAAACAGTGGATCAATCACCATGGCGCAATGAAAATGGTCCATCGTTAATATATCTCATAAAGCTTCCCATTAAACAGCGTTCACACGCCGATAGCTATTTACACGTGGAAGTAATCTGTTTATTTTGTCGCTCAGAAACGTTATATAATAACGTGCTGATGGCTCTAATTATTAGAAGCTATTAGCTTTGTGACTTCACGATATCACCGTTTGATTTATGGGGGAAATTTCGATCATGAAAGAAGGAAAAAAAAACATTATGTAAATGGGATTTTATGAATAACTATACAATATAATATACATCAGTAAATGTTATGTAAAGTTTAATTTTCTATATTTTATTTTATTACGTTTAATAAAAGCTTCAACTGCCATATTTAGCCTTGGAGGAGTTCTATTTATTTTAGTAGCTTTAGATTAAATAAGTAACAAATATGAATAAAACCAACCAAAAAACATCTTCAACTGTTCGCATCTTTAACATTCAAAGAATTTGTTTTGTCTTAATATTTAACAATTAAAAATTAACATTTTACTAATATGTATCAACAATAATATATACATTTGCAAAATCAATGTATGGCATTTTTATTTCTAAAATTAAAAAGAATACTCATTATTTTAAATTAGTTACTTACCTGTTTGGTACTATACTATTTATTACTCGGTGATATATTCACTTATTCCTACCTGTACGTAGTGCTGTAATAAAGTTATGTGACGAGAAATTAATTCGGGTCGATTCTTATTAAGGGTAACAAGCGAACAGTTAAGCCTATTCGCATTTACTTGGCTGCACATGAATTAAAAGAGATTGTGTATTCCTAAATCGTAAATTAAGCTTTAATTACATTTGCAAAATCTAAATGAAACATGGTTTCTGTATAAGGATTTTGGTAACAATTTTACATAGAGATTTCTCTCATGGCTTGTTTTGTTTATATAACAAACTTTTACACGCGGCTTCGTCCTCTGTTAATTTGTAAGCAAGCTTTAAGCAACATGTTATTCATATATAAAAGTCATAAAATTTAAGTTTTGTTCTAACCGTTAATGATTACAAGAAACCTAAAATTATTTAAGTATATTTAATATTAAAATAAATATATCATACAATGTGAGAAGTATATTAACTGAAGTTACATGTTCATTAATGACTTGATAAACAACAAACTACGGCAATACATTACATGCTTGTATCAGATATTGTTATTAAATACCTCGTAGGTAGCGAGACAATAACCAACCACTTCAATGACTCAACTTTATTAATATTACCATTATTAATATCTACTATATATATATATATATATATATATTGAATGAATATGTTTTAATCATAAATCCTACATATCAAAAATAATAATTTCAATGAAAACAAAAAAGGCAAAACAAAAGATTAATATCGTATAAAAATACCCAACAATCTTCTGATATAATAATATTTAAATTATTTGTAAATACTTTCTACATAAACAAATGAATGTTTTATTTCAAATTCAGAAGAATAAAATTTTTTTTCCATAAAAAATAACAATCAACATGTAAACTGAAGATTAACATTTTGGGCCAAAAGTAGCTGCAGTATTTTTAACATAATTGCATCTTGAAAGGCATTGAATGAGAATGAAAACGTAAAATATTATAACTGTAAATTACAATTAAAACTCCGATCTTCTAATGACTTTTATATTATTCCTAAACAACATTTTTAATCAAAACCATTTGAAACATAATTTTCGAGTCTAATTTTTGCCATTAGGGTATATAGAATCCCATCAGATCAATGGACTCAAAAAGTTTTTCCTGTAAAAGCAGATTAGCTTTTTTACTCGGCTACTACAATATACACGAAGCTTTTTGTACTTCCACTGACTTATATTATCTAAGTATCTAATTCCATTATGACACAGTTATCATTTTAAAAAAACCGCATCATAATAAACAGAAGATATCGGTAATTAATCGACTTCTGGCAAGTTGCCTTAATAAATGTTTCACGTCCACACAATAGACGACTTTGCATATCATAAAATAAGCACCAATATTCTATGTTATTTTAACAGAATGTTTCCTTTGCAGCGTTGCATACCGTACATCAGAGTAGGGTCGCAATGAATTGATTCACACGTACATTAGATCAACTTAAAGCCGCGCACAGTATAGTCTGACTCAATTTATTACATTGCTATGTTCCGGCAACTGAGTCTGTTTTACTTATTTGTTTAGCGCAGTCGCATTTCACGTACATATATATCGAAACGGCAATATAATTTCGTATGTGTATTTACTTTTTATTGTTTAATTTCATATTATTAATATTTTCATAAACCGAAATACCCCGTTTTCATTATAAAAGCATATGGAAATGTGATATTTATTCTTGGATTACGTTAAAGCTATTTCTTCAATTTAGGTCCATGCATAAATGTCGACAAAAGCAATAATTTCAGGGCCGATACGATCTGTCGAAAACAAATTCCACAGCCAGTGTAGCACGTTAATTATTGACCCACCTCACCCCATAAAGCATGGTAAACCCATAACTAGAACGGAACTTAGTGAAATACGATCAATTAAAATAGGGTTTTGTTATTTAGCCGGACATTATTTACAATGGATCATGTCTCTGGGGAAATACAACGCGGACACAAGCTTTATTTAATGTTTAAACAACTTTTAAAGTAAATATATTCGTTCCGACTGAACCTGAAAAAATACTTTATTCATTTAATCCTAATATGTAATAATTGTGCTGGCTTTATTTTGTATTTTAGTTGAGCTTAAGAAATAAAAGTGTATACAGTTTAACATGATACATTTTCTTTAACAAAATACATTACATCTTTAGAAGTAAGCAAACAATATGCATAATTCCTTTGTTTAACTTTATTTTGTTACATGTTAATGTAATTAAAATAACAATTTTCATTAATATAACACAGAAATTGATGGACCGAACTTCTAAGGGATCAAATCGAGGAACGTAGATAGTTAAAACTATTCCAATCGAACCTCAAATAGAACGCTTTCAAATGGTCGAAGTTAAAATTGGTTTGAAGGACAACACTTTGGAAATTATGTTTCCAAAATGAATTCTTGAAGATTAAAACTGATACAAAACTTGATCGAATTACATGTTATATTATAATACTATTTCCTTTGTTGATTGGTGAAGATTACAATTCTATATATTTTAATCTCTCAAGACAAAGAGAAGGGTGTAAGAAATTTGACGTAGGTTTCGATTTGTGTGTGTGTGTGTGTGCGTCTGTACATGCGTTTGGGTGTATGTGTGTTTAGTTGTGGCATAGTAGCTGACAAACGCATCGACAGATTACTTTTTCTGTCATTTGAAAGTCAGTTTCCTAGCAATGATAGTCTTGTAAGGCCTTTATGGCATAATTACTCAATGAAGTTCTTCACTTTGGAGTATAATTGTTAAGTTGACTTAATGTGTAGATGTTTTGTATCAAATAAAAATTATTTTTATATCATATTTTTGTGTTCTATTAATAGTGGTTTAATAAGGTCTCGCAAATTAGTAAGGTGTCACATAACTTAATATAAAATTATCCATAAGATATATGTTTTTCATTTAAATTATTCTTTAAAATTATATTTTTTTAATTAAGTCTACTTTGTATAGCGAAATGACTTTTATCTCTTTGAACAGTTTTCACATAAAAATACAGAGCCGTACAACATTTTGCATGTTAATTTGCATTTTTATAACACAAGAAACACAAGTAAATACCGAAAAGGAAAACCGCTTAAAGTTCGGGCTTTTCAAATGCAACTGCCTATAATGAGTTATATAAAGCCTTTAAAAGTTAATGTTCCGTAAGCTGCTCTCACTGACGGAACTAAATGTACGGACCAATGGCACCGCTATGCAGATGCACTTTAAATTCTCGTACATTTATTAAACTCGTTATAAATTATTTGCAGCTTAATTTAAAAACTGCAAGTTATTTTACTAAAAAAAAAAGTTATAGATTATAAAATGTAGAAAAAGTTTGTATATGTTTCAAATAAACATATTTTTTAAATTCGACCTAAATATAATTTTACTTGATAAACTCTTAAAGCTGGCACATTTTTAATCATATTAATGGAATATTTTAAAAGTACGTTCCCGTAAAATGTGTGTCTTTTAGTGAAAATATATTGAATTTATTTGTATATACAGAGCTGTTGTATAAATAGAGTTTATATAAATTCTCCTCGAAACCTAATTATTATATCCACGAAGACGGATACCCACGAATTTAAGTTCAAAATGCATGTCAACGTCTCTGTTCGTGCTACGAAGCTTACTACGATGTAACGGTCCCTGCGACGATGGAGCTACAAAGCTTGCTACGATATAACGTAGCCTTTGGGCATCGTTACGCTTATGGGATTAGGAACATCTTGACCCATTTTATCCTGAGACATTTTAAACATCATGCTGATTTTAAAATTTTCGCTTTATAATATAAAATAATTTCAATTTGTTAACTATTATTCAATTTCATTTATTTTACGTCCAGACAAAATATAAGCAACTGAACAGTGTGATAATCATAATATATACAAACAAAAAATGGCATCGTCTTTTCCTACAAACAGCAATTTTATATCAAATTAATGGTTCATCTACAAACCAGACGCTAAAATTGTATGAATTCAAATATTAATTGGGTTTGTTCCTTTCGACTTACCTTCAACAAAGGCAACTATGAAATTCCACTGAAAATTTTTAAAAAGTTGTTTAATTTAATTCCGTCAACTTCCCGTTGGAAAAAAAGGACTGTAATCGAGTCATGTTTATTTTTTCCCCAAGTAATTACTGGCGCAGAATTTCACGTAGTTAACTTTTGAGGCCAGTTCGTACTAACAGACTTATAATATAAATATTTATGTAAAATATATGATACAATTTACTTTATCGTAAAAATTACATATTTATAAGACTTTGATAAAGGAATGAGTATTTGAAGTCGATTCGAAATTTAAATTATTCACAAAAAGATAAAGTTTTATAATATTGCGTCTCTTAATTTTGACATTACATTAGAAAGGTCTCATTCATGGTAAGTTGACCGCAGAGCGTACGTCATAACTCTGTAGTCCTAGTACAAGTTTGTACCTCCACACTTAACGCTGGCAGTTTATAGGTTTTGAAACATACGAGTAAAATAATATTTAACTTTACAATTCTGAATTACAATTTTTATGTAAGAATTGAATCAGTTGCTGCCTAATTGCAATTCAAATAAATACTAAAAGTATTATATGAGATTTTTACACCTGAGTGACTCTATAGCAGATTTTTTTTTTTCTATTTCATTAAACATCAAAATTTAAAGATTAAATATAAAATATTTCATAGTTTATATAGAAATTAAAAATCACAACAATTATTAGAATGTTACAAACCTAAAATATGCTCGCATTTTTAATTATAACTTTATTTTTTTATTAATTAACATCTCAACCTATGAAATCTGCTTATACTCATTTTAACTTTGTTGCAGACGGGCAATAATTTTCCGTCCGAAAATTTCTAACTAGTTCTAAACATAATTCAACATTTCATAAAGTTAAGGTCTTATCACGAGCCTTAATAAGTATGTAGTACACTATGAGTAATAGCCAAAGTTTTAAATACAGCAACGCCTATATGTTTTGTAAGGGCAATCACACACCGACAAGTTATCACTATAAGAATTACAAAATATTTACAATTGTTTAGAGAGTTTAAGTTTTTATAAAAAAACTTAACTTTTTAGAATGTATAATTTAGAAAATGTTTTATAACATTCATGTATCAATATTAATATAAATTAACGTACTAGTTAAATTTATAAGAATATTTAGAATGAATCATTTGTATATATATTTCTAAATGTATGCAGTATAAACTTACAGTACTCCAAAAAAAAGGTTAATATTACGCGTGTATTAAAGATATCATTGTATCTTCTTATAATTTGTGTTTTGTGTCAACACAACGTATGTTGTAAGATAAGGCACGTTCTCACTAACGATTATTACGGCTCATCTAGATGTTAGCATTTCGTGACTCCTTCAGCCTACTAACCTACATTTATATGTGCCCATTACCTTACTATATTTATTTTAATTTATAATCATTGCTTTGGTATGAAATAAAATTTATATTCTTTTTTATTTTATTTTTGTAAAGGACTCATATAATTTTCACGTTTTGTAAATTTTCTGAAGTCGGCTGAAACTTTTTAGAGATCTGCCTAGATCGGAGCAGTATCAGCCTCTCATAGTATATCAATACCAAGAAGATCACAGTCACCCTTGGAATCCTTCTGTCCAAATGTATACCTAATTATTGCTCTTATTTCTAAAACACTTCCTTAAGCACCTGGACTAGCCTACAAATATTATAAGCAGGTAGTTACTGACCATCAGATAGCCCGTCTCGATTGTGATTAAATAATTTACGAAATATAATTTCATTATACTTGGTTTCGAACTTAACATAAAGAAAATTTTTAAGACAAACAAATACTTTTAAACGACAAACACTCAAATTACACCTCTCACTTTTTAATATTTTTAATATATTCTTCCTAATTATAAATGTTTTCATTGGTTATAATATTTTTAAATGAACATTTTCTTATAAAAGCACATCCGAAAAAAACTAGTATTTTCAACCGCATCCTAATATAATGTGATAAGCGAGAAATCGGTTATGGAAGCGTTCGTTCGTCGCAGACGAGACCACAAGGAGTTTAGCCTGTGGCCAGCCAATGTCATTTTAACGAGTGTTTAATAGATAACAAATTTATAATATTCATTAATATGACGTTTTCATTTATAAGAATTTATAATTTTTCTAATAATAACTTTTAAAAAAACACGAGGTGAATGACAAACGGAAGTTACTAATTAAGATTGTTAAAGTGCATGTTTCATGTTTGTTCAACGAAAAGTATCAAAACGATTTAAAAAAATACGTCATATAATGTAGGGACATCAGGTTCAGTAAGACACATTCTGCTGAACTGTTTAAGCTTAAATAGCTCACTATAACTGCATTCCATAATACCACCTGTATATGTTTGAAAAAAATGAACGTAAAAAAATATTTTTTCTTTTATTTTTATGTAAAAAAATAGATTTATTAAAAAATTGATGATACAAAAAGAAAAGAGTTCTCCAATGTGCATAATAGTTTAAAATGTTCATGACATGAAGTCAATATAGCAAAACATATGCATATACAATAATTAAGAGAGCTATCAATTTCAACACCACTGACGCGCGGAGACGGTGTCTTCGCCACAATTCCCACCGCATTATGTCACCAACAATACTAATGGGTTATCTTCTTAAACTAATAACTTAATGCTGTTCCGTTCAAAGTTTGTTAACATAAATTATTCAATAGTTCAACCAATAGAGTCTTACAATTAAAGTGATATTTGAACTACTCGCGTAATTATATATGATAAATATATTTGTACATACAATAAAATCTACGATAATGTTTATGTATCGTATATTGATCATTGAGGTAGTAATAAAACAGTTGTTATAACAATATCAGCATATCATAATTTCCCCTGAGCTATGTATTTCTCTGCTAAGTTCCTTGTCTAATTGATCGTATTTCAACGAACTCCCTGAGGCTACTATATAGTTATGAGGTTTACTTCAACCCTGGAAACTGTACCAACTCCATTAAAGTTAAATATCACACGTCCTTAATGTGTTTTGGTACAGGTAATAAGTTGTTACGGATCTTGTGACTTGAGAGTTAATTTTGAAGATCTATACAAATATACAAATATGTAAAGGATAGTTATAAAATCAACTACATTTAAGAGGTACTATTGATGTTACACTCGATAAGTTTATGAAAAAATAATGTACAACAATTTATTTTCATTATCAAAACATTTTAAATATAAACCTATATTTCAGAGCTTCATATTAATAAAGACCACGAAAAAATAAAGAAAATGAGTATAAGAAATATATAAGGTTTAAGAAAATAAAAATTAAGAATGCGAAAATTCATTTTATAAACTGTCGGATAGTTGAAGTATTTTTTTTAACATTAGTTCAGTCCCCATTTCATATTCTTAATGGACTCACCGGCGTCTTTTAAGTAATACAAAATTGTGAATGTTCTTTCATTTAAACTTCTATCCTAACTATATATTCCAATTTCTGTCTAAGTTTCCCTTGAATTTGTTCTTGTATAATCATGGGAAGTGCTTTTAAACGTTTTCGTTGATAAAGCATATTTGTAGTATTTTTGGCTAACAACGTCTATTAATTTTATTAAACTAAAATATTTCAACATTATATTACAGTTCACTTTGACAAATTGTTTAATTAAACAAATTTTCGGACATCAAAAAATTTTATACTCTTTTACACTTAAAAAAAATTATACATGTTTTTTTCATAACAATTTTTTTATATCAGTAATTAATTAAATGAAACAGGAAATCTGACAACAAAATTAAATTTGTGAGTCTTTCTTCAAAACAAAATACTTCAGTATACAGAATTTAATAGGACTAAAAAACAAAAGGTGTTATTTTTTAATATTTCTAAAAGAAACACTTGAAAGTTTAGTATAAATCCAACCTTGAGACCAATAACGCTTAACCCTAAAACCTAAATAACTAACCTGAATAACTTTCCAACAGTTACCGAATCCTCCAAGTAATAAAAGGAGATAATAAAACCAACAGTGAAAGAAATACTTGAGCAAACACTCATATTAGGAACGCAAGTGCGTTATTTACGCAACTCGTTATTTGTAAGTGCTCATGAAAGCTGTGGGATTTTATCTCCGGAACGAGAACTGTTTGTAAAACATATTTCAAGAGGTTAGATCCTGAAAATACCTTTAAGCAATTATTATAAAAAATATATTTAGAAAAAGTAATATTCCATGAATAATAATGAATATAATTTCACCAACAAATAACTACTTAGAAATATATTTCAAAAACCTTTCAGAGCACTTATAATTAAATAATCTGTGAATTGTTTATAAATTCAAAGTCAAGTTATCCTCCTTTCGGGCCTTAATACTTAAAACTCTCCAATTAATACTCTTAAGCAAAAGAAACAACAATACTTAATTAACCATTACGCCCGAATTTGGCAAACTTTTGAAATTCGATGAGCTACAGATAGGGTGAATAAGTTGTTGGGAATCTGTTAACATAAAACTAGAAGATTGGAACAAGCTTTTTAATAATGGAAGACAAATAAAATATAAAATTAATTTACCTATCGGTACGATGACTTAAAATATATAACATCCGATAGGCATATTTTAAAATAAATAATACATTGTTAGTTATTACTAGGTTTCCCTATAAATAACATATCAACTTAAGTATAATTCAAAACAACATAAATATTTTCCTGTACGAAATATCCTCAGAATTCTCCATGAATCTGCGGCATGCAACAACAAATGCATTTGCTATCTACCCTCTGAATACAAATAGCCTCCTGAGGAAATAGGAGGGTCGCATATATTACGCAGCGTTTAATATCTTAAAATTCCAAGATATTCTACTGCGCAAAACAAAAATATGATTTATAGGGCGAGCATCTTATAGTCATCATTCTATACCGATGCATTAAATTTCTATTACAGTCTACATTTATGTGGTCATAAAAATATTACAAATTTTACGTCACTATACTTATAATGATTACATATACATTTCAATACGTAAGTTATTTTAAAATCAAATCATTGTCTATTTCAAATATATGAAGTTAAACTCTCAGACGACTTCCATTATATTGTTGGCACTCACAAGTTCAGCATTCAACGCTCACAATTCTGGGTATGAAAGAATAATTTCCATAACTCCCCTTCTCGCTGGCCGTTAATGACTGCACTCCATTACAAACGAGAGCTTATGAAAACATATTTTCATAATAATTCTTTTTAATGCGATTCTAAATAAATCCGAAGTGCTACAGCTATCCTGGGGTGAGGTAAGGTAAGGAACACCAACATTGTTTTTAAACAGCCTTTCCTTTAAATTTACAAAAACGCCAGCTGGTTCAATAAATTTATGTATTTAACTTGATAATTAAAATTTGCGTTTCATATTTTAAAGTATATTCTATTTAATAATAATATACACACAAAAATAAACAAGCGACGGGACTGACCAACAGCACTTAATCAGGGATATTACGCAAACACAAATAATATGACACACCCATTCTATAATCTCAACTAATTATGCCGAGAGCTGGACTAATGAGAACCTTTTCAATCCAGCCCCTTTCGGAAAAAAGGTCAACCCTTGTACTTGATTAATTGCTGACATGCTTTGTTAAACAGTCGCTGAAAAATCGCTTTTAATTACGAGCCCATAACGGTTTTTGTATAGCTATCACTAAAAGACCTAAAAGAAAATTCAAATGTTCATTAAGCCAAACATTTCAGAGAAACCCTAAAATATAAATACAGTAACTATTGCTGTGCTATAGTAGTGATGGTGATAAATAAATAATAATTACAATTCTAGCTGAGTAAGGTTAGATAAATAATTATCCGACATCAATTTTACCTTAAAGTTAACTAATTTTGTACCAGTTCCACCGTCCGCATGAGATTTCCCCAGGGTTTCTTTAATAATTCAAGACGTCCTCTGTTAACTTGCCTTAGTTTCGATACAAATTATTTAGACGTAACTATCAGTTAAAATATATAAATATAAGTGCTACAATAAAATAACAATAGGTTGACAATGTACATAACAAATTAGAAACTCGAGTAGGAGAATCCTCATTTATAGGACATGTTTTTGTACAGAAATAATTACATTTAAATTTGCAAATCATTAATTTATCATAATTCATTTTATAGATTCATCAACCAGACAATTTCAGTATGGACATGGCTCTCCGTCATTCTACATCAATCTCAAAACAAATTACGGTCTGTTATAAGGGAGAGGTCATTGTAATTGTTACATAAGACCACCATTAAAGGCCATTAACCCGACACAAAAAACAACCTATAAATTATGAACACACAACCATGTGTCTTGTAGTCCCCCACTAAATTCGGCAAACGAGAGTTTTGTACTGTGGCAACATTATATTGGCTTGATAAAGTAAAAACCACATTTTTATACTAATGGCAAAAAATACTCCCTACATAAAACGGGGGACTGTGGCTTAGCTGGAATAATGAATGTTGTAACAAAATCTACCGGGTTATATAAATCAGAAGAAAAAATCCTATAAATTTAAACATAATTTGATATGTACTTATTTAAATCATTGATAAGTTATTGTAATAATTTTGATATTTGTGACATATTCAACGCTAAATATTGAAAAAAATCTGAAGCCCGAAGTACCAAAATTGTTATATCTCTAGAGTCTAGACGAGTTCTAAATTACCGAACACAAATATTGTATTGTTGGTGTATTTGGAGGTATTGAATTACTTATTTCTTATGAAGCGTGCTCAGGTGTAGGATATAGCCCTTTTGCTAACATTGACGAACCACAATCCGACCGAAGATTTTATAATGAAAATCTGAGTTACATTTTTTTATAAAAATAAGGGGATGAGATAGATTGTATAGTTGCAATTCTTACCACATCGTTGTCGAAATTAAATTATTTACATATGAAAGTATTATAAACTTTTATAATAATTATTACATGTTTGCTTAAACAAAAATACCCTCTATTAAGACGAACAAAAAAGTTAAAATCACAAATAGATATTTTAAGTTCATTCGTATAAATCAAACAGATCATTTTAATCCACTTACGTATTAACGTTGGCCGCGGTTGTTAAATTTTAAATGAGTGCAACCGCATTTCATTGATTACCTCTACGGACTAAGAGATTCCTTATTAATTATTTATGAGCGTATCTGTGATGTATTTCAGCAACTATAGATACAAATACACCTAAAATACTTTTTAACGTTAATCCGAATTATTTTTACTTATTATTTAATTCAACTTTTATTATTCTTAATAGTTTTAGTTTCATTATTTTAGTCATGATTTAAAATGACAATCTGAAAATTAAGAATATGGTAGGAAGGACTAACTTTATGAACAAATATACCAAAAGTTTTATTGATACGTTTAATAAATAGTTTGATATTGATATAAAAAAAACTAATATCTACATAAATTAAATATACAAAATTTGCTATGTGATATAAAGTAAATTATATGTATAAGATGATATCAATGATACATATTAGATAGAACCCCTTTTTGTTTTGCTTGAAAAAATCTTTTCCACCTTGAACAAAGGAATTTTACGAAACTAAGAAACAAAAAACAGGTATCCGACATACGTTAGAGTTGATTCAATTTACCTTTGATCAGAGACAAACGGAAAGTCGATGCCAAATATCTTTACAAAAGTATCAGTATCAAGGTAACTACGTTTTGGTCGGGAAATAAAATTATAGAGTACCTCTTTCGCAGAAGGAGCGTAACACACTCTGTACGTGGCTCGCCTACTAAAGGTGTTGTTGAGAGCTTGTATCGATTTCTTCAAAATTGAACACAAACAAACTACAGTATCAATTTTAAAGCCAGTAATATTATTTCACTTTTAACCACAATTCAAACGAAAGAATAGATAAATGTTAATTATAAATTTATATAACATTCATGTTGTCTTGTCTATTAATAAAATTAAAAAAGTAAGACGATATTCATATTAAATATATAATTATTAAAATATAATAATTAAAATTTAACATTTCAAATTGATAAATAAAAAAGTATTGGTAGTGACGCTATATAAACTCACATTTCATAGAGCAAACTTCAGTTTTTCACAAGAGAGATATGAGAGGATTCCTCGGAGATTTTCAAAAAGAATTCATGTCATAAAAACGTGCCGCGTATACCACGAAAATCGTTAACAGAAGGATCTGGGGTAAAACTATAAAAGACTAAAAAAGGGTAAAGTGAAGTCCCATGTCCACGAAACGTGATGCAGCTCTGAATACAAACGATGTAGAGAAATTATATAGAACGCTTGTGTCGACGGTACGATTTTTAAATTGGATAAATTTTGTTTATTTTGTCATCATTTTTATTATTTATCCAATCACTAGAAGTCAAAATGAGACATGATCTAACGAAATACATAATAAAAGGTACTAAACGTTGCTAACAATACCAATAAATATTTTATCTAGGTTTAAAACATATTACACGTTTTCCTCTTATCTCACTCCGTTGATTTGACTTTGATAAAATACGATAGCAAATATTACAGAATAATGAAATCCGATCAATTAAAAGCACCTTCAAAACCTGGTGATGGAGTGGGCTAAAAGTCAAAAAAAAGCAAAGGTAAATCTCTAGACCAAATACTCCAATAGGTCCACTTAACTTGAGTACGAATAAAAGCGACCTTATACTGGCCAAAATAAATAAATTCCTTTCACTGCCTGCTAAGACGGATTTCGTTAAAGACAGAGTTAAGTAGATTCACTCGAGTATGAAACGGAGGTGGACTTATTATAATGAAGATAAAGGACTAAAGGGAGCATTTTCCACTTATCTTATATACGCAATATTCTTGTTGAATAAATAAATTTATAAGAACACAATAGCCTTTAATAACACATACGTGAAATTGATATTATTTTCTTATAACGGAATATATAATATTTCCTATTAATCTTAAAAATTTACATTACACTTATCGGCAAAATTTATGATCTATTTCTTTGGACTGAGATATAATGATATATCTCGTTTTAATATATCTAATTATCTTGTATATTTTTATTATAAAGAGTATATTAAATCATCTATAATGCCTACTAACATTTTTATAAATATTAGTAGCCTTTTGATTCTATAAACTTCCATATAAACATGAAATTCCAATTCTTTAAAGAGCGGACCTTGTTTGCTGTGTCTGCAAACAAATGGATTTCTTGGTAGACGTCACTCCAGTACACTTTTCGTGGCAATGTCACGTATTTCAACTTAACTTCAAAGTTGAAGTTACCTACAGCTATCGTCTTTCTAACTTACCGTCATGTACCAATATATCCGAGCTTCCAAGGTTTTAGAACGAAATGACGTGTATGAAACTGAAAATTTAAGCAATAAAATATATTCATATTATAAATAACCTATTAAGAATTACAATTATACTAAAGATATAGTTGCAAATCAATGTAAATAATATATAAAATTACTTCAATACGTGTGTAAGTCGGAAGATAGACTACATAAAGATAAAACGTATTAAATCAACATTCACAGATAGGGACATAAATCACAAAAGTAAAATACCACTACTACTGTATAGCAATTAAGTGAGTTGATTATAACGGAACATTCATGATCAGGGAGGATCGTTGACATAATTTCCATTTACCCGAACGTCAATCCGTCTGACATTATCTGATGCATTAGTGGATCTTATGTGGTTCTGTCCAATTATACATCAACGCCTATAAATGATTTCCACGATACTTCATTCATTCATACATTAATTATACTGATGAATGTATTAAAATTAAACATTTAATATATAATATAACCATCAAAGCATCTCACATTGTTTCTAATTATATAATAATATATAAACTTTACACGGAGGCTAACTAGGTCTGAACTTGTAAGTTTTGTAATATAAATTTTAGTGTTAATAAACCCACATTCTCTCACGAACCACTTTTAGTTTAGTAAATGTAAATATACTTTCACTTAATAAATTACGCCACAAAAGCCTAAGCGTGCCCTGAAGCAACGCTATTATAAATAAATATTTTATTCTGCCAACTAATTTTTATGAACGCTAACGAAAAAATTCTTTTTTTTTTTGTACTATAGATAGCAAGATTGTTAAGATAAGGAATGTGTAATAAAAAATGTAACCAAAACTTATGGAAATTTATTTCTAACAATGATCTTGTCTCGTAAACCTTATATAGCATTTATTTATACACGAATTTATGAATCCGCCCAATATAATAATCAAATTAAGACGTAGTGAAATCAATGTATACCAGAATATAATCAGAAAGTCAAGATTTGTCACCAGAAATGGCAAATTTATAGGGTGTCTTATTAAGGCGCGCCATCTGCGACACGACACGCCATATTTCGTGCTGAAGATACTTAAATGGACTCAAATTAAGATATACAGTCTGAGTACAACAAAGCTTTCCAGTTATAAAACGAAACGTCCCTATATCAATATATTAACGAATACATTAAAAGGACCGTGAATAATTTAGAATAAAATACTTTTGTCATAAAATCCAAAGTTTTCAAATAAAAAAAAATATATAAAAATTTGCAAAATATATATTAAAGAAATTCTTTTTCAATTATGAGAATTTCAGACGTATATAATTTATTGCAATGAAAACACGAAAATTCATTACATGTCGAAACAGATTACGATATTTATTACAAATTTCATATTTAAATGTATTAATTTATTCATTTATTTGACAAAACTTTTTGTTATTGAAACCAAAACATTTTTTTTTTCACTCCGGGGTCTACAGTAGAGTCAATACTTTATCATTTTCATTCATATAAACAGAGCACTTTATCAAGCCTCCGCAAGAAAATTGTTCTCATTACTGTCTTCGAATAACAATTCTGCATGAGATTTACCATCTTTTCCTTTCCCTTATAGACAAATAACCTTAAATTGACACCAGACTGAGAACAATAAAACATTAAATATAATCCCACCCCCTAAATGTGCGATTTTTGAACCCATTCAATATTTTGAGGTACAAATTATTGCACACACAATTTACACTTTTATAGTCTTTACGAATAGCTTTAAACAAAATTAAAAGCTATAAAACTTGGTCATAACTTTGATTAAATTATAATTTATTATATTATCAAATGGAACACTCTGGGTTTTAAACTGTTTTAATATGTTTTATTAAATGGACACCATTTTTTTCAATCTCCATATGAAAAATTTTATTTAAATTAATAGTAATTTATAAATCATAATACATAGCATTCTTACTATCATCACACAGAAACTCCCAGAACATAATACGCTACAAGCAAGTAGTGTACAATTTGACAGACCACGAGACCTCAATATATTACATACGTTTCATCCTTGCATATAATAACCCTGAGATACTAACTCTTAGCCTATAATGAGGAGGTTACTCGATTTTAAACACTAACCCTAACTATGTAAGGTAACAAATTCTTCACAGATCCGGACCGTACAATATATTCAATTTTCCCGCTTGCTCGGCCGGATCTTCGAGGTCTAGAAACGAGCTAACAAGAAGGTAGGGGATGTATTTGATGGCGTTGTAGATTTTACCTCCTGTTAACAAGCAAGATAGTCTTGTATTATTTAATATTAAAGCCATATTATTATTCTACAGTAGATTAATCAGAAATAACATGCAATAGTTCTGTTCTAATTAATTAGGTAATAGATTTTATACAACATGTTAGAGATTTTTTTGAATAATTTATATGTAAATCTTAAGTAATTATAGATATTTAGTGGGTTTTTGTAAAGTTTACACTTTTAATTAATTTATTATAAATATTAAAAAAAAATATTTGACATGCGTCATATATTGTGATAAGTAAATTAATATTAGTATATTTTAAAAGTAACTTTTTGTGATTTTTAGAAATAAGGCCGTAGTAATGCCAAAAGTTTGTTCTTGATCTGATTCGTTCAACGGATTACCATTCTCTGACAGTAGATCGGCGTAGATACTTATTGCTGATACATTTCATTGAATGAGTGAAAGCGTCAGAAGTCGAAACCCCTTTTTTTAAGGCCATTTCTACTGCTCCTTTCCTGTCCACCCTTGATTGGAAGTCTTTTGAGCAATAAATACGCCTAGAATTACTTCTACAGATGTGGAAAGCTGAGGATAGTTGATTAGCATATCTAATTAATGAGCATTTCAGTATAAAAAAAACTATATGTCCTATGATAATATCTAAGATTTTAAGTTTCAGTTAAATGAACTAAGCTTTTCGAATATTACGTATTCTATTATTTTTTAATATCATCATCCCGACGTTTGTTCCTTCACAGCACGAGATCATGGGCAGACGAGATGAACTTTTATAATAAAAAACGCGTAGTATCCGAAAAGGTTAGTTTCATATTAATCCTATATCTCACATTTAACAGCACTTAAACGGCAATTAGAACAGAATTAACCAACATATCAGTTAACAGGATATTATATTAATCTCACCATCTAAATGGTAGTGAGATCAAAACAGATATTAGACATGGGCAAAGGATAACTAAGCTCATATCACACCGATTTGGTAGTAATCTAAACATATAAGTCACATCAAGTCAGGTAGAAATGATAATTCAATTGATGATTCCATACATCGTCCGTTAAGCAATTTGTTATGAAATGACGTAATGGAATATGTACATTGAATCCCTGAACACGATATAAAATATTGTGACAAGATAAAGTTTATCCACGTTCTAGATATATGAAGACAATAAACAATTTATACATCGAGATATGTTTCCACTTAGTTATAACGTATATTGGAAATGCATAACGAATGAAACGAAATGCAGCCTTTTATTTTTATAACAATCTAACACAAAAAAAATATTTTTTTTTGGTTTTTCTTTTATAATTCCAATAAATCAAATATAAGTAATCAAATCAATCACAAAATTTTAAGTTATACAAAAATTCATAACAAAAATATCCGTGACATGTAACAAGTTGTTAAGTTATTAAAAACAAATTATTTGATTGCCAATTTTAACTATGTAAAAGTATTTTAACGATCAAAAACATTTAGATAATATGAACAGCTCATATATTTTTTTAAAAGACTTCATTTAATGCTTGAACCAACTTTCTAGAAATTGACAGAATTGTTTGAGTTTAAAGTTCGAGACGTGAAATGAAGAAACTTCTAATGAGTTTGTACATTATATGAAACTTGAAAGAAACTTTTGGAATTCAAATATCAAATTATTAAAATAAATTTTAATCATTAGGAATGTTTTCGATATTAAATATCACAGAAATGTTTTTCTATATATTAGGAGAGTTTGTTTTGAGCGTGTTATGAACTTATTTTGTAAGTGTGGTAAATTAATTAAATTGTGCGTATACAATTTTATATATTCGGACCATTCCATTTGCTACCAAAGTAGCGATTAATTTTACATCATAAAAATTTAGTTTAACATCTCTGAATAATTAGAAAATTTCAAATAATATGTTTAACAGAGTTTTATATAAAAAATAAAATATATTTATCAATCCGACATATAAAATAAGGAACAAGAATTTAAAAATATAATATCGAATAATCTTTTATGAAAAAAAAAAGAGTTGCGTATCAAAGTTCAGTTCAATAGTTCACTTCACTAATCCCCTTACCTTCATCATTATACCTTTTATCTGAATCAACCATTACGCAAATTGAAATAAAACATTAAAAAATTCATAGCCGTCCCCCTGTAATTATATTGCACAAACAAATCAGAATAAAGAGCCCAACTCACTTTCATCTCATTAATGTCGTGGACGCATTTAATTAAAATTCACCCTCCGACTTTATCTTTGTAAGGCTTGAGCTCGTTATTAGCACATTCCCGAACACCGGCATCTTTGCTTTACTACGGAAATTAGATTGATATAACGCTAAGATGAAATTACCCTTAATATGGGTCATGTGTTATTTGTTTTGTTTGATGTCTCCGCCAATTACCTTTTGTCTGTGTAATAAACGACTTCCTAATTGTATGTTTCAAATATGGAAATATTTTACTCATATATTCATAAACGTTATATTTGAATAAATTTTAGCATATATATATTTTTGTTTCATTTGTGCTGGTATCTTTGTTTTATTGGATGTGATCAGAATATTCAAAGTAATTAAATAACCTAAATGTCTTTTATTTAAGGTTACCCATAAACTTCTATATTTTGATAAAATGAGCCCAAACACGCACCGATCCGTTTAAAAAGGTAGGTCGCTTTAATCCTCCTTGGTTCTCAACGATTACTCGGACTGAGTAAGATTGATGATGACCAAAGAACAGAAACCTACTTAACCGTCAAAATCCCATGGATTATGGCTATAAATAGCAATTCATTTATATTTGAAGCGTTACGTATTACGGTCGAGCTTATGTTTGTTTTATGTATCTACATAACTTTAAAAGTAATATTTATGAAAGGAAGCCTCACTTGTTGTACATAAATCTAAATAAATTAGTTTCTATTTTGTATCGGAAAGTTCAAAGAAATCTTCCGAATCCTACCAAAAATTCATAGTAAATAAGGACAAATTAATAGTTTTAAAATTTTTGTCATAATTCGATTTCGGAAACACACACAGACTTTGATACTTTCTACACACATTAGGATGGCAAAATTACTTGACTGAAATTATTGTTATACTTAAATATCAATTTTTTTATTAAAAAATTATAGTTGGTATTTACCCCAACAATATTTTTCATGAATGTTCATTAAAAATATTTTCATATCTACTTATTTTAATTTCAAGTTTTCATGTACGAGTTAATATTAACATGTTATTATTTCCCTTTCCAATTATTATTTATTATTTCCAACCGCATTTTGAAAAGTATAAAAGAACTTTTTAATTAATTAATATGATGCCATTGGCACGTGTCGTATTTTCTTTTAGAAGGATTACTTGAAATCAGAGCCATTTACCGACGGGATGCCACCCCAATTACCTAACACCTTAACTTTACACGACGTAATTACTCGAACGATATTTGATTTAGGCTTATGTAAGACAACACGTCACAATTTGTTTATCAAAGACCGTAATCAAGTTGTTAGCTTGTCAGAAAGTTTATAATTATTCCTGGGAAATTGAAAAATATTTAATTTGCGGATATCTCATTAGACGTTCATAAACAAAACTTATTATAAAATAATTACATGTAAAAATTCAAAACTTTCTGCAACGTTCAATATTTATTGTTAAAATGCCTACATTGAGTAAGAACTAACAGTTAACGAACATTCTTCAAACCCTCAAACAATTTAATTGGCAGGAAAGGCAGACTGTGTTATCTGACGCTCTTATCTATCTTGTACTACACTTTTTCCAAACTGATGTAGCGGTTAAAATGGGAAAGCATAACAGAAAGATAAACAAAGTGACTTTTTTATTTATAGTGTTAGTGTGGAAGAATGTATTACATTAACAATTTTTTAGAGTGGAATTAAAAAAAGTGAGAATACTCTCTGCCTTAATCCTTTAATGTCCCTAAATCATGAACAGTAAGCGAGTGTACAAAAAGTGATCCTCATTTCATTCCAACCCGAGGGTACCCTTAACCTATTTTCATTTCCTTGTTTTTATTTCCTCCCATCTACGCGGAAAACGCTATATGAACGAGGCTTTCCAATTTACTACGAAGCTTCTTCGGAAATAGTTTTCTGGCTGCAACGATTATCGCACAAAATATATAAGCCTTTACTTTTATGCAAATTTTACTTATAACCTCACTGTGTCCGAAAGATACGTTTGTTGCCTATCGTTAGTTTTTTTCTACATTCGACAATAAACATCAATAGTTTATTTCTAAGAGTATTTAATGGGGATGTTATAGAATACGAAATATTAAATACAATGTTGAGAATTAAAGTCTATATGCAACCGTATATTCTGAAAAGTTTAAAATAAATTGAGAGAACTTCATACGTCGGTAAAACTGAAAATGTTTAGAACGGGCCAATTAGAAACTTTGAAAAATTTCAATTTTCGAACTCTTTGGTAACCTAATGTAGTAAATTGCATTCATTTGTCATTTGTTTTTGTGAATTGGCGGCGAATCTAAAAACTCTCGTTACACGTGAAAATGAACCTAACGCGAGAAAATTTTCGGTCAATGAGTTATAATGACTATCGTTGTGGCCTTACTCAACAACAACGTTATGATAAGTTAAGATTATCGTGCCACTATTTACAATTGGTTTAACGAGTTTAAGTGTGGATGTAGCAATTTCAATAATGATTTGCGGGAGGGACGTCCTTTAACAGCGACTACTGAAGACTCAGTAATGTATCAGTACTGTGCGACGCATTATAGAGGAAGTTAAGATAGAGCTATCAGCAAATACAGGCAAGCCTAGATATTAGTATGAGTCAAGTTCAAGAAAATTTACACAAACATTCAGGCGTCAGGAAGCTTTGTACCGGATCAATTTGACATACTTTAACCGACGACCAGAAACACCTTCGCATGGATAGGTGTTGCCAAATGTTAAATAAGTTCGCCATACAGCCGTGACCTGGCGCCCTGAAGTTTTTATTTATTCCCAAGAACCAAAGATAATATTCGCGGTGTTCGCTTTACGAGCCCTGAAGATGTGGTGAAAGCGTACGAAAATGCCATAGAAGAGAGTGGTTCCATCGAATGCAACGATGTGTATAGAGAAATAGAGATTACTTCGAAAAACAATAAAAGTATTTGCAACTTCCTACATTAAGCCGTTTTTCATTTTTTCAACACTTTCAGTGTTACCTAGGTATTCGAACAGTAGTTACCCTCAAAAAAGATTAGTGTGACGTTACAGACTTTGTTTATAACAAAAAATAACAGGAAAAAACATTGAACAAGTGTCAGTGAAGGTTCTGGAAATATCACCTAGCCTTGTGGGACGCAATCATTTAAATTCATGTTATTGGAGTAACACATCTTGAGCTCTTTTCCGGTGTACCGTCAGGCCCACTCAATTTATGGACCAATCACCAATATGGATATGGATTATGGATGGATGGACCAATATGGATTAATCAGCAATACCACAAGCTAAAAAAAATTAAAAACAACATCATCTTCTACTGTAAACTACTACTTTGATGTGTAAAAAAAACATTTAGGACCCTTTGATCTCAATACAACATCGACTTGTTCTGATTCTTTACGTCAGTTCCAAAAATTTTAAGATTGTTAATATATTATTTTGTATTGGAATCATATATTTATATAATTTACCAGTAAATAAACCAGTTCGTTGCCTCATCGCATTGAGGAGTTTATTATGCACTAATTTATGATTTACTCGTATATAACAATTTCGTTTATCTTAATACAGAAAGAAACTGATTTTGTGTAAATAAACAAACCAAAAAAAGGTTAATTTAAACCGTCAATACTTTTGATGCATTATTCAACGTTCAGATTACAAACCACTTCTCTCTGTTTTGTTATATACAACAAAACATAACAAATATTTAAAAATAAACATTTTAATGAAAACGTTTTGTCAGCAATACTAACATGGTATAGCGAAAATTATTTGAAGCTTTTATATTTTATACAAATTTTGATAACCAAATTATTTATCTTTAATTAGTCCTCTTCAAACGAAGAAAGACGACGAAAATGAAATATACTAAAATAATATTCCATAATAAATTGAAAAACCGCGAACATTTCGCCGAACAGAATTTTTCATTAGTCAGAGCAATTTTCCATTTCGACTGAGTAACGCTTGGCTAACTCAATAACAGACGACAAAAGGCATTTGAGTATAAAATTCGCCAATTATTTCCAACCCGCTCGAAGGCCAATATTTCGAATGGATCACAATTAGATACTCCCGGCGCCATTTCTTCAAAGAAAGGGGACGATTTTAATTTAAATCTGGCCCTCAGATATACCGAAGTCCATATCTGGTCGTTATTAGCACATTCGTCAACTCAAGCGGACCCCAATTTGGGGATTTCGCTTTGAGTGTCGTTGTTCATTTAACGATAAATATCAAGATACGATTTTTGAACATCAAAAAATACTAAATGACGCTTTATAATAATATTATCTCTATTATTAACGAATTTTGTTGCCTTAATACTCGGATACTGATATATTCAAGGATATTCTTGTCATAATACATACAAATTTCAAATAATGTATTACTTTAACTGCATAACAGTAAATCTTGAACGTAAAATGCATCCATTCAAAAGTGTCACTATATAACGATGTCTAAAATTTTGTAACACTAACAATGTTTTGTGTGAAAATAATCACAAGCTAAGGTTAAAACGTAAAAAAAAATGTAGGTGAGTTGAAAGCAAAAACCTAGTTTTATTTTAACTATATCTAGAGACCTGAAACAAATTTAATCTCCAAAGTAAGTTCCGAAGTTCCTTGTTATAAATTTACTACAGCTGCATACAAATAATCTGAATAGAAAGAAAAAGAATACATAAGAAGCATAACAACTACGGTCTCGCTAGTGCTGTAGTGAATCTTGTTTTCATAGTACAAACACTCATTCGCCCACCCATTTCAAATGATTCCTTAAAGGGGAAGAGAAAATTATCTTGTGAATAAATTATATTTTCCCCTTTTATAAAGACAGTTGAAGTGCATTTTATTCCATTTTTATTTTGCCTCAGATCAAAGACGCGCGAATTCCGGACCGTGAGGCCGCAAAAATAAAATGAATGAAGAATTTAATGCGACTTGATGTCCTGCGGATAATAATGTTAGAGTGATTTAGGAAGTTTAGTCCAACGCGTTTTGTTTTCAATTCAATTTACCTTTACAAATTTGCACTTTTAGACTTTTGCCTCCAGCTGTTTCTTTGTCCTTGTTACGAGTATTGTTATAAATGTTGACATGATTGAGTTTACGTTTTTTATCTTATACAAAGTGAAAATTGCGATTCTACCCTCGTTATCCATTTAGCTTAAAAAGTTGGTTTAGAAATACGCTTACTAATTTAGAGAAGAAAATAACTCCTCTTCTTATTTTCTGTAAAATATTAGACTAAGTAGTTATAGACGCCGAATACGCTCTCCGAGTTTAATAATAATATACGTATATTTATCTCTTTTAATTATAACTGCCACAACATAAGAAGAATGTATTTATTTAAATGAAACTAATATATTTCGGATATACTACGCGAATTTTATTACATATTTTAAAATTACATAATCCTGACGTTTCGGTTACTTTCAGCAACCGTGACCACGGGCAGACGAGATGTGATGTCATATGTAGTATATCCGAAATATATTAGTTTCATTTAAATTAATAAAACTCGCGAAAGTCTTAGATCTCATTATGTGAACCAGTACGGACCGGATATCGCCAACAGAATATATTTATTTATTTTTTATTACAAAATACATATATATTTTTTGCGATAGCATTTGACCGAAACACATTTCATGGCTAACCAAAAGCTGAATCGAACTTAGGGCTAACTTACTAGAAGTTAAACAAACGTTCATAAGGTATACTTAGTACTGATTTAATATATTTAACATACTCACAATTCATATTAAATGAAATAAAAAAGCAGTAATAAAAACATTTTAACTTAATCAATTTTTTCAAGAAATAAGTATGTTCAATTGAACCGAACAACGTACTAATTCCGTTTCGAAATTCTGTTTCGAATTAGATTTTTTACCCTTAAATAATGAAAACCGAAATTGCTGTAGCTTCTTAAATTTTACACTTAAATTATGCCTGCGGCTCAGCATGGCTGAATGCATTTTTGTATGAAAGAGTTCATGAAAATCCATACTTAACTTCATAGTACTAGGGTATAAAAAGAAACCTAGTTTCCATTATAAACACGCTAATTGGGAAATTAAATTCCATTTTCGTTTGAATATTAATAATATATCATAACTTTATTTAATTACAATAAACAGAATTTACGCCAGGTTTTTTGTTAGCGTTATAGTGTCACTTGTTTTATCTTTTTACCCCTCAAAATCAGTCTCAAACCTCAGTCATTTTAATCTTAATTCTTAAAATGCTCATTCATTTTTCATAAGAATTACATTGATAGCATGTTTTTTCTCCTTTCTGTTACAATCACCTAAAGGCTACAAAGCCAGCATACTATTCATAAACATAATTTTACGAAAATAATTTATTTAATTTTCATACTTTGTAATATAAATAAAAATAATTGCTAGTAAAAATTTTGACAGTGATACCTAATTGAGGTAGAACAATTAACATATTTTTTTTATTAAATTCGTAATAACGATTTTTATTATATGTAGCCAAAGTTCTCTGAACTATTTGAAGATCAGATAATAGTGTAGAAAAAACATACTTCTCGTGTATCAATCGAATACTCTTATTTCTACGAAAAATAAAACCAATACAGACAAGATTTATATCCAGACTTTATTTCAAACATATGTAATAGGATTCATCATTGGCAAACCACTTAGCTGCAAAGAATAATGCCATTGTTTTTCTAGAACAAAGAAATGCACAGAACTCTAGGCAATCGTATTTAAATCTTATAGCTAAAAAGATGGTCATTAAAACTCTTTTAGGCCGTTTACACTGCAATCTAATATAACTTTTTTTTTTTAATGTGGCCTTCATCCGTGCAAAGACATGCACATTATATTCTGCCAGTGTCGTGTAGAAATATTATAACATTAAAACAACAATAATCTAAGACACTTCTATAGTTACAAATACGTCAACTGTCATGATATCGCGATATGTCACGACAGACACCCACTGCCCAGGCCGTTTGCACCAATCGCAAAACGGTACATTTTAGCCAATAGCAATGAAACAATAGGCAAATCTTATTCAAATATTTCTGATATACCAGCCGTCCGTTTATTACCAAGTAAAAAGATACATGAATTATTTGTAAAATGTTTTATAGAAGACCAAATAATATTCGGATGGTTCATTTTTATTATATACGACTAGGAAATTTTATACAAGATATCTGGGCGGCCTCGCTAATAACAGACTCAGAATATGTAATAAAACAAACCCATATAGATTAAAGTCCTAATACTCCACCTATCTATACCTATAATTAAAGGATTTAGTAGGTAGAAAACATTTAAAGATAGTGATCTTTAAACGCTTTCTCCTTACTAAATCCTTAAAATTCCTATACGAACATAACTTCTGTCACTTGCGAGAATAGTATGCTTAGCACAAGTTTGCATAATAGCACTGCATAAGAAGCGTTTCCCGATTCTCATACAATAAACTAAATAATATTAGAATATAGGAAAATTTTTTACTGAAAAACTGTTCACACTGTATGTACCGTGACAATAAAAACTTATCGTTAACAAACTGGTATCTGGGCAACTGTAACTAGTCACCATCAAGTGGCCAGTCTATATATAACTTACTAGATTATGATAAAATTACATATTGAATAGTTGTTCAAAATGTTGGCAAGTATGTATACCATAAAAAAATTAAAATGCAACATGAAAAAAAACCTGTCAATCAAAAGCATATATGAAAAAATATATATTTTGCAATCAAGAGTATCTTAAGAAATACTTTCATATTAATTCTAAAATTCTAATTTTAACTATGCGTCATAAAACATCAAACCTTATTTCAAACTAAGTGGGTATGAAAAAAGATACTATTACATCGCTTAATTTTAGATTCTAGAAAATATAATGAATATTCATTGCACTAATTAGGCCGTCTATCATCTTTAGGCAACATGACAAATTCGTTTCATACCTGTTTATTATGGACAATTCTCTATCATACATCAAAATACCTACAAAAATTCATAAATATAATTAATTACTCCATATTACAATTAATATGCTGACTCAACAACTTAATGATAAAATCTATGTTCAATGAACAATAAAAACTATAGCTTATTCATCATATTATCTAAATACTATACCATTCACTTAAGCCAGGCTTGTGACTAAAGTATGTATTAAAAATATTATATTCAAACAATATTAATTCTTATCAATCTTGTATATACATATATTTTTATATGATATTTTATATATATATATTTTTATATATCATCAATATTAACATCTCATATGTGACTCACATCAGTGTGTATTAAGCCTTACAACAAAATGCAAACACTTTAATTTCTGTTAATATCATAAGATTCACCCAAGTCATAATAATTCAAAATAAATTATAACACTTCATTATAGGCTCTGAGCACACTCAAGGGTTTATATCTTATATGTTATATTTTGTAAAATCAGATAGTTTTCAAGCCATTGTAGCAGTGTATTATGGGACAGAAAGAGTTATACATATCTATAATACCAGGTTCTTTGACAATTCAAATGTTAACAACTGTTGAAGATCTTACTATTCTTTACACAGAATTATATCTAGCATTTTACGAATTAACAACTTTCCCAATGTTTCAACCCTAGATCAAATTCAAGAATATTATACACAAACTAGATCATTACAAAATAGAATACCATGAAAATGACTGAATGATGAAGTACTTCCATACAAATAGTCATAAACATATAAATTACTAGCAAATTCAGTGTCCAACTGAGAAGTATATACATGCAAATTTGTATATAAGTTTACTTTAAATAACTCTGATAGACTATTTAACATTACACATCATATCTTGATGACAACAATATATTGTATTTATTGATTATATTGAGAAACATTCATTTAACATTCATAAACCACTTTAGCTTTAATCACCTCACTATTAAATGTCATTATCACTCTATATTATTATCACTCAAAGTCCCAGCAAACAAAGCGCTAGGAAGTTAGAGCATCAGTCATCCAAGTCATCATCACTCATTTCTTCATCACTAGTGCAATCAGGTTCGTTGCTTTGTGACATACAACGTTCACAACAACAGACAAACAGATAATTCTCTGATAATTCCTGAAATATTATTTGCCTAATTAGATATTTATTTATATACAAAAAAAATATTAAATGTGTTTTAAATTTAAAAAATTCAAGCGTTATACATAAATAAATCTTCAATGAAATTAAGGCTTACTATTATATATATAAGTAATAGTAAAAGAAAATAAAATAGATTAGAATATTTTAAGTTACTTACTCTCTGTCTTGAATGTCGAGACCTTTGTAGAGTGCAATCATCTAAATAGCTTATATGTATTTCATCACCGGGCTTGATATTTCTTATAGCCTTGAGCTGTATTCTGTGGTTGCCGTATGGGAATGATGATTCAGCATTTGGAGCGCAGCTGTGATTGCAAGCACTTTGAAGTTGATATAAACCCGAACCTTCTGTGTTAAGGAACTGGCCTGATTCTAGAATCATATGTTATAGATCTCATAACCTTATTAAATATATGATAAGCGCATACAATTGTATTAATTTGTTAAAACTTTACCTTCTTCAACATATTGATATATTTTGTCTATAAAAACATCTAATTGCTGTCTTTCATCATCTGACATAGTCAATTGAGACACTGAATTCACCCACAGCGCCAGGGGACTTGTGCCAATGCCCTGACCATTTGTACCTACAAGAGCCATTAAGGAGGAAAATCCTTCTGGGTTTAGGAACTGAAATCAAAAAACAGTAATTTAAGCTATAATCTGAACTGATTTATCCATTACCGCTATTTAAATATCTCTTTGAATGGTGTAATAAGAGTAATGTAGTTTTAGCAAAATCACATACATATAAGGACTTAAAATCACATACATACATTCAGGAACTTTAATGCTATATAAGAAATAAATTTCTATAAATGTGTATAAAAATTAGTATAATCTCATAAATATGGAGGTGACAACAACAATTACCTCATCTATATATTCTCCTCTAATAACATTAGCTGTCATTTCCCTTAATGTATTTAACTGGTCACTGAACTTTTCTCCTAACAATTTGTGTACCAGCTCAGCATCTTCATTGATTGTTCTATGACAGAACTGTTTGACATTTTCTGCAGCTAGGGCAGGATCATCGTGTTGCTGGATATATGCCAATAAACGAACAACCAACATAATGTTGGTAGTCTCAGGAGGATAATGGATTTGTCTGTGAGGATAACAATAAATTTATACTTTATATAAAGATATTTTCAACTTTAAATTTACTTAAAGTACTGGTTTATACTATATTGATCAAAACAGAGTACATAATAAATACTAGTAAATACAAATTCCTCAACAATGTTGAATACAAGTTTTAGATTTGTAAGAATACATATATAAAGCCACAAAATATAAAAACTGTTTTTTTTTTTTTAATTATATTAAGAAACATATCATAATATTTTTAAGGTCAAGTATCTAAAATTAAAACATAATGTTTTACTCTATTCAGTAATTTAGATGTTATCCTTACATGAGTACAAACCTTTATGATATCATTTATATAAATATTAGTCATACTTATAGTAAGTGATTGTTGTGTAAGAACTATGACTTTAAATATTGAAAACCTACTTCCAAGTCTCCACGAGCACACTAATTGGATGCATAACTTCACTTTGTATATAACACAAGCTCCGGTGATAAGTTGCATATGAGATCTCCTTGCATTCTTGGGAACAATATAATATACCACATTGATTGCAGCTCGTGATATTTAAAAGATCAGTCTCAAAACAGTTTGAATGTGGTAAAATGATATCCTGTTTGGCTGACAAGCGCCTCACATTCTGTTCTGGTGTTTCTAATGGTCTGCAACACAATATACAAATTTAGTACTGAAACTGATAATATAAGGAGTATAGAGAGTGAGCTTTTTACACAATTATTTAACTAATACAGCTTTAGGTTGGACCAACTCATTTTTTTGGAAAAGCTAAAAATTAAAAAAAATTGTTAAAAATAAAAAAGTAACATTACCTCATACAATGGTCACAGGCTAAATATCTGTATGCCGCATTATGAGCAAACTGACAAGAAACCAATGGTTCCTCTTCTAAAATTACATCTCCCGGCAAAAACTCCTTTGTAGCAAAGAGGCCCTTACCCTTAAACAATAGTTTAAAAGAGATTATTAAAATTTTCAAACACAACACCATATAATAGTATTCTTAATGCTATAGTACCTTTTGGCTATTGCACATTCTAACCTCGAACCCTGCCATGTCTATAATTTTAATGTAAGTTTAAAAAATTGGATTCAGAATAGGAACTCAAAATTATGAAATAATTTTTTAATAAGCAGTTTCCATATTATTAAATAATTGTGAAAATTAAGTTTAGCCGGTGATACCACACATTAATGTGTCTCAAATGCAACTGTCAATTGTCAATGTCAAGTTTGGTGCATGTCAAAAATTCACGATAAATTGAGGAATATTTAAATATTAACATGTTTGGAGAAATTAAATATAATACTAATATAAACCTGGACACTGGCATAATATTAGACTACATCAATGTGAAGGCAACCGTTTCATAAAAAAAAAGATATTTTTAGTAATTATTTTACACTCTAGAAGTGAAGAAATATCTTAAATAAAAAACTACTTTGAAATATACAAAATAAATTATCTCCTTTGAATTTGTTAGAATTATTCAGAAGATTTTGTGTGTCATCATCACTTTGATTTAATTTTCACATTTAATTTGCGTTCAATATCCATTTTCCTATTAAAGTATAGAGTAACCTCTAAAATTATTATAAAAATACTATGAAAGTAGAATCAGATTATTTAGTTTGATTCATCTAAAAATATTTTTACCAATTTTAAATTAATATAATTATAATCAGTATAAAAATTAGAACTTACTAATTATAATTAATTATAACCCATTAGTTTTAGAACAAATAGTAAAATAAAATGGTAAAGTTTTTTGCCAGCACTGCAAGATCAAGGACTATCATATCGTCAAGCCGTTTTCGGTAAAGATATTTTTCTTTTAAAAGATAAAACTATAAAGGATCATAATCCCTTTAATTTATAATGTACACTTAGTTATTTTTGTGTATATATTCGAAAAATATGACGTAACTAACGTAAATAATATTCAAACAAATTCAACCCTGTAAAAATATAAGTTCATATTGTATCATACAGTCGTTTATAATCAACACGTTTTCATTAGTATTAGGTATAAAATCTAATTTGCGAAAATTGTTAAACATGATTTTGGAGCCCCTAAAAGGAGGGTAGGTTGACATCGTGTACACAGATTATTTAAAAACTCTCCATAAAATCCTACTCCCTTTATTACAAAACAAAATAGGATACATCGGAATACATCGTAATCTCCTACAATAGATAACTTCCTGACCCTGAGATGAATTTCAAGCCGTTGCTATAAAAGGTTACATATTCACTTTTAAACCAATTCTTCCTGGCATACCCCAGGAGCCAGGCCCCTTAACTTGCTCTCTTATTATTTAATATTTTCATTAACAACATAACTAGTTGTTTTAATAACACCAATACAGTTTTGTCTGTTGATGATACTGAAATATTCAAAATAGTCAGGGATGAAGTGAATTCTAGAGACTTACAAAGTTATTTACTTCCAGCTATACTAAATATCTTTATTACCTTAATTTATAAAAATGTTGTATAATCATATTTATTATAATACATAAAAGAAAAAAACATTGTCTTAAGAATCCTATCCTAAATTACCATATATCGAGTAGAGAAGAATGACAAGTATTAAAATACAGACGCAACAAAAACAACAAACACACATTATCTTAATAACACATATATGAAATAGATCCCGAGCAAAAACATTTAAAATAATGTTAGAGCCTCAAGGCAGTACACAGAAGATAAAAAAAACTAATTCAGAGGCATCAAAAGAATTATCCTTTTAGTATTTCTACATATATTGCATCCAAATTAATAAAAAAAGGCTTATGTTAAACTTAACATAACAACCTAAAAACTCGCCGGTGACTACGCTTAATTTCGGTATCAGGATTCGGGATTGGAATAAGAGGTGGCCTATGTCTTTCTTCAATGTTCCATCTATCTCTATACCTAATTTCACCCAAATCGGTTCAGCGGTTAAGGCGTGTCAATGTAACAAATAGGCAGACAAACAGAGTTACATTCCCATTTATAATATTAGTAGGGACTATAATATTAATAACATAGAAATTCACATCGATAAGAAAAAACATTTATTGTCTATGTCTCAACAGTTGTATCATACGTTTCAATTTGTTTTATAGTATCAAACATGGGTAGGTTCTTCGTTTCCGGTGTAAATGAAAGTAGAAGAGCGGATATGATGGCTGATACAGTGAACAATATAGATGGAAATGCCTCTAAATATGAAGTCTGAAAAAAATATAGGTATTAATAACATCGAAACAAGGAGGTAAATTTTAAATTTTAAATACAAAAAAAAAATTAATACTTCATTATGTGGTAGGTACAGTATTAAATTCGTGATTTAAAAGAAATGAATTATACCGGAATAAAAAAGATTTACGATTTAAAAAAATCACAAAGAAAGGGATCGCTTTGCGATTTTCAAAATATCGCAGTCTAGTCCTGTTCGTATAGATGATTTTTCATCTACATTATTTATTCGAATTTTAATTTTAATATTATTTAAATTTTAAAAATAATAATATAATAATAATACCAGTAAGGGGGTTAAGGGTGCCAATACAGTTCCGCTTCTGCCCGCAGTGTTGCAAAGGCCTATCAGGATGCCTCTAGTATTGGTCGGGAATGATTCGATTGTGTAAATGAATATACCAATCATGCAAATCACTACAGCCATTTTTCCACATAAAAATAGTAACAACTTTAACCAAATTATATCTGAAAATATTATGTAGAAAAAATTTAGCAATAGCAACATCGATCATTCTTTTATTTATTTTTTTCATTAATTTTATTTAGATATACTTACCATTAGGAGTATAACTGTGTGCTATAATAAAAACTGCGCTAAATACATATGAAAATTGCAAACATATCCTCCTTTCGTACTTTGCAAAACAATACAGTGCTATTAAATCTCCAAGTATCGATGCCACCGCTGAGATAAGGAAATTTATGTATTTATTTCCAGGAAGAAATACTGAGTTGACCGTTAAACCGATATACATAAAGTTACTAGAAAAAAAAGTGAACGACATAACAGCCAGACGTATCAGTATAGCCTTGGATTTTAATATATCTTTGAAACTCTCTTTCTCTTTTGGTTCGACCACATTTAGTTTCAAGCATAATACGTCTCCAGAAATATCGCTTATTTGTTTTTCCGTTAGCGACAATTTATTCATTTTTGCTATTAATTTAAACGTCTCTTTCGCCTCTACGATCTTACCCCTTATCAATTGCCATCTCGTGCTTTCTTTTAAAATAAAAATATAAAATATAAACATAACCAATGGCGAGTAAACAGCTATAATCAAATATTTCCAATATCTTAGGACCATTGCTAACAATCCGAAGATTATTTCTCCTACATATATTGAAGTGCCTACTAACACTCCTGCCAATACACGTCTCCCACCACCTCCCAGTTCGATTACTGAAAACAAAAATAAGTATATAGAATTTCCTTAATTCAAGATAGTTATACAATAAAGTAGCATAAGTGATACCATAATAATATAAGAGCTTACATAAAACAGCAGTAACAGTATACAATCCAGAAGCTAAAACTGATTCTAAAAATTCTATTCCCAGGTATAAGTAAAAATTTGTTGCGAACATTTTTACTAAGCCTACAACGCCGCAAGAAACGGTCATGATAAGTGTGGGTTTTCGTCCCAATCTGAAAAAATAAATATTTTATATATTTTTTTAATAATTATACAGATTAAAAATAATTCAGTTATATGTGCGGATTGACATATTTTTTTTTACAGCGAGCAATCACACGATAAAACTTAGTTATTCTATTGAAGCAGGAATATATAATAAAATATTATTTATATATTCAAACTAACTCACTTGTCTGTTAAAAGCCCTGATATTATCATAGATAACAACATTCCGGCATTATGTATAGTTCCAATAAGACTTATTTTCCATGGCTGACATCCCAAATTTAGCTGAATGGTAAAAAACCTTATGTTATAACTATATTTTTTTATTATTAAAATATTAAGATCCTCCATGTTCAGTCAATAATTAAAATATGAATTAATTGTGTGAATTTATTTTTCGTTTATGGATATATATATAATATAACTTCAAATCTGCGTGTATTCATCCACAGAGATTTACAAAACTTACAAAGTTTAAATGTTTCATTAGTTAGACAATGGAAACCTTTACCCGTACCATCCTATTTTTATAAGGTTATATTTTCCCAGATTAACGATCTTTATGATAAAGTTCTGATACTTTTGAACATATAAAATAACATTAGGTACATATATCTGCTCAATACACTTGTAGTTAAAAAATTATACACTTCTTACAACGGAAACGACAGAATCGTTATTTTCATAAACCCACTCATGACATTCATTTAATTCTTTGGTGAAGGTTTCCTTTGAACAGTTGTCATTTTGATGATACTTCTCTTGATCTAGAACCGGTTGAGAACATCTTTCGTCTACATCACTTGGCCACCAGTGAGGTATTTCCACAACTGGATTCAGATCTTCGCATTTTGGAACTAAACATCTGAAACGTTGATTTATTTTTAGTTAAGAGGAATTTGTGTTATATTTACTCTATATATTTTTTTTGTGAATATTGTATTTTATTTAAACTTATCTTACAACAACCAATAAAACTCAACTAAACAATGAAGAACTTTATATTTTATCAGCATATCAATCCATAAATACAACGAAAAAGGTCAAAAATAAATCATAAATTAAATATAATTAATAATAATACAATAATAGTTGTTATTTAAGGGTGTACAATGAAGAATATTATTATATTTAATATATCGTACCATATATCACATAATTTTACATTTAAATTTTTCAAATATAATGACAAAAATTAGAAGTTACACGCTTCTATTATGAAATAACTCTGTTCAATGAGACAAAAGAGATGAAACTTCTCAGCATTCCATTGATTCACTATGCGGGTGCCAGGCTCATCGCGTTGCAGGGAGAGGAGATTTAACAGTGCCTTTTTCTTAATGAATGTTTTTATATATTAACATACATACAAGTTAAGTAAGTTGGGCAGTCATGAACTCAGCATAAAAATGTTGTGCAAATAATTGTGTTCAACTTTTGAAATAAATCAAACAAACAGTTAAGAAATCGTTCAAATTACAAATAGGACTGTTACTACAACTCTACTATCATTAAAACCATTTAATTTCATTTTTAAAACAAATTAACTATCAAGCTGAAAATTGAACATTTGCAAAACTGTTGCTTACCGTCCTAATTGGACAACGAATTTTAAACATAACGTGGTGATAACCACGTATTTAAAATCGAGTTGGTAATTTTTTTTAGTCGAATTCTTATTCCATTCTTCTACTTGTTTACCTGAGGACTATAGATGTGAAACTTTTGTTTTTGTTAAACATACCTACTTGGTACTGTTCCCTTCCGATTTCAATGATTTACAAAGAAATCGTTTATAATTGAAGTTATCTATCTCTGAAAGCCGCTCCTGTTTTCATCCGTTGCTCTATAGCATTGTTTTTGTAAAGTAACAGGAGAAAAAAAATTACGGCAAAATAGGTTCCTTTTTTCTATCAATTAATGTCATACAATATAAATAGCTATTTCCGTATTAGGTACGTACTTAACTTGTTTATTATTAACTTTATTTTTCGATATTTCTTTAATTTCGAATGTAATACAATTAGCATAAACGATAAAAATATCGCAGTAAACTATTCACATAATTATAAAACAAGTCTTTTTGAAAATAAAGTTTATATTCTCGTAGGTATGTACGTGTTATAATTAAAATTACTTTTTTAAATTAAATTCTAATCGTTAAATTATTCCGTATGGATTATTGATACATATATACATATTGATATTAATGTACCTATCGATGACATTATGTTTTAAAAAATTATAGAAATAACTTATTAATGTAATATTTTTGTTTCTTTCAATTTCTCTCTTTTCAGCTTGACTTGATGCTTGACTAAACTTTTATTAATCTACCAGCACCAAATCGCAATTTGGTCAAAAAAAGATAGAAACAATATTAAATAGAATTAATTTTAAGGCATTATGTTCAGCTATCCCATCCTTTTAGTTTGCTTACTACGCTCGATTTTTGTTATGTAATATAGCTCCGAATGATAAGAGACGCCCTACCGACGTACGCTTACACCTTGAAGACAAACAAGTGATTACACAGATATGAATGACCTCTTAACTCACTAAAACTGTCACATATCCCGATGCCTACCTCAATTCAACTATATACGTCCTAGGCCGAGGTCCAGCCTTTTAAAAGTACTCACACTTCTTCAAGCCCGTAGTTCAACGGTAGGACTCATTCGGACCACCCACCCACCCCAGTGACGCTGTCAAAGCTAATAGGACTAACGCCAACAATGAAGTCGAAAAAAAAAAGTTATTTTATTAATGTTTTCATAATTATTTTACCTGTGATCTACTTCCTGAGCCACAAAAATGTAATTAACATTAGTCATAGACACCATCATAATAGACAGACATATCAAAATATATTGAATACATTGAAATTTCCCAAACTTATTCAACTCCATAAAAACATCACTATTAACTTCAACGACTCCTTTTACGGTCATATTAATACTATTCACAGTCAATGACTAAAACTAAATTTAAATTGCAGAATGTGTTAAGGTTCATTAAACAAATTTAAATAAAGATATGATTATATGATAAGATTATGGTAAAACTAATTCTGACCCTAACAATAAAAGGCTACGAAAGAAACCTAACAACCGACTTTAAACAAGTTAAAAAAATACACCATTCAAGTTAAATCAGTCCTTTTTATTTAGATAATTACCGATTTAATGCAATTTACAAGTAGGTATATGTACCTGTAGGTGTATGTAGAGCATAATGGCCGAATGTAAATTAAAGACTGGGTACTCTTTTCTAAAAAACAAATTATGTGGTTATTTACAGTTTTCAATTAAAAAATACTATATATTTGCATATCTTTATTATTTTTATACCTTTTTAGAATAACTGTAAAGAAATAGTGTTGCCCAAATGCAAGAACAAAACTAGACTTGGCCAGTCTTGGTCTTGCAGCAAGAGTCTCGCAAGTCTTGCAATTACCCATTAGCCTGTGGCTATTAAACTTTACTTTAGTTATTAGAACAACGCAACAGCGTAAATACATTTTAAACTATAATTAACATAGCCATGGTAAATACCAACCATATTAATAAATGTCTAAACATTTCATGAGAAATTACAAAAAAAATTAAGAGCATCAAACTTGAGAACTTCGGCTTATAGCGAAAGAGAAAATAGTGTTAAAGTTAAACAATAGAAATTCTTTCTGTATACCTGTCACAAAAACGGAACTATCAATATGACAAGTAAGATATTAGGAATAAAGTTAAAATTAATCGTAATTCGCACCTTGATAGAATATGAAAAAAAAAACATAGATAACTGGAGGAAAGCTGAAGTTAATATAAGATCTGCACATTAAGAGAAGCACTTCAAGAACTCATTTATAATTCGAAATATTGCTTATATGAATTTTTACAAAGTGAAGGGATTCCATCCCTTATGAAATTATTATATAACTTCATATAAGAACTTTCAATATTTTTCCACATATTTTTAAAAATTATGTCTTTGAAAATTTACCTTATAACAGAATCATTCAACCTTATTTATATTAATGTAGTCTGTTGGGATCCAAAAGAAACAAAAATCATAGTATATTTTTAACTTTAAAGTTATGGTTTGATTTAAAATTCATCGAAACGTGTAGGATTCGAACGTGTCACTTCCGGCGAACTAGTATTTAAACTTTAAATGGAATTTCAAACGATACATTTATTGGAAAGCAAGTGAAACGTATATGATAGGTGAGATTTTTTTTTGTATTTATCTTTTAAGGGTCAAGCGTTTTGTGTTGCTCTAAATGTCAAAATGTTTCTTTGTACATAAATATTAATAGAACATTTACAAATAAAAATAAGCGATTTTTTTTCTAAAGATTATGGACAACTTTTTACTTTTTACAAATTGATTTATCTAATGTCTATAGAATTATAATCATGTTACATATAACAAATTATAATCTTTTATTAATTTCGTATCTAAACATTGATCAGATTGTGATGCATCTGATTGTCCAAAAAAAATACAAATATAATTTTTTTAGAATCTCCATAAAGTTATTTTTAAAAGAAGTCAGTTAAAAACAGATTTAGTTTATTTACTTTAGGGAGATATTTTATTGAAAATATATTTATTTAAAATATTCAAAACATAATTATCACAATGTGAATGAAGCCATAAATACGACAAACATCAACTGTCATTTGAGAAATGGCGGTGAATCGTTTGCGATGTTTTAACTAACTTTTGGATAATAATAAATAGTTAGAAATGCATATTAAACAGGTATTAATAAACATTACATTGAATTTTTAAAGAGATAAATTTGATTTCCTTATGTTTTTCAAAATCAGAGACTATGACGTGTGCCTATGTGTGACAAACTGTATATAAATTGTTTTTGTTTATAGGTGATTATTCAAGGGTTTAAGAGTTATCGTGAACAGATAGTGGTAGAACCCTTTGATAAACGGCACAATGTAGTTGTTGGACGTAATGGTTCCGGAAAAAGTAATTTTTTCCATGGTAAGTTATTTCAACCAACATAACAAAAACTGCTATTTTGTTTTACATTACATATTAGATGTTGGTTTCAAAGGATCCGTACAATTTTATATTTACCCTTGAGCTTATGATAATATCATTGTTATTAGGTGTTTAAAGTATTCAGATGTTCAATTGTTCTGTCTCAGCTATCCAGTTTGTACTTAGCGATGAGTTCTCTCATCTCAGGCCGGAGCAACGTCTGGCGCTACTACATGAAGGCACTGGACCTCGGGTGATATCAGCTTTTGTTGAAATCATTTTTGACAACTCTGATAATCGAATTCCAGTTAGTACTTTAATTTTTTTATTTGTTATAAAACATAAGATTTCTTGTTGATGCTTTTGAAATGAAAATAAGACATGATGTTCTTAAGCATTACGTTTTCAAATAATATATACAATTGTTTGGAATAGATTGAAAAGGATGAGATTTTCCTCCGACGAGTCATTGGTTCTAAGAAAGATCAATTTTTCCTCAATAAGAAAGTTGTACCAAGATCGGAAGTACTAAATCTACTGGAAAGCGCTGGTCTCTCCAACTCTAATCCATATTACATTGTGAAACAAGGAAAGGTAAGCTTTGCAATTCTTTGTTGGAAGCATAAGTTTATGTTAAAAATTAATCTTCATAATATTCATATTTTTCTTACAAGAATTAATTATGAACAGAGTTAACAATCTTACAGGAAGTAAAAATGAATAAGAGAACTTAAAAATCCTGATTTGTTATTATAGATATTTTTATTAATTCTGTAATAACATTAATTGCGTATTATAGCTTTGGTTAATCATATCTATTTACCAGAGTTGGTCCCATCGGGCCACCCAGCCCTCCCAGTGACACTGTAAAAGCCAATAGGGCTAACAGCTACAGTCAAGTCGAAAAAAAACTATTCACCTATCGATGTACATTTAATTTTATTTTGGAAACCTTTGACATTATAAAATATTTGTGAAGAGCCTTTTCCAGAATTTTTCATTCATATATTTATTTTCAACTGGAATTGAGATATGGAATGAAAAATTTGCCACTATGACGAGGATTCAAACCTACTACTATTGATATCTATTGATTGTTTTTGTTGAAACTATTTTATTCCACTTTCTCTCAACAATTCTTAATTTGACTAGCTTTTATTTCAACCGAAATCGCAGAATTGATATTTCAATTCTGACTGTGTCAATAAATTCTTTGTTCTGTAGTATTTTCTATTCAATTGATAGCCAACATTGTATTAAGGCTAAAAATATTGTATAAATTCAACATTATTACATTTACTATTACAGATTAATCAAATGGCAGTAGCCCCTGATTCGCACAGATTGAAATTGTTAAGAGAAGTAGCTGGTACAAGGGTTTACGATGAGAGGAGAGAGGAATCTGTTACCATATTGAAAGAAACTGTCGGGAAGGTAAATATACAGTAATATGTATGAAATAATTTATGCCATTGACACTTTTATTATATTTTACTCTTATATTTCATGAACCAAGTATACTATATGTATTTTTCTAAAACTAAATATTTTTTAATTTTTTTTAATCATCTTATTACATGAATGTGACGAGTTTTTTTTTTTACAAGTTGACATTTACTTTTAAAAAATAAATAAAAAATAGATAAGAGGTTCATTAAAGAAATTGAATGAGTTATAAACAAATAAAATAAATGAAATATTTATGTAACATTACAACATTCTACCAGCTAATGTTATAATAGAGATCCGTATCGTCGGATATTCTAAGAAAAGTTAGTATACTTTCGTAATGGATGTTTTCCCTTGTTAATTTTTAATATATTTATGAAATAAATTATTGGAAGAAGCGAAAATAATTTCAATAATAAAATGACAAAACATATACCAATCACGAATCTTCAAGTGTGTGATAAGATTGCTCGCATCAATACTAATTGAATTGAAATATCAAAATACAGTTCTCCTAACAACAGATCCTGTTAATGAATATGTGTACAGAGATCTGGTCCACGATATTATTTGGCCCATCACTAGTACAAATTGTTTCTTTATTTAAGGTTGAAAAAATTAACGATTTCCTCCAAACCATTGAAGAGAGGCTAAAAACGCTTGAAGAGGAGAAAGAGGAATTGAAGGAATATCAGAAATGGGATCGCGCCAGACGTGTCCTTGAGTTTATAATACATGACACAGAACACAGAGAAAACAAACGGAAACTGGAAGATGTTTGTTTTATTTTTTTGCTTATGTTTCTTTTTAGTCTATCTAAGAATTTTGTTTTTTTATTTTTTTTTTTTGCAGTTAGAGAAAATGCGTGCCAACAGTGGCAAAGAACAACAACATTATGCCGACATGGTGAGAGAGGCTCAAGATCATGTGAGAGAAGCAAACAGGTGATATATAATTTATAAATAATTTTTTAATACTAGCTTCTAATTACATATATTTAAAAGCTTGAATGATATTGATTTATTTATAATTTCTCAATACAATAGACTTTTAGAATAAGGTAGTTTATTTTTTTTTATATAAAAAAGTTTTATATTATTATCTTTATTTAAATCATATTCATTATGTTATTTATTTATATAGAAAACTAAAAGAAGCCAGAAAAGATGTGGCAGCAACTCGTGAAGAGAAGGACATACTTTCAACTGAACAACAGCAGTTGTTGAGAGAAAAGACGAAGCTCGAGCTCGCCATCAAAGACTTGACAGACGATGTTGACGGAGATAACAAGTCTAAGGTAAACACACATTAAACCCTATTAATATACTAGCATCATACATGCGAAAGACTGAGTATGTATGGACAATAGATGTTTGTCCTTGACTCACGTAAAAACTACTTAACTGATTTTCATAAAACTTAACAACAATCTAGATTAGACAAAGAAATTACGTGACATGGACTAGAGACGCCGCAGCCGGTCGGTTAGCGTACCGATTATTTCAACATACCATACCATTTACAATTTTCTCTGAGCCTAACTTCGTAGCCGACAAAGACAAAGACTTGAGCATAAGTTTAAGTGGTTATTCAGTTGTATTTTTGCTTTAGAGCAATTTTTTTAAATTAAAATCGGCAAGCGTCCCCCGTGGTCATCTGCAACATAGGGGGTGTTCATCCCTTATGTTGCAGATGCATTGCTGACCATGATTGTGGGAGAGGGAGAGGGAGGGTAGGAAAGGCCTCTCTCTCTCATCGGACGAAATGCGGCCATTAAAGGTTACTTCACGCAGATCCTCTGTGAGGGTAGAACTTCCCCGAGCGAGCAAGCTCATGTTCTAGCTGTAATAACTTGATGCAAATAAGCACTGCTTATCCTACCCATACAACAACTAAACCTATATTGTTTAATTCTTACATTCTTTCAATCACACATTACGGAATACGAATGTTTACCAACATTTAATATGTCACATAATTCAAATTTAATTGTCAATCTACTCGGTGTATATATTCTATACAAATAATCTCAAGGACGATCTTCAAATCTCGTGTTGTACGCAGGAAACATTTGTATGTGTGTGTGCAAAAATATGCATAATGCATGTGTTAGGGTTTGAGAGGCACTGATCACAGCAGAATCGCCTTGCGGGCCTGTGGCTCAGCAGAAGAGCGGCGCGTGGGACAACCCGTGGGGTTTTAGTCGGTAGTGCGTCCTCATCAGGACGAGAGTCCGACATAACTCCTCTTTCTTCCTCCCCAAGCAAGAGAGTATGCATTAAGCATTTCCCCACGAGAAAAAAAAAAGGGTTTGAGAGGCGCCGCTTCCTTAACCCTACTCGTTTAAAAAGTCATAGAAACTGTCAAATGAAAAGGGACTATTTAATTTGTAGGTATATTTTTTCGCCATTTTGCCGTTATTGCCTTTCTAAGCGCAAGTGAATAAATTTTAATTAGATAGTAAATTAATTTATTAACGAATTATGGAAAAATATAGCTGTGAGCTCTGCACGATGATGTGTGTTTAACGAAATTAATTACGAGTACATTTTCAATGTTGTCGCTTGACGATAGAATTAAAATAGTTACAAAGGGAAGGTGTGTGACCTGTTTAGATTTAACTAAAAAAAGGTTACGTTATGCGATGTAATAAAATATATTATGATAGGTTTTATTAGGTAGCAGGTTGTGTACACACAAATAAGTTATTTTGTTTTCCTTGTTTGTTGTTTTCAAATAATAACCATGTCTGGATATGCGCTGGATATTCCAATTTAGATAACTTTCATAAAGCGGTGATGAACAGCACGTAATCGTTTTAAGGTACTTTTGTAGTTAATAGATTTATAAAATATATAGTTCTGATCGGAATGCTTTAAATTTATTCGCGAATATTATTAAAATTTTAGAGGAGGAAATTATGACGAAAATTGGTAATTTTTTCAAACATATTCTGCTTACCCTACCCCAAATCTTTGCAGTTAGGCTCTACTACCTTGCAAATGACTAGATAAATATACTTCTAGACATTTTCGTAATTTTATGCCATTAAAAATCCGTTCTTATTGTACAGGAAAGAGCGGAAGCTGAGCTGGAGCGTCTCCGTCAGCAGATTTCGGAGAAAGAACGCGAATTAGAGGAATTGAAGCCCAAGTACGAGGAGATGAAGGCGCGGGAGGAAGAATGTACGCGAGCGCTCGCACTGAACCAACAGAAACGACAAGAGCTATACGCCAAGCAAGGCCGCGGCACACAGTTTACATCCAAACAAGACAGAGATCGATGGATAGAGAAAGAGCTCAAGTAAGCAAAAACAACGGTGTACGAATTAATGATATGGAAAATTAACTACAAAATAAAATATCTCATCTTAATTAAAGAAATGCGATTTGTTAAGTGCTGAAAACTCTACTGTTATTGACAATATTTTTTTACTAACAATTCAATCTTAAACCGAGCTACTATTACAATTACCACTCAATTAATATATCAGTCCGTATAAGAGTCCCATTTAAATAAAATTTATGAGTTCTCATTACTTTACCACACCCAAAAAATTATGAAACATTACTTTATAATACAAATAAAATCTACCAAAATCAATTGAAAACAACAGATCACTGAACAAACAAATAAAAGACAAGAAGGACCACGAGAACAAACTACGCGAGGATCTGAGAAGGGACGCGACAAAGCTGACGGAACTGGAGAAGAGAATCGAAGAAATGACAAAGGAAATGGAAAGACAAAGGGTCGCCATCGACGAACACAACAAGCAGTACTACGAGTGTAAGAAGAAAAAGGATCAGGAACAAAGCACTAGGAAGTGAGTTGCTTTAAATATTCACTTACTATAGTACATATGAAGATATCAATTTCATACAACTCACTTAATAGTTAGTAGAATTATTCTCCCTTCAGTATTTCACAGTTTTCGTTAGTAAAACTCTGATGAATTATAAGTAACTTTGGTGTATTCGTATATTCTAAAATTCTTATATGTAAAAATTAAAACCTACAGAGTAATCTCAAATGCGTAGGTACTGAAAATAATATAATGTTAGAGTCTCTACATGTTCAACATCGATTCAGATACTAAAATTTAACACAAATGAGCTCCTTATTTGAAAGGAACGTAAAAATATAATTAACCCAAAATAATATTCAGATAGAGATGAAAGTAGGGAACACCTATAATATATATATTTACATAAAAACAAATTTTATAGCGAGTTATGGCGTAAGGAGACCACATTAACTCAGAATTTGTCTTCCTTAAAAGAAGATCTATCTAAAGCCGATCAAGCACTTCGCTCCATGGCTGGAAAGGTAAGGAATATGAATTATAATGTAATATTTTGTTAATAAAGCAAATAAATACGTAATTCTCTAATAAAATTCTCTTACATAACCCTAGCCCATACTAAACGGCAGAGACAGTGTTAGGAAAGTTCTAGAAACTTTCCAAGAACGTGGCGGTGAGTGGGCCAAGATAGCCACACAATACTATGGCCCTGTTATAGAAAACTTTAGCTGCGACAAAACTATATACACAGCTGTTGAGGTTTGTTACTTTCATTATAACACATCTCAAACAATGATTATGTCGTACATTTCGCGAAATTACATATATATCAGTATATTCTTTATAATTATAAAGCACTCTCGTAATAATTAATAAAATATTTTTTATACCAAAATCCAAAAAAAAAAACCATATATGTAGTTCATCTATCAAGTAATTAACAAAATATTGTAATAATTCAACACAACAAAAGATATTAAAACGAAAACACATTTCTCTTCTGTAAATAATCCCTACCACTCTTTCCTAATAAAATCCATAACCATTAGGTTAAGTAGCAATACATTCGTCATAATATTATTTATGCCCTAATATTTGAGTCCATAGCTCTTTAGCATAACATATGAATCCCATTCCAGGTTACAGCCGGCAACAGACTGTTCCATCATATAGTGGAGTCGGACACCGTCGGTACTAAAATATTAAAGGAGATGAATCGTCAAAGCCTCCCCGGCGAGGTGACCTTCATGCCCCTCAATAGACTACAAGTCAGGGACATGGTTTATCCTAATGATAACGTAAGGAAAATTTATACTGATGTTTAATTTATGCAATAAATTATCTCATATTTATATTAATGACTGAAGTATACTGTTAAATAAATATTGCTTTGATTTGTTATTATCTACTTGATGATTAAGAAACGAAAGTTATCTATAAAAATAATTACATTAAATAAGATTTTTTTTATCGTCACATTAAAAAAAGAGTATATTTTTTTCCATGCGGTCCATTAAACAGTTTTGTATATGAGATCAATAAAATATTTGGTATTTTTAAATAATATGATGTCAAGCGCAATGTAGGTGGATCACTCTATCATATTTGTTGCTGTCATCAGTGTTGCTGCTAACAAAAAACATTAATTACTAAATTAATTTAGTTTCATTGGATACTATATTTCAGAACGCCATAGCCATGGTTCAGAAATTGAAGTATGATCCGAAGTATGCAAAGGCTATGAAGTATATCTTCGGTAAGACGCTTATATGCAGGAACTTGGAGTGTGCCACCGAGCTCGGGAAGCAGTTTCACCTAGACTGTGTCACTCTAGAGGGGGATCAGGTAAAAAAAAATACATTGTTTAAAACATACAACATGTATTAATCTATTATATAATTAATGTGCCTATCAATACTAATTTAGAAAATTTATATCTGTATTATATTGAAGTTACGTATTTTAACTTTAAAACACAAAATGTAATAAATTAATATGAAAATTTACTTCAACATATTTAATTCAAAAATGTAATCAACCTGTATAGTCTAGAATTTTTATAAAATTATAATCAATGACACATTGTAGAATAATTATAATATTTTCTTAGGTATCATCGAAAGGGTCACTCACTGGTGGATATTTTAATCAATCCCGGTCCCGTCTGGAGATGCAGAAGACGAGATCGGAATTGATGGAACAAATAACATCGCTGGACGAAGAGTTGAACACCTTGAGACAGGAACTCAATAAAACGGAGACCAGCATTAATACTATCGTATCTGAAATGCAAAGGACTGAAACGAAACAGGGGAAGGCTAAGTAAATAATCAACAATTATTCTACATTTTACACAACTTATTTATATAAAATAAAAAAAAACTTAAAAGTATGCATTCAAACAAATAAAATTATAATGAAAAAGACAGTAAAATAGAAACTTATTATGTGAAGGTTATGAGAAGGCAGAGGTTAACAAACATCCAAAGTAATATTATAAGTACAATCACACTAAAAAACTAATATTAAGTATACATTTCTTGCAACTTACAACAGACTGTTTAATTAATAAATAAAAAAAGGAACAATTATATCAACGCACGAAAACTTTAATACATATATTATATGCTTAAAAAAATCTTAAATCCCCATAAAGTTTAAAAACAGACGTATCCGCGGGTATAAGCTTATATAACCACGACAGAAAGATATCTATACAATGAATTTTGTACTTCCAGAGATATATTTGACAAAGTCAAAGCTGATATTCGTTTAATGAAGGAGGAGCTTGCGTCCATAGAACGATTCCGCGGACCTAAAGAAAGATCGTTGGCACAGTGTAGATCCAGTCTGGAAGCCATGCAGGCAACCAAGGAAGGGCTCGAGTCAGAATTACACCAGGTATATATTATAATAACATATAGAATTCTCACTTACTTGTTTTGCTTTATTACGTTATATAATAGTTATTAATATGAAGTTTGAATTAAGATTTTACTATTCGATGTTCTTACGTTATTTTTCATAAATGTTAAATTTTTAACGGGATTTTTTAGCTCAAAAAATTAAATAAGTATAAATATATATATATATATATGTGTCAAATGTTCACTTTAGAACAGAACCTAGTAATGTTAATTAAATTTGAATCAATTATTAGATTTAATAATTTACTTCTAGGAACTCATGGAGCAGCTATCTATAGCTGATCAAGGTAAGGTCGACGAACTGAACGACGCCATCAGACGTCTGACACAAGAGAACAAAGAGGCCTTCAGTCAGAGAATGAACCTTGAAGCCACCAAGAACAAACTAGAAAACCTGCTCACTAACAACCTTATACGGTAACATGTTTATATATTAATACAGTATCAGGGTACATGCAAATAAAATAAATATTTTATGTACTTAAGACTGTTTGAGATGTTTTTTAACGAAATAAACTAAACCTTTGTTAGAGATAAGTGTTTAAAAAACCCATTAAAGATCCGACGAACCAAACAAAAATAAACACTTATATAATATCTTTGTGTCGATATATCGATAAATTTGTAATCTTTTTTTATATAATATGAAAATAAATTCAAAAAGATCATACACTATTCGTTATCAGAAGCAAGTGCTTTTCCATCATTTCATAATTTAGAATATAGAAAAAATATAATTTTAAATATTTAATCATTCCAGTCGTAAGGACGAGCTAGTACAAGCGCTTCAAGAGATCTCAGTGGAAGATCGCAAACGTCGTTTGGCGACAAGTAAGGCGGATCTCACCGGCGCTGAGAAAAGAATCAAACAGATCAATAAGGACCTCGAAGATGTCGAGAGAAAGGTCCAAGCCGCGGTCAAGACGGAAAAGGCCCTCAAACTGGATCTAGACAAATGGAGGAATAAGGTTACCCTATATTTAGAATTTAAAAAAAAAAAAATTTAGTAACTAGCAACACTATTTATAGTATGTTTGATGTGAAATCCTACTTCTATATGTTACGTTATATATTTTGCAAAACAAAAAAAAAATATTATCTACATTAATACATAACATTTGTTTTCGTGACAACTAAATCAGATTGTAAATGTGATTATAATTAATATTTAATTATATAACATGATCCGATATAATATATACATATATATAGGAGAAAGAAGCACAAGACAAAATGGAAGAAGATGCCAAGGGTCTGGAAAAGATGGCGTCCAAAGAAGTGTTATTACAAGAGAAAATACAAGAGTCATTGGACAAAATAGCGGCCCTAGGAACCCTGCCTAACGCTCCCGAACTACATTCTAAGTACCAGAAACTATCTTTAAAACAGGTAAGACTCCCTAAATGGAGAAGCTATTGAACTAATTTAATTGTAAATGCTAGTTTGTGAGAATGTATGGCTGTTTGTTGCTCTACTGAGCAGGTTTTGATTAAACTTTACTCTTAAAACAATCCAGCGTTAGATAAACCATACGTTGTTCTGAAATGCGACTGGCTATATTTTTCGCTGCCTTTTGAACCGTATGTTCTACTTATTACGACGAAGTAGCGGAAAAAACTATTAATAAATATTTATATCACTTCAGCTATTCAAAGAACTGGAGAAGGCCAACCAACATCTCAAGAAATACAACCACGTGAATAAGAAAGCTTTGGATCAGTTTATAAGCTTTTCGGAACAGAAAGAAAAACTGTACAAGAGGAAGGAGGAACTCGATATTGGGTGATTATTGTCATTAAATATCATTTTTCCTATTAAATATATATTATATAAATAAAAAAAAAATGTTTATATATTAATTTATTCTTGAAAAACAAAAATCTGTTACAAACGATATTATTTACCAAAGGTCTCTTTGTCTTCGATCGCTTGAATGATTTTCTTGTATATCAAATCTCGCTACTTTTGCGTACAGAAAGTCCAAGTGGTTAAATTTGTTCACTTTATACGCGGCGTCGACGTTCGGGAGCTTATTGTATAGTATTTTAACGTCGGTCACATTAGACAGCCAGTCGTTATCGCTATAGAATAGTCGTATGGGAACACTCACTCTGCTCAAATCGTAGTCTGGCGGCGTTATGGTTTTGTATTTCACTAGATTTTCTATCAAACCGTGATCATAGCGACAGAACCTACCAGAACTATAAAGTTGTCCGTAATGAAAAAACTGTCTCAACGCTGTGCTGCTCGAATGGGCGTAGATGATTCTCAAGAGATGCGTCTCCGTATACTTATAGTCGTGCCCTATAATCTGTTGCATGTAATTATCGCAGGCCGTCAAAAAGTATTTACAGATCAGCCCTAACAATGTGTTGTAATGGTCCACGTAACTGTTGGACGGTAGGTAGTTCAATAAACCGTATGTCGGTGCGAACAGTTTCAACATAAAACTCTTAGCGTTACTCATCCACGCCACCGGTGCCAATGAGAACATTACATCAACTCTGTCGTTGTACTCCGGTCTTAGAGACATCATAACGTAAAACGAAGTTGTTCCTTGGGAATGTCCAACGTAGTATAATTTTCTGAATCCTGTCTCCTTGAGCGTGTAGTCTATCGTGGCCGGCAGGTCGTAAAAGCCTATTTCGTCCCAAGAAAACTTCCAATACTCGCTCCCGCTTCGTTTCAGGGATGTATGCTCTGTCGAGTATTTATTTCCTCTTGCGTTGCCCATCCAGACATCGAATCCTTTGTCTGCTAAGATGTAAGCCAAAGCATATCCAGGTCCTTGCAGTACCCAAGCATCCGAGGAATCTAAGACACCGTGCATGAGAAATATCGGGATATTTCTTTTTAAATTAATTCTCGGCGGTATTCTATGCACGGTCAAAACATAGCCATCCTCTGTGACCACCCTGTGCTGTTCTATCTTATAACCATATTTTGTTACTAATTGAGTTATATTTAGATTCGCATCCTCGAAATCAACGGGAGACGACGAGTTTGATCTAACAATCCCCTTGTTATTATCACTCTCAATGACGTTAAAACAAAATAACCCTTGTATTAACGCTAATATGAAACAGAAATGTAAATAGGACATGTCTGCAGAATGGAAATAACGTTGAATGTAGCGCTTTGGAGGTCCACCATCCTATTATATAGGAACCATGTATCACAAATGTAATTACCGACGTGTAACCCATGTCCCTAATTAGTTTTTAACTGTCGTGAACTTGACATACAGCTTAGATAACCTATAATACTTATATTTAACCTAAATTACTTTGAAATTACTTTTGCGATATATTTTTTCAGTGGCGAAAAGATCCGGGAGCTCATCGAGACGTTGGAACATAGGAAATTAGAAGCGATACAGTTCACGTTCAAGCAAGTCAGCAAGAATTTCACTGAGGTGTTCAAAAAGTTGGTCCCTCAAGGCAGAGGGAGTCTTATAATGAGAGTGGCGCCCGACGAGGGTCAAGATATACCGGATGTTAGTATGAAATTAACGTAACTTGACTGTGCAGTAGAAAAATACATGAACTAATACTTAAAACTCACTCATAATATACACAAAGCGATACACTTTGTCCTCATGATCAAAGCATCGGAACAATTTTACTGCATATGTGTTCTTCAATTTACAATTTGAATATGTTCAAGGGAAGAGTGAATAGGTTTCAGCTGAATGGTGCGCTTACCGTCTAAGATTTTACTTGCCATCAATTGGAATGATAGCCAATCATAATCAATTTTTAATTAAAGAAGAAATATTCTTAAAAGACATTATAAAAAATGCTTTGATATAACAAAATGTTCTTATACGTTCCTATATTATTAGTCATCCTTCAAAGTTTTTGTAAAAACTGTACAGCACATTCAATATCTGATAGAATGTCCTTTATGTTGTTTAATAGTAAAATTCAGAAAGTGATTTTATATTCATCAAAAAATCTTGAGTTTGGTACATTTGTATAAAATACAAATAATTCATATCTGTTTCATTAAACAAAGACAACTGTACAAGACTTATGTCATACAAATCACAGATAGATTTTTTCCTTCACGTATACTGTTTACTCCTATCATATATACACACACTTACTATATCTACTATTGTATAACTAGCGAGCTAACGCGGACCCGTTCACTGGCGTGGGTATCAAAGTATCGTTCACTGGAGGTGAAGGTGACATGAGAGAAATGAACCAATTGTCCGGAGGTCAGAAGTCACTGGTCGCCCTAGCACTCATCTTCGCCATACAGAAATGTGATCCAGCACCTTTCTATTTGTTCGACGAAATTGATCAGGTTTGTAGCTTCTAGTAAATATAACATTTAGAATTCGTATAAGTCTTATATATATAAGTATTATAATATGAATTTAACAGTCAGGAGGCAAGATCGATGGAAACACATTCACATAACAGACCACAGATACGTAAATTTTATAGAGCATATCATGACTTAATATCAAATAATGATGTTCCAAATATTTAATGACGTGTGTAACTTAGACCTTAACTAAGAAGAATAAATGTAAATTTTAGACTTATTTATATTAATAGTTACAAAGAAATAATAATATAATATAATTCCAGGCTCTAGACGCTCAGCATCGTAAGGCGATCGCGAACATGATCCACGAGCTGTCGTCGTCGGCTCAGTTCATAACGACAACTTTCCGTCCGGAGTTGTTGGAACACGCCCACAAGTTCTACGGAGTCAAGTTCCGGAACAAAGTGTCGCACGTGGAGTGCGTCACGCGCGACGAGGCCAGGGATTTCGTAGAGGACAGCGCTACGCACGCGTAGACCCGCTACGGATAATACGTTACATCGTAAATATATATATTATCTGTAATGCTCTCAGATCCGCATATGTTTTATGATTAACAATACATATCTTATGTTCAGATTCAACTCCCCTGTTGAAAAAAATTATCTTTCGATGGCAAATATTTTTGAATTATTTTTAATTTTTGCCATATTAAAAAAAAGCATATTGTTATTTAATTGTTTCAGATATATAAGCGTCCCGGAAGAGGTTTTTCTGTATTAAAATTTAGTTTATTTTTTTTATAAGAATTGTTTACAACACTCCAGACGCATTAATATACGAAGCGACAGTTTAATACGAACGTTATGAACGATGTTGTATGGAGATAATAAATTACCTTTTTCTATGTATTTCTAGATATTTTAAATTATTCTGCAGTAATTTTTTTTATCTACGTTTATATTTACCTTCGATCAGGCGCCTTCAGATTCTTGAGATATTTATTTACACGAACACTTTGTTGAGTTTATTTTGATGATTGCAGTGATTACATTTCATTTACTTTAATTTGACTTTTTATTGTATAAGTTTTTGATAATTTTAAGAGAATATTGACATATTTCTAATTTTAGATCTTTAATACGGTGTTAAATTTAAACACAGGTTAATAAATGATAAAACTTAAAGGTTTTTATTTAAACGTTCTATTTATGATATGAAAAAAAAATCTCAAATTTTTGAAAATTGCCATAATACCTGGAAGCAATTTAAGCAATTCTGTTTAAGAACTATGAAGCGGCACAATAAAATTAATTGCAGAAAAAAGAATACGAAAAAAAGACGATTTAAAAAAAGAAACTTTATTGCAGATTTTATTCTTGTATGACGTCATCAAACTTCACAGACTTACATCGTTATTGCTCTCAGATTATAACGTTCGGAAATAATATATTACATAAACATTTGTCGTTTTTTTTTTTAAATATAATTGTGATATGTTCTAACCAAATTATTGCGAGAATGAATACTTTTTTGTAACGTTTAATAAGTTTTAAATACAATCGTTCACAATTCATAGCATCAGAACTATTAGATAGTTTATAGTAAGAGTATAGATAGAAGATATAAAAATCTACGTAACACACAAGTTCACCAACAGACCACGCGAGTTAAAGGCACACGTCACTAAGAAAATTTCAATTATTTAATTATTTATCGCAAGGAACACGCTAACATTATCATAGAAAACATCATTTAAATCTAAAATATTATTTCTTGCAAACTATCATCTAAAAGTTTAAGTAAAAATTCAAGGAGAATCATTTTGGCTTCATTAACAGTATATCGATTTCGTCAACCTACCCTCTACGATACACTAGAAGTAGCTGCTTAATACTAAAACGTATCACAAGAAGTGCGATAACGAGTTTAAAACTCTATTACAATAATAACGTAATTATATAAAAAACAATAAATGAACACATTTATCAAACGAACGTAGGATTAATAAAAAAATAAGATATATGAAACATAATAAAACTATCGCTATAACCGTCTAAGGGGCACAGCGTACGGTGAATTCCAATCTCTTTCGAACACATCCTGTAGTTCTTTCCTTATATCCTTAGTATTGTTCATATCGTGAGGTTCGTACACGAACGCGACTCCGGCAGTATCCACGAAGTAATCGCCGTACCAGTTGGATGTGCCGATGTACGCCGTCTTGTCGGTAACCATGTACTTGTTGTGGTTCACGCGAGCGTACGGTATCTTGTCCTGCTCCGGCGTCGACGGGACTATGAAGCGCCTCTGGATTTATAAGACGGTTTATGGAAACTATTATTAACATTACATATATGTTAATTTTAAATAATACGAGCATCATGCTTCTTTATTACTTTAACGAATTACACTAACTAGTTTAACTAATAAATTTAACTATGAGACAAACTCACAAAATCATAAGATCACTATTTTTCGTACTTTTTTTAAATTGCGATTTTCTAATTATTTGATGTGATATAAAAGTATGCGTCCGTTAAATATGTCTCTGTACATTTATATATCCGTGTACAAGTACATATGTGCAAGTAAATCTCACCACTTGTAGGTCGACCCTGGTGTAAGCTCCTTGCAGCGCCGCCAGTGATGCGAGGAAGTGTTCCTCAGCCGGCTGAGAGTGTTTCCACCAGCTCACTAACAAACGAACACGGGCGCGCGTCTCCAAGGCAGCGCGACGTAGAGCGTCGTCTATCTTAGGCCAGAACCTGCATACGAACACTTACATTATTTGAATAGACGTAATTATTTATTAATTAAAGATACTAAGCTATCAATTCACGGAACAATGAACAACAGTTTTAAAATTAAACAAGATATTTAACCAATACAGAGTTCGGGTTTTGGATTCCCTCAGAAGGATATTCAATCATCATCATTTTTAAGGATTATTTTCTTAAAGTAATTGTTATCGTTACTATTCTCCTTCAAAATTACTATTCTATATGAAAATCATCATAGTATGTCATAATTACGTACTGTAGTTTCGGCGTGTACTCTAGAGCTGGGGCATAGTCCATGACGGCTACGTAAACGAACTCTTCAGCGGAATGTATGATGTTGACTATGGCGTCGTCATCGTTGGTGCGGCCGGTCGGACTCAGCGGCGGCGGAGAGCTCTGCATACAATAACAAACTCTTAGTCTAAGCCTAATTAAGCCGTTACCGGAAATAAATATATCGTTAGAATGTAACTCGACTTATTTTTAAATTATGAAAATAAAATGTCGATGTTATATTTATACCTTAGGAATAGCAATTCTTTTATATGTATATTATATATATTTATAAAGTAATTAAATATTTTATTAGTATGTATATTCGATTAATCTGCTCAGATAGGTTTAATTTTTAGAAAAAAATCGTCATCGTGTCCTCTGGTAAATAAAATTGAAAGTCCCTTTACACTATAACTTAAAGTACTTAACAATAGATGGCGTTGTTAAGCAACATTCATGCAATGAAACTGTAATTTGTATATAACGATCTCACAACAATGAAATAAATGAATCGAAATCATCCGACATTTATTCTACAATACAAAACAGGTTCTTAATAAAAATATGGGTGAATTCAAAACATTATAATGGCCAGTAATTGTGAGTGTAGGGAAAGATTGTCTAATGTGTTCCAAAATTAAATTCGTATGTCAAGTTACAATTTACTGATGTATTGTATTAGCTTTAAAGGCGTCTCCGGAAGAAGTATGTAGAGGTCAAATCCGTTGGATGTATACGTAAGTAACCGTCGGAAGTGCATTACTCGCGGAAGACGTGTAATAAAATAATGTTTGACACCACCACCCTGACGAGTTTTCATGGAAAATAAAATGCAAATAATATATATTTTTTTCGTTCATTAATCTTCGAACGTATAACCTATGTGTATACACGAATGAAAAATTGTAAGCTGTCCGTCTTGACGTTGAGAGCAAAGGTAAAATCATAAATAGGTAACCTATATTAATTTCAGTGAACCTTTGAAAATTGATCGAGTCTTTATATTTTATGTATAAAGATTATTCGTATATACATATTAAACAATGTGGGATTATTCAAACACATTGATAAAGTCACAATTTATTGTGCTTCGTATTAAAACAACGTTACACAAAACAAATGATCGCATTCATTAATTCCCAGACATCAACGCCCTTCGACCGTGTAAAGGTTTGTTTACAATGGTCGTAACAACGGCTCTCTAATGACTTAACGTTTCGTTTTGAACTCTGTCTACTAAATTAACCTAATATGTTAACATAACCTAATTGTGCTTTGGATAATTAATGCCTATAACAAATGGCATCAAAGAATTATTATACGATCTAAGCTTCGTGAGATACACGTTAACATCTAAATCTCCTATTGAACAACTGACGTAATTATCGAGGCTATGTTTGAAATTAATTAATTATACTTGTGTAATAAATAACCTCTACAAACTGAGATAATTAAATATCCCCATCCCAAGTCAAAGATAACGAGGGTAGTGAATAAATAAAATATTTATTTTGTTAGAGCGTTCATTTTTCATATAAAAAATTAAGTCTGATTAATGTCCGGATCGCGTGGACGAGGTAACGATATACCATTACCCTTAGTATTAGTTTTCATTCTTGACTTAATACGGGCAGTTTGACGATACGAATACATCCGATGTATTGCGAATGAATAAAAATACGATGGTTAGTATATTTTTTACACATTAATATTCTTATGTAAGATAAATAATTTAAATATAACCTTTTTATATAAAGCTTGTCTGACATTAATGTTTAGGCACAGATTGTTTTTAAATCTATTAATTAATTACAAATTATTCAACAATGTTGATCTATTTTAAAATTAATAAAAAAATTACAGTGTTAGTAAAATATACATAGATAGTTAAGAAATATGTCTTTGTCACGTATAAAAACTTATATACGTCACCTTGAAAATAAATAAGTCTTCAGCCAAAGAATATGCACGCGCTTTGAAAAGAAAAAGCGCTATGCAAAATGTACATACAAGTTAACAAGTAACAGCCACTCACGTCTACAAATGTCACGGCAAAGGTTTAATTGCGGTTTTTTTTTTTATTTACGGCCTTGTTACTCAGATTTTATCTACGATTTTATATTTTTTTTTTCTACACAAGCTAAGGTCTTGTCATAATATAATCAGTATATTTTCATATTAAACCCAACGTCATTAAGTTTCAATCCCATTATAAATGAGGACTATTAAGATTAGAATTAACAACATATTTAACTATGAGACATAACATATATATAAACATATACATGAAAAGTTACTTAAAAAAAATATATTTTTTTTATTTCGGTGCTAATATGATAAAAGAAGACGTAACTTTGGAAACCAAAATTGCAACATTCTTTTGCATAATAAAGAATACAAGACCATAAATTCTCATATTTGTCTCCGACAATTAATTAATTAAATTCTTTGGGAAATATATAGTATAAAAAGGAATAAAACATTTTAATATCTTTAAAAAATATTGCCAAAACAATTGTTATTTTGTCCTAAATTAGTTAAGATATTTTTTTTTTTACGAAAAAGCTACTGAAATAATAACGAAAAAAAAAATATTAAAAATCACAACTTTGAAGTTTTTAAGAGGGTGAAATAATTCGACACATTTACTAAATAGTTTAACGTGCTTTTAAAAAAAATATCGTATTTTTTTTACAGATATTACAACAGTTAAAATGCTTCTCTGTCAAAATAATTCACAGTGTTGCCAGCAGACAAAAAAACAAAAAAAAAACGATACAAATGGCTCATATTGAAAATGTTACCACAATATTTTTTTAAGCATAAAATAAGCCAATATTAATACTTGTACAATACTCTTTAAGACGTATCTAATAGAAACGGTATTCAACCCGAAGAATAATAAAAGCGAGTCACAAAGAGCGCTAAAGACTTATTGCGCTATTGTGCTGCGTTATTGAAAAAAATACAAAGCGTAAGCTAAGAGTTATCTATATGTAGTCATAATAATAAATACGGAGCTCGTTACAGTATAAGCGATAAATTAATTATCTCTATCGATTACTTCGATCGACTAATTCGATCGATACTATTGTTAAAGTGTTTATAAATAAGTATAATATATATAAGCTCAATAATAATATTTAAGCAGTTGCTGTAACATTAAAAAAAACAATTATATTGTAATTTACATTAATAAATGCTCCGTAACTGTTACATACATATGTTCTTTAAAAACTATAAATATAGTTACTTACAGTAATAAAGGCTCCATAGCTGTGAGCACCGTCGGATATGTTGATGGGGTGCTCCATGTCTATATCGGTGCTGAGATCCGCTGGCCAGCTGTCCGGTATTACGGCGTCCGAGGTGCCCAGCCTCCAATATACCTGATTATTATATTTTAATAGCATAAATATAATGCAATTATGTCTTATCTGATAATAGTCACGTGTGTTATATTAAACCTATAATCGATACGTAAAAGAAAAAAAAATAAAAAGTTATCAATGAGGCCTTTTTAAATTAATCCTCAAAGTTAGCGTTCCTGTCACGTGTCGCGTCAGGAATTCACTTTCAGGACCGAAAAATTTAATTAAAAAAATTTTTAGGAAATTTTCGATTACAATTAATAGACAGAATTCTGAATATAAAAAATATAAAACGAAAAGATTTTCCAGAAACAGAATGAAATTATTTATGTAGGTATTAAAAACAACTTATATTTGATCAAAAATAATACTGTGAAAAACGTCCCACTAATATTAGTGTTATAAATAAGACAGGCTTGACATCACATTGAAAAAATATAAATAATAACGTATCTTTATTACCGGAGACACGAAATTGACATAATGTTATTTATGTACAAAAATTATGAAGATTATATTTTATACAATGTAAATGTAAAAAAATCTTATAGCATTTTCTAGATATTAACTAAAATAAATTACTATATATACGTACTAATAAAGTATTACATACATTTAAATATGTGTTTTTGATACTGACTATTAATCTAGGTCATGCCCGATGCACTTACAGTTTAGGAATCTAATTTTATATACGTTTTAAAATAGAAATGTATCGTGCCATTGATTTATTTAAATGTGACTATCCGCAGTGACATTAAATTTTATAATTATAATGCGACAGTGCCGGTCCGTACCAGTTAAAAGTTTTCCAAACTTAAAACATCGCAACATAAATGTAGACACGAAGCTATTTTTACCCCATTACATACAAATCTTTTAAGCTGATTCCAGAACGGATATTAAAATTTATTCCGTAATCAAAATTCTATTCGATTTAGGTTAGAATTAAGTGATGGGATTCCGAGATAATTTTGTTACAAAGGACAAAGTAAGAATTAAGCCGGAGATAGGACGGAATTAGATTAGTCTCTTATATATTAGAAATATTTTAACGAAATTATTTGCCCTTTCCCTTTTCCCTCCCTTTCCCACTTTTTCCTAACCCTCTTCCCTAATCAAGGGTTACAACACATCCACAAAACGATGTTGTCCATAGAGAACGGTACTACCTCCATCAGGTAGGCCGTCTGCTCGGTTGCCCCCTTGAGCATAAAAAAATAAAAATAAAATTTGACTCTTATTTTAGATATTTCATTACGTTAAAAGTTACAGATTAAATTTATTTGTAAGTGATGTTTTAGATTTTACAAAAAAAAAAAGTAGCTTGAATGAAAATTAGTTTTTAAAAATTGAATTATAATAAAGCTAGAAATTAAAAGTATACAGCACGTATACCTAGATAACGCTGACAATATTTAGAAAATGAAAAACGGCTTAATGTAGAAAGGTGCCAATATTTTTAATATTTTTCGAAGTAATATCCGTTCCTCTCTTCTTCTTCTTCCTTAGGGCTCTCTTCTATGGCATTTTCGTACGCTTTCACATTCATCTTCAGAGATCGTAAAGCGAATACATCGAATTATTTATTTAGTTATATAGTTTAGTCAGGACTGTATGGCGGATGAATCATAACTATTATTTTTACCTGCCCTAGTCAAATATTCATCAGTCCTAGTTTGTGGGCGCTGTTGTCGAATTTTTTCCAAGACAACAGACAAATAGGGATTGACATTCCAGTGTGCAGTAACTTTCCTTCCAACTGCGAGTACAAATGTCGCGAAATAACCATTCCGACCCAAGAATGAGGCAATCATCTGGTTTCCTTGACTTATTCCTTTTTTTACTTTATTTGGCCGATCCCGAAAGGAATCACCCACTGAGCTGATATCCTTTGGTATCATCACCTGTGACGATGTCAAATACAGCATTTGAGTCACCGCCGTTGAACTTATCTAACAGTTGGCGATACCAGTCCATGCGAAGGGTTTTTCTGGTCGTCGGTTAAAGTATGAGGCATACATCGGGTAGAAAACTTCCTGACGGCTAATTGTTTGTGTAATATTTTTTGAACTTGACTCATCTAGGCTTACACGTATCCGCTGATAGGTCACTCTCTTATCTTCTCTATCATGCGTCGCACAGCACTGATGTCATCTTCAGTAGTCGCTGTTAAAGAGCGACTCTCACGCGGATGGAGACAGTTACGTCCACATTAAACTCGTTAAACCAATAGTAAATAGTGGCACGAGATGGAACTAAATTAAGAAATGCTAATCGCAGCCTATAATAGTATTCTCGCGTTAGGTACTTTTTTACGTGTAATAAGACTTTTAGATTTGCCGCCAATTCACAAAAACAAATGAATGCAATATACTACATTAGGCTACCAAAAAATTCAAAAAAGTTTTCACTATCAATGTTTCGAACTGTCCAGCTCTAAGCATTTTCAGTGTTACCCACGTATAATAAAAAAGGTTTTCATAATAATTACATTATTATTATTAATTATTTTGGTAAATTGTTTAATTGATTATTTTCATAACAATGAGTTATTATTTTTTTTGTAACGGTGAAGCTAACAATAATAATAATACAATTTATTTCAACAAGACCAATAAAAACTTTGTTATTCGTGTTGTTCGATAGAATTTAGAATACATTTTAAATCATTTAGAATACGACGTCGTTAAAGAAACTTATGTATACTCAGGATAAATTTACTTTATGAAGTTAAATTCAGAGCGGAATAATTTGAGCGCTGCTTCGAGTTTTAAAGAAACTTTAATTGTCATACTTTGTTACCAATTCCGTATTATTCTTTTGTAATTTTTTTACCAATTTTTAATAACAATATTGTATTATAATGGCAATTTTTTAATTTGTACCACTTTTTTATTGTTGAAATTCGAGGGAATCCTCCGTGGACGGAGAGAAGCTAACTTGATTTGGTTTTTTTTTATTTCATACAAAAAAACGAATTTCAGAAAGTAAGAAAATCTATCTATAATAAAGTAGAAATGAAAGTGTATATTAGCGCATATAACCAAATAAATACGATAAGATAAGATACAAATATACTCACATCAAATATTTTCCCCAAGTCGTTAGCTAGGCAGGAACAATTGAATGCCACTATGCCCAACTCTTTAACCTAGAACAAAATACAGTTTCATTATGAAATCTGTCATATACAGACTCACACGAATACAGATGTATACACACACATGTACAGATTATACTATATATGGCATGCAAATAATACACATACACAAGCATTCACACTCATAAACTCGCACGTACAACACATTTATATGTACAACCACACTCTATAAGTTCTATACATACACACACACGAGCCGCACCCTCACACTCACACATACACAATCTCTCTATATATACCTGTGTCAAAGACCTCCAATCCATGTTGGCACTACCAATATAAAAATGTGTTCTATCTATGATCCAGAATTTCGTATGCAGCACGCCACCGCCGAGGAGCTTCGAGAAGTTAAGACTCCGTACCTGATAGAAAAATCATTACAATTACCACACATAAAACCGACTTACAAAAATGTTACATTCAATTCATGTTTCCACTAGGATGAGGTAGTGATACTGAGATTCTGTGAATAAATTGTTACGTGATAAAACTCTACCGTATTTTTTTTAACCCAATACCTCAACATAGATACTTTCAGTTTTTCCTTTTTGCCAGCCAAAACTTTCCAGTTTTCGTATGGAGAAACGAAAAGATGGAATATATAATTATTATCAATAAATATTTAAACAAAATAATCAAGACCTTAAAGAAGACCAAATAGTAACAAAGGCTTATTTTTTCAAGTACATTGACCTCTATGAGAAAATTTGTATGGAAATGTATTTCACGTAACATTTAAAAGTCATCTTTAATACCTGTGCAGCTTTCTTCTTAACTAAATATTCAGTATCTATATTAGGGTTTAGCTTGGTGGGCCAGTTTTGAGCAATTTTCAAATTTATATTCCTCTTTGTCCCGGCTGCAAGTAGTGCCTGGAATACTTGCTCGCCCTAAAATACACAACAAATAATAATAAAAAAAAACCTTTTGTATGAAATATTTTATAAATATTTGAGTCAACCAGACAAGATAAATTGTGTAAACTGACTTGTTATGATAAAGAAGTTTTTAACATAAAATGTTGTAGTATTTGCCTTTCAATGACATATTTGGAATGTAATTGTATTATGTATGTATTAGTTTATACATCTGTATATGTATATATTTTTGCAGACCTATTATTGTGAATTAATTCTTTAGGCACTTTATATTTAGGTTATTTGAATAAGATTTTGGTGCTGTTGTATTCTACATTATAATAAGCCTTTGAAAGTTTGTTTACATTTTTTATCTTGTTTCATAGTATTAATGAAATGTCGATAAAATAATGAGCCATTTTATTATAGATTTTTATATTTATGTCATTAAAATGTGAAATGCAAATTCATTTTGTCATAGCTGTAATTATAACTCATATGAAATCAATATGTTAAACATAAAAATATAAATTTTATAACATACCTCTATAGAAGAATTATATGGATATTCCTCATTAAACCTAAGTGTCCAATAGAATGAGGCAATTTCTATGGACGTTTGAGCTTCGTCTATCAAATCTAACCATGCGTTCTTAGTTGGCCTGTGAGTTACATTTGGGGGATACATGTGACCTTCTGGTATACTTTCCACTAATGATAACCTGAAATATTTTTTTTATAAATTTTTTTTGTGCATACAACACGAGGTTTAGCGATTATATATACGAGCGAGTAGTTCTGATTACGGTCACATTGACTGGAAGGCGGCGCTAGTAGCGGCAGGTCGAAAGTATTTCTTGTAATTTTATATAGATGGCACTTTCACTATTTTTACCAAATCATACAATAATTAAAATTATGAAAACAAATCTATAATATTAAAATTGAAACTTTTGCTTTTCTTCTATCTTTTTATAGTATAGTTGACTTTAAATAATTAATTAATTTTAATCGACATTAAAATCTAACCATAAAGATACTCACCTACATTCCTCGGAGCAGTGCAAATTGACATGTGGAGTGGGAAGAACATGTGCTATATTGGGTTGGTCCAGCAGTGGTACCAACACAACCAACACTATAAGCACTATCACTATGGATACAGGGATACAGGAAGGCCGGCACCATATACTGCGTTTCTTCCTTCTGTTAAAAAAATACTCACACCATGTAAAGTTCTTCAAAAAAACTTCTTTGTGTTAAGTCACTTGTTTAATTACTTTTTCTTTTTATTTTAGTACTGGCTTGGCTTCTTTAATACATTATACTAAGAAAATGTTATCATAAAACTTTTCAATCAATATTAATTTAAATAAAGTAATTCTATTCCATTTTTGGTATACAGTAATCTATGTAAATTAAGGAATAAAGATAAATTTTTAAACTTATTATGATATTCTTTTTTAGTAATAAAACTTATACTATTGAAAATTTATCAATTTTAGGTGAATATATCATGTTATATGTGCATATGTTGTTTAAATTTATAAACAATTTGTCATTTGTCATCAGAAATTGTTTTAATCTTCATATTCCAATATCAAAATAATTTGGACCCACTTTTTATTTAATAATTGTTGTATTTTATTTTCTAATACATTTCTTACTGGTATATATTACAATAAAAAAGTTTCTATAATGTGATAAATGTAGTAGACCATTGATTAACACAAATGTATTAATAAATAGAACTAGATTTACATTAAAATATGTAAATTAATTAGGAGAAATTGACATAAATATATAGAAATCGTATGATATTCAATATGCAAGGTGGTTTATCCAGTAATAAATAAATATAAAGTAAGTAAAATAGTTGAAAATGTACTAATAATAATATTACTTACTTATCATGATAGCTATTTCCGTTTTCATCTCTCATCATGAATATTTGCTCCCACTGCTCCAACTCCTCATCAGACGATGACGCGTTCCCCACGCTCCCCGATTCTAGCACAGTCTGGTAACAATGAAGTTGAAATTAATATGCAAATCACAAAATATTCCTATCTATACACATGTTCAAAAATTTAAATATAAAAAAACTGTATGTTAATATTATTTTTTAAATGCCTTACATTCATAACAAAGCTTTTTCATAAAAATTAATTTCATCAATCAATTTCATATTTCAATAAAAATTTTCATAGATACATTTAAACTTACTTTGAAATTTTTAAATATGGATTTGAAAGGAACAAGAAAGTCAGCTAAATATTTCATCATAAAAGTAAGCAAATTCATCAAAATAAGTAATAGAAATAATAAGCGAATCGTTTCGTCTTTGTTTAATATGACGTATTTTTGTTTTAAATACACTTGTTCATTAAGAAGTCACTAATAATTGACATATTTTGACGCAAAAGTCAGTAATTTGAGTTTGACACTTATAACAATCGCAAAGAGTCGAGTACCTGCTAATACCTAATTCTAAAATTTCCAAAAATAACGTAAAATTATATTCGTAGAATAAAAAAAATATTGTATTATATGCGATATAATTATTTAAACTTTAGTTGAAATAAACACTTTGATTTTTTTAAAACAACCAACCATTTCACTTTTGTCATCCACTTCAATATATAAAAATTTTTTGAATAAAAAATTCTTTTATTTTTTTGTCTTTCAAAAAAACTATAGTTAGCACTCTTTGAAATCAACTGCATTTTCGTTTGTCCTGATGTTCCCTTACAAGTCGTGCAATCGCATTTGCAGTATAAGTATGACTGCAAAGTAAATGACGTCGGCTACCACTGCATTGTGCACTGTACTGTAAAACCACGAGTAAAACTATGCAGGGAAAACAGATTTAAATACGGTAATTATTGTTTCACAGGCGAGGGTATAATTTAGTGGACATGTCGTTATTCCAACTTTTTAAATAAATTACGCTGCAGTAGAATAACCATTTTCAAAATAATTTAATTTAACCTGAATATTTTTATGTAAAAAGTTTAGTCTCGATACATTGTTGCTGTAAGAAGTCTTTAGTGTTCAGTATCCGAAAATAATAAACAAGGAACCCTCATGGCTCGATCAACAGATTTTCATCAGTTTCTTTGTAATCGTTAGCTTCAGCTCTAAAAAATAAATACTAACGACATTTTGAAAATTTAACGAGTATCAAAGTTTTTATGTCTTGATACTGACTGGAGTTTTAATTAATGAAGTAAATTTTATATTTGCTTTTAGTAGGTACATATAAAATCTTTATTAAATATTTAACGACAGAGTTGAAAACAATTCACTCATTTCAAACTTCAGCAACACAATGTTTTTTGTATAAAAGTAACAAAATATTCTTATGTAACTAAATATACCAAGGTATATATCAAGGTTTGATTTAAATGTTACATTTTAATCAAACTTGTTACTTTTTTATACTTCATAGTTTCAAATTTGGTTAGGTAGAGAAAGGAACTGGGACGGTGGAGGTGAGCGTTTAACGTGCGTTAGATAGGGGCCTCTTAAATCTACAACTGGGCCGAAAATCCCAGGCAACGTTAAAGGTTCTTTTCCTGCAACGCGATAGACCTTGCACCCGCACGGTGAATCCATGGAATGCTGAGAGGTTTCGACTCTGTGTGAAAGTTACTTTTAGATAAAGTAGGTATGTATAATATACGAAAGATATTTATACATTGGAAGGTATTCAACGAATTTTTAAATACTCTCAAAAATTTTGATAAGAATTGAAATTAAATCAAACTTAAACCTGTGTCTAAAAAGCTAATTTTATACAAAAACCAATATTTTTCGTAAATGATATATACAAAGTTTTTTTAAAATTGGATATTTAAACAATCAAGGTTTAACAAGGGAAAGCGTATGGTAAATAGACGGTAATCCTAATTTCTAATCGTGTTCCTAAACACTTTTTTCTATTGTCTTTATATTTATATGATGGGATATAGGTACATATTTGTATTTGGTCAAATAATCAATGAAGTACGTATAAGCAGTCGACTTAAAGTTGATAACAGTAAATGGTACTCAATACCCTTATCACTAGTTTCCATCGCTAGACTAAACGGAGACAGTTGCTAGTTTTCATTCACTTACTACTTACGTTGTTACGATAAATGTCAAGATACCTGTTTAGTTAGACGGTACAAAATCGTGGTAAGAGATCAAGGACCTTGTTATAGAGTATTCAAAAACGTTGTAACATTTGTAGCATTTTACTCAAAATACAAATTTGTTGTTACAAATTGTTTAGTTTTACTAAAATGTCTGATAGCAACAACGACACAATTAAGAAAGAATACAAATATTTCTAAAATTATTGAATGACACACGAGAATGGCTTTAATTAAAAAGCAAACAACCATTTATCACAATACCAATACACTAAACGGAATTAAGTATTCTATGTTTAAAAAACGCAGCTTAATGGATTAAAAACAGAGACGAATTGTATAATTTTTCAATGCACTTAGCTGGTGAGGCGCCTGGCCCCTGGCGGATACAATCGATATAGGTGAAATAAAACTCAAAATTTATTTATTCCCAACACGTTATAATTATATATGTTTATATTTACGTGTCGATAAGTGGGAGAGAGTATTTAGAATAATAATCAACGATACTGGTTGACTAGTTACTATTAGTATTGGTTGTGTCGGAAGATGAAGCTTTACAATATAAAAATATTAACTGTAGAAAATAGGTTCTATAAGTTTTGAAAAATCAAAATGGCTGTATCTGAATAGTACTTACAGTAAATATAATTTGTTATTAGAAAGATCTAGAATTTTATATCAAAGCTAGAACAAGTATATTTTGGACTACTGAAAAACAATTGAATACTTTCATTGCTCTAAATAATTAAAGCATGATACAAATACATATTACATAGCTTCCTGCCTGCTGCCCATGCTCCATATTGTTTTTAAAGCCTAAACACTTTCCAAAACTGGGCTACAGTATGCGTTTGTAATGTAATTGTAAAAAATTCAAGACAACAATTCTGATCTTCCTTCAAGTTATACGTTTAAAAATTCTATAAAAGTCTTGGAAAAAGTAAATTATGAATATTTTAAGGCAATTAATGTCACCTATTTAAAAAAATAGTCAGAGTAAATTTTTTTACACATATGTAATTCTATTTTTCACAATATCAACATCTTTTAAAGACACATCAGATTTTATAAAAAAAATAACGACCACATAGTTTGTTTACAGAAAATAATCCAAATTTAACTTATTACTGTCATTTTCAAAAAATATTTTTTTAAAAATACGGTAATTTAGTAGAAACTTATATAAATTTCCAGATTTAGACGAAATACACATAGCTGAAATACACAGATTTAGTAACGATATTAAATAGTTGTCATATATTCTGAAAACATTTCATACTTACACAACAATATATCGCAAATGAAGTCGCGAACAAAGGCTTCTTAATTAAAATTATACTCACCTTTCTAGTTGTAAGCTAAATATTATTGTATGTACAATAAGCAGGTTACAAAGAACCTCTTTTAATATACAACACTCCAGAACATTAACTTTACAGAAAATATAAGCAATATAAAGCCAGTCTCTCATATTCTATCTTTATGTATCGATTCAATCCATTAGGGTAAGCGCTAACGGTTATAGTTCAATGCAATTTGAAATTAGCTACCTAATCCATTTAGCTAGACTTTTGTTTTCACTCTAATATGTTTTTATTGACCTCAATTAATATCGTCTGTTGAATTTCATTTTAACATTTGATCACCGTGAATTGCTAATTGATTAGTTTTATGAAAAATTTCAGCTATTTTACTCGTAGAGCTCAAAATTATTGAATTTGAAATATCGTATTTATGTTATAATATATAATTGATTTATTTATATAGATTTCTTTAAAAAATATTTATTTTTCCATCGCTATTCTTAAAGCCTAATTAAGATATAGAACATTTTATTTTCAGTTAACTCTATGTTATTGAACATTTCTTCCTATTAATAGGTAGTATTTTTGTGCAAAGTATAGGTAAAATTTCAATGAAGAAATACCTATTTATGTATATCAAATTTTTGTAAAACTTAAATTAAAGGAAACTTAGAAATAAGTTGTATCGACGAACTGTACTTCCTTCTAAGAAACTTGCCTCAAACTGTGGGATTGCAGTAACATTGAAGGTTATTTTTTTATATAGAAATCAGGTTTAAAGTGATTTAAAAAACGCAGTTTGGTTCTGCTTTCATTAAGAAATTTGTAGTGTCTCTTGTAAGGTCGCAAGAAATCCCTTTTTGATTGCAAAATTTATAGCGATTTTTTTTTGTTGAAAATATGCTAATAAATATTTTTTACTACCTAACCGTATTTTAGCTTCAGACGAGAGTTTATTTATATGGTTTACTTCATTTAATTGCCTTATTATTAAGTAATATATATATATATATATATGAAACACCACTTCTTAGCATTCTCATATATGTGTGTAATATAGACGAGCTATGAATAATTCATTTGTTCAAAAACAGTTTTCTTCAAAGACCTCATATATTTTCGTAATGAGATTTTTGCGTGTTATAAACGATACTTTCCTTCGATTATCATATTCACACGTGAACACATTGTTTTCAAGTGATTACAACGATTGCTTTTTCTATAATAAATTCTTTGCAACATTTTATTGTTACAGCTTAATTACGTTAAATTAAAATAATGTGACGTTTTATTTTGCGGTTTTCGATTAAGGTGCTAATATTAAATTACACCAAACCTGGGTCAAGTGTCATAATCAGTGTTTGCGTTAGAGCATTCCGTATTTTATTTTTTCACTACTAATAATAAATCTGACTTAGATGTATTCCTCTATTTCTTATACTCAAGAAAAATTCTTTTTATTTTATAAAGTTTTAAAATAGTCCACCTTTCCTACAAACTACCTTAAAATTACAAAGTATATAGTCCTATTCTCGTTCATAATGTTTTAAGACATATCCAAGTAATAAATATTCAAAGACTCCGTGGAGAACTATTACGTATCTGTTGAAACTATCATTATTAACATTTCACAGTTTAAATTAACAATAGGACAGCAAAATCTCTATCACAAGCTTTTGATTAATAAACATTTTCAAAAAGCGTTATTATTAAAAATAGGAATATAAATGTGATACTGAGTCTGAAACAGATAAAGACTAGGACAGATCAGATAAATAAGAGTGTAATTTATTGAAAACGATTTGTTGCTTATATTAAAAATTCACTCTAAACGATAAACCTCACAGGTTTACTGTTCGTGGCTGGTTAGCTATTAAATTTATTTATGTAAATAATACTGAACTGGCATAATTTCTTTAGCAACAGCTATAAATTAAAATGCAAACTTCATGCTATAATCTAATAAAAATATCTTATGTCTATATAAATATAGTTATAAAGTCCACCCTTATTTTTATGGTATAAAGCATTTGAAATGATTTCTGCATGAGATGGACTTTATTGCGGTAATAATTCTTTCATTTTATGTTCCACGTTCGGTATAACGCAAAATTATGAATGTTAAAAGTATTTATACCGCACTCGATAGCTTCGATATTTAATAGCAGTAGACTACCCTCTATTTTATGCCTCATAAAACTATTAAATATATATATATATATTATAATACTTTAAGCTATAAAGGAGGTCTAACATATGTGTACAGAGTAGACTACATATTTTTTAAAACCTAAATGTTTTGAAGTAATTTCGAATGAAAAATTTTATTGCAATTTTTTTTATTAAAAGGTTACCTGTATAAAAATTATACCAGGAAGCGAAAAAATATTAAATACGATTAAAAAAAAATTGGCTTTTTATTTCTTATAAATGAATATGCCGAATATTCGTTAGCTGGATTAAAAAAAATAAGTAGATAATTAATATATATTCTAATAATTATATATGTGAAAAATATTTATATTTTAATGTATTTTATCGTTATACAAGTATCTATATTATGCTTAGAATACTCCTTTACGTAGGGTTGTGTTTAAGAATGTGGTCCATAGAGATTGAACTTTTATGAGGTTATGGAACTCCTATGAAAGTTAAAATTCAAACGAATAAAAAGCATATAAAAACATACGTTTAAGCCTTAATATTGTTAGGAAAATTACTATTAAGAGACACGTTTCAAGAACTAAGATTTAAAACATTGATGTTAACATAACCAATCACAGCTAACTTCCGCTATTAAAAGAAAAAAAAAATAAAGTTTTTAAACCTCCAGATATCCATTAACAGAAAACTAAGCAATGAAAACATTAAAATAAAACGATTTTCTATTAAACGACTATTTAGATAAATTTAATCAAAGTAATATTTATAGTTATGACATTTATGAAGCGTTCGCTCTCAGCCGCTTCGAGCACAGATGAGGTCTCCCTAATGGACATCTTGACAGTTTTCCATTTTAAATTCTAGTCTCTTGATAATTTTTACTTATAGTACGTACTTATTCAAGCTCTTAAATTATAAGCAAAGAGAAGGTTAATTTAATATAAAATTTATTAATAATTAAGTCTGTCAGGTCTCCTGGGTTCTATATTTGATGTAGACACTTATAATTTTGTTTTTCATAACTTTAATATAACTAATAAAATGAAAAGTCATGGCACATGTGTCATACATGGCACAGATGTACATATATATAGATATAAAACTTCTTAATGTATTTATATGATAAGACTTGGCTATAATTTATACCTTCATAGCGGTCAAATCCCGTGGGATCATAACAGTTTTATTTAGTATGAAATCACATAACACAGAATAAAGATGTCGCTGACGACTGGTTGACAAAATATCTATTGTTTTGACACATTTTATAGATTTCTCACTGAACTTAATTTGTAGTCCAGAACGGACGAAGCTGCAGGCAAAAACTAGTATTTAATATATTATTAATAAAGTTTTCAAAACTACAGTCTGTTGTCATAAGTAAAAAAGAACATCTAAAATGCGTACCAAGCCATATTTAACCTACTTTCAAGCAAACACTTTTTAAAGTAGGTATGTGAAACGCTTTTTAAAATGCAACTAGTACAATAATGTTTTTTTTTTCAGGCAAGGCGATGCCTCGAAATAAATTTCAAAGCTGTTGAGTAAAAACAAATATCATCAGGTGGAATGCGAACATTAGAATATTTTATTTTAATGATATCTAAGATTGTCGCGTGTACTTACTCATTTCATTGAAACTAAGGTTTTCGGAAAATACGTGTTTTTTTTATTATTTTATAACTACATAATCCCGACGTTTCGATTCCTTTATAGCGACTTAATTTTTTAACATACCCTATGAACATTCTGTAACTTGTTTAGTGCTCTTTCACCAGCATAAAAAGATATTATTGCCATCTCAAGACCGTAAACAAATCAATCTGAATCAGAGTAATGTACCTATATTATAATGCCCTATTTTCCAGACATAAAGGTGAAGTGGAAACAATAAAATTTATGAGAAATAATGTTTAAATATCCACAGCTTAAAATGAATTCTATGCTATTTATTTATTACTTACGTCTTTACATTTTTATTTTCTTTTCATTAGCTTTATCTCCTTAAAAAAACAAATCTTGGCTTTGCATTCTATATATGATTAATTAAAAATATGTTTTTGTTGCCTATGGAAGTTTTATTCTCATCATAGGGTCAATTAATCAAATTTCGGACACGAGTCAGGATGCTTTAAGGACAAGGTCGTATGCAAAGTTGTTAATATTAGTCAAGAAAATACTATTGACGCTTGACGGTTACCATGGCAACCAGTTTAATAACAAAATTAGGAAAATAGTGTGGCGTTACTGGGGCAACTAATGGCTGCTCGATTACTTGACTTACGTACAAATAAATTATTATATTTTAGTAACATTTTCAAGCATATAGTCTGGATATTAACCTAATCTGAAAAATACTGCAACAATCATAAAAGATATTCCAGAAAACTGTATTCTAAGCGAAAACAGATGATGATCGACAGGTCGATTACCTTTGACTTTAATCTTCTGAGTGGTTGAGCGACCACGGCATAATATTCAGTTATTTCATGAAACAATCTTATAAATTTCTCAAAGTTGCTAGAATTCCATACGTTTATTTTAATAAGAAATTTTTAACGCTATTCAGTTATTAAAAAAATTATAATTAAAATAAAATTTCGATAAGCCTTTTAAAAAAACTGCAGCCTACCCTAGACTAGAGCAGATGTAAACGAGAACTCATCCACTGAAATCAAATATAAATTCATAATAACAAAATCAAAACATTTATGACTGAGTTATTCATTAGTATCGAAATCAAGTAATCCAAAAATTTTAAATTAAGACCTTAAAATATTCAACACATTTAACTTATTCATTCAAAAATTAAATCCAAAAATGTATACAATAAATATATATTATTTTTTAAACGAAGTCAAACTGATTTCGTCTTCTTAAGTGTCGTAATGTTAATGGAAATATGACCATATTCAAACAGGAATGACTGTAGATGAAATTTTAACCCCGCTATATATAAGATTTTTATACTGAAACTTAATAGTAATCTTTAATTAACAACTTTAAGCTTTTAGTCCATAAAAATACATTTGATATGTTGGCGTTGCTAACTTTTTCTATTTCTGACAGTGAAGTGTCAGAAATATAAAAAAGAAAAAAGTGTCTTTTCACAAAATATTAAAAGAATGTCCTATGATATATAAGAATATATATATATATATATATATGATAGGACCTCAAAGTAACAAGGTAGGGTTAGGATCAAGCAAGAAGGCAAAAGATACGGATACATCTGCGGGGAGGCAGTTGGAAGAAGCATTTGCTGGTGGCATGTAAAACACTTCTGGATAGCGGTCAATACTCGCGTCGTCACGATAGGGTTCAAAGAAATTATACACTGAGTGATTAGTCTTTTATATGTTTTATGAGAGAAGACACTAGTGTTCTAAAATCAAAATTGAAGCCACTACCTTTAAAGTGTCTCCAGATTGGACTAAAATGATTTGTGGTAAATTTGTAAGCGATAGAAGTGGGCGCGAGAGCTATAACAGCTAGATCTCTCTACAACCTACTAAAGTCTTGGGTTTGTCCCGAACTAATATCAATTCATACTTAGAATGTACTTCGAAGGCAGATCTAGTAGGTTTGTTTAAAATTTTGCTAGGTAGAAAAACTAGCTTCGACGGTGGAGGTGAGCGTTTAACGCGCGTATGATAGGGGCCCCTTATATCTACACATGGGTCGCAAGTCCTAGGCACTGTTAAAGCTCGCAAAGCACCGGCACCCATACGGTGATTCCAAGGAATGCTGAAAAATTTTGTCTCTCTTGTCATCGATCGGCAAATAAGAAAGTTTTTTACGTTTTTATTTTACACTTTAACTATTATTTAAAGTCAAATCGGTAATATTTCAGCAACTTTACTAAAGGAAGGCAAGATAAAATATTAGCGCTTTTGTCATCATATTTAAATGTTAACTCGTTTACTTACCTGGTATGTTAGAATTGGGTACTGATATCCTATTTGATTTGTGTTTTTTAAGATTTTACTATTGAAAATATAAAAAAAATATACATCAAGAAATTCTTATCTAAGTCACAGTCATTGAATTATAAGACTGGCACCAGCGCGTTCGTATGCCTATTGATATCAAACAGAAATGTTTCACCAGCTACTGATAAGATTCCAGGTTTTGATCACCACCTTTCTAGGTTACATAATAATAACTACACAAATTACTTAAACTATATATTTAAATCATAACCATTTATTCCATTAGCTCGAACTAAATTCACAATAAGTTAATCTAAAACTAATTCACATAAATATTACTTTAAAACTAAATTGACAGTTATCATAAAGTTATTTTGTTGCAGCTTGACAGCTTTACCTTACACCCGACTTTTATAACTGAGTCAAGTATATGAAATACATTACGTTGGTTTTACTACGTACATGCAAGTAAAAAGTAATATACAAAGTTGATGAAAGTATTTAACTTTGGTTGACATTGTTGCGTCAATGTATTGTCGCCATCTATTGTACGCTTCAAAAAGAACATTATTCAGCTGTTTCTGATGATAAAATCTAAATTTCATAGCATTTAGTTTCCGTACTTTAGGTCCGCTTGTTTTACTGCAGCATTTAAACGTAATAGTAATAAACGTTAGTTGCCCAAATGTAAAATGTATAAAATTCTTAAGGTCAAATATTTGGGGACTGTACGCATCATAAAGATGATGTAATCTCACGTTTCCCATAAAACTTTTATACTTAATATATTTTATGTGGACGTATAGTAACCATTTTTATCGTCCATTCCACTAGTTAATAATAATGCTCTAATAAAACACGTTTAATTCTTAAACAATACTAGTAAAGGACTGTAACACGCTGTAGACGACGATAGACAATTGTTACAAATGTGCTTTAACCCGCCACAAAATGTTTATTGGAATGTCAAACGACTATCAACATTTCAATCTATGATTCAATCGTTGTTGACAATAGGACAGGTCGCGTGCTAAGGTTCGATAGACGATCACGAGGGAGCCACGTGCCACAGGTAAATGATATTTACGAGGGAATTGAAAACGGCGCAGTAAGTGCATTGAAATTCCATTTATGCTAAAAGTTAAAGGATATAAACATTAAAAGAATTGTTCAAGTGTCTGACCCATATTAAAGTTAACGGCCATTGCATTTTTATTTGTCTCTCAAATGTTATATATACCTAAGATTTTTAAGAACAATTTCTTTGAACATAATAAAACGAATACGAGAAAATATGGTGAATGTATAAGTAATCTCGGTTATAAGAAATTCAAATAAAGGTTTTCTTGTAACATCTGTGACTTTCGAAGCTTCCCAGACTCCAAATCTCTTTATCATAACATTTAAGTAATCAAATTCAAATTACGGTACAAAATAAATTATCAATTTTGAATACTTTTAGATTTAAATACTCCAGGTTGGAAGATCTTCAAATTTTTAACTGATTATTGAAAAAATATATAAATATATATAGGTAAATATTGGTATTGTGTTATTCTTATACGATAGAAACGTTAATAGTCAGCTTTTAGTTTCCAATAGGTGTGACATTCCGGCCTTGACCTCTTTAAAAGGTAACCCAAATGGCTCCCTTTCCATATTACATAAATATTTGATAGCGTACTTAGTTTATTAAAAAATAATACAAAACAATACTTTATAAACTCCTATGAAACAAGCTCCGAGTTTCGGTATTCTGCTTGACTAGAATTTTCTGGATGTTACTCATCTTTTGATAAATAGTTTCTCTAGAAATACCTATTTTATTATTATGAAACTTTGTTCCATTAATGTTTTTTTTCTTCATAACTGAATGCCTTCCAGTATAGTGATTTACGACGTATAATATTTTAAATCATTGACGTATATGTTGTACCTATTTTATTGATTGAAGAGAAAGCTGATAGTTTTTTAAAAATAACTTTTTTCTGTTCATTGAAACCCTAACCTTGTTATCCTTTTAACTTTATTATACTATACTATTTATTACTTTATTTCAACAGTCATGTGTGCCTTCAATTTCTTTGCTTCACTCAAACTTGTAATTGTATGTGAAACCTTGATATTTTGTAATTTAAGTATGAAAACTAAAATTTTCTAATTCACCTTCTAATTATAATATATATAATAGTATATATTTTACAATACTCATAATTTGTAATTTGTATTAAAATTACTAGAAGCAGAATCTCATTTTGAAGATAAACGGGGATATTTCCGCTATATGGCAACACAAATTTTCAGAGATAAGATTAATGTTACAATAAGTAAAGTGTAAAACTGAGGATTTTGACATCTTAGTCAACGTCCTTGTTTTTTCTTTGTTAAATAAATCTGGTTTGTATTATTGCTGTTCTTGTTACTATATATGGATCAAGAATGTTATAAATTTCTTTATTAATACAAATAAAACGGCAATAATAATAAAAAATCCACGCTATATGAACACGACTGGTACGATACTGCCGAAACATTCGAAAGGAAGGCGTTTTTTTTTTAATGTTTGGCACCTTATTATTAAATTATAAATTTATATAAATATATTTAAATTTCAAGAACTTGTAATTTATAGTTTCATTTTGATTAAATTGTAATTTTTGTGCACAATAAATATAAATAGTTGGTTTTAATTTTATTAATAAAGAGCAACAGAACTCAAGGCTCAATGGATCTGTGTTATGTGTTATACATTTATGCATCACATTACGGTCGCGACCTTCTGTGTAAGGGCAAGTAACATAAATATAAATAATAACTGCTACTAAAAGTTTATACATAAGAATAATATACACAGAATCAATACTTATACTTATTTTAATATATTTTATATAATGGAATAGTTTTTTTATTGAATTCTATTTGTGTCACGCCTTGATTTTTATTTAAGCCTTAAATTTGATATATGTTTTGTAATGAAATTAAATAAAAATCGATGGATGAAACATAAAATCAAATATTTTAATGTTTTGCTGAAAAATATTTTGATGAGATTAAAACATTAAACGGCTCTCAAACAAACATTTAAAAATCTTTCATAAATGATCAAAACATATATCATATAAATATATTTATATAGGCACAAGAAATAAGAACCCGTCTGTGTTGCTTTGTAATTTTGATGTAACATTTTCTCTTCTTTACAAAAGTATTAAATATAGCAAACAATTTAAATCCCATTATATTATGCAAATTTTAATTACAATTTATTATAAAAACACAATATTTTTATTGAATTTATTTTTGTGTTACGTATACTTAAATTTCATAATAAAGTTTTAAACAATTTCTATCACTAGCTTAACAAATAGAACGCAATTTTTTTTTAAATAGCTTGATTTGTTTGTGTTGTTTGCTTCCCATATTCTAATAAATTAAGGTAACGCGACATCGAGACGCCAAATCAGAGTGTTCTTACCCACTCGTACTATTTAAAATATATCTCTTATCAATATAAGGATAGTATATCAGTTAATATAAATGTCTAACTTTCTAAATTCTATGCTAATTGTGTTTATAAATAGTTCATACTACGAATACAGATAATTATGTTTGGGATATTAATGACTTGGTCTAACAATACCAAAAGCTAATCACCCACAAGCCTTTATAAATACCTGTATATATATATGATAGCAAATGATTTCTATATTGTAGGCATTAAGGAAGTCACTCTGAATAGTCATGACATTAATGAGTTTATACAATTTTATAGCAGACTCATTTTGTCATTATACAAAATAAGAATAAATTTATATATTTCAATCGTTTTACGAAAATTTATATTTTGCTTGAGCAATGAAATGTCCTGTCTTAATGTCCCGTACATTAATATCCGATTAAGTCAGAGTTTTATTGTGGCTATAATAATGAAATTCAAATCAAACTTTACTGATATTTAAAATAAGTTCTTTATGTTCCTTAGCAATATAGCAATAAATCTTTTGCTGTTCTGAGTTTCATTAATCAAAGTAGATGTTACTTATTTCTATATATTTTTTTAGTATTTAGTTTTGATGGATTGAAAAAAAAATACATTAATTTAACTGAAAAGTATAATGTTATCATCTTTTCACATACTTAAATTTATCAATAATACGGTGCAGTTTCATGAATTTATATGAACATATTAATTATTTCGACAAGTTGATTGAGCTAAACAAGCTAAGCATATTGGCACTCACGACTGTATCTATTTAATTATTTTTCGTCTTTTAATACATTTATCTGCAAAATAACCGTGGCTGTTTACAATAAAACCGTTTTAGTTTTTATATCTCATTTTATTAAATTGATTTACCACCTCATTGCAAGGTTTCTTGCCCTATAATTCATACATTCTATCTCCTCCATACGTAATCCCTCCCAGGATCTCTAAGAGCCAAGTAGATTTATTAGTAGTAACCTTCCTCAAATAAACATTTCCTAAATATACAACTGGGTGATCCACATGCCGCCTTGCACTTTATGCACAGTGGAAGCCCATGATAATTTCTACCAGTCAAGTCCTTACATTTGATACCCATATTGATGGGATTGAAAAACAATAATGAGATCTAACACTTTGTGAGTATTCATGTAAATGAAAGTTCATTAAATTTTTTATTAACTACATACTCCCGATGTTTACTTTACAGCAACCGTGATCATGGGCAGACGACATGTCGTTAAAAATAATAAAACAAGCGTAGTAATACGAAAATATTAGTTTCATTTAATTGAAGAAAAATAGATTTGGGAGCGTTGGCCATCTCGAATTTACAATAAATTTTAATATCTATACATCATAATGTTATCACCAGAAACGAAGGAGTGTACCGCATTTCAGATCATTCACTTGTCAGGAAGGGGTTGAAATGTCAATAACTAAATTTAACATAAGTAAAAAAAAACGCAGTACGCTTGATAAAACCATTAAAGAAAAAAGAATTTCTTTACCAAAAATTTTTTCAGTCTAAAACGTTTCAAAATACTTATAATAAACTGAAAAGCTTCCAGACACATCGTTCAACAGTTCAAACTCAAATTTCCTTAAATTTCGTTAAGCAAGGAAAAAGTTCTTCAAGATCAGGTAGTGATTACATCGATAAAGTTACCAGAAACGTTATACGAAAACAGAAAAATATAAGAATGTTTGTTTGATAAAATTTTTCTCCATTTAGACAAACTTACTTCACCTTTATGGAAATGCTTCTGGATATCATAAAAGAATTTAACAGATATTGTCGCGACAGTATTTTTATTGTAGCTCAAGTCTGCAGTTTATCGATTTCTAAGTTGGTCAAATTCGCATTTTAGTTGTTTTTAGTTTCCAAGCAACTGTAACACTGAATAACGTGAACATTAGTTATACGGATGCAGGCTGGTGAAAAAATATGATTGAACCAAATATTTTGTGGCTAACAGACCTTTTATTCTCATTTCCTGTTTCTTTTTAAATCCTTATAAGAGAAATCTTTAAAACGTGAGTTGTTCCTCAAATTTTAAATAAACAAAATTATAACTTGTGCTGACATTGTAACAAAAAGTAATAGGAATTTTCAGCTAATAAATGTCACTAAAAGAAAGCAATTTAAATAAAGAACAAACTGAATGAATTGTATTGATAATAAAATGGAATAAGCATTATAAATTTACCAAAAAAAAAAACAATAGCTTACTGCCAGTAAAGATAAATTTGGTCGGAGTAGGATAATGTATCTCAACTAAGTACCAATATTAAATATTTTCTTTATAAATCTGACTAATGGATCTGAAGAATAAACTATTATTCAGACGAAACACGCCCAAGTAACTAAACCTTGACCTTAACCTATAAGAACTGGTGGCATTTGCAGGAAACCTTATAAAAAATAACACGTAACAGCTTACGTGATTTAAAAATATTGAAATATTCATAAACGGAATAACAGAGATTTTCTCTCGTTCTCCTCTGTATGTTGCTTATATAAGATCATCGACTTATTATATAAGTTTTAAGACCTATATACATTGGATTAGAAGTTAGAATATACATTGATGGCAACATATATGTATACATTTTCTTCTTAAAAGTTATGTTTAAGAAAAATATATGTAGTTTTATTTATAAAATAGTATTAACAATATAATCATTCTAAAAGCATTATTATCGCCAATAAGCATCTATTTCGACTCTAATGGTTCGTAAACATGGAATTCTCTCAGTATCATTAAAATTATTTTCCATGAATAAATAGACGCTACCAATAGTCAGAAAAAGATTATATTAAAAAAAAACCGTGTTGCCACCTTGAAATAAAAAGAAATTAAAAAGAAACAACCATAAAGCTTGTTAAGTTAATACAATTACACGCAGCATTAACCTGACAGCCGCGTTATAAAGATAGTGGTCAGTTTGGCCTTCACGTAGCGTAGTCTAAGGCGCTACGAAATTCGTAGCAATCGCTTTGATATGCGATACGGTACTTAATGTAGGTCAGCTCAAAACTTAGTTACTAAGTATCACAGCTTTGAAATGTAGGTTACAAATAGCACATAATACATTTAAGCCGACATACGAACCTCTCGAGTCTGTAGTTAATCCAATCATAAATAGTCATTTAGTTACAATAATGTTGCCAGTATCAAATATATATTTTTAATTAAAATAAAAAAAAAACAACTTTAATTATGGTTAGCTTTAAAGTTAGATGATGTTTCTCGTGCTTTGTATTCGAGCCTTTGTGTCAACTTGACGTTCAAGTTAGGTCATAAATAAAATCGCTAAGCGATGTCAAAATATTGTAAAAGCTTTCGTCGTGATTTTTTTCATAATGGTCTCATTGTGATTACAAATTTACTGTCATTTACTTAAGGTTCTATATACACTTCAGCATAAGACAATACCGTTTAAAGTGCTACCATATTATAAAAATCATTTTTCATTACTCGATCAGTTGTTTTCATTTAAAATACATATATAATGTATTATTTTGGTATCTAACTTTCTTTTAAACACATTTATTAATAAAAAATCTAGTTATAATTCAATCGAATGATTGGCAGTTTCAAAAGTTTGAGTTAGGTTTCTCGGAACATTGTTTCATGTAAGAAAGTAATTATAGTAGCTATACGAAGAAATGTTAGTCATGAGCTAATTTACATAGGGGCAGTAAGCTATCGGTTCATAATAGCCCACTTCGTGCCATTCCCGAAAAACCAACACAAAGCAACAGAAGCACGGGCAATTAGGACAAGGTCAAACTGCTAACGGCGAAGCAAAGCGTATGCAGCGATCGCGATGACTATGTGTAAAATCAATATAGCGGCACGGCACGCTAGCACAAAAAGCACAACAAAATACAATCGGGGGGTCGTTCACCTCAAATCGAATCAGCTTGCAAAAATTTCTACACCGCCAACACTAAGATGTCCAGAGTCCAGAGTACTTAGCACTCGCGCAGCGGTTTTAAGTCCGTATCCGATATAATATCGTTTAATACCTGTGAACATTGAAAGTGAACTGGACTTTCCCCGCGCCGCTATGCATCTTTTAGACTGAAGACAAGGACGAAGACTGATTGGTTGTATGCCTTTATGATTTTCATCGGCGGGTAGGTTTTTTTATAATTATTTGCTCCATAACCGATGGTTTGCGTGCCGGGCCGATATTAGGAGAAATTTGAAAATTTATAGCAACCCATGAGTTTCTAAACAACATCGAAAATGATGACAAAACTTCCATTAACTGTCAGCCGCGACGTACCTCTGATTTCTTTATAATAATATGTGATTATAGATATATATAATGAATACTTAGTTAACAGCCCAATTATTGTTTGTTTTTTAACAACGACGTTGTAAGTATTTAGTTAAAAACATATTTAACAAAAGTCTAACTACCTTCATGTGAACTACAAGATTTAGTTTTTTTTTTTTTAATAATTTGATTTCATAAATTTCTTAAAACTTCCGAGTTTGTATGGTTCTATATCGTTATTTTCCCTTATCAATTTGATATAATATTTGTAATTTCCGAAGAACAATGTATCATTATCGATGAATCACACAATCTATACCAATGTTGGAGAGCGTTAACTATCGGGTTGTAATGGATCCTTTTGTCCTTGTATTCGTTACATTCAAAAACTTTTCTACTTCGATTCTTTATTGCGTGATACTAATGTAAATGCCTATGTCAATCGACATGAAATGTGATTAGAAAATTCTTTGAAGTAATGTTTATTGTAACATATAAAATAGCTAAAGAGAAAGTTATATTCAGATTTCTTTTCAGATCAATCAAATCGTATTGTATTTAAATGAAACTAATGTTTTTCGGATAAACTACGCGGATTTTTATTATTTTAAAAACTACATAATCCCGACGTTTCGGTTACTTTTCAGCAACCGTGATCACGGGCAGACGAGATATATTAGTATCATTTAAATGAATAAAACTCGCGAAAATCTTAGATCTCATTAAATCGTATTGTATATTAATGTGACTATAAAACAAATATTTTAATTGGATAATGGATATTCAGATAAAGTCATCATATAAGTACTGGGAGAAATTGAAGGAGAAGAATTGAAGGTAAAACTCACTACCGTGCTATAGAAAGGATTATGTGAAAAGCTACGTGCTATAGGCAGCAGTGAACTGATAACTACTGATAATGATGGCGAATTTATATTCGCCATCATTAAATTAAAAAGAAATTAGTATATAAAAAAGGTATTGTTTAATTTGTAATATAGAATATCCACAAAGTGATAAAGATAAAAGCCATAATTAATTATCAAATAAAAATCATATAACTGTACACATCTTCTAAATGTAGCTTTTTTGTACCACCACACTATCAGAAAGTAGGTAGACTTATTTATATATAAGAAATACATATATTCTTTCTCGCTGCGTTGCATTGGTCCAATTTCATGATCTCAGAATATTTTAAATTATTTTAACGTCATATTTGAAAAATGGGACTGTGATTATAAACAAGAAACTATGATTTTTATAAAAAAATATTTAAATTATTATAAAACTTGAAATTCATGAATAAAATGTTTCATATAGATGACCAATTTAAAATTAATTTTTAAATTAAATTTATTTTACATATTAAGAAAAGTATGAAGAGTAACTTATAAAAATAGAAATTAAATTTGTTTTAAAGACAACATGAAATGATTTAATATATAAGAATTATTTTCTGATATTATTATTATTCATTACCAATAAAGGTCAGTTTGTTAACACACGTAGATTAAAAAATATGTTAGTATAAAAATGATAATATAAAAAAGATTTTTTTTTTAATTAATATACCAACCAGTATATTTATATTAATGACGTTTCTTATTCACACGTTCAATTTACCAAGACAAAATATTTAAAATAATAAAACTTTACAAAATACCTTTTTAGTGCTTTTATAATTATATATTATGTATTTAATAACAAATATCGACTTACCGACAGGCCAGGATTGCAGCCGGATGTGATAGAATTTTTTCTAAACTTTGGTACGCATATTTGCATCGAACTCTTCCCTCTAGGTGGACCCGCACACCCGTACTCGTCACTTCTATTATTCCTTGTCAAATTTATATTGTTAGTGTTGTTGACCTTTACCAAAATGTTACAAGTCTGAGACGCTATTTGAAATAAACCCTCCTCTAAATTCCTCTTATTACTATACTGTCTGTTAAAATGTAAATAGTCCCACCAAGAAGGCATTTTCTGTTATGAAACGTAAAGAAAAGTTTCAGAAAAGTTCCGATCGTTCGCGTGCGTTCGCTTTGAAACGAAATCGTACTTTGACGACGGTGACTCCGGGCGTGCGCGTTAAACTTCAACGTAGAAGTGAAGCCTATAAATGTTTATTATTTTAATGATAAAAAATAGACACTTAAGTTTATTTAACGCTTACATAAACTCACATGACAGTTTAAATATGTAAGAATTTGTTACAAGGTTGCCGTCGACTATTATAAATAATAAAATTGGTGTTTATAAAAATTGTAACTTAATAATTTTTTAAGAGACACTTTAACTGATTTATTTTTATTCAAGTAGTCCTAAATATATTTACAAAACACATTAAATACACATAAACCATTTTTATTACATTTTATACAATTTAAGTACATTAAAAACACATGCATCTAAACAAATCCTTACACCGTTTCATTTATTAAATGAAAACTTTATCCGACAGAATTAAATAAAGGGATATCGTAACCATTATTCATGAATGATAAAATCCTTATTATGTTTAAGCGCATCCCTATTCCCTAAATGAGTATAGGTATAAGTGCATGTATAAAAACAGTTTGCACATATAAATTGTATTTGTTCAGGATCCTAATGGGTCGACAAACACTAAACGCGTTCCCTGTAGAATACCCAGTCTGGCACTTGGAAGTGGTGATATTAATATTTTAAATGTACATATTTGAACAGCGAAAGCAGACGACCAGAAAACATGGAATAGGGATCAAAATTAACATTTAATTTTTATTTTAGCTTAAACATTGTATGGAAGTTTTTATATTGAACTCAGGATACCATAAAGACGAAAAAATTGAAATGTTGGAAAAATATTTTTTTAGCAAAGTTAAGTAGTAAATTTCAAACGTCATGTGACGGTGTAAAATTGTATGTTATTTACGTAGTTTTATAAACTTTTAGGCACAACAATGAAAATAAAGAATTTTAAAAAAATAACCGAAATTAAAAAGTAATTTTATTTTTTTTATTGGATAAACTTACTTTTTCCAAAATAAATATGATATGAATTCCCTTTATGTCAAAGAGTTCGTGTAATGTGAGACATATAGATGAATACTATGATAAAAAAAAAAAGAAAAAAGTGACTTTCATTTTTATATCGCAACTTGTAACACAAACAATAATTTTGTTTGAAAAATCAAGAATACAAGCGTCAAACGTGTTACTTGTTTTCTAATATTGTCGTCAAAACGAGAGGTTATATATTTGTAGGTACATATATATTCCTTTTAATTAGATTTATTTGTAAGTATGGTTAAAATTGTCCCGAGACATTCTGTACTAAAAAAAAATCTTTTTGAGAAAAAAAAAGTTCACGCGTATAAGCTATTCAGTTTATGAGGGTGATTATGTTATGTTATTAAAGACTTTCTCGAGTGAACATTTTAATAAACTAATGTAAAGTAGTCGAAACATTGGTTTAAAATGTAAAATAATAAAATTACTATAAGTTTTATCTGTAGTTTATATTGTATATTTAAATTCCGTAAAAACTTCTTAACATATGATTATCACTCCTATTGTTACCAGAAAAATCAAAATGTTATATAAGAAATCCCATAGGTACTTAAAATACTTTATTACTTGTAAAAACTTTAATTTTTTCCTTAAAGAATAGAAGTAAAAAAAAATACTATTGTCAATGTTTCTTTGAAGTATTATTTTATAGTCTTCATTGGTTTCAATGCCTGTTGCACTGAATTAAAAATTCATAGGAGAATAAAATCACACACACCTTTACATAATACCCACATGAAAATAATAACACAAATATGGGAAGTGGAAATTTTTATCAAGGAATATTCACTTGCGTTCTAAGAATTTTAAAATTTTTTTTTTTGCTGTGTATATTTTAATCTGTGGTCTAAAACTATATTCAAGCTTTAAGAACTTAAAAATCATGAGGATTCTGATATTTAGATAGAATCTAGCATTTATTTGCAATGGTACCTTTAATATAAAGAAATTTAAACTGAACAAAAGTTTTATAAAGGAGATTATTGAAGTTAATTCATTATTTTTTATACACTTTACATAATATATGATCTAAATTATATCTTAAATAGAAGCTTCCTTCATTTCAACATCATCAGATGTCATTTCTATATCATCATTCTCATCTAACAGTGCTTGTAACTGATGTATTGATGTTACCAACACATGGAATTGTTTTTTTCTCAAAGACAGACGACTCTCCAATTGTTGTCTTGTCCCTTCTAAATTGCTCAACTCCATTTTTAATGTACTAAGACGTTCCAAAGTTTCCTTTCTATCGGGCTGTTCGCTGATAACTTTTGCGAGAACATCATATTCAATGCGATTCTTTCTAACTGTTTTTGCTTGTGTCAAATCGGATTTGCTTTTTTCTATATTACCTTTAGCAACTTCTATGCCATTTTCAAGTATTTTTGATAGTGCTTCATAGCTCTTTAATTCCGCAGCCATCATCTCTGAGCCTAGCTGTGATTTTGTAACTGCAAATTCACATTGTGCAAGCTGTGCAAGCATTCTGTCGTGTGTTGCTTTACTAAAAATATACAATATTATATAAATAATATTTTACTAATTCAATTTTTTTTCATAGTGATGATTTTTTTTTATAAACGAAATTTTCATATACCAAATCTAACCTCTCTTCCGGTTTTTCATCAGTGCTATTTGACCACTTTATTAAAGTTTTAAGTAAAACATTAAGCCGTCTGTCATCGCCGGTTCCATCCCCATCTATCAGTAGACGCCTCCGAATAACGTCCTCTGAAAAAAAATGTTATAAGAAACTTAAAGATTCTCATATGGATAATTTCGTAGCGTTAATTTACCGTCAGCCATTTACACGGTAGATTGGCCAGTACTAAACAAAATGTAATTTTATATTCGGCAGCTGTTTAATATAGTGCTGCTGTTTTATTGGAGTGAACTGTGAAAAGTCAAAACATAAAACTTTGTTTTCTATGGATTTCGTGCTTCTGATTTATCCAAACAATTTTTTTTCATCATGTTTTTTTTGGAAATCGGCAAAGAACACTGGTTCATTCAGCCTTATGACCTATTTAACTTAAATTTATATAGAACATAGCCCAGCTTTCTTAATTTTGTGTACTCTAAAAATTTATTTAAAGAAATTTAAACAAATTCGATTATAAATATTAATTATAAATTGTCTTTTCAAAAAATTGGAATTCCTTAAATTCTAATATTGCTTTAAAATAAAAAATAAAATTGTAATTTTAAATTTTATAATTATATACCATAAGCATAATATTTTTTTTCATTTCTAATTAACTAACTATTAATATATGTTTTGAATAGTTATTTTATACTTTTTGAACATTGGTTATTTCAGAACGTAAACTGTCACAAATGTTTTGCAGTTTATTCTCGACTTTTGATTGACTCCCTAGCCTGGCCTCCGAAATTGGTACTCACGAATAAATTATGGCAATTTTATTAATTTCGGTCGGTTTGTGTTTAGATTTTATCACCTATATATGATTTGCCTACTAGCTATAGAAACCAATAAACAGTGAAAATGGAGAACATTGATTTCAGTGAAAAAATTGAAAAATATTTTTCAGAATTGGGTCGATGGTGTGTACATTTACCTGATGAAGACTATTTACTAACACTTTACTTGGCGTAAATAATAAAAATGTTCTATTTTTAGGAAAGTGTGGCGCGGTATTATATTAGGTCAAGTGCTATCTCTTCTGTTGAGTGGAAAATGTATTCTTACTACATTACTCCAGAGTGCTACTTGGCAGTTTCCTACTAATGGACAACTAGTTATCCCCTACTTTGTACTTTTCATATTATTTTCTCCATCTCTATTATGCAGAGGCCTTACACAGTTAATGAAGTAATAAAAATAATTGGTAGTATTATTTTCAATGTTTTATCAAAAAATATATAAAGTTCATTATATTTTTTCAGAAAATGGTGGTTAATTCTTATAGCTTGTATACTAGATGTGCAGGCTAATTGGCTGCTAGTTCTCTCACAAAGATTCACCTCAGTATTAAGCTGACAGCTGTTAGCATGTAGCGGAGTAGGAGCAGCCTTAGTTGGAGGTGCATGGAGAGGTCAACGTTTAGGGGTCGCTCATGTTGCTGGGGCAACATTGGGCTTGATGGCAGTTGTTTGTGTGGTTTGGGCGGACGTGGAAGGAGCTCCCACTGATGGTAAGTTCAGTTTTCAAGTTTGAAGCAGTAAATGGAATAATTGCGTTTTAAATTTAACCATTAAAATGTTGTACTGGTCAAATATCAAATTGTTAGTGAAATTAAATTAAGTCAAAAGTACATAGTCAGAAATAGAATCACTCCAGTTTAGACATTTTATACTGTTTTGTTATAGCATATTTAATATAAATAAAATGTATAAAATTTTTTAGAGAAAAAATTTTTCTTTCTTACTTTCAGGTAAAAACCAATTAGTGGGTGATATGCTTTGCTTAGCCGGATCACTCCTCTATGCTCTAGTGACTGTGCTCCAAGAAATAATGCTCAAAACACATTCATGTGCGGAATATTTAGCATTGCTCGGTTTCATTGGGAGTTTGTTGTCAAGTTCCCAGACATTTTTCTTAGAGTTTAGTGACCTGATGACATTTAACTGGTACGAGTTAGATACAATTATACAGTTGGGAAGTTACTGTGTTGTGCAAACAGTATTCCAAATCCTTCAGAGCTTTATGCTAAGGGATGCTGGATCAATAATACTGCACCTTTCTTTCCTCTCTTCGGATTATTATACTTTGATAGCTGGGATGTTTATATTCCAATTTAAGGTGACTTATTATTTATTACCTATTAATGATCAAATTTCTGTTTACAAAATCTTTAATTACTATTTCTCTTGTTATATTTGAAAATTATATGTATTTATACTTTGAAGAATATAATATGGTTAATATGGAAATATCAACTGACTATGTCTTTGTTAATTTTTTGTAAGAATTTTTTTTTATTATTATTTCAGTTCCATGCTCTTTATTTCCTATCATATCTGTTGGCGATGGTGGGAGTATTTCTCTTTAGTGCAAGACGAACATCCAATCCTGTGGTTATACCACAAATTGTTCATGACTCTGTGCAGACACAGGATAATGTGTCCATGTGAGTATAATTTTTGTATGTGTTATTTGTGGAATGAAAAAAAAAGATTTTACAATCAGATATATTGTGTGTGATTTATTTTATTATAACATATTTCTGTAAAACTTGTAATCTAATATTTTACTTCTCGTTGATAAGTTTGATGTATGTTTTATTTCAATCAGGGAGTACACAGTACCCACATTGGACTGCATACCTCTATCCGAAGGTCTCGAACCGCCAATGAGTCGAGATACAACATTCACATCGTTCCTCGGAGGACCTCAGACTGCTAACACCATGCCTAATGGAAACATGCCATTCGGACCTTTAAATACAGATGAAACTAAGGAAATAAATCAAGACATAAATCAATAATTTTTAATATTACTTCATTTTTAATAAACATAATATATTCTACGACAGTTTGCAGAGTTTGGACCAAGTTTGATTAGCACAAATTAGCGCAAAACTTTTATATTAGATATGACTGAAGTTAGCGAGATCGGTATATCTATTACTTTGATTGTCTGACATGTGATAAATGTTTAGGAAGTTGAATGTTTAGAACAAATTAGTTTTGTTGTTAGTGAATTAAAAATCATTAGATCTTTACAAGGAACTACATATAGGTAACAGTTCTTGTATGTAGAATAATTAATTTAATTTTTTATGGAGTCAGTTTGTTTTTATTATAATTTCAGTAATCATTCAGATGCTTTATCTAAATGTACGGTTAAATATATCACTACCAGCACAATGATGTGATAGATATCTTGAACTTTTTAAATTAATCATGGATTTTCATTTTATGTATGGATGTAATTTTTTTTCAAGTTGCTTAAATTTTTTAGCCGCCTACTACATATTTATCAATTTTATCTTAATAGGTTTTTATAATACAACCTGTAAATTTATATTATAATTGTTCCTCAGTGAACCTTAGTGGCAATTTATCTTTGTCGCCCCAGAGATATACAGACATATTTTTAATTTATTATTTCATCTGGAACTGTTTGGATTGAACCTGAAATTGTTTTGATTTTTTTATGTAATCAATTAAACTTTATTAGAAATAGTCACGAGAATGTTTTGTAACGAGCACATTTAATTTTAAACACACTTTTGACGAAGTCAAACATAAAATGCATAATGAAATTGAAAAATTTATTAACGAATACTGCCATTTACTCGAATTTTTACTCAATTTTTAATCAGCTAGATTAGTGATGTTTATATGAGATTTAAATGTAGAATCTATTTAAATTAAGGGTGTGTATAATAGTTGATATTATAATAATATTGTTTATTCTTAGTTATAATATAGACTTATAACTTAACTTTCAATTTTACTTTGGTTTTAATTTAATTTTGCAAGCAATACGAATGTCTTTTATCTATCATGTTATATGAATATTTTTTCTAGCCAATTTTTTCGTTAACGAATTTAGGCTTATGGCAACGTATGTTAGTTATAATAAAATAATATGAACTGTAATAATTGAAATAATGAACGAACAGTGTTTAGACAACTTAAACAAAGCGGTTCGTGTCCCTACAAGCGAGTCTTTCTTGTTCTGTTTAATGATTCATGTGTAAATTATAAAGGTATTTTTCAATTAATTTCCTTTTTTATAACAGCAATTAAAGCGACTGTAGGTACAGCATTTTGTGATTTATACAGCATCGATTTGATGAAAAATTTCTTTTAAAGGTCATTGTCAAACGAAGAATTGTATGATTGCCGAATATTTTACCAGCGATAATAATTAAAATATCGGCACAATACGCCCAGCAGATCTCTTAACCTTATTCATGTATATATGTTATACTGTTTTACTATTCCACGCTGTGATTTGTTCGACTCTCAGATAAACTATGACGTTATATTTTTAAGAATCTATTTAACTGAGTTACTATTTAGTTGATGAAACGTATATGGCTATAATATAATATAGAAGTTATTTATATCGCTCAATTACTAAAAGTAAGTTACGCATTTTATTAACTAGTCCATTAGTATGAATTGATAAAAGGATTTGACACTAACTTTAAATAGATTATTTACTCTTCCGTCGCTAGAACGGTTGTATTATTGCTTCAAGGGATGTAACGTCATTTAGCATGTACTGTAATCCTTATCACAAGTTTTGATGGTCACACTACAAACGGAGCGTTTTCATTTTGTATATTATATTTCGCTGTTAGACTTATTAGTTTTGGGGGAGATTGTACGAGTGGGGTTTTTCCCTTGAAATACTGATTTTAAGAATCTGGGAGGTACCGTCGTCGTAAGCGTCTCAGAGAAATCGAACCTCAATATCATAATATTGGTACTCGCTTCGTATTTCTCATTTATTAACCTATGTTGTAACTTCCATACTCTATAACATATAAAGTTAAAACTAGTAACGCCCCGTATTTAGTGTGACGGTGGAAACTTTTGGTAAGGTCACTGATGTTGGGATTAGAATCACTGCAAGGATATAAACTCTGACTAGCATGTTTGTTTTATATAATATTTTTAAAGATCAAAACCTTTCAGTCTTTATAGTATTAGTGTTCAATTATAAATTGTCATTAGAGCGGTGATTTTACATTCCAATTTACAGCACGTTTTAAGTGACCGTATTATACTACTAGTTCGTTAAATATACAATGTTTTTGAATTTAGGCTGTTTTACTTCATATATATAAATATATGCAATAAAATAAAATTATAGCTAAAGTAGTATTTATTATCTTACAACATTGAAGAATAAGAGAAATAAATCATTGTACTACCAAAAAAAAAAAAAAAATTGACAGATAATTCAATTAAAGAAGGAACAGTTATATACAGGTTTTGGGTCACATCTTGTCAAAAATACAATTAATGATTACAACACTACAGGACAATACAGTTAGCAAATATCAGTACATGTTATATAGTATAGTTCTATATGAATTGGCTTTCTTGGAGTTGAAAATTCAATAATGGATATTCCTGTATAGTTAACATACATACAAAGAAAGACATTAAGATAAAATAGTAACATTTATAATGAAAACAAACTCTCTATAATTAACCGAAGAAAATTAAAAACACAATGAAAGCGATTTCCGAATATCTTAGAGATATCTTGTGTTTATACGTCATCTTAAATATCCGACTAAGCTTCATCTTCACTAGCTGAGACTGATTTTCTAGATTCGGGTGTCGCGGGTCTAGAGTTTCTTGAACCGGATCTAGATCTAGATCCAGAGTGAGATCTCGATCCAGAACGACTGCGTGATCCACTTTTGGATCTTGACCTGGAACGCGACGCACTCTTCGACTTTGACCTGGAACGGCTTTTGGATCTAAAAAATAGTAATTTTATGTTAATCAAGTCTGCATTATTTCTTAAATTTTTATTCGATATTATATTCACCTTGATCGCGATCTCGATGGGCTTTTGGATCTAGATCCACTTTTGGACCGAGAGCGACTCTTCGACCTGGAAGGGCTTTTTGAGCGAGATCTACTTTTTGATCTAGATCGGCTTTTCGAGCGGCTCTTCGATCTGGATCGGTCTTTAGACCTGGATCGACTCTTTGATTTTGGTCGGCTCTTAGCTGAACCGGACCGCGAGCGACTTCTCGACTTCGATCGACTTTTTGAACGTGATCTATAACAAATGAAAAGTGTCAAGCAAATGTGAAATTAAATTAACTATACTCCGATTTCGATGATGAAATAAAAGCAACGTTATAATGTAATCCGAGTAATTACATTTATAATATTGAAAAAAAAAAATAAGGCTAGTGCTTGAATTAATATACAAATGAATGATAAAGCCTGAATAATGTATCCCCACGAGCTGGATTCGAACCGGCAACAATCTGGATATCAACATTGAATTAGGATTTTTTTTACTCACTTGTCACTGTCTGATGCCGACATAATCCTCTTCCGTCCCTTATTGGCGGGAGGACTTCGACTCCCGCTTCCGCTGCGACTTCCGCCGCGACTCCGGCTGCGTGACTTGCGCTTACCACCATCGGAGTCTGATTCCGAAGTCGATATAGTTTCTTTTGATACGATCTTAGCGCGCTGTTTAGCTCCCAGCTTATCCTCCGCCATTTTGGCTTTCTCGCGTTTACCGATACCCCTTTCGCCCTGTATAAGATAGATTGTAAGACATTTTCACACATTCTCTTTCATTTTATTTTTCGTCCATACGAGCACAAGTGATGTAGAGATTTTGTTTATTGGTCAAACAGTAAACGACTGACGAGCTACAGTACACAGCTTATATCGTAGGTGTATAGATTAAAAAATATATAATAATAGTGCCTCACCTTCTTTCTGCTCTTATTCCTCGGCGCATCACTATCAGTGTCGCTGGTTCGTTGATTCTTCTTCTTAGTTTTACCTTTACGTCCTTCGGCATCGCGCTTGCGTTTACGTTGTTTCGGTTCCCTTTAATCAAAGCATATTATTTAATACTATTTAAAGTATCAGCGTGTGTAACTTAGAATACAACTAGGCAATTATTAAATTAATATCAGCATATTTAATATTTATTAACCAGTGCCATGAACGTTGTTTGGAAAAAAAAATAAAAAAAATCCTAGGACATACAGGTTATATATTACTAAGGAAAATTTGTCGGCATGAGGTTGAACTATACTAAGACACCAGTATCATATATTATAATATAATTGAGATCTAAGATTTTCGCGAGTTTTATTCATTTAAATGAAACTAATATTTTTCGGATAAACTACGCAGATGTTTTTTATTTTGCTGAAAAGTAACCGAAACCGAAACTAATTCCTGTACGAACCCTTCTTCCCTCGGCCTGTCTTGTTCGCTGCCAGAGTCTGATATATACTCGTCTCTCCTGCGGCCTCGTCCTTTCTGTTTGCTCTCAGACGGCATATCCGCGAATAACAACGCGTTCTTTGTCTTCTCCTTGTATTCTTGTCGCTTCTGTAACATTTCCACTGTGCTTTTCGCTTGTTCCTCCTCCCTCCGTTTGCGTTCTTCCTCCTGTAATTTATTATAATTGATTATTTTCCTAAGATTCGAACAATGAGTAGTTCCATACTCTGAAAATTTATATTCAATTATATATTACAGATAAGCCATCGTTATGTTTGTTTGGACTATAAATCAGTGAACATTATTCCGTAAGTTGAATCGTGATCTTCAATAATTCTACACCAAATCAAAGCCCCTGTATATAACATTCGTACCTGTTGTTTCCTGAAGGCCTCTCGTTGTTCTCGTTGCTTGTCCCTGAGTGTGAGTTCCTCCTGGTGTTGCCGTCTCGCTCTCGCTACATGCCACTGCGCCTGGGAGAGTAGGTCGGCGCATGTCCTGGCCTCGGCCGCGGCCGCTGCCCCACTGCCGAGTGGGCCGGTCGTTTCGCGAACCTCAGTGGTCGCCGCGCCGTCCGTCACAGCGGGCGTGCCCTCGGTGTTGGACAAACGTTGGAAGTATCTGGAACATTTTTTTTTATATCAAAGGTGGCAAACGAGCAGACTAGATGGCAGGGAGTGACCGTCGCCTATGGGCATATGCAACATAAGGGAAGTTGCGGAGGCGTTGTCGGCCTTGATTGCGGAAAAGGGAAAAGGCAACCGGCTCTCTCACTACTACTTCACGCCTATGTTCTGGGAGAGGGTGGTGATTCCCCGGTCCAGCCAGCCTGTGTTCAAGCTGTCGTAGCTTAACTACAGTTGTGATATCTGCTAACCCATGTAACATGTGCTGTTATATGTAAACTTTATAGTTTTATTATATATGTATAAAGCTAAAACGGTCGAATTAAGTTAATGTGAGTATGTAGCTATAATCCAACCTATGTGAGACATGTAGTTCATGAACCGCTCTCAGTACGACCCTGAGTTCGGATCGTTCGTCTTTCAGCACGTGGGCAGCCAGGCGTCGTAGAGCGAGCGCGGTGTTGTAGAGTAGGGCGGGGTCGTGGGGCGCTACCCGACGTGCTCTCAGTAGAGACGTGCGAGCGGCACGCGCTCTACCCGCTAGTGTCTGAGCGCGCCCGAGCCACGTCAACCACTCCACGTCGTGATGGGTCCGAAACTTTCTTATGCAGTTCTCGTACTGCAATAAAAATTTTATTATATGGAGGGATATTATAAAGGACTCCACCGGTGTCGCTTTGAAAGTCGCAGGGCTAACAGCAATAAACTTTACAAAACATATATATATACATATATAAAGGAAGTTTTTTTTGAGAGAAATCTTTGGTGGTTCTGCGTGAAATCAAAAAAATATTTAAAAATTTAAAGTGTCGGATAGTTATATACTCTTTTGTTCCTTACAAAATCCATAGAAGGTCTTTAAAAATTACCACAACCACAAACATTACATTCACTTTTATTAATTAAATTAAATGACATCACTATATAACATATAATAAATATTTACTACATATTGTTCAATATACATTATTTTTATCTAAAAAATTCAACTGTTTTCTCATTAAAACAATCCTAAAACAAATTTTATTGATTCTGTTTAAGGTGTTAAAAATTCGAATTGAAAAAAAAAAGTTAAATTCTCTCAACAAAGTGTCTATGAAAGCAGTATAAATATTTTTGGTCTCTCCCCCACCCTCTATGCATATATCTATGTATATATATACTCCTGTATATTGACACTCACCATTTGTATGGCATTTATGTATTGTTTCTGATCCACGTATATATGAGCAATGTTCATCCAGACGTCTGGAAAATCAGCCGTCGCTTCCCGCACCTGGGCGAAGATATCGCGAGCTTCGTTGATGCAACCCTGTAATGAACACGAAATTCATATCAAATTTGTACTAAATTCTTATTGATTCATACAAAATTATTTTTTTATTGTCTAAAGATAGTAATACAGCTGAATAGCTTTAAGTATAGTATTTCTTGTGTGATATTTAACACCCGTCATTCACCTCACTGTGCGGTCGATGAGCGCATGTATATTTTCTCTTAAACTCTTTTTTGTTCCGCTATCATATTCAGTTATCAATTTCTACTCTCCTAGTTATTGCTGTGTACTATTTTATATGCCGACGACCCATATTACCATCTGTAGTGCACTAGTTAATAACGTTGACAATTTTTTCGACTGAGCCGTAATTTCTAAAGGATTTAGGTGAATAAAGTATTATTTCTAATGTTATTATAACCATCAAACAGCTCACTTTGTGAGCGAGCACGCATCCTATACCGTTGGCTGCCCATATATTCTTCGGGTCGTTCTTCAGCACCTGTTTATACAAAGCGAGAGCTCGTTCTTGATGTCTCTTCTCGCGATCCTTCTCACGACCTGGCTGGTGTAGAGTCTGAAGCCACACGTTGCCTGAAATATTATTTTTAAAAAAATGCCTGAAAATTACAGTTCAGATATGTATGATTATACTTATATTATAAAAGCGTCTCCACTGATGTATAGATGTGTATCACACTAAACGGATTTCGATGAAATTTTCCAATAAAGTAGCTTAGACGTTAGGAAATTTAGGCAATAATTTATCCTCTCATTCCGTATATGCAGGGGAGCACATCACAAGTTTATGTAATATAAGGTCCCGCCACTTAAACGCTATGTTACGAAGTCAATTAACATATATAATGTGTTAAGTAATCGTCATTCTTTATATCTCTCTGAACATAAGACGAACGAAGTCATGTGCCAAATCTATTATATTTTACATATAGCCTCACCGAGCGCAATCAGCGAGTAGGCGTCGTTGGACGTGGTGGAGTTTTGTAAGATCCGTTCAAACTTCTTCTGCCCCGGACCCCACTCCTGCTGCGCCAGGTGAAGGTTCCCCAGCAGCGACCACGTGTCCGGGTGCTCTATATTCACTTTCAAAGCTTCTTTGAACCAGTCCGACGCTTCGTATATCTGCCCTTTATCTCTTGCCATGCAGCCCAATCTATTATAGTGTGGTAACATTTTATTCCATATTCGTTAGTCTTAGACGGTTACATACACCTTTATATGTATATTCTTATGTAAATCTTATGTCTATAATCATAATTATTCTATTATTCGTATAAATACTTTTTTGAAGTTTTTTATTTATTAACATATTATCAATTTAATGTAAATAAAAATTAAGTAATAATCCAAACTTTTTATAACTACACAATCTCTTTATGGTATTCTTTGTGTTAAGCATTCAGAGACACACAAATTGTTTTTTTTTTATTGGTATATATGTATATATATATATATTTCTTGCAATTCTAATTCTTTACAAACTACTGCACCCAAGAGGTGTAACATTATCAATATCGTACCTCAAGTAGCAATCAATATAATTGGGATGCTCCTTCAATATATCTTTGTACAGTTTCTCAGCCTTGTTGTATACACAGAGCGCTTCGTTAAGTCTCGCCAGGTTGTACATGGTTGTCACTAATATTGAATTGTAGTACTGGGCATCGAGAGTCTCCGCTTCCACTTTCTCTCTGTGAATCAGTAGCATTATAGTGAAAAAATATTTAAATTTTATTGATTGTTCGCAAACATATACATATATATGCATATATATATAATTTTTTTTTTTAATATTATTTTAACACCTAAATTAAGACATTACTACCAGTCTTATATTTTTCATTTCGCAAGGGCATAACAGTTTTGTAAGTATGTACTAGATATTACAAGTAAAAAATAATAGTAGAGAAACTGTAAAAAAATATTAAAATGTCGACTTCTTGTTTCAATTTCTTTATTAAAAATGAATAAATGAAGTACAATGTTTTAATTATTAACCTTTCCAAGGCTTCCTCCAAATATTTCATAGCTTCATTTAAATTACCAAGCCGGTAATGCAATGCGGCAACATTGTTTAATATTTCTGCTGGAATCTCAGCATTTACTTTTTCTTTAAGTATTTTCATGGCTGTGGTATATGCATTCAGTGAACCCTAGAAATTTACATATGAGATGTTGAAAAAAAACACACTAATTATATTATTCTGTAGTAGTGATCCATAATAAAAATATTTATATTGCCAATAACACATTTATAACACCTGTTATATGGGATATTTTTTTTTATTATAGATTAAAAAATATATATTTTTGAATATTTTTCACCTGTAAATCATTTTGTTCCAAAATTTGTGCCAATTCAATCCAAGCCTCTACATCATCAGGAAATTGTTCGGTTACTTTCTTGAGATGCTGTCTCGCTATATCCCGTTGTAATTGAGATGGAGAGTTAGCATATAGAGATCCTAGAATCTTCATAGTTTCGTAGTTGCCCGGTTGAGCTTTAAGAACTTTTTCAAAGCACTGAGCCGCCTGTTTTTAAAATTAAAAAGTGTTTCGTAACAAAATATTTATTAATTTTTTACACAATATAAAACTGTGGCATCAAACAGTTTATTATATGCTTACGTTTTCAGTGTCACCTCTGTATATATACATTTGTCCGAGGCCATAATGCGGTAGTACGAAATTCGGTGGCGCAAACTGCGTAGCTTGGTAGTAGTATTGGAATGCTTTAACGCAATCACCTTGCGCATGATAAGCTCTGGCCAAATGATGACAACTTTCCGCCCTCATTGCGTCATTCTCAGTGTTGTGATAAGCGTGCAGAGCAAGATGTTGGACTTTGCTGTAATCCTAATAATTTTTTTTTTTGTTTAATGACACTTCGAATCCATTATATGTATTTGGGTATATATAACAATATTAGAAAGTTATTCTTTAATTGAGTAATATATATTAAGTGTATACTTAAATGAGCTGGTCAACATATAGACCGCCATATAAATTACATGTCAAATGAACAGAATAATCAAATATATGATTAAGTAAGATTTCATATTTTAAAAACATTTTTAAAAATATTTTTAAAATTTTGATGATAAATACTCTTAAAATTACTTACCTTTTTAAAGAAGAAATGATTTGCCAAATGATTTAAAACCATTGGGTTTTTGGGATCAATTGCGTATGCCTTAGACAACATGATGACTGCCATCTTATTGGATTCACTCTCTTGTAAATTCAATTTCAAGATCGATAGCCCAACTAAAGCTCCGACACATTGAGGATCAAGTTGCAATGCCCTCTCAAACGCCATTCTGGCTTTTTCCTGATTATTTAATTTCATGAAACAATGGCCCATTCCCAAACGTAAAGCAGCTGGGCTGTTAGGATTCGTCCTTAGAGCTTTTTTGTAAAATGCTAGAGCTCCTCTATAATCCTTTCGGTTAAAAGCAATACAGGCTTTACCGAGCAGTGATGGCACATTATTTGGTGATTGATTGAGGACAAAATTGAACTGTGTGTCTGCTTGTGCCATTTTATCACCCTCAAGAAGACAGAAATATGCTCGCCCAAGAAGATGATTCTGTTCAAAGATTGTTCTAAGGTAAAGAAATTTTAACAAAATATCTGAGAAAAGAATAGTGACTCACCTGATCATACATAATAATTTTATCTGCCATAGTATAAAGCAAAGTAGCTTCAGTAAAAAGCTCTTTTTTCTTGTCTTTAGACTTTTCTTTATTTGCCTCTTGAACATAGTATGCAGCCAACATATCAAGTGCTCGCATTTGATCCCTTTCAAAGTCCCTATAGTCAATATTTGCATCCACTCGGGATGCCTCGAGAATTTTAAGGAAATCATCGATCTTGTTTTGTTTGTAGTAGGCAAGCTATAAAATTACCAATATTATTAAATTTAAGAGTGTTTTAAAATCCGTCACTTGTAAGGTTTTTTATTACGATACGTATGCATTTTCTTTATAGGTTAATTAGTACTCACTGCGACATTAATCCAGACATTTAGCTGGGATCTCTCTTGTTGCAATATACTAAGCACTTCTTCACCACACGGTAAAGATTCGGGATCAAGCTCTATCACCTAAAAATTGTTGAAAGTCTTATATATTAAAAAATATCAAATGACGGACTTCTCATAGAATATTATTACCTCATCGGTGGACATCAATGGAATTTCAAGCGACATTTTAATGTTTTATTTTATAACATCTCCTTAAAAATAAAGAATATCTGTTTTGTAATCAACATTAACCATTAATTACAAACATTGAAACATCAAACAACACATCTGAAATTGGCAAAATTTAACATAAGACGAATGTAGATAATAAACGGTATATGCGTACAGATAATATATAAATATAATACATATATGAATGTTGGAAATACAATTGAATAACTTTAGAATGTAATAAAGAATATTATATTTTTTCTTTATTACTCATCTGTTCAAAGTAAAACTCCAAATGAAGTCTTTTTAAGTATTTTAATTGTAAATACATTGCACTTTTACGAAGTCTTTTAAAACTTACCTTGTAATTTAATTGCCTTGCTGAATTAAAGAATTTGTCCTGTCTATAAAATATTATAACGCCTTCAGAACACCAATAGTAGATATAAAATATCATGGTTAGGATTTTAATGTCTTAGAATGTAAGGTCAATTTAACGTAACGTCAAATGTAGTATAATATTCCTTGATAAAAGATGCCATTTACGTGAAAAGCAGAAATCCTCCGCTATTGTATTGTACGCTGAATAAAATTAAGTTTTTAAAAAGCTATTTTTTTATTTCTATAGATTTTATTAATTAATGGAAGTAGAAATATTGAATTCGATTTTTTCATTTAAAAAATACATATGTTAATTAAGAATTTATAATTTTTATGTTTATTAATATTTTTAACAATATTAATAGTTATGACTGGCGAAAGTATCCTAGAATCTATTTATGACAGCTGTTTAAAAATATTTTGACATTGATGTTGTCAATAAAAATTTGAAAATTATTAATTAATTTAAACATTTAATCCTCTTTTTTATAATGAAAGAATCATTGCTTTTATTACTTTTATGTTTTAGTAGTAGCAACTAATATATATATTTTTTTCTAATGTAGCTACCAATTCTGAAAGTTCACGATATGGCTGTTAATAGTAAAAGAATAACTTTAAAACGAACCAGACCAAATCCATTATTTCAACGATGGCTTCAGGAGCTACAGGATGAGGCAAAGCTTGAATTGAACAATTTAGAATATTCATTGGATGAAGCTATCAGTTCATTATCCAAGTATCCTTTACCGTTAGAAAGTGGCGCGGAGTGTGCTATACTAAAAGGTTTCGATAATAAACTATGCTCTTTCCTCGATAAGCGTCTACAAGCTTACACAAGCTCAAATAAATTGGATAATAATTCTTCCAAAGTTACTAGCACAACCCTACCTGAACTAGAGCCAATAGATATCAGTTCTAAAAAAGCCAAAAACAATTACATTACCAAAGATGACTTTGAGAAACAATCTGCAAGAAACATTTTTAAGTGCACCAAGCTTACTACTGATGTGCCTTGTGGAACAGATGACTTATCTGACAATGAAGTACAAGAAGTTCAAGAGGTACCATCCCAAAGTAATGTGCTAAAAGGATCTCGAAAAGATTACTGTTCTAATTTAATTCAAGCTAACTACAGCTCTCTGAGTCCTGAATTGGAAAAATCACTTAGAGGAAGGGAAAGGAAATTAAAATACAAACCTATCTACAAGTCTGGTAGTTATGCTATAGTGATGGGTCTCTGGGAACATTCAATAGTGAATTCAAAGCAGGGTATTAGTAAGATGGATTTGCTAGAACTAGCCCATAAATACATTGAGAGTTCTATGAAAAATGCTTCAGATGCTTTACATAATTTGTTATGGGCAAATATGAATAACCTTGTATCAAAGGGCCTTGTAATGAGAAAGAATGGAGAAACTCCAGTATTTAAATTGACAAAATTGGGTATTAAAACTGCAAAGGTACTGTATAAAGAATACAAAAATAGAGAAAAACCTAAAGTTACAAATTCAAAACAACCCGAAGAAGACGATTGTGACGGATCTAAAAATAATGTTCCAATTAATTCCAGAAACGGCATTGACACTTGTAATACAGAGGTTGAAGAAGTAGTGGAATTTGAAGCTGGTTCATATGATATTATTTTATTTGTCGATGTTAAAGAAACTTCTGGGTGTGTATTTATATTAATTAATGTTTTTTTTGTAAGTGTTGCCACTAATATACATTTTTCTTACAGCTTAGCTAAGAAGAATGATCCTCTGATGCTCCAAATGAAGAAATATCCTAATCTTCAACACGAGTTTAGATCTTTGAGTGTCGGTGATTTTGCATGGATAGCAAGGCACAGGTTAAGTAAAGAAGAATTAGTGCTGCCTTATATAGTTGAGAGGAAAAGAATGGACGATTTCGCGAATAGTATAAAAGATGGTAGATATCATGAACAGAAATTCAGATTGAAGAAAAGTAAAGCAAAAGTTGTTTACTTGGTTGAAAATTATGATAGTAAATATGTTGGTTTGCCCTATCAGACATTGATGCAAGGATTGGTCAATACGAGAATTAGGGATGAGATTCAGGTACATCGAACAGATTCATTGGCGGCTACTGTTAGATTCTTAGCCATTCTGACAATGAAAATAATTAACGAATATCAGGTAAATATGATCACTACATTAATATAATCAAAAATATATATAAATGTTTCAAAACTATTTATCTCTTTATAGAATAGCTCACTCAGGAATTATATTTATATAGAAAAATATAATTTATGTTTATTATATACTAACATAAAATAAAAGTAGGTATATTGCTTTATGAAAGATTTTCTTTTTTCTTTACAGAATTGTTCTGTTAAGGGTCACCACAAAATGGCGGAAGGCGACATGTTGATGACATTCAATTATTTTAAAAAAGCTCTCGTAAAAAATAAACCTTTGTCTTTGAAATGTACCTTTATAAAAATGCTTTTACAACTACGAGGATTAACAGCAGATAAAGCTGTGGCTATAACTAATGAATACGGAACGCCAAAATTATTAATGGATGCATATGAAAATTGTGATAAAAAAAAAGGTGAACTGTTGTTAGCTAATATTAAAGGCAAGAGTAAACGTAATGTAGGACCTCGTGTAAGTAAAAAACTGTACAAATTGTTTACATTGAGAGAATTAACGTAACTTTTATCTCATGATATCTGAGTGAATTTAGTCCCTTAATAAAATAGTTTGAGATGAACTGTGAAGGTAAGGATAATAGTTCTGTAGTATTTTTAATTAAAATCGCAATAATTTGATGGCAGTGTTATGTAAAATTGTTTTAAAAAAAATGACCAATTAGTTATAAATAGATAATAATCATGTTGTACAGGTTTCCTTACTAGATTAATTATTGTAAATAATGTACATAAAAAGATATATATTTTTGTAGAATATAACCGAGACACTATTTTTTGTGCTATGAAATGTTACAGATAAACATATTCTTTCATAAAAATAGGTTTGTAGGAAATATTTTAAAAGAATTGAATATTTACTGTTATAAACTAAATCAAGAACTGTTTTATCTTTATAAGAATATTGTCTAGTTATTTTTTACTTCGATCATTGTTTTTTGTAGATAACTTATAGGTATCAAGGAAAAATCTTAAAAGATTTTGTCATAGACTGTTAGTATTAAGTATTCTGTGAAAAGGGTGAATTATTAAAAATATTTAATGCCTTTTATAATAAAAAATAGCAAATTGCAAAACATCTTTCATTATCTGCAACTGCTATATGTATATTGACGAGTACATATATTTTACACAAAAAAATTGCTTTAGAGATTTATATTGGGTAAAATTAAAAAATCTGTTATAAAAATAACTGCCAAAAAGTGAGTTTTATATGAAACGTTTGTATAATTTTATATTGAATGTACTAAAAATAAATGAAATAACACAAAAAATTTAGTATATATACTTTATTAACACAACTATTGACTGTGACATGAGAGACAATTTATGAATCATCTGTAAATAGTTCAGTTTAAGAGCACTTTAGGATGGAATCAACTTTTCCAAGTTTACATAACCATTTACGAGTAAACAGCGTGATTGGTTTAGCACAAACATTATAATCAGATTTCAGAGATTCTACATATATAAATTAAGCAGTTAGTACAAAAAAAAAATTGAGATATAGGAGAGATTCAAAAATAAAGATTGTGCCAAACCAATATAGATATAAATTCAGACCCTAATTATCATCACATTGTTTTCCTTATACATATGTATTTTGCTTAAAACTAAATATTTATTTTATGGAATTATAAGTTTCTGAAATTGCTTTTGAGATGGCACAGATAAACAAAAACCCAATTCTAATACTAGATTGCACTTAAATAGTTAAACTTTACAAATTTTTTAAACTGATAATAAATATCTTTAAATTCAAATATAGAATTTTTATGTGTTAATATTAGGAAATGTTAAGAACTTTTTGTGTCAAAAATAGAGAACATCCAATCGCAAGCACATATATACACAAAGAACACTTATATTTAAAACAAATATGAGATAAATGCCAAAAATATAAAGAAACCTAGCACTAACACCTATTATGTGGCTGAAGTATACTATAATATGCAATAAATTCAAAGTAAATAAAAGAATAGTGACCAGCCACCACATTAAAGGTACAATCTCAATATTATTAATAAAAACCCTGTTACATCAGGAATTCTTTCCGAGAAAATGTAGTGCACATAAAATGAAAAAAAAAAAAATTCTCTTTAAAATTCTAAATATTACATAACAAGAAGTTATAAAAATAACTAAATATAAATCCTAATAGTGCACTTACATAGATATCTAAGCCATGAAAACTTTAAAGAGTGTGATAGTTTCTTTCCGTTTGGTTCTTGTAGTATTTGAATCCCATGAATCCTATAGCAAGGAGTCCAAGGGTGAGAATCATGCCACCAATGAAGCTGGGTCCATCAAAACTGCAACAAAATTGTTTCTATTAAATTTTATAAATTACAAACATCATTATTCATCTCTAGTCCTTAAAAACCTGTAGAAAATTTTAAAGACTAATAAAAAATATATTGACATCAAGTCAACCACAGTCAATAAATTTTTATTAATTCTGAATGTCTGAATTTTAATAGAGTTATATAGTTATATAAAATATTAAAAAAAAAAAATTATAAACCATGACAATAATAAATCAGAAAAAGTACAAAAACCTCATTGAACCTACCCTCTCGCCTGGAGAACATGTTTATCTTCAGATTTTGGGGCCTGTGTACTGTTTGGCATGTCAGGTTTCATTGTTGTTGCATTCTTGCCGGTCACATCATTCATTGGTTTATCAGTTGCAGCTTTCTCTGTGGTCGCTTTGGTTTCAGTGGAGTTTTTGGCAAGCTCTTTGGAATTTTCCTTGGCTTTTGGTTCTTTTTCTGTGGTTTTGTTATCAACGGGCTTAGAAATTTCTTCTTTATGGGCTGGGGTTGCCTCCGAGGGTTTTGCAGGTTCTTGTGTCACTTGGGTTGAAGTTGGGTTAATTTCTGTTTCATTTTTAGTAGATGTTTCATTAGTCAGATGAGGAGGGATTGAGGTGGTTAGATTTTTTTCCTTTATGTCTGTTGTGGTACTATTCGCCACAATAGAAATTGCAGGTGTTGCAGCTGTAATTATAAGTGATTAGATAATTAGTTAAAATGTATGTATTTTCATCAAGTAACATTTTTTTAAAAGTGTAATAACTTCAATGATTAATAATGTCAGAACTTTGAACACAAAAACTACAGCATACATACATTCCATATAATAAATTAGTAATTCATTTACAAGACATAGTCATAGGAAAATATGTTTCCTTATTTTAATATAAATTTCAACATCTTGTGATCAACAATTTTTTTTAATCAGATGATACAAGACTTAAGATTAAAACAAGTTTGTCTATTTAATATGCACATATTGATGAGGTTTAAATATAACTTCACTTTATAATCATTTTTTTAAACAGCTACACATATATTATCTATATCATATTGGAAAATTGGGAATGAAGATATTATTTTTTTAGTTTTACATGAACATGGTTGGGGAGAATCATGCTTTTAAGTCATGACTGTAATAAAAAAGTAATTAAGTACAAAATGTAGTAATCATAAATAGTTAATTTTAATGACAATATAATATATTACAAACCGGTTTTACAGAAATGTTACACTTTAAAAAAGAGAACATAAGATACAGTTCAAAATATTTGTTTCAAAAAGTGCAGAAGTTGAAAAAGTATGTAATTTAAAAAATAAATTAATATACATTGTTGCATATCTAATTAAATCTTCTTAAATATCATTCGATTAAACACTTTTCCAATTAATGTGCATAAATATTATTAGTACACATTTACTTTTTTTTATTATTATTATTAAATACAGATATCGAATCAATTTTTATGAGCTTTCTTATAGGAACTTGTTTAAGGCGGAACTGTGTCTTAGTTGTGAAATCTTTTTGGTACAAGGAAATAGTCATGAAGGTATAGGTTATAAGGTATTATTAAAGAAATTAATAAGCAACGAGACATGATGGCAGTCTACCATTGACTTATTTCAGAAAAAAAATTAAGAGAATCACATTCACTCGGAATTTTCGTTTAATTTTTATGGAATATTTATAACAAAGACGTATCTAACAAAGTAATATAAATCAGCCTTGAACTAATTAAATAATTATTGAATAAAAAACAACAATTTTTTTCCTGATAAAGTTTTTTCACGACACATTTGATTTTTTATTCGAAGATTACTGGTTTTTATCTTAATACAAGATCGATTTAGCAATACATTAAATTCTCGTCGTAAAATAAAACTTGAATAACATTAAGTATACATTGACACGGACAAAGAAATTGTGCAATACTTAAACGTGTGTAAAATTTTACGTTTTTAGAACTAGTTAGGATATGATAAAAAAAAAAGAAATGTATTGGAGATTAATATAACGGTGTATGATTAGGAATCTGACTCCTTTAAAGCATTCCTATTTTTCGTTTTACAATAAATGTTCATGGGCACCTAAATTTATAATGAATAGTCACTACAATTAAGATTTTTCTGAAGTTATCATTTAAAACTAGTTTTAGAACTAGCTGACTTACAAGAATAAGATTTTTTTTTATTTGAACGCAATTACTTTGATGGGCGACGCCAGATTGTTCTGGTAATAATTAATCTTACCTTTTTCTTCTGCTGCTTTACTCAAACACATCGAAAACGACAGCAGACCCAGTAGTATAATTTTCTTTATCATTTTGAGCGCAGATTGTTGGTTTCCTTCGTAAAAAGACCAAAAATATCGTTTGAGTCACGAACACAAATTACAAATGACGGCTCTCAGCTCTATGCTAATACGAAGAATATGTGTAAAGGAAGAAAAATACTCAATTAATTTGTGTAGTCTGTATTGTAACTGTATAACAATATTTTTCGACTGGCAATAATTTACAGATGGTAAAAATCGAATCGATTTTTAAATCGAATCTTAAATAATTTTAACTATTAATCGAATTTCATGTAAATTTTTAGTCGATGAGATATTTGTATGTTACTTGAAAAGTATATGCAATATTCGTTGACAAACTTTTAAATAAGTGCCTGTAATTAAACTTACGCTTTAAGTAATAAGTACCAGGATATTACTTTAGCGTTGATTCTAGTTATGCTCACCACTTTAGAGTTGGTTGGAACACGGCTTACTAAATATTGCAAGTGTGGCTTGAATAGACAGGTGGACAAGAAGAGTTGCCTTAGCAATGCCAACTTTATATGAATCGAACGCTCGCATTGCTTCCTTTGGTCACTCGATGATGTTTTTATCTAGCGTTTCGACATTGTGTAGGTATGAATTTAAGATAAGGTGAAGCTGGTTAGTTATTTAGTTGGTTGGTTAGAGGCGACCTATGAAGATTTGTCACTGTAGAAATTTTGTATTCCTAGGAAATGTCAGAGTTATTTGACGCTATGTATATTTGACGATAGCTTTGAATTTATCATCGGATAGTCTAATGCCTTCATCCGAAACGACGTATTTGAGAAGCTTAACTTGTTGTTGTCCCAGATTGAATTTCGCGAGTTTTACAGTGATTCCATTCTGTTCAATCCGTCTGAAATATGTGCCAAGAAATATCTGGAAATATCGATATCTGGAAATGAATAGATAACCAACTGCTAACGTTACAACTTAACTTAGTTTAAAAGAATTAATATTCTGAAATCTTATCTCCAGCTTAGTTTTTCATGAGTTGAAATATTTTATTTTTTGTCTCTGAGATAGATCTCAGAACTATTAGACGAAATAGATTTCGTCTAATAGTTTCTGTTACTAACTCCTGTCTGACTGACAGAGATTAGTCGTTTCTCGTTTAAAAGCATGAAATCCAAATTAATTAAACATATTTTACTAGTCTTCTGTGATATGGATTATCCAGAGTCATCAAACGAAATATTTAAATAGCAAAATCGTTTTAGCCTCCAACAGTTTCTGTAGTAAGGCTAAAGGAATAATTTTCTATAAATGCCGTTCTTCAGACATAATAATTGAGAATCTTTGTAATCGTATTTGGTTCTTCTGTGAATGATGTGAGCAAAATGGCCAATTGCCCTTTCATTTATACTTCCATTTTGTTCATTGCCTAATGAAAATCATATTATTTTTAAATCATAGCTTTAATTATTTTAGCATAAATGTATAATAGGCCATTTTTTTTGCAACCATGCTAATGAGTTAATGAGCTAATGAGTTTCTATTGTATTGTTGATATTTATTTACATAGTCCTGTATTGGGGAAACTTTCTTCAACTCCTCTATCAGCGGGTACCGCAGGAATTTTTATTCCCGATTTTTTGTGTTAACCTATCGGTTCCATTCCATTTTATATAATTTCACTATGATATAAAATAATAATTAGGTATTGTCCTGGAATCCCGTGTACCATAATTAACTAAATAAACACAAGTTTAACCCAAGATAATGTTGACATTTGAAAAACATTGTTATCTCGTATCCCTTTGTTGGATGTCAATTGTGAATCTGTCATAAAACATTATTCCAGCTCTTTATTGATTACCGTGCTAATACTATGTCGAATCTGTATTATAGTACCGATCGTATATCCCTGTGTTTCCTCACAATTATACAGTACTAAAACATACATACTATGCACTTTTTGTCACTCAAATTAACATTGATTTTGGTAATATCGCCGATTCTTCTTTTTTGAGTCCCCTGGGTCTAGAATGGGCATCTGCCCACCAAGTAGTCCGTCTGCTCGTTTTCCACCTTTCACATAAAAAAGTACGATTTTAAAACGATTGAAAATAAAATTTTCTTTTCTTTTAATAATTATAATAATTATTTCCTAATAACACATCAAGCATGCAAACCAATATGACATCATATGTCTTAAAAACTGACTATTGTATATTGATTGTCGTCACCTGTCCTCTTGCTCTCTTGGTTTTCGGACCGTCGAGTCTTTTATACCCCGTTAAATAGGATTAAATTACGTTCAGCTATATCACAATTTAACTCATTCTGCCATGAACTGAAACAAGGTTTAAATTATTTAAATTTTATTCCTGTCGCACATATTTTTGTTTAATTAAGACAGAGTGAAACTTTGGGTGTCTGGAGTTTTATGTGTTGTCAAATATCTCGTGTGCAACGATCGTGGCAATCGTGCTCTTCGCCGTCTTACTGGTCACATATCGCAGGATGGAGACCAGGATTAGCGAGAGGTTATAACATAAAGACTAAAGTATTTTGATTTAATCTGAATTATAACTTAGATACCCCCTATTAAGTATATTATATTATAGAAAATAAACTATAAATTCAAATAACCAAATCAAAATTCAAAATTACTAATAAAGAAAACCAACTCTAAATGAAAATGAAATGATCCCTTATCATAATTTCTTACATACCAATTTTACGATCCTATAAAACATGCAAAATGAGATGGTTTAGTAAATTTGTATTTGTTGTTTCTATAGTGTCTCTTATGAACAATAAATAGAGATATATCACGTCAATATAATGCTACCGTAAAAGCGATGTATATCGAGAAATTTATTGTGGCTTCGCTGTTTGGCAGCGATTGTAAAATCTGAATACTGATAGGTAATGTCACTGGTACAACTGCTATTATTAGTGACATTACGGTTTCCGACACACTTCTGATAAATTAATGTGGGCGGAATCTATTGACACAATTACAATACGACTAGCATATGCTTGATCGATACAGGAAAATTGGAAAAGATATCTGTGAAGAATATGTCGTTTACTTTGGGATAACTGAATGTATTTTATACAGCAATTAAATCCAATGTTCTAACAAAAAAAGAGTTTTAATATTATTCATAGACCTCTGAAAAATTGGAAGTTCTATTAAAGGAAATTTACTGCTTTGTATATCTTTAAAGAAAATAAGTTGCAAATCAAATAAAAAAAAATAGAATTAAATTGTAATTTTTTATAACTTTAATTTATTATATTCTCATTGCTTTTTGACGAATATTTTTAACTTAAAAGGTGTCGATTTTCATTTATCAATTGGGTACTTTGTACTAAAACATATAATATCTATTAATATCTTAACGCAAATTTAATAATAATATTTTCCGTGTTTTAATTAATTTTTAGCTTCACAAACATTACTAACATTTGTATAAAAGCGGAGAGAATTTAGAAACACTCATTATTTTTTAATTTTTTGTTTTAGTAAAACTTATAATAAAAAATATTTTACATAAAATTCATGTAACTTATAAGAATATATACTCTTTCTATGACATAGTATATAATGATACTATGTCACAGAAAGAGTAAAAGTGACAAATGTTCCTAGACGACGAATTTAGTTCCAAGACACAAAAAAAGTATTCAGGAATAGTTGTTAAATTCATTGCAAAAGCTCTCAAAAGCATAGAGCACTTTGCTAAATTGTAGGAATATTCTAAAGGGACAGCTACAATAAGAGGGAGCGACAGTTAAATGTAGACGATATTACCTAGAGAAATTCATATTAAACGCAATTAATGTAGAAATGTTTTTAAATAAATGCAACAGAGGAATGTACTGGTCAGCTAAATACTAAAATTTTGTTCTCTTATTGTCGTTATCTGTAGTCAAATTATTATTATGCACAAAAACAGCTCATTTCTGGCGCTGGGACTGGGAATTGAGTTTTATTATTTATGTAATGGTTAGTTTGATCTTCTTGTATTTTGTAATTAACATAACTTGAGAATGTTTTTTTTATATTTATATCATTATCTTATTTATCTTGTACTTACAAAATATATAAATACTTTGACAAGAAAAAATAGTATCTAAATAACAGATTTATTCAATATCTATAAATATAAGTATTTTATGTTTTTTAAAGAGTTCTACATAATTTGGTTATTTTTTTCGATGACTCTACTGAATTAATTATAATTAAATATTTTCTTACATCTGAAATTTACTGTCAAGATTAGTTATCCAAGTTCATTAGTAATACCTAATGTAAGTTGCCAAGCAATTTTCACCTTTATGTACCTTAGAGAATCTCTTAGATTTTAAGTAATTACTTTTAGAGGATCAAATAGCTACAAGTATTTTGATATAAATGAAGATCAAAAATGAAAATCTCACAAATCAAGGAAGTCGTTGATTATTATTTCGATGAAAGTTCCATGCAAGTTTCTGCATACATTTTAATTGTACAAGTTACTTTTTTGAATATAAAATCATAAATGGAGGAAACAAAATTAGGTAAATATGATACCATGATTGTTAAAATACTAGTTACGCTGTAACAGTTCTTTTAAAAGTTAAGAATATATTAATGAATATGAGTATGAAAGTTCATTATACACATTTTTTAATTTTACATTGTTTTGTCGTCGCGGTAAAGTGCAGAAAAATTATTAACGTCATACAGCTAGTGATCGGAACCGATGGTAATACGTAATTTTATTTCCGTCGAAAAAAATTAACGATTCAGTCTCATGTACTATATGGAATTTCTCTGTACCGCATTCATACTCAATACATTTCCTTAAAAAAAAGGATAATTTAATTAGTCAAATATGGGGAGAACGAGTTATTAAGTTCTGAAACCATGTGTATCTGTGAGGACTTCCTGATAAGTAAATAATCGTTAGGTCACTTTTATTAACAATTTATAGATGGAATAATAAAGGGATAAGATGGATGAAAAATATTTCTATATAAATTCATCTCGAATATTTTATTTTATTAATCCTAAATAATTTTTAGTTTATGAATAGGGGATTAAGCACTTATGAAAGGTTTATCTGCTAATAAGTATTTTCTTGTGCGTCCAGAGGAGAGGACGTGATGGAAATATCTGGAGGGTTTGGGTGTTACTTCCAAACTTTCATTTCACTTATTATTTGCATACTTTTTACTCTATCTAAGGAAGCACGTTTGTGAGGTCGTTGCACTTCCTTTACTAATAATACGTAATTTTTAGGTTAGAGGTCGTCACTTAATACTGTGGCTAATCGCCCCTACCCAAGAACCAATAAGAGGCACTTGATTTTTTGGTAGGAGATCCTGATTGTATGATATAGAGGCTACGTACTTTACATATTCAGATAAAACTTTTGAACGTAATTTTCATCACCACACTGAGTATGTGCGTACATATGTATATTTGCTGTTAGTGTCCTTATCACGTTTATAGCTATTGCATTTTTGGTGCACTTATTGCCTGGATATCAACTTAATGGCTGCTCATCGAAGCCAATGGCAGACAATGCAGCTGTTTATCAGAGGTCTCTTCTCTTTGCGTTGCCCTTTTTGCTGCACAATATCGACTTTTTATTGAAAGGTGTTTTAAGATGACATCATATTTGTGGAATGTTATCAATTCAGTTCTTCTACTAGTCGGAGTTGAAAAGACGGACCATGGTAGAGAGTGTAAATTTTAGTAAGTCTTCGATTGGTATGATGATAATGTTATAAAATGGAAAGCTACCAAAACACATTATATGTATGTATGTATTTTAACGCCCACAAGAATCCTTTTATCTTAACTTTTCACTACTAAAAATTCTCAGAATATATCTTTAACTGCCTTCAGAACTTGGCCTTGAGATATCCTCAAACCCTCAATCATAAAAGGTTAAAATAACTGTAAGGTAATATTTTGTGGTTGTCCAAATACGACTGGTAATTACTACAGCACAGCTTCTTTATCTTTCTATAACTCATTTCCGGCCGGGTTTGAAATAGTCCTGCAACGTTTGGGCAGATGCTGTAAAACATTTGCGTCATTGGATTCCGTGGCTCATTGGATTAATAGGATTCCTAGAAAGGGTTTTAAAATTTTATTTGCCTTTGTGATTCTATGTTGTGTATGTATTGATTTGGGGGTTTTTGAGGAAAGAGTGAATAGGCTTTCTCTGAGATAATGCGCTTACCCTCTAGGGAGTCTTTTCTATTGGCCCTCAGGTAGGATTATAGCTAAACAATATTTTAGGTTTAATAAAAATTATATAATAATGTAAACTTTGATGTTCTAAATATCTAATAAAGGACAATGTACTTTATACAAGTCATAATAAGTCATCTATTGTGCTAAATGCAACTGAATGGTTTTTAAACCTTTTACCTTATTCTTCTTTTATTTTATCGAAAGGTGGTCTTTTAGTCTAGGCTAACGTTAATACATAGTTGTGGTTATCTTTAATATTTCTATTTAAATTTAAATTTTACATTTAAAACAAAAATTATAAGTGTATTTCAATTTGTCGCCCGTTTTAATTTTACCTTTATAGAGCAAAAATTTCTATAAGAATATTTATAATACCAAGTATTAAAATGAATAATCCCTTCTTCGCATAAAATGCAACGTTTCTGGCTAAAAATTTATTTTAAATTATATTTTCTGCAAGACTTATGAGGGTTTAAAAGGATTTTCTTTGCCTCCGGCAAAGATTGCGGGGGTGATTAATTATTTTTCATACAAAAAAATATACAATCAATAAATGGAGAGGTTTGTAACAGTGAATTAAATATATGTTCATGAATCTCAGAACAACATGTTAATTAAAACATTGGCACACTGATTGATGATGTTTAGATTTTTTTTTGTCCCAAAGGGGCTGGCGAACAGACGGCCCACCTGTTTGAAGGAAAGCTTCGTCACCCATGGACATCTGCAACATTAGGGATGTTGTGGATGCCTTGTCGGCCTTGTTCGTGGAGAAAGTTGAGTAAAATCACTACATTATCTACATTTTTTAAAAGTATGCTAAGACAAAATACGCTTAATGGTCATAGAAATAAGTTTTTGTATATAAGAGTAAAACACAATTTTTATTTTATAAAATTAAATTAGACCTTATTGCAATCAAACCATTATATCTTCAATTATTACAAATTTAAATAATTTCGTCACAATATGTTAGGGGTGGATGAACTCCAACATGTTGTTTTTTTTATTTCCGTTACCTACCATAACCATTCCATAACCATTCTGCATATTTTTATGCTAGTATTAATTTCTTTCAATGTATCTTGGAAATCTGAGTAACACTCTCGTTAAGATTTAAGTTCCATTTTTTTCAAATAAATTGGTAAAATTATTTTTCTAAAATATGTATGAATAAAATTAAAACTTTTACTTGCACAAAAATTTTATATTTATCGTTTTTGCTCAACGACTTCGTTAGCGTTGCGTTGAAAATAGTACATTAAAAAGTCGTTGTAGGTACACCACGTTATTGTCCTTGTGCATGAAACTTGAAAGTGTTTAATAAAAGCACTAGGTCTTATAATGTTAAAATTTGGAAATAGTATATTTTAACAGTCATATTAACAGTTTAAACATATTAACAGGCTTAGCCTTTCTTCGATAAATGAGCTATCCAACGTTACCAGAATTTTGGAAAGTGTACCAATTGTTCACGAAATTAGCAAATTTAATTAACTAGAATAATTAAATAATAAAAACCAAAAACTTCAAATAAAACCATGGAAGCCTTTAAGTGAAAAAAGCAAGAAAAATAATAAATTTTAAAGATTTTGTAAACACCCATTACTCTTATTATAATAAGTTACAATTTATTACATTAAATCTGAATTCTGTCTTGCTGCTGTCACACAATTTGACCTTTAAAAGACAAAAAGCGCAACTTTAATTTTCTATAACAGAAGTTTTTATTAAACCCAACAAACATATACGGTATTATTAAAAGTAACAATACAAAATAAATATCACAAAGCGAATAGTAAGAACTGAAAAAAGGTTTGTGACTTGAGTTAGTTTGAGTTGACAAGTAAAAAAAAATAAACGAATGAAGTAAGTCGATATAAATGTCATCTTCTGAGTTCAAAACTTCAATTCTAATAAATAAAACACCGATATGTTCAATAGTATATAGTATACAATTTTTTTTTTATTATTTTAAAAAAGAGAAAAGGTAACTAGAGGACACCAAAGAAATACATGTACAATACCTAATTATGTTAACGAAATTCAGTGACCCTTATGATATAGCCTTTTTTGTTACTCACAAATAAAAACAAAACAGATTCTATATCATGCAATATTCATCTGAAAATATACTCATGCATTAATATAGGTCTTAGGAGATAATTTAGTGTGTTTTTATTGTATTAGGTATTATTAAGAAACTTATTCACTCAGATTAAATTTGTATATATTGGTATGAAACGCGATGGATAGCCGAATAGTTTGAAAAACATATGCCTTGAGGTAATGGGGATAATCTCAATTATAATTCAGATTTAAAGCGAAGTGTGTAGGAGTAATGACGTCACTTGGTAATTTAATCAAAGAATTGCAGAACTCTGAGCATTGCAGAACAGTCGATAGAAAACATTAACGTAGTTGACGTCTCTCCGGACTACTAGGGTTTCTAGGTTTTCGGTAAGTTTAACTTTTTGGACTACTCTTTCTATGCTCTAATTAGGATTGGGTGATTTCATTTAGTTTTATAAAACTTTAAAACAAAAATGGAAATAGTATTACATCAGGTCATAGAAAAGTACAGATGTACAATTTAGGGTATATTAATAGATTTAGAATGAAGTACCTACAGCGTTTTTCGACTCAGTGCCCAATGTGTTTAGAAGCTAATAGAGCTGAATAGAAATGTAATTTAATTCAGGAGCAAAAGTCTTAAGCACAATAAATAATATATCACCTAGCCCTTTGGACTTCTGAACATAGAGCATTAGCTTTCTTTTCGAATAAAATAATCACACATTTTACACACAATTAGTAGACGCTTTAGGTGTGAATATATTAATTAAAGAAAAAGTACAGGTCTAAAAGAATAAAAAACGACCAAGGCCATAATTCATGTCGGCAAAAAGGGTCACCGATGTTCTGTAATCCGTCCCTTAGCGATATATAATAATAAGCCCGTCAAGGTCTTTGCGGGACATTAATCCTCCTTAAAAAGCCAAAAATACTCTAGCCACCACCAAATAAAGTCTCTGTGAAACAACGATTGGGTATTTACTTACTCGAAGTAAACCGATATCATTATATGGGATATTGAAAACTGGTTAAAATTTGCATTTATACTTTTAATTAAGAACAAACAATTGTACCTCTTAAACATTTGTAAAACAATTTCGATTTTAATATTTAGTTTGTTAATTAATATACAGTTATATGTTGTCCATGGATCTTTAAGGATTATTAAGTCTCAGAGACAGTTATTATTAAAATTTGTCTAGTTTATAAATAATAAGTTAACAAATTATGTTATTTTTAATAAAAAATATGGATAGTGAAGTATGTATATATTTAACTTGTTTTAACCCACAATTGTTTTAATATAAGTATGTATGGAAATATGTATGGATTTTTTTTTGTTCATATTGAAATTAATGGTTCCTTGTGGCTATTACAGATAGTATTTTATTAAACTAATTAATTAGTAAATTATGTTCAGAAGTTAAAGTTATTCTAATTTAACAAAAACCCTTCAAGTGATATTATGCAACAGCTTTTGATATTTTCTTCCACCGTCAGGTCTTCGTAAGCAACGTAGAATTTTATTTAATTAACACATCGGACTGATTAAAATTAATTATTTCTCATTCACAGAACCCATATTCATATATGTACTAATGTTAAAAAAATAATGTAAAATATGTCAAATAGCTCTTTAATGTGTTAAGAATTAATAAACATTGTTTTCCAAAAACAAAGCCGCAGAGACGATAAATGAAAAGTTTACGAGATGCTAACATGGTATGGTATAATGTTTTTACTGTTTCTCAAAAAATATACCTCTAACCATTATGAAATTTTCTCTAGTTTATACCTGAATAGCATATATTATACTAAAATAAAATCATATTATTCGACTTTCCCATAACATAACTGTTAACAATAATAGGCGCTGTATTTTTACCGAGGTACCGCTGAAAACTCTATTCCTCGTATCTTAATTAATATTGCCCAGAAGTCTTTTAAATAGTGCTGCTAGTGCTATTTAACTATTATTAAATTAAACCTAAATCTTATTATTCTTATATAAACCTGTTTATTTTTATAGTTCCATAACGCCAAGTATGTCCTATACTAACGACAGAAGTCCTCCAAGGAGAAAGAAGTGCTATTTTGGGTCGTCTATCGCTTTTAGTTTTTATTGGAATTTACTTTGTACGAAGGTTTTCTTGTTACGAAAGTTGTCAAGATAACAACAAAAAATGTTTATATAAAAATATATATATATTGAACTAATATCAACATAAGTTTTTGTTTGTCTTGAACAACTGATAACGTTTTGATGTATTAAGACCAGTTTTCGTAAAGATTTTTGTGGGCAAGCATAGTTATAAAATGTTGGGTGTGTCTTTAAACTTATATAATATAAGATAATACTTGATTCTATCTCTCAAGTTATTATTTTTTATAGCAGTTCTAACCTTGTACTGTTTCCATAATCTGTTTTTGTTTAAATTACATTTTAAGTATATTATTCTAAGCACAAGGGAAATAACTTTTTCAGTATACCAAATTTTATATCTTATATTTTGTGTTCAGTTTTTTTTTGGGTAACAAAGAGTCCAATTGATTTATTTTATACTCTATAGTAGTTGTGTTTTTTTTTTAAACTTAATATAAATTGATTATTCGCCTTAATTTATAAGGGAAGAAATCTGAATGGGTACTAGTAATTTATATGTTGTCTTTAATTTTGAACATAATTTTGTGTTCTTTTTGTTACTTATTACAATATTATAAAGCCACTATTTCTTTACTTTCTAGATAAGTGTTGATAAAAATATTTTTTTGTTTCTTTATAAACATGTCTTCTGTTGTAATTATAAGATTATTACGAATTTTGTATTCACCCTTCTATTGCGTTTAGCTGATAAAATATAGATTCCCATATTACTTTAAAGAATTACTTGGTAGAGTTTCTTTACGCTTACTATAGATTTATGTAAATTAATTTATGTAAGTATATTTATGTAAGTTAATTTTAAAACTATAGATTTATGTAAGGTAATTTAATTGAAGACGATGCATATTTTATTATTTTATATTTTAAAACAAATTGTGATATTTTAGCCTCATTGTACAGTGTTGTGACGTTTAGAACAATGTTCACTTGTTTGTCCGTCTAGAGAGCAAGTTGAAGTTCTGCCTCGTGTTTAAGTCTTTGGGGAAATTCGTCTAAATGTAGGCTAAGTTTGTATTAGGAGAAATCAAACAGATGTACTTCAAGGTACAGAAATGCGACAAAGATTGTTGTCCTTTGAGGAGTATTTTATAAGTAATATATGTTTTTTAGTCGCTTAAGAAGTTTTATGCTTTTTAATGTATAAGTGTTATATTTAAGTGAAAACAAACATGAAATTAAAGTTACTTTTATACTTTATTCAGTTTCTTACCTCTTCAATAGGCTTTGTGCTTTATCTTTCATGTCTAGCTTAATAAGATCACTCAGAATAATGAGATAGATATGACTTATAAGCAAGATAAATCATATCTTTCTAATATGTTGTTAATATACTTTGAAAGTGATATGTCTGATATTATTTATTTTCAAAACAAAGTAATATAAGTGAATATAAGCGGAAGGCTTGCAAACAATGTTTAAGGAAGACGCTTACATTTTCAACATTCCGTTCTTGTGTGGATATAATCTCGCTATGATTGAGCCTTTTTTCAATAACGGCAAAGGAGCAAGGGAAACCATCTTAGGGTCTACATATTACATAGTTTTACTTTTAGTGAATATATATTGTATAAGCTATAGTGTTGAAATCTCACTAAAATCCGAAAGTAGTTTTAGATTTAGGCTATAGTGATACAAAAACAAATAAATATTAGTGTTCACAGTTTCAAATTCGAACTGATTTTATGATATTTGAAGGAACTTAAAAATATATATACATTTTTGATGATTACGATAGAAAGAAAAAATATTATAATGTATATACATTTTTATAAATATAAAAAATCTAAAATATATCAGTTTGTTTTTAAACCCAAAAACTTTTAGATCATTTGTTAAAATCATTTATATAAATAGTTTTGGATTTCGTAATACAGAAAACGATTCTTTTATTAGAAAAAAAAAAGAAATAAGTTTATTATTTTAATACAGTTTTATAGAATGAATTATTAAATATATGATATGAATTGTAAATAATACGAATTAAAGGTCTCGTCATTATTGTTTATTGTCGCTTTAATAACGTTTATATAAATCATTGACAAATGCACGAGCGGATTTTAAAACTTTTGGCTTCATTTTATTTTATTCCACAAGCTACATGTTTACAAAGATCTATATCATTGGAATAATTCCACGTGAAAGTTTTACCAATCACTACAATTCATTGAGCTTTCAAATAAATTTAAATAGCAGAAAATATTTATTTTTATTTCCCATTTGATTATAATCATCTCATTATATTTGATAATAAGCTATGATATCTATATTAGTATATTAGTTTTGTGATGTGACATATTTTGTATATACACATATGTACGTAAAAGGAATTAAAGCGTAGTGTATAAAAAAAGACAAAAGTGAAGTCAAAAGCCTTCTGGTGATGGTGACTTGAAAGTAAACCAAGAAAAATAATTCGAATTAAATTTCGTATTTTACAATATTCTATAATTACCTGTGATAAAATGTCTAGGCAATATCTGAATGTTTTAAAGCATATGTAAAACAGCATACCCATTATACAACTTATCGTCATAATGAGTGCAAACAAAAAAAAAAAACAAATGAAATAGAGAAAGAAGCGAATACTGTTTCTATAAGAATGGAAGCAGGTGCCTGTAGCTATCTGACCTTTATCAGAATTTTAATAAAAACCAATAGAATTTTAAATTACGTGGATGTTGCTGGTGTCGCGGTTTATAGCTAGAATCTTATTTAAGTCTATAAGTTCGTATATTGAAGAAAAAAGGAAGTCTGTGTTATCTATACAAAGCTATCTTTAAACTAATATTGTAAAAATCTGAAGTTTGTACATCTGGAATAAATGGTAGGTTAAATAAATAATGTTTAACTCCTCCAACGTATTCAAATCAAATGAAGTACTATACATAATACTATATAAAATACTACCATCATAACAAATTAGAAACAAAAATATTTGGTATGTCATGAATTATATAAAATTTAAAATTTATTTAGCTTTTTCTGTATATCAGATTATTGAAGAGAGTATACATATACAAAATTTTGACACAAATCAAAGTCTCAAAATATTACGAAGGAAAAAAATTACAGCAAGTTGTTTTAAAGGCAAGAAATACAATGTACTAAAAGTTTATTTACAAATTTGTTAAACTGTTGTTATATGTTGAATACAGCAAATAACAGCAAGTTATTGTTACAATTATAACATTCTAATTAATATTGACACGTGGAAACATGTTATCCAAACATGAGTGATACACGCTTTTGATTGAACTTAGCGTACGCCCAGGAATTATTACTAGGATACATAATAAAATGAACTTCCAACGGAGAATACAATGTACAATATTTGCATAAAATAGATAATAGATTTATATTGCTTGTAAAATTTATAAGTTCACTGATGTTAAAAATGTTTAGCTGAAAATCTTATTAAATAAAAAAAACTTATGCATTAATTGTCAAGCGTGAAGCACTTAAACGAGCAATGACAGGCCAAAAATGCATTACATTATTTTAGGTGCATTTGGGTGCATTTTGATGCACAGACACGCACAAGAACATTGACGTCAAACTAACAACACTTTGGATAACTCCTCTTTTGAATCGAGGGTTAAAAATGGTCAAGACTGGGAAGAGAAAATGTAATTTTGGTTACCAGTAAACAAACAATAATTTATGGATAACGTGAAGAAAAACTGGTCACACTTTTTACAAATAGTATGTGAAGGATTACTAAACCATTTGTTTCCGTTAAAGTTCAAAGATTTGTAGGAGAAGTTCAAAAGTGATATAGAGAAATAGGAGAAAGTAATAAAATATAATAATCGCTTTATTATGCTTTTGACATCAATACAAAAGAACATAGAAAATAGAATATAGTTAATGACTGTCTTATTTATATATATTTTAATTATTTTCATATGTCACGAGCTTATTGGCATAAATAATTTCATCATTTAAATTATTTGTTGAGAAAATTTAAAAGTAGTTAAAGTTGGGCTATTATTGATGGAAGAAAAAAAGGGTGTAAATGTTAATGAATTATAAAAGTAAAAAATCACCTACTATATGTTTCAGTATCTCAAATTCATCAAAAGAAATATTTCAAGTTTGAACTCTTAAAAGTTAAATATATGTCAAAAAGTGATAAATATTTACTATTTCAGGTGATGGCAATACCGAACAAAAAAAAATTGTTTTAGAAAAGTTGTCCATTTTTTTCGGTTAGTCTCTAGCTAATACAAAGGAACTGGATAGGTATCTACGTCATTTGTTGGATCTTAAGCTAATTAACTCAAGGTTTTATTTATCTTCGAGACACCATTCCTCTGGTAGTGATTTGTTATGAACTATTATTCCAGCAACGTTATTTGCAACATGCTTATTGGAATCTCTGCCAGCTGTGGTCTCCAAATGGTAAATATAAAGATCGATGACAATTGAATTATTGTCATTTAGTAAATTGTGCATGTGTGATTTGAAACATATAATTTTTATGCTCACTTATAGGACGATCGCATATTTCACTATAAGTCTGTTGTAAGTTGGATTCGATTAACGCTAATGAGGCGATTTTATTTTAAATTGTGAATTATATGTTTAAAATTTGAGCGATTATTGTAAATTTCTGTTGCTCCGAACGATGTCATTTGGTAGTATTATTGCATGTGCAAATGGACTTCCGCGTCATGTTTAGTAACCCGTGGTTTAGCTAAGATGGTGTTAAAGTTTTTTTTTAAATTGTAGTCGTTCTGGTGCGCACCACTCTACCGAATTACTGTGCATAGAGTCGTAGATTCCGAGGCGAGCGTAATATTGAATATGTGGATAGAATTCGTTTGCTAGACAATGTAATAAGTGGGTAGGTAGATGCATAACAACGACGATTATTTTCTGTTCTATAATTCTGTGACATTCCTTGTATAATATTTTATTTAATGGAGTATAATTCATGCACAGTGATAGTTCAAGAATATTAAAGCATATTGTGTAAGTTACCGAAAGCTTCTGTTATAATAAGTTATGAGTTTTGATGGAGCTCGTCCGAGAGATGGCTCTGTAATAGTATTATTGTACCTTGCCCACGTTTATCTTTTATTTGCACTTTGTTATTGGATTTGTTTGTTTATTATTCCTATACATTTATGTTGTACGTTTTTAATTACAAATGTTCGATTTAATTAGCTACATTAGCTCGATTTCACAACAGTAGATTTTTTTTTTGAAATTGTAATAATCAATGATGAAAAATAGTATACCAATAATGTATTTGTTCGTGTGTTATATTATTATCCTTTCTTAATAGTGCCACAGGAGTATATTTCTATTAATTTAAGATGATCCCCACAAAATCTTGCAAGTATTGATTATAATACTATCATTAATTGTCGTTTAGCAATAAACCGAAGACTAATTGATAAAGGTATGAGAATATTCTGGAATAATTTATCAAAAAGGCCTAAAGTTGGCGTTAGCTTGTTATACGTGTTGAGACTTGAGAACAATAGATTTACATATATGACTTAATTAACTGAAACTGAAACTATCTCATATAAGTATCAAGACATGAATTTATTATTATCTTGGTTACGGTGGAGGCAAAAATAGGAATAGTGATATTAATATGAAATAATAAGGAGTGTAATTGCAAAATACTACAGAATTATAAACCGTAAAATTGCCTTAGTTGGTATGCATTTAAATTAACTCTATATTTTTTTAATTATAATACCACTACCATAGTATATAACTCGTATTTAACTCGTGTCTACCAATAACTGACACAAATTTTTTTGGTAGAAAGCTCTCCAATATCCGTTAATTTTTAAAGTGCATATTGGATTAACATAAAATTTAACGCGATCTCGTATCTTTATAACTATTAATTTTGAACATGATACTCATTATGAATTTAGGTTTGTGAATATTATAGTGTGAATATCATGGAACGACAATTAATGAACCCACATAATACGAACACTATAAAAAAACTTTTGAGTAATACTTAGCTTAGTCACTAAATAACACTTTTTCATACATCACAGTTTAACCTGTATTTGTTATTACGTCATCATCACTATGTTAACGACCTCAAAGGCTGTAGGTAGATCTGAATATTACGTTGCAATGTCGTTTTTACTAATACTCTTACTAAATTGCTAGTATGGTGTCAGTCATTTGGCATAAATAAAAATTTACAAGTGAAAAGAGTGACAGACACCTGTGCTTGACCGAATATATCATAGCAGCAGGTCAGTGTGTCGAACTAGTTATATTTTCCATTTTCGATGCTCGTACTCTCCTTTTAATATCGCAGCTTGCTGATTGTGTTGTTTTAAAAATTATCTCATTTTTGTGATTTGTATGAAATTAAACGTCATACTAGTGATCATTGTTAGTTAGTGATCATGATTCAGATCAACTCTGGACCAAGTGTATGTAAATATGGTATATACAATTCTTACTTTTGTGTTACGAGTATTTTTGAGAATAACAATGCCTCAATTTATTGAATGGCTTCGATATACACGGAAATGATTTTTGGGTATGAGAAATTTCATGGAAACGCATTGTTAGCCATTCGCACGTTCAGGGTAAAGTATGGTAGCCAACGTAGTTGTCTAAAGAATGGCTTTACTATCGGGGAAAAAGTGCAGAGGGAGTGTCAACCTTTGATCCCGTAAACCGATAATACTTCTCAAAGCGACAGTGTTACATGGTGCGAGCATATAAAGACGGCCTTTGATTTGAGGGTGGCCATCTAATATGAAGAGTTTGTAACAATTAGTAATTTGTTTTTTTTTTGTCCTAAAAAAATATATAGTATGGTCAGATACTGGGCGTGGTGGGGACAACTTCCTCTTGCGATGTCTCGAGTATTGATAACAACTCATGATTGACATGGACGTGATAACAGAGAACAAATAAAAAATCGTCTAATTAAATTAAATAAATATATCTTATTCAAGGACAACTAACTATACCTACTCGGCTTTTAGATTTAAGTGTCAAAAAAAGTAGTCAAATATAGATTTTGCCTACGTTGAAAGAAAATCAATTTTATTAAGATAGGTTTTTCCTAATAAATTTGCTACTAAAAACTAATTTAGGTAAAAAAAAACATAACTAAACCAAACTCCAATCTTCGCTTTCAGTGTGGTAGTTTTAAAATATGTCATATAAACTACATTTACCAAGGTCTATCCAGTTAGTCTTTGATTCATTAGGTATATCTAGGTCAACCGTTGATAGGGGTCTTTTTACAAGTCAGAATTTTAACGAGTAGATAATGTCGAATGGTGTCATCATTTTCAAAATTGGTAAATTATGAGAATTGATGGTAATATAAATGAGTGAAAAGGAGTAATAAAATATTTTTCTAAATATTTTAATAAGTAAAATGTATAAAATTAAAATAAGAAATCGCGAAAGATCTTTTTATGTGAAGACACAAATCTCTGTACAGACAAATAAGTAATTCTGTTGTAGGTTTGTGATGCCCAAATCAGCAAATATAGCTAAGGAATTGTCTTCCGAGGGATTTACTGTCAGGTGCTAGTTTAAGATATCGTTTTACGACGAACCCATTTAATGACAGGAGGTGTAGATTAGGAGCTGTCAATTTTGCTTATCATGTTCTAACTAACGATACCTAAAAATCGTAAAAAACACAATGTTAGATATTTTTGGCAACAGTAAAATTTTTATGTAAAAGGTAATTATGAGTATAGTAACTTTAGTTTGGTTGCAAAAATAATTATGAGTAAAAAATTTTTTATTTTCAAACTGTTTAAATTAGAGGTATGTTTAAATGAAACTAGTATTTTTCGGATAAACTACGCGTTTCGTTTAAATGAATAAAACTCGCGAAAATCTTAGATCTCATTAGAGGTATGTCATTTTATTTGAATATTGAGATTATCAATATTTGTACAGGCATACTTAACAAAACCGTTTCTCTGAGAATATAAAATTATTTTTGATATTATCTTAAATCAAAAATAATTTTTAGATAATATATCGTCAATTTAATTTTTGGACCTTATAATGGAACAGAAGCAACATTTAAAATTAATATAAATTATAATATAGTAATACGTGACATCCGAACAGCAAAATTATAAAGTGTCTATTGTTATTTACCTTGTGTAATCCTTACATTAAGCTAATTTACATGGATAAGTTCCTGTGCGTACTAATTAATTCAATAACTGTTTACATAATTCAAATTGCAAAACCAAGTCAGATTAATTACCGAGTGAGCGATGTATCAAATTTGCGAACTATGTATCAAATCTGCAAATACTTATTGAATGATGCCAATGAACATCATCACACAGATATTTTGTATTTATCCTTTTAAACCTATAGAGAATGCTATTTATGTATGAATTCCTTGACACAAACAAAGTATTTTAAATTATGAAATTACGTTAATTCAATAAGAAATGAGATAATATTTAACAGATAGATTTTATTGTTCATATTTATCCACTTACTACTTCCATCTCTAGCATTTTGATACAGAAATTTTTATATTTTTGTTACATACTATTAAATCAACAAGAAGTAAATTGTAAAAAATAGGTTTAAATTCGTAATTGACAGATTATACACAATAAATAGACTGGCCGTCATTTAGGTCATTGATTGAAAGCCGCAATTCCGTACATAGTCTGGATTGTTAATTAAGAGGCAAACTTAACTAGTTGCTGGCGGCGTATTCACAATAAATTAGAGTTCAAATAATGAGTCAAATAAAATTTTGGTAGTTCAATAAGAGTACTGAAGTAAATATTGCAATTGTATCATAAAATGTATCTGGTGATCCTTGTTAGAGGGTACGTGTCAATCATTCCTTAGGTATATCCGGGATCAGACGGCGTTTTGTAAAACAGAAGGTGCTGTTCTGTGACATTTCTCATGTCTGTCACGTACAGCATGCCATCTGGCTACCTTGTATTTCCTTTCAAACACTGGTAAAGCTTTTATTTAAAAAATCTGATATTGACATATTTGAAAATTTTGTAGTGAAAAAAGTTTTTCCCAACTAAATACTATGCTTCAACTTAAATGAATTTTATTGGGTAACAGGGTATTAAAACTACGCAGACCTGCGTTTTTGCGACTTAGCACAGTTTAAAAGATATTTTATACTTTGAAATTTCTGGTCCGCTTGGAGAAATAATGAACGGGCGAATTGAAAACCTACATATGTCAGATACGCCACATGTAATAGCGTATCTCGCATCAGTATTAAATTCGGTAGCATACTAAGGCACCTTAAAAACTGGCTTTCAGTCTATTGGGAGCAAATATTTAAGCAGTTATTGAGCACCTTGCACATATACAGATATATGCTTTTATATATGTAAGCAATAAAAATAATGAATTTGTTTTTAAATTATGACCTATACACGATGTCATAACTGTGTACATTTTTCTTGGAGGTCAGAAATGAAGAAACGGTTAAGTAGTCAAACTTAGTTAGTAATGCATTTAAGTGTAAGGGTGAGTTTAAGAGTCTTATATTCATATACAGCAATGAAGTAGATGTGCTTAAAATATGTCAAACTTTTTTTTTCACAGAAAAAGTGATTATTTTTACAAAAAATTAATAATACTGTTTTAATATAATTAACTTTCTTTTAAAACGCCTTTAAATGATGTACGTACACCTACAACTTATATATATTCAATAAAAAATATTAAGAAAGTATACTTTTCCGTATATACAATTAAGTAATATGAAAGAAGTCAGCATCTCTGTAAATGTAATTGTAAAAAGCAATCTACAAAATAATAAACTTTATCCTGATTGGACAATACAATAAACTTTCAGCAATAAAACTTGATAGACAAAATGCCGACGGCCGAAAATGTAATCCACACAATTGACTAATGCGTGACCAAATTCAAGCTTTACTTTTGCAGGTTTTTTTTTTTAATATATGGCTGCTCTGTAGATTAAATTTTATTTCCCTTCAAAAAACCATATATTCAAAGAGTTCTCTTAATTTTTAAAGTGCTTTACATAAAAATCAGGAGTCTACTTACATTATTTATATTGGCGTGTGTTTTTCTAATTGACCATTTTTCATTTTAAGATAATTGCTCTTAGTATAAATGCTTTTTTTTGAAAAAAAATATTTGGACCAAACCCATCCACTAAGAGATATTTTCAATAAAGGATAGTACGGAAAAGATACGTTTTAAGGAAATTTTGAATAATAATCAGATCTCATGACTAGTAGCATATCGATGCTCATGTATTTGATTAAATATTGTATAAGAAACCCGATTGTCATTATGAAATTAAAATTTTTAAGCATAAGAGTCTTCGCATAGTTAATACCTACTAGAAATATCAAAGTCACTCAAGAAGATTCCGATTATTTTAGGTAATCTAGAATTGTACTCCGTAATGATCCTTGAGCTAATGTTAATGATTGGAAGTGAGTCATCTAGTACATTTTAGTAATAAATTAAAGTTATATAGTATAATTTAATAAATAATTTATATATATATTGTTTATTGTTCGATACATTATGATGTTGTATCAACTACCAAGTACCTTAGCTTCTACAGATCTAAACAGTTGTGGCTTTATAGAATTAATCCCTAAATCTTCAAAGACTAAAGCATAATTCAACCACGAAATTGTATGATTAGTTTTTCAATGTAATCCTAATAATTCCGTCCTAATGTTACCGTTAACGCACAAGCATTTTAAGATTAATTTATGTCCGTACCGACTTAGCGTGTATCTATCTTGGTATGTATGTATCTTGGTTCATATTACACCACAAATAGGTTAAAAGTTCACAATGTCCGGTTATGATATAAATTCAATAAAACACTATTTTAGAGAAATATGGAGAGCGTCATATACGAAATGTAATTAATTAAATAATAATATCATCACAAGACCTTGACGAAAAAACTGCTCTGATTTGTTTTATTTTTATATTTGAAAATTAGGTTATTAGAATTGGAAAACTTTACATCACAAAATGTTGAAGAGTTATGACGCGAATTGTAACTGAATTACGTTAATTTCCTCGAAGCTATGCAATTTGACGGGACAAAGGGGATTTAAAGGTCAATTTTCATTAATCTCATATGAACATTGGTTCGTTTAAATGCAATTAGGATGTATGAACTCGATAAATTTGAAGTAAATAACGTCCAAATATATTTTTCTTTAAATTCATTTATTCAACAATTGGGAATCACAATGATTTTGAAGTAGTTAAAAACGTTTTTAAAACGTGACAAAATTCTTGGATTCGTACCTAAAATACTTAGTTACAAACGGACAAAAGAAATTAATTTGTTCTAAAGTGTAAAATTATTGCTTTTTTTTTTTTATTTCTTTGTTATGAAACGCCATTAAATAATTCCGAATAGTTTCTACAAAATGATATGTCATGTAAGACATTATACCTGCGATTTCGGAATTAAAATCAAGAGCCATATATACAGTGTTATAAAACAATAAATAGGTTTACCAAGTGTCAGCAACATATAGAATCGGCCTCAAGTCACTTCATACATACTAATTTATTATGACTTAATCCCATAAATCAATTCAATCAACACAGATTTGGAGATACGTTGCAATCTGTGTTGTGCTTATCTTGTAAAAATAAGGCGTAGGCTAAAAGTGTAGGTTAAGATGTAGTTTTTACTTTCGTGACAAGAATTGTTTTTGAGTGTAGCAAATAATAAGATTTGAACGAAATTTTTCAAGAATGCTGTGTACATATTTTAGACCGCGTTTAAGATGTTACATCTTGCTCCGCCAGGGAATTTAGATACTTGCACGGTAATTTACTATATTTTAAAGAGAATTTCACTGCAGCCACCAAAGGTATGCCAGGTGTCTTTTGAAGGGTTTGGGTCCGAAGTGAATGAAACTATGAGTTAGTCTACTTCTAGCAGCTTGGTGGGATATAATAACATTATCGTCGAGTTTCATCAAGACTGCGGTCTAATTATATATTAAATGAGAAAATTGGAAATTTTAAAATACACACGTAGATTATTTTGAGCACATAGTACCTCGAGGGGCATCAGATCCTTTAACAGTAAAAACTTCCGCGGTGAAAGATTAACTGCGATCTACGACTGTAAAGAGGATTAGAATTTTTCGGTTTTGCTGGGTATTACAAAAAATGTATACCAGAGTATTTACCATTAACTGACCTGTCCAAAAAAAGACGTTGAGTTTATTTTTTTGACAAAAAGCTTGGTTGTTTTTGAAAGGATGAAAGCCGCGTTGACGTTTGCTCCTGTTTTAAAAATATATAGGGTCGGAGAAAAGGCAAAACAACAAAGTGATGCAACGCGTTGGTTGTATAATATAGTTGGAGGTTATCAATACTAGTAAGATAAAAAAAATTAATACTATGCATTTATTATTCTCATATCTGAGACACATAGCCGTAAAGTTCGTGCAAAATCCGTTCAGTGGCTTGAATGTGCAACAATAATCTATACATACATACTTATATGCATTCATCCTCACTAAATATAAAAATAGTGGAATTATTAGTCGATAAATATTTATATCACAATTTTATTTTAAAAATGCAAAGTTGTTACCTTCAAATCTTAAAGTTTTGCTAGTCACTTTATTAAAAAATAAAAACTTATAAAGAAGGCTTATTTTTCTTACATATAATAATAAAATTCTAAAAGAATCAACCTTTTTCTGAATTTGATTATAAAAAGTAATCTATAAAATAAGGAAGTTTTCCATGAAGGGGCGATAAAATTAACTTCCAGGAAAAAAACTCAATGGACGAAATACCATCGGAAAAAATGTAACTCACACAATTGAATAATGCGTTACCACGCTATATTTTTACGGAATTTTTAAAACTATGGTTGCTTTGCTCATTAAGTTTCATGGGAGGCTCTAGCTTTTACTTTTTATGGCAGAATTTAAGCAAAATTCTTAATAAATTGTAGTTTTTCCTTTATGTTCATTTGAACAAAGCAGAAACATTTGTGTAAAACGATAACTGCAAAACAAAATTTATATATAAATCACGGTGTTTGTGATGTATATACATCCATTTGCTGTATTTTTGTGTAGAATTGCCAAGTGTTTTGCCAAAAAAACCTTTGTACACAAAGAATTCTTAAGTGTTTCAATATTTTAAGTTGTTCAGCCAAATACATGTTTTTCCTATTAAAAATATTCTGATACTAGTCTATGAGATAAATTTTGTCTTACGCTGAACCAAAGTTTGACATGGAACAGTTTTAGGGGAGTATTATACATTATATGTAGAATTGCGAACTCTGTATGCTATGTAGAATTGCGAACTCGATTGGGAATATGAGATCACCGCTAGCCTATATACTAAGTTATATTAGATTTTTTTGGTTCAAAAAGGCTGCGTAGTCATCTGCATAATTTTGATTTAAATTGGATATTGATTCTTGAGCTAATGTTCCATGATGTCAATGTATTGAGTTAGCAACTTGTACGTATGTAACATCTTAATGTATTACTGGGTGCTGTCTCGGTCTTTTACCCAAATATAATATGAGCTTGTTCCTGACAACTTAACTTCCTACTTGACTTTTAGAAACTAGAACATATTCCTAAAATGTCGCATGTCACATCCGTCAATATACAATTTATTTATTATAACTTAACTGCTATTTACTCAATCTTATATATAAATATTGTATCAAAGATATTTGTATATTTATGAATCAATTTTTTTGCAAGTGATGCTTATATATTTCTTAGAACATTTTATTAGATAAAATTTTACATGGATGCTTTGAAAATAACCACAGTGGTGGTGAAAATACTCCTCATCTATTTTAATATTAACAAAGCTTATAAGATGTCGCATTAGTAGTATGATGTCAAAGAAACCGCCGTTGGTGCCAGATTTACAGAAACTTAGTTTGAAATTAATACGTTACTAGTAATTTTAAGTGACTAAGTTTTACAATGTACTATGAAAAATTCAGTACAAGTATAATTAAATTATTGAATATGCACTTTAAAAATTATAGATTCTTAAAGGCGCCTAAAATAAGACGTATTTTGAATGAAAAATATATTTGAACTTACCTTTTAGTATTTGAAACTTTTTTTCTAAACAACTTTATTACTATAATTTGTTTCATCATTTCCTCTAAATTGTCTTTACAAAAGATTAAGTCCCAGCATGTGAATGTTATATATACATGCACATTATTTATGAAACTTAAGCATTTAGTCCGGGAAAAATTGTAATGAAATGAGATCTAAGATTTTCGCGAGTTTTATTCATTTAAATAATACTAGTTTCATTTAAATTGTAATGAAACTTAAAAAGTTTTTATTTACTTTAAACTATGTTTATATTTTTAATAAGTACAGAACTTGTGATTCTCAAGTTAAGTTTCGTTTAAATAACTGAAATTCCAACTTCCCATGAAAACTTTTCACCTTAAATAGTTTCATCAATTCACATTATTGTTGTAAGTTGTTAAAATAATAATATAACAATGTCGTGTAAAATGTTTCAACCTATTACAGAGATAAGTTATTACATCACCTTGATTTATGAAAGTTGTAAATCATTGTCAAGTAGGTTTGAAAGTGAAAAACCAGAAGCGTTCATAGTCCATTTTTTACATTAAATTTAAATATAATGTATTCCTTCAAATAAAAGTTCAATAATTTTTCACCTTTTTATAAATTGCAAGATACTTGTAAGTTTTGGAAACTATTTCTAAGTCTGGAAAAAGTTTATGAATATAATTATTTCATAATTAATAATGAAAAGATAATCTCATAAGTTAAAATATTTGGTTATTTGTATATATTTTTTAAATAATTTATATGTATATATGTTTATTTAATTGAATCCATATTTTTATTTAACAAGGATTACGTACAAAATTATCGTATAGATACTTGAATGTATGAAATTATTCACTTCTGAGATTTATGTTGCTGTTTGTTGTTTATATTTCGTCTTATCCGATAAATGGAAATATACAGATGTAAACAACGACGCTCAGCAACAATAGGGAATATAAAATTACATTAACAATATTGATACAAAATTCTTGTACGAAGTTCAGTTATAATGTTATTTCAAAGTTTAATTGATATTATTGGATGATAAGCAAACGTTTTGTTTTTATTTTAATGTTTGTTTTGCTATTTAATAGCGAATTATATAAGGTGGCAACCGGAGGTTCCAGGAAAACTACGAAACTTACTTATATATATATTATAATAAAAATTACAGATTAAAAGTTATAACCTATACCTAAGACTACATGATTGCCCTGATGTTAGGATAGCAATCCCATTCACTTACCATACTTGTGTGGTATCTGGAATCTTCTGGTTCACACGGCTGGGTGTTCGTTCCGCGGAGTCAGCGGCGTCACTCGTTATATGATATCTTATCCATACAACAATGTTGCCCCGGCGATGTTCATTTATTTTATAATATGTAGCGCGTACGTAACAAGCGGTTTTATATTTATCTGTGTGACTTATAGAGTATAATAAATTTATTGGAGAACTATTAGCTTTGCACGTATGTTATGCCGATAATATTCATTATTATTATATAAGTATGACTTTAAAGATTTATTAAATTCCATTCATTTATCCATACATACAGATTTTCACTTCAATATCATTGAAGTTCTATATAGATAGCTGAAATTGATCCATTCTTTATTTGAGCCTTAGCACAAGGTAAGCTAATTTTATTTTATATTAATTTTTGTTTATGACTTCTTCCACATTGACTTTTGAATTACGATCAGAGAGAAATGTATAAAGTATAAGAATGATTAACCCTATTTATGGTAACCAATTGGACAAGACAACTATAGTCTATGGCACGTGATTAACACACAACAGCACTGTTGTGCCTTGATTCCGCATGAAGGACATTCTAGGAATTTTGTAATAAATGAATATCCATATCCCGTTCCGAAGTTTAAGCAACATTACTGCAAAGTTGCATCGAAATCCTTTAATTTATTTTTGCGCGAAACCGCAACATACATCCGAATATTAAACTTATGTATTTATTTATAAGGTTGTAGTAGGATGATCCTTCCGTAAAAAAAGAAAATAGAAAAGATAAAGATTTTTGTACTGTAATTATCTTTTGATGGTTCAATATAAATTCATAGGGATCATATTTATCAAAAGGTATATAGTTTTCTATTTTGATCATATTACAAATATAACATAAAAATTTATAGCCAATAATAAAAATTCATGATTTTTTATATACAGATAGTTGTACAGACAACGTTAAAAGTATTTTCATTTTGTTATTAAATACTTAAGTTACTACTACTTATTACTTAATATTTATGTTTGTATACAAGGTATATTTACCAAAATATATTTTTTTTTACAAATCTTTCGTCTGCCTGTAAGCTTTTTGTTTTTTCTAATTTCTTAAATGGCTGTACTGCTTTCAATAGCACTTTTTTAGCGGGTAGATAGTGTAATAAGCAATTACTTAAGCTACTTTGTAGTTTTTTTTTATAAAAAAAAAATAACTGACAAAAATAACAGTTATTCACCGCATCTCACTTATATATATAAGAGTAAGAGTTTCACTGGTGTTGTGGATTGTAATTGGAGAAACAAAAACTATGAAACATTAACACCTAAAATCGTGACCACGTTGCGGGACTTTAGGATATAGTTAGAGCATTTGAAAAATGGGTCTCGAACACTACGCAAGAAAATTAAGAAATTGTTGGTTGTAATTGTCAAAGAGAGTGGATATGTTAAACAATCTTCTCGCTCTGGAATATACGAACTGAAAAAGCAATTAAAAAAGTAATATATCGGTGATTTATAAGAAAAAGTATCTACAATATCTTATGAATAGTAGTACAATATACGTGAGTAGACGCGGAGAAACAGTATTATTAAGGGACGTGCGACATATTTTTGCTGATTTTTAAATTTTAAGGGAGACAAAGAATATATTTACATTATTTAATTACGAAACTCATTACTTTTTTATTTCATTTTCCAATCTAGAATCCTTTCTTCACCAACTCATCATGCAAAGACCACAACATTGTAACATCCAATTTAGTTAGCCTACAGCACAGAAGAAAAGTAGTTAGCCTCTTGGTATTCTACATGATATATTTTGTTGATTGTGTGCAGGAGTTGCACATTTTAATTCCAGTATCCTCTTTCTATCTTTGAACAAGCAGACGAACGGTGAGCCTCCATCGTTTTTTGGTAGACCTTCCTTGCATCCGGACCAAGCGTTACGCTTTCTCTTTCATTGGGAACGTACAGCACACAGCAAAGAATACGAATAGTCTGCTTGCGTCCGTGTTTCTCTCGAGTTATAATTTTGGGGTCTTTAAGAAAAAGGTGAATAAGCTGTTACTTATATACTGTGTTCACCACCTACGACTTCATTTCCCCCTGCCAACCGATGCAATCATAGTCAGAGAATTCAATGAAAATTAAAAATTATTAACTTGTAAATAAATAACTCTCAAAATATAAGTTTACAATCGAGTGTCTTATTTTTTACGGTCGATTAGAAATGTTCTCAAAAAAAACTGAAAGTGATTTTGTTCGGATTTCTTATGATCAATTTTGTTAAATTTACCCACTTAAGATTTTTTCTACGTCTTTTTGAAAATATTTACGAACCTTGAAATTTCCTTTGTTGAAGCGATTGTTGATCTTAGCAAAAAAGACTCCAAAATTGTTTAAAACAAAGGAGCGTAAATAATTAATAACTTGTTGTTATGACCACTTAAATAAATTATATTTTTCAAATTAATAATTACTTTTCAGTTTCTGTTTTTCAAATAATTATTGACACGTAATTTTAAATAATAGTGTATAATGTGATGGATAAAATGACGTCATCAGGTATAATATTATTATAATTTGTAATAAATTTTTAAAACTTGTTTTTTTTTTGGCGGAATATCTACTATTTTGTTATCTACTATTTTGATATTTTTGCCTGTCTGTAATATTTTGTTCCAAGAAACCAAGAACAAATTATTAGCAATTTTTATATTAATTAAAATGGTCCTTTGCACATTTAATGCTGTTTTAAATAAGTGTATGTGTTATATATTCATTGAAATTCTAAAATAAGCGAGTTCCATTATAATTAATTTTAATATTGTCGCAATTATATACATATATATATATATATATGTTTATAAGTACACAGGTATATATGTTGTATGTTTATACCTCCACCGAGCTATTTACTGAGAGGGTTCTCTGAATGGCATGTCTGTTTTTACCTTGCTTGAGGATAAAAGTGTAATAGAGTGTCGACGCAACTCAAAATATAATGCTCTATAAATATTTTTTTTATACAGCTACGTATAATCAAGAATTAATCATCATCTTATCGTGTTCATATTAAATCCTTATTAAATAAAAAATATAAGTATTCGGTAAAGATTGGCAAAAATAACGGGCAGGTTGTTTGATATTATAAAAATTCAAATGTCACATATCTTTTATTCGACGTATGCCTATACTCTTCACTGGGACTATGATGCAGATTTATTTAAAGACGGACAGAAGACTGGCGATAGTAATCGTTGTATGGATTAGAAGTGGATACTGTTTAAAAAGACAAAAAATATAGGTAAAATCGGCGTAGCAAAAATGATTTGGAGAAATGAAAGCGAATGTGGTAAACCTAAAATTGACAAAGGTAATAGAAAACCTTTTTTGTTTTTTTTTTATCTATGTTTGTAATAAAATTTGAACAAAAAAATCTTTATTCAGGATGCGATCCAGAAAGTAATTGAGTTCTCGTTATGATAAAAGAAAGCTGTGGGGTTTCAACGATTGATGCTTTACTCAGACATGGATTTGACTATCAAAAATTATCATTTGAGTCAATTGAATACATTTATTGCTAAAAATGGAAAACATATATAAGTTGTTGAAGACATTTTCAAGAATTATCAAGAATGTTTAATCTTCGCTAAACATTCAAGGGTTAGTACAACTTTAATAACATTTAGTGCAACTGTAATTACATTTTTAAAGCGAAGAAATGTTTGAAAATAAAAAAATATTTTTTTCAATTTATTATTTCAATGGTTGTATTAAACGTGTATTCACCTACATGCTTTTTTATAACTTAAATATTTTAATTATATGGACCTTGCGCGGCGCCTGAACGGTGATGTCCTGGTCAGAAAGAGTTTGATTACAATAAATATTCAATATCGTTATTTTTATAATATTACATAAGAAATAAAGTGTTAAGTTCTAAATTTTTAATTATCATTATCTCCATACATTGCATTGTTTTATGGGTAATAAGAACACATAAAGTCGGGACACATTCTTGAGCAAGCCCATCAATATGGATTGTATCACGCATTTCTTCCACCAAGTCGGAGTGAAAGGCGTCCTGAAAGGTATTATGAAGGAGCGATATTTGAAACATTTGTACAATTAAAATATCTCATATCACACATAAATTTATATATACATTGATTATATGAATTACTAAAACATATCACTTAATTATGAATCTTTTCGTTGTATTCTATTTGAAATTATTTATGTTAGCTTGATGTTTTATGACGTACTTAATGTTTATTTTACAGCATACCATTAAAAATAAGACCGCAACAGGAACATCATAGCAGTAAAGTATGCCATATCAGTGAGAGGAAAATTTACAGCAACATTTAAAAATGTAAATTTGTAGATGTAACGTAAATTTTATTAATTCAATAAATAGGGCAAGTTGATTATTAAGGACAAATACAATCCAACAACAAATATTTTTCTATCACTCGACTTAGCATTGATGCTATTATATGCAATTAACAATCTAAGCGATCGAAGAAATGCCAGATTAAAAAAGAAAATACTCAATAACATAGAAATAAAATTAGCTTATAAAAAACTTTAAGACAAATTTAGTGAAACTACTAGTTTGTTACACAAATTTTATGTGTACTTTCCATTATAATACTAGATAGCAATATTAACCAACTTCAACATTATTTAAAATTACGGTGCGTGCCTGTTTGCATGTGCTGAATGATAGACTGCATTTCCGGTTACATCGATCTAGGGCACTGGGCAAAATCTTTATGGATTTATTTATTCTTGAAGGGTCCTTATGTGTCAGAGCTTAAATCTTTTTTGGCCAATGATAATACTTTCGTTACATAATAAACAGATCAGTTTCAATATTGATAAGTTTTAGTTCCAAAAATATATGTTTTCCCTTTTAAACCCGTGATTGCAAACCCTTTTATAGCATAAACATGTAAATTATCTATAATTTTTTAATAAACTCTATGAATTATTAATTTAAGTTTGTAAGAAATAAAATTATGCTATATTTCAACATTAAGTTTAAAAATAATTTACTTAATTAACAAAATCTGAAATTTTAGAAATAATGTTTCTGAATATTTCCTACACTTCTATTCGAGATTCGTATCTTGTAAGTAAAAATAACTACTTATTTTCTACTAAATAAGTAAACAACATATAGAACATATGTTTCTTTTATATTTAATTAACTAAATCAAACATAATATCTTAAATATGAGGGAATCTTAAATATTTATTTTCTTCATTTGATCCCGATCTTTTATTTATGGAGGTTAAATATTATGCGTAATAAAATGGCAACACCTTCTCTTTATGATATACCGACTTGCGACCTTATATGTAAAGTTGATTAACGGCTTTTCCTTCGACTTCAATCAAGTTTTTATGAAGAGTAACTTTTTAAAGGAAATTACAAAAGGTAAATATATATTTGAAAAAGGATTTTTCATTACATTCAATAGATTCATGACATTAAATGAAAGTAACAATATTTTTACAAAAATAACATTGCGTGTCAGCCTTCTAAGTTCTTATTATAATTTATTTATATTCTTTTGTGACGTAAATGCATGTTAAATGCTTTTGTGTGTGTGTTTTTTTTTTGTATTTGCGTTACAAAACAAATTACATTCCAAAAAAAATATACATATACACTCAATTTCAATATTAATTTAAAAATTCCTATATTTTCTCCACAGTTTTGATAAGATTTTTCATTTAATTTATCATTACCTTTGTTCAGTAACTCTCAACTTTCTAGAATTAAAAATGAATAAAAATGAAGTATATGTAAGAAATCGTAAAACATCTGTAGTAAAATGATGCATAGAATTTTGTTCACATAGAGGATGATATTTCAATTTCTGATCAAGATCAGTGAAAATTTTATATGCTTTTGATATTATTGATGAAACAATTCATTAGGATCGTAACTTAAAATGTTGAATTGAACACATTTTGTTTTTTAAATATTTAAGTTATTATATTAGCCCCGGAACGATTTTATATGGATATAAATAGACTTGAACATTCCTCCATTTTAAATGTTCATTCTTATACCAAACAAAAAGTAAATGATTTAACGGGGAGGCAACTTATTGACTCCGAACGAACTCAATATGTCAAGTTGAGTGAGAATAGTTATGATGTTTTCTTTAAGTAACACTTAATCAATAATTATTATAGTATATTTAGAAACGAGTGCTCTATAATTTCAAGCTCTTAAGAATGAAATCAAAAGAGCTCATTAAGAGATTAAAGAACAAGATAAAAGTAACTTTGACCACTCACTCATTAATGTCATTAATACTTTTCCTCAACTTACGAAAGTTTAAGAAAATAAAGAATTAATACCGCTGTTGCTGGAAAGGTGAATAGAGAACGATCAATCATTTTTAAGTTGTTACAAGAATGTTTTTAATTTATTCACATAATATTGCAAAAATGCCTTTTCAGTACAGAATATAAATGAAATCGGACATAGTAGAGATTTACAATTTCTATTTATTTCAATACTTTCACACGGGTATACATCAATTATTTTTAAACAGTTCTAACTCCCGACTAATCACAGCTTCATCCTTTTATATCTAACCTTTTGACGTTTTTCTATTTTAGTCATCCCTTCCTCCGACCATGTTGCCAGAGGCTATATAACAATAATTAATTTATTGTAATATATAATGATTTACAATGTTTAGATGGTCTTTTAAGTAACTTTGATGACAATTTTTTTTTAAATATAAATTATTGAAATAAATTTTCCCTCGGATTTAATTATTTTAAAAACATAACCTTTTAATATACAAATGTGTAAGATCGTTTATTAATTCTAAAATATATTTGCTCTGAGAGAGTCCTGTGCAAATAAAATACTAAATTTGTCTTTTAATATAACAGTATTATATGTTTAGAGAAGTCCAAATTGTATATTCCTCTTTATGATACATTGCGAAATAAGAGGATTACTCAAGGGGTAGCTGACGACGATGTTTAGGAGAAACAATGCTTTTGTGTGTAATTTACGTAATTTCCATAAAAGCGATTTCCTACATATGAATTAATATATACGAGAATATAAGATATCTAACTTTTACCGACATTATACGAGTATATCCCTTTTTGTTCTTTTGCTTTGTTTTAAAATTGATCCATCAAGGTGAAGTTTATTGCTCTATTAAGATAATAATGTTAATAAGACATAAGACTTTCGCGAGTATTCATTGAAGTAAAAGTCATATTTTTGGATTTCTCCCCATTATTTTATTATTAAAAAAACTATATACTTCCGATTTTTCGGTTTCTTTGTAGAAACTCTGATTATGGTCACGGTTAATTGAAATTAAAAAACATCCCAATTTCAGTAGAGAAGATGGCTGGAATCTATCTAACACCTGGGACCCTATCTACCTATAATAAAAAAAAATATAAGATCCTATGTCCCTGACCACAGCGCAGGACCTCGTGACACAGTGAGGCTACTTTGCAGGTATCCAGCGCGGTGCGCCAGAAAATTAAGAAATAATTGGGAGTACACGGACAACAACTGACAAACGTTCTCATTTCGTCTGCCCGTGATAGCGGTTGCTACAAAGTAACCGAAACGGCGGGAGTATGTGTTTTTTTTAAATAATAAAATAACGCGTAGTAATCCGAAAATATTCGTTTTATTTAGTAAGACATTTACAAACGTTGATAAAAGTATTGGGCCTATAGAAAATCTTTATTTAAAGGTAAATTAACAGAACCGACCAAAGGAATTTAATTGCAATATTGCGGATCTCTATAGCTCTTAAATACAAATCAAAAAGTTGTAGCAAAAAAGTAATAAGTTTATATATAACGATTCATTTACTTTGAATAATATGAGATATGTTAATGAGGACACTGAGGTAAGTTATAACTTATTATTTTAAAATAAACAAAGGAAAAAACAACTTTATAATTTTATTAATAAATTGGTTAAATCCTATTTTACATTTTTTGAAATAATATTTAAAAATACCGTTTCTAGATTATTGTAATGCAGTTTGTAAAGTATAAATGTTATATTCAAATAGAAAGGATTCATTTAAACTAGCAAATTATATATGTTCGGAAAGATATATGTCTATGGATAAATAAATTTATTAGAATAATCGATATGTGTAAATTTGTGCCAAATTCATGAATTGTTCAAGACTCAATAGCATTTGCGGTTTTGTAAAAGTCTTGTACATATAGTATACGATCTATTAGTACATAATTGTCACTATAGTAATGAATTTATGCTACGTAAAATCAGATGCATATTTTTATATACACTCAACGTATAGGACAAATAAAATAAAAACACTTTTTAATTTAACTATTTTTATATTCATTTACGCTTTCAACATATTCCGTTGATCATTTTAGGATTGCATGAAGACGGGGGCCTGTTCACTAGGTAAATATTAAAAAAATACTAAACTTTTTACTTGTTATATTTGGATTGACTAATAAAGATATAGAGATAAGATGGCCTTTTGTACTCTGTTTTTTTTTGTCGTGCCTTTTTTTGTTTGATTTAGTAGAATAAGAAGTACTATTATTATTATATGAGAATATTACAAAATCCAGTAATACAGTATCTTGGAACGTTGATTGTGACCTCATTAAGTTGAAGATATCGTGTAAATTTGTTCATGTGGAATACGATTAATTAAAAAAATTTTTTCACTGGTTCAAATTATTAAAAAGGTAGTTTTATTAAGTAAATATTATGTTTTAACTGATATACGGAATAGAAATATACAGATAATATTGTTTTTCTAGATAAATACGCACGACACGAACTGTTTTGGCTATATCTTAGTGTTAGCGAAAAAATATAGTGTCGAAACAATAGCAATCAAAATATCAAATCATTCATTCACAAATTTTATGTACATTTTAAAGATCATTACAATCATTGCCTGCAATGCAATACTGATTATACATTCTGATAACAATATATAATCTTAAAAATAGATACAGCGAGAAAGTAAAAGAAGGAATATTCATTTGGAAGGAGCTCTTTTACTTATGTTACTTTGTCTGCCTGTTATGTTTGTTTATGCTAAGGTTTCATTCGCGCTGGAATCGTGGAATATTTTGCCAATGTTATCATTTTTATGTTCCTGTTATTAATACTATGTCAAAATATACACTTTAACTGTTAAAAATATTTTGTAGGCTGCACAATATGGTAGTAATTTAATTTGATTTAGTTGAATATTCGTAAACAGCAAAATTCTTGTTAATAAAGTATATTTAATGTCCATTTGTTGTTATTTATTTTAAGTGAAAACGTGATTTACTTCACAATGACTGCCTAGTTATAAAATTTAAATGAAGATAAAATAGATTTATTTGAGCAAAAGAATCTCTCCTTTTACACAATTATCGTAAATACCGTTTAAATAAATTCCATTTAAGAGTATAATCACTGTAGGATCATGTGTAATTAAGAAAACTTATTAAATTTAATACTACTCTAAAAAAGGTTTGAAATAGTAATGTAAAATTAAAGGTGGTTACAGGGTTCTGTTGGTTAGGACTCACGCTCGAATATTCCAAAACGGACTTAAAACCGCCGTCACAGTAATCTTTTTTATCTTGACCGTTTTATATTGTAAAACCGAATTTGAAATGATTTACCTAGTTCTCACTAACAGAATTTTCAATGTGATGCAAATGAAACCAGTAACTTCCAGTAATATTTTGGTTTAGCTGTTTTAAAATTAAACGTTTTATGAGTCAGTTTTAGCTGCCACAAACGTTCAGATAAACCATGATTGCTATCAAGTTGACAACATACATAGATTTTATCGTTATGCCTGAACAAAGTCAATGAAGTCTTATTAGGATAGTAAACATTCCCCTGAAATATACGTGTCTATTGTATTGTCCTTTGACAATTATATATGGAGCATAGGATTAACCTTTACACTGCTTTTCCTAAGAGCTCTTGTATCACTTTGAATAGTTTCGTATATAATTAATAAAATCACTTGATTAATTGACACTATAATTCATATATCCTTTACATTATTTTGTACTAATTATTTTTGACCTAAGTACATGTACCTACACGCGGATAAAAGGATTTTTTACAAGAATATTCGCTTTGATAATGATGACATATTGTAATATTAATAGTGTTCTCTGTGTCGTAACTTTTTGTCTTACAATTAAGTTTGTTGGTTTTACATTTGTATACTATTACTAATTAATCAAAGAGAAATATTGGGTATTTTTTTTTTCGAGGTATAGAACTTTAAGTTGGCCTTACTTTTCAAGATGGCGACCGATTTAACAGCTGTCAAGTAATTTATTCTCAGTTTTGTTTGGTAATTCATCATGAATAGACTCACGCCTGTACAACGCTGGCAAATTGTACAATTTTATTTGGAAAATAATGTTTTCGTGCGGAATACGTATCGCGCACTACGTCCATTTTGTCGTCGAGAGACAGAGACGCCGTACGGTGCGTACAGAAGATGTTATTGCTACTGTAGAGTGTAGCATTGAGGAAGACCCGAATGAGTCCATTCATCGGCGAGCACAGGAATTGGATCTATGCCCATTCACTTTTTTGTGGAAGGATCTTGGTTTGTGTGCTTACAAAATCTAACTCGTGCAAGAATTGAAGATAAACGATCATCAAGCAAGGCATAGATTCATCGAATGGGCCTAAAACGAGATTGCCGTTGTTCCCAATTTTCATAGGTGAATTTTGTTTAGCGATGAAGCGTACTTCTGGTTGAATGGCTACGTCGACAAACAAAACTGCCGCATTTACAGTGAAGTTAATCCTCAAGTATATGCCCAAACACCGTTACATCCACAAAACTGACTGTTTGGTGCGCTTTATGGGCTGGTGGAATCTTTGGTTCATACTTCTTCAAAAATGATGATTTCCAGACCGTGATCAGTATCGGTGATCAGTATAGAGCCCTGATTACTAACTTTTTCATTCCTGAATTAAACAATCATGATGCCCAGAAGCTGTGGTTCCAACAAGACGGCGCAACATGTCACACAGCTCGTGCCACAATCGATTTATTGAAAGACACGTTTGGTGACCGCCTAACTTCACTTTTTGGACCTGTGAATTGGCATCCAAGATCTTGTGATTTAACACCGCTAGAATATTTTTTCTGGGGTAATGTAAAGTCATTGGTCTATAAGGATAAGCCACAAACGCTTGACCGTTTGGTAGACAACATTCGCCGTGTTATTGCTGGTATACGGCAACAAATGTTGGAAACAGTCTTCGAAAAATGGGCGTCCAGATTGGACTACATCCGAGCCAGCCGTGACAGTCATATGTCAGAAAACATATTTAAAATGTAATGCCACAAAATTATCTTTAGAATAAAAAAAGTCATGTCAATCGAATATTCCATCGTTGTTTTATTGCAGTTTAATGTTTATACCTCTAAAAAAACACTCTTTATTATTAAAATAAGGTGTAACATGTTGTTTTTATTCATAAAAAAATCATAAAGTTGTTTTTTATTATTCGGCTGCCAATCATCTTTCGCTTTTAAATATATTACGAAGAAATTCGTTTCATTTCAAATTGTGGAAATGGGAATACGATGTATCAATCACATTATCATTTTTTTTAATGATATAGCTATCTGCCGGAAAGGCATTTCCTAGCAGTTAGCTAATTGAATACAAATCTAATTGTTTGGAGAATTTTCCTAAAATAGCATTTATTTTATAAACAGCAGTACTTACATAAAAAACGTTTATGCCATGACCTTAAAAAATATAATTTTTGTTTGACAAACCCTTTTAAATGTTTTATACATTCAAATTTAAAATTTATTTCACCGATATGTTACCTAATCATGTTAATGAAAATTAAAAATATTTTTTGTTGTTTTTTGCTGCTTTAAATTAAATTTATCTTAAATAAAACAAAAAGTCGCAGCAAGACACAAACTTCTACATTAGATTTTTGCTAATGTTCCTCGTGTCTGTTTCTAGTTTGTTTCAAAAATTGTTACTCCAAGTCTGCTTTATAAGAGACTTTAGCTAAAGTCATTACTACTCTTAAGCACTAAGAGAACAGAGGCGTTGTTGCTAATTGAATTATATCATGTAGAGTCCAAGCAAACGATACACAAAATAATTTATTACTATATTTAGTTTTAAAAATTTACTTGCCATTTTTTTTTGTGTTAACAATAAAGTATGCTTAGGAAATTCCTCTGGAATAACATATATTTTGCTACATTTTATTTGGATAGGAATACAATACGAAGGGATAAATGTTGATTTTAAAACAATCTCAAAGTTTATATGGAGAAGTATATTAAGCCTATTCATGTAAAATTTACAAGAAATATACTAAATTATTTAACATTACGTTCATGCGTAAGGATCCCTCAATGTATATATTGTCATTATATATCACATAATGACATTTCTATCGTTCTATTGAACTTGCTATAATTAATTGATTATAGATCCTTATATATTCAATTACAGAATTCAACAAAATCTTCGCCGCCATTAAATTGGTAATTTTGAAATACTTCATATGAAGTATTGATCCTAGACGTTAAATGAATATTTTGTAATTTGTTTGCTCTTTCATTGGTACCAATTTAGATTTGTATATGTTTAATAGCCATATCAGGACCTTTATGATTAAGACCTCTAAGACTATACTTAAACTCTGTAATTTATTTTGTATTTAGTATTTTATAAAGTCAGAAAATATGTATAAAAAAAATCCTAATATATGAACTCCAAAAATTAATTCTTCTCATAACGGATCAAAATAGGTTATAGCCAACTGAGATCCTCTCTAAGTAATATTGAAGGATTAACAGGAAGTGAAACGAAAAATCATCTAAATTATCGAACCTTTCCCAAACAAAACAAACTTTAGCAAAAATCGTTTGAGAAACATCAATTGTAGAGGAACATTGGGGGAGCCGAGCGCTTTCGCTTATATATATCTATATCTTTATATACGGAAGTATTTCTTACCAAGTTATAATGAAGCCTGTTTGCCCACATTTCGCGTAAGCTTAGCCAGAAACTTTTATTTGTCCTAAGAGAAGTTGTTTATACTAACAAAATCTGAATGAAAAGAGAATGTTTATACTTTAAACAAACTCTCATTTAAAATTATACTAACAAAATGTTTAATATTCAAGTCAAAAGGTGTCAGTAAAAAAGAAACAAACTCTTCTTACAGATGCTTTTGAATGTTGAAATGTTTCATCCCGAAACCAATAATTTATAATGTTCAACTTATAACATGTAGTAAAAATAAAATAGTCACACACTTCAGACAAATAATATTGAAAAAATACTAATCGTTGCTTAAAACAATTAATAAACTAAATACTTTTAAAGATCTTAAAAAACGCAGGCAGAGTTGTGAATGTATATAAATAAAAAATAAAAGTTTAATGATTAGAAAAAAATGGTTACAAAAACAAAATAAGTGTATTTAAAAGTTTATATCATCTTTTAGAATAAGTCGTGCCTATTACATTAATAACTGTTAATAATACTAATATTAAATAAACAGTTTTTTTTAATGTTGCCACATTTCTTTATTTCTTTAATATTTAAATTATTTTACTCTTAATTTTACTCTTTTAACAGTATTTTACCATTTTTACTATTGTTGCCATACCATTATTTGCATTTTTTGTTATTTGCATTGGATTGGTTTTATACTCTTAGTCTTATCCTATTTCTCTATGTTTTTATGTCATAGTAAACTCACAATTGGTTACTTGTAGGTGTGTTTTTTTCTACACTTTGCGTTATTACCACGCTCTGCTTGACTTAAAACAGATCATAAGTTTTCAGTCTCCATGAAAGTTTATTTAAATATAACTTACCTTTATACGGTACGAAATCAAATGTCTCTAAGATCCAGAAATGCGATACAGATTGTCCTTTGAGGTTTGGTATTCATATTATATTTCATGCATATAGAAAACTCAATATATGATGGGAATTACATAAAAAAGGGAATCTTTAAAATAACTTATTTGCTTGTACTAAAATTTACTAATTTGAAGCTCCAGGATTGTTATTTACTTACCCTCAACGACACCGCTATTCTAATAGTTTTAATGTATTAAGTCCACCTTTATATACGTATGTTAGATATTGTAATGATTTACTGAATTGAAGTGGTGAAATGTTTAATAATTGTTAATATTAATTTATGAATTCACTCACTGTTGCAAATATAAATAGAAGCTATAAGAGGGTAGTTTTTAAAAACGACTGTCAAGTGTTATACCTTGTTTAATGCAATGTCAGTCAATTCCCATCGTTTGATCGGCGAAGATTTCATCAAGTGTGCGCTAAATTGTGAATATATATTGTGTTTCAACTAGGTCTTATACTTTGTAAGTTATATTTTGTCTTTTGTGCAATGTTCTAGCCAGTAGCATATTACTAACTGAATGAATGACTGTTAATTATTAAAATGTGATAGAGTGAAGTGATTTTGAAACTTAATCCATATATATGAATTGTGATAAAGAAATATAATTGAATTATTAAAAAACCCGGAACTCGTTACCATTAAAACAAAAGTTCTAACGCTTTTTAAACCAATACTTTACACGTAATTACCTCACTTTACTGAAGTTATTTGAAGAAATAAAGGCGCAAACTAAATATTGAAATGATACATTTTACTTTTGTTCTTTTAATTGAATTTGCAAGGCGTAATACGACATAGTTCAGTGTATCAAATTTTTATTTTGATACTTTCAGGTAAGTGATTTCATACTTTTTCTAACATTATTATTTTCTATACATTTTTTTTTTACACTTTCAAAAATCTTTTTTTTTCTTAAAAATGTGGAAAATTGCTTAATATTTGTAAGCGATTATAAAATTTTCCTTAACAATAAAAAGATTGAAATTCCAACCTCATAACAAGCTTTAAAAATCATTTTCCGTTTTCGTACATGCGATGAATGTTAAACATAATATATTTTTGGCTTCTTTAGACGGTGGGAATTTATAAAACTGATTTTTGACATTTGAGGAATTTTATGTAACTGAATCATGACAATCCATTATTTCCATCTTAATAATGATAAATACAAATATTAAAATAAATTTGTCTGTCACAAACCATGTTGCAAAATCCACACCTTTGCTAAATTATGATGTGTATTTGACAATTATCCTTGATCAATCATATATTATCATAATATTTGAATTTGGTTGAGGACCAGTATTTACGTATAATTATGTTTGTGAACACTCATAGCTGTGTATATAAGCTAATATAACATTGAAGTAAAAGACGAATCTTATATAAAGGTACTCACAAAAACAAAACATTTCTCGTCAAAAGTATCGGTGAATATCTTAGATTGAATTCTCAATAAAATACAATACAAGAGAAGAAAATAACTTTTTGCCTAGCGTTTTTGATTAAGGTAATGATAAAACAGTTGTAAAGTTGTATTAATTCAGCTCTGAACAAAACTATGGCATGCCTTTTCATCATTAAAACGAGTCTGTTTACCTTTATGCCAACTTTGCAGAACATATCCTTGAAATTAAAGTATAGTTAGTACGAATATACTGTTCAGTTTTTGGTTATTTTATTTCCCGAAGGTTCATCCATTTTACAGCCACCGTGATTACAGGCTGAAGATATGAAAGTGTTTTTCAGTTAGTTTTGTTATTTGTCTTGATGTGATTCTTTAATTTTCTCGCATACTAACCTCACTTAAGGTTTTGCAGTGATGTCAAGAATATAAAAGTGAGCATCATATCCAGACAAGTTTTTACTTCTTCTAATTTCTATCGTCAAGTATATATTTTCTGCCCCTTAATAATAAAACATATGAGGTATGGTTAGGTCACGCAACTAACTTTAAGTAATTCCGTAATGATAACTTTGTAAACCTTTCAATATATCATTTTTGAATTAATAATAGAAAAGTATTACAAAATTTGAGGCTTCTACTGAATTTTTGATTTATTAATGTAAAGTGAATACTTTACATTACTTCACTTGTCAGTAACATTTAACCCCTTATGTTGTTTTCTCATTATATATATATTATATAGATATGAATATTTGATTAGGGATACATTGGAGCATTTTATCGCAGTATAGTTACAATAATCTAGATTGCATAAAGGCATTAAGTTCCCAAGCAAATCACTATGAACGTAATTCAATTTTCAGTTCCCCTTGACGTCGATATAGATTGAAGAGATACCGTTTTTATCTATTGGATACGGTTTGTAGGGTATTACATTTTTTCGCTACCGTACTGATGTTACAACAAATCATAACATTGTGTCAAGCAAAAACTTTATATTTTTTAAGAATGCAGCGGTTAGGAAATTTGGGTTAGTTTCGTTTTGATATCCTTTTACAGGACACATTGTCCTAGTTTTTAAGCAACGAATTTATGTATACGGGGACAGTAATTCCTTGTACTATTACTGATATGGAACATTTATTACATTATTTGGTAATTATTTATTTTATCAAAATGACTGTAATATAATATATTTTTTATTTTTAAAACATCGTTCTTCCTTAAATATATATGTTTATTTAATCGAGATGTACAGATTTTTTTATACATATATGTAGTACTTACAACAACACAATAAGATTTTACAATACAATTTGCAATAATTTTATTAAAGCACTTCCTATTTTATGAAAATCTTAGAACCTGATAAAACTGGTAAAACTGATATAACAACTAAATTGTCTTAATAAAATCGTTTTTATTAACATAATTTGGTTAAAAAAGATCGATTGTCCGTTATGTATATCATAAATATAAAGAAATCTTAATAACTGAAGTTTTAGGATCCATTCATACCAAATTCATGTATTTCATTTAATGTACAGATAATTGTCTTAGAAATAGGTAAATAAACAATGATTATATAATTTCTTGAAACGTATTAATAGTTTTTTTTTAACAAACTAGCAAAAATACATATTGAAAAATTTGTAAAAACGCTAATTCATATACTTGCTACAACACTTTTATAGTTTTTAAGTGTTGAAGGATATTTTTAAAAATTATATATTAATTTTTTATATAAAAGCGTCTACGAAAAAAGCGACTAAATTTCAATTCCGAAAGTTATTTCACGCATGAAAACCCCTTATGCGTAGTATGAAATACTTTAAGCCTTAAGGTTCAAAAACTATCAAAACCTAAAACAATGATCGGATACCCAAGATTCAAATGACCGTTATAAGTATAACGGTAAAGAATGCCACATAAGTCGGATAATCCAGTCTGTCAAAGTCAAAGCTGGAATTTTAATTAAATCCTGAGGCTAAAGTTAATTTGTTTAAAAACTGGATTTCTATATTTAAATTGTAGGAAAAACTGAAAAAAATATGTAACCGAAACTTGTTTAAAATGAGCAAACATCCTGACGATTAAATGTTCGTAGAATGTGAAAACAGTACAATTAGCATGAGACTTATTTTGCACTTAAATTTTGTCGTAATATTGTTATAATTTTAAAGTTTTTTCAGTATCATAAAAAAGATAAACGGGATAAACTTTTTTAAGGGTTCTCTGTCCAGTACATATTTCCAAGTACTGTTGAGTGGTGTAAGAAAATCAACGAGAGGGCAACGTAATTAGCAGAATAAGAATCACAAAACTATTTTCTTGTAATGTTTTTATAAATAAACTGACATAACAAAACAAAAGATTTGTTCAATACAAGATACTGTGTTAAATTTAACTTTTGCTAATTATTTAATTAAATAATATTCTGAGTTCACAAAAACTGTGTTTTATACTCTCTTCTTTGTTATGGACAAATTTATTGTTGATTAGAAAATTTACTTTGATCCATTTTTACACGCTCAGTTTTATTTTAAATAATTGCCTTAACATTTTTTTCAAATGTTCAACTACTTGGGAAAATACATAAAAAATAAAAGCAGAAAATCTTACATGGATCATTATGTTCTTATTTTTATTTGCAGATATGATATTTTTTTGTCATTAGTTCGTAATAATCAAAGCCACCACTAATTCTATAGAATCACAAACAAGACACACACACATAGTCATAGTATTTACAGGAAGCTTGGTTAAAAACAATAATTTTTATAAATTAAGAAACGTAAGAAAAGCGAAAGTTGAACTTTAATAAAATGAAAAAATATCTGTACGAAATAATAACTATTATACTGTAGGCAAAACTACAGTCTTCAAATTCTATAAATATGAAATGCAAAAGAGTGTTACAAATGTGACGTTATTAAAGGACGTCTCTCTCAAGCAACATTTTCATTTGATCAAACGAGACGAGGGTGACGTGTGTCTCATTATAATGATTTCAATGGAGAAGGAATTTTTCAAGCAGCTTATATAAAAGTGATTCACAGTTAATTAGAAAGGAACAACGTTATTATGCCTAGTGCCTGTAATTATGACAATATTTGTCTCATATACTTCTAGGGTGTTTTAAAATCTTGCTTAATGGATTTTAACAAAACCAAAAAAAGAACTGAGTATTGAATTTCATTTTAACTAACTCGATAAATCTTTGAGCAAAATTCTACTGTATAGTAAACAAACTCTGAAATTTGCGCATGTTGAAAACGAGATGAATATAGTACATAGTAAATATTTGAAGAGTTTTATGTTATGTAATAAAGATTATTTCAACCATGTAAAAAATTAAACAAACTGTAAGGAAAAATATAAAAAGACCTTCTATTATTAATGTTGAGAGAAAAGGGTCACTGAAGTATTCTAATCCGCAATTTTACGGCTTATAATAATAAGACCAAGTCAAGGGCTTGGTGGGACATTAATCCTCCTTAAAATTCTTAAATTCTTCTGGTACTAAAACATAATACTCAGTAAATAATATATCTTATAGTGTTTATCGAATTACGGTGAATCCAAAAAGGAGGTTTGTCTTTAAACCTGTATGTTGAATAATTAATTTAATTTTACTGTGAAAAACAGTTTATCCTTTAATACACTGATAAATTATGCGAGGTGCTTTGTGGTGCGAGTATTATTCAATGACATGTTTTTCAGATTATATATATTTATTTTGTTTTACATTCATGAAATGTTACACTCCAATACTACGAGAGTACTAAGATAATGCTAATTAATACAAAATATCACGGAGCACTGTTTTAAGTTATTTTAACGGTCTTCCAGATAAACTATTTAATAAAGAATACATAAAACAACTCGACACTGTAACAACCTGAGACGAAAGAAATTTAATTAAAGGTAGCCATCAAAGGCATAATATTGTCTGTTATTCACTTACGCCTTCGATTACTGTCTATTATTTCTTTAAAATTTATTGTTATCTGAAGAGCTAATGTTCTTATAGAGGATAGATTTGCTAGTTATTACATTTTACTAAACCAAATCAAAAGAAAACATTATATAATTGTCCCTACGTAAAAGAAAGGTTTATATTAGAAACTAATTATAATCCGGGACTTTGAATTTTTATTCCGCTGGGTTCCAGGCGCAAGAAATAGCAAATGATGCACATATAATTATTGCGTTATTTAATAACCAGACAACGTGTTGATATAGTGGCAGAATGGCAGAAACCTTATTTTCCTCTACTGATTTTTAAATTTCATAATTCTTTTTGGTATTCTTTATAATTTATCGTCAGTTCGACCATTTAATAAAAAATATTACTTGCCTCCATACTTATCTCCTTACCTCCATACATACTTATGTACCTTCAATTATAGCTTCTCATGTTTTCAGGGTTGAAACGATCAGGGTTGAAACGATCATCAAATGATTTTATTCCATAATTGAAACTAAGATTATGTTAAGTGAACCTGTTAATACAGCGAATATATAAAATTAATGTTGTCTTTTGCGACGTTCGTTAATTTAGAAATCCTTTGATGTTTCCACGCTTCTAAATAGAGGATTTGGTATAGTTATCTCATATCGTTTTGGGTTTAAATTCACGAGTAGAATCTTAAGCATATGAATGTACAGAGACCTACTCAAAATAATTATATATCTATATATATACTTATAAATATAGTGATATAATTAATTACTAATAATAAGTGGCTAAAGTTATTGTATGATGCAGTTATTGAATTAAACATAATTATCAAAGCTGCTTCCAACCTATTAATTAATTGTTATCTCTATCAGATATAGTGTTCCGAGTCAGGGAGCAGTTATGGGAGAAAAATAGATTATATACATATAGTAATTAAGTTAATTAAGTAATACACATTCCTTGTTATGGTATTCCAAATATAATTATAAAATCTAACTAAAAGCCTTCTTGGCAGGACTTACCCACCCTCCCATTTCAGTTTGTTTGATAAGTTATAAGTTTAATTTTTTTTTTATTCTTAATTTATGATAATAGGTACAATAAATATACATATATACATTCCAATGTGCACACGCCTTGACGAGGCAAGTATCAGATCAGATTGCAGTTCTGTTGAGAGAGCCTAACGAGAAACTGTTCTTGATAAACAGAGGTGAAGTCTTTGTCCATACAATTGTTTTTGTTCTGTGTTTACAGTACATACAAGATCACCTTTATCTGCTTTCAAATAATTTAATATAGGTATAAATCTTTAAAGTATCTTTCCAAATCTCTCACATTTATCAAGCTTTGTACTCACCTGTGCCTTTTACAAAATATAAGAAATGTAGTTGTCTATACAAAAAATATAAGTGTATTTCATATTATAAGTTAATTAAATTCATATAACACAATTACAGTTTACTTGCTATTTATTAATTTTTAATTGAAAATATATTTAAATTATTGTGGCCCTTAAAATACACGGATTGGTTTTGTAATCATAATAACTTATTAATATATTATGTATATGATTTTCCAATCTGCCGCAACTTCCATATATTTTTTTTCTTATTATAGAAGAATATTTTTTGAAGTCAATAGTAAAAAAAAAATTACAGAGAAATAATATTCAATTATTATAAATGAATACTGTAAAAAGGTATTTCTTTTGCAGCACTTTTACGTTTGAGTTTTCGATTAAAGATGCACGGTAAAAACTATTCTTTTGAGATTCTTCCTTAAAAATAATTCAGACTAAAATGTTTGAGAAAAGAACAGAAAATATTTTTTACGAATTTGACTTACAGAGAATTTTATTTACAAGAAAGAATTTCTTAGTCATAACTATAGTTTATTAGATAAATCCTTTAAAGCAACTTGCTTTAATTTTTCTAAGAATAGGTAAAAGATAGCAATTATGAGAAAAGGGTATAAACACCACAAATTTGAATTATATTTATTTATATCACATTGATGTCTACAAAATGTAATTGCATCTCTGACCAATATTGAAATACATATATCAATAATATTTAAATGAAACTAATGTATTTCGGATATACTACGCTGATTTTATTATTTTAAAACTACATAATCCCGACGTTTTGGTTACTTTTCAGCAACCATGATTACGGGCAGACGAGGTGTGAATGTCTGTCAGTTGGTCCTTGTTATTTATCATCTACCGCCATCGATTTCTTAATTTTCTGGCGTACCGCTCTGGATGCCGACAGAATGCGCTTATGGTGTCGCGACGACCTGCGGTGTGGTCAGGGACATGGGATTTTATATTTTTTTATTATAGATCCCAGGTGTTAGACAGATTCCAGCCATCTTCTCTACTGAAATTCGGATGTTTTTTAATTTCAATAGCCTCGCGGATAAACCTCGCTATGTAACTGTCTTCACGAGCGAGGATTTGTGGTTTAACAAACCGAATGTAGTGGCCTGGTTTGTCCATTGTGTGTTCACACCCTGCTGACAACGATGCGCGCCTATTTTTGATGTCTGAGATGTGTTCCTTCACCCTTGTACCGATGCTCCTCTTAGTTTGTAAAAAGTATTGATCGAAATCTTCTTCAAGATGTTGCCTATTCTGTCAGTAACTCCCTTCACATATGGTAATATTGCAGGTTGTCGCTAAACTGTGGGTGGCTTCAAGTGGTTCTTGCGATACTGGCGAGGCACGGGCGGGTTGTTGGTGGTGAGTGCATGTTTTACATGCTGCAGCTCGGCCTCTAGGTGGTCAGCATCACAAATATACTACGCGGGTTTTTAAATAATAAAATCCGCGTAGTCTATCCGAAATATATTAGTTTCATTTAAATGAATAAAACTCGCGAAAGTCTTCGATCTCATTATATTAATAAAAAAACTAGAGAAAACATACTTAGAAATTGATTGGAAGGATTTAGAAGATAGCACGTTTTATTAGAATATTTAAAGAATATAATAGATAAGAACAATGCTTCCTTTATGGATCTAAATTTCCTGGTCTTCCTTTTTAAACGAGCTGTATCAATGCTTTTGTCCTTGCAATCTCTTTTGTGAAAGCATTGCTGGCATTTATAATTTATTTTTTAAAAAACATTGTTAACCAATATAATGAAAAGGGAGATTATTTTTTAATAGAATATATTATAATTAGTGTTTAATAAGAAGTATTTAAATTAAGGTATGACATGTTTTTATTTTCCAAATGTAGTTTAATTTAGGACTATAAAAATATGTTAAGTTAAATAAAAAAAATATACATATAATAAATTACTGTATTCAGAAATACGGTCTTATATTAAATAGTCACTTATTCGGAAGAGACTTGTTTGTGTAAATTTTTAATAAAATATAATAAATAGTATGTACATAGATATGAATTTATGTAGAGTTTGTATAGAAAAGAAAAGACAAAACAGAAGACACAGGTCAAACAGAAAAATCCTTTTATTGAAAGAACTACAAAGGACTATTCAAAGAAAAGTAAGTTGGAAATTAAAAACGTGCCAGGCTCTATTTTATTTAAAGCTGCTTTAGATAATAAATAAATATACTGGAACACGTCGTTGGTCAAAGTATTTTTTCTTTGATAATTCTATTGTTTTATATTTTTCTTGTAAAAGTTTTCCATTGTCATAAATTTCTAATGTTTCTTTAGCGATTGCAACTGCTCTTTCTCTTTTGAAGAAATGTGCACCTAAGCATCGGGTTTAATTTTATATCTTATGTCTCTTTAAATCAATTATATTTTAAAATCATATCAAGTTATTTAATTTGTTAAACGTTATTAAAAATATCATTTTTTAATGTTAACGATATAAGACGTATTTTAATAAAAATAAATAATTATTAAAACTATTATATTTTTTCATGGTATTAAAATAACCAAAAATGTAGATATGTATTAAGAATTTACTTTTGTTTATAGAAGAAGAATATTTATTTAAAAATGAATTTTATGTTTGCAAAAAAAGGTCGTGATTCACAAGTCCAAGCAAGTTTTTAAGATATTTTTTGGTATAATAAGTCAAACTCCTTGTGTATCTCTGTAGGATGGTGTAGATATTAGGTAAGGATATTAGATGTAATTGTTGTCTGCACTGAAGGAATCACAGGTCGAGGATAGTTATAAGATTTTTTTTAAAATGCCGACATGACAAAGATCCTTCTTAAATCAAAGGTGCTGTTGAACTGTTTCTTTCGACACTTACTTCTAAGTACATTTCTCTCTTCCTGGGTCACACACTTCCACTTTGTCATACTTACACGTATTGTTTACACAACTACAGTCATCCGATTTCCAAAACAATCGCACACTATTTACAATGTTCTATTCTTAAAATTACTTTTGCAGCCAGCTGCCAACCAACATCTGTCGACAGTATATCGAACGCACATTAAAAAAAACTTCAATACGAAAATATTTACATAGTGATAGTATTATTACAACTATTTCTTAAACTCCACACTTGTTATAACTTACATATTTGAAGTAACTCTAGCATTAGGATGAATATATTTTATTAAGTAAATTAAGTAGACAAGTATAGTAAAACAAAAGATGTTCGGTATCTTTAATCAATGAAACATATTGTTTTTCATAATAGATTGAATCTCACCCGTCCTATTAACATCAGAATTGCTTTATTAAGAAGCTTTAATTTGTAGCAAGTGATTTGGAAATATAATTTGTTTGAATTTTACAAAAATTATGAGATAAAACTTGATAGTAATAAAAAGGATATAAAAGGAAATATATCCTATGTATAAACAAAAGGATAAATATCCTCTAGTCCTTCAACTTTCACTTCCTATTGTGAAATCTTAACTATAAACTACCGGGAGTCCATTGACTTCCGGACACGTTCTAACATTCCATTTATAAAATAACCGACTTGGAAAGTTCACGACGATAATTCAGCGGTCCTGTTGGAGCATCCGGACTCGAAGCAGGAATTGAACTCGCAAGTAGAAACTTTCCAAAATACTGATTACGACTACTTTAACGAGCAATATCCACCTCAACATTGTTAAGCTCGCAAAAATAAAGACAGTTCTTTCAAGATAAAAATGAGTAGGAAAAACGGGAATTAATAAAAAATCTATGTATAGCTAAAAGCCCTAGGCGACAATCACCTTAGTCATCAACTAGTTAGGGCGTTAAGGTCAATTCTAAAAATAATTCAAGGAATATCGGAAACCGCATTACTTTGACCTTCTGAGTATACAAAAAACCCCTTTTGAGTATTCGAAAACAATTTTTAAAAAAGAACGCGGAAAGCTTCGTTTGACCAATGAACAAATTTACAACCATTTTAATAGCACATATGAAGTGCTCAAAAGTGTCAGATTAGATAAAAAGTATCAGTAAAATAAAGAGAAAAATCGTCTAAATTGCGACGGTTTTCCATATATAGTGTTTAAAAAATGTTCATCGGTGTCCTCATTCCCAAAAAAGATCGAGTTACTGATCCGAAAGATACTAGTGATATATGGTAGGTGGCTTCAAGTGGTTCTTGCGATGCTGGTGAGGCGCAGGCAGGTTGTTGGTGGTGAAAACATGTTTTACATGCTGTAACTCGGTCTCTAGATGGCCAGCATCCCAAAGGTTTGCCAACGGTAGCTAACTGGATAGGGTGGTGGTGTGAGTTACCAGACCTATCAACAGTACAATTCCTTTACAACAAGCGGGTGTATACAAACTCGATTGTAACTGTGGCTTGTCATACATTGGACAGACAGGAGCAAGGATACTTGTACAAGGGTGCAGTACAAGGGTGAAGGAACATATCTCGGATATTAAAAATAGGCGCGCGTCGAAGTCAGCAGTGTGTGAACACACAATGGACAAACCAGGCCACTACATTCGATTTGATAAACCACAAATCCTCGCTCGCGAAGACAGGTTCATACAGAGATTAATCGGCGACACTATTGAAATTAAAAAACATCCTAATTTCAATAGAGAAGATGGCTGGAGTTTATCTATCACCTGGGACCGCCTCCTTAAAAATATAAAAATCCCATATCCGTGACCACACCGCAGGACCTCAGGAAAATTAAGAAATCGTTGGCGGTAGATGATAAAAACAAGACCAAGACATTCACATATCGTCTGCCCGTGATCACGGTTGCTGCAAAGTACGTGATAATGAAATCTAAGACTTTTGCGAGTAATTGAAATAAAACTAGAATTTTTTTTCGGATTTACTACGTGAATTTCTATTATTGATCACGGTTGCTGAAAAGTAACCGATACGTCGGGATTATGTAGTTTTTAAAATAATAATAATTCGCGTAGTAAACCTGAAAAAAATTGTAGTTTTAAGTAACTGTTAAGTAATGAAGATCTACTTTTTAAAATAATAAAATATGCGTAGTAATTCGAAAAATATTAGTTTCATTTATATTTGACGTGATAAGATTGAAAGCTGGATTGATAAATATATTGTTTGAGGAAAACTGTAGAAATTATAACTGAATAACTTATTATAAAATTATATTATGATATTATTAATAAATTTTATTATATTATACATTTTCTGAAATTGCCCCTATCTTAATATAAATGTAACAGTTGAGGATGTAAGAGACATGCCTATATCAATTCTCTTTGAGATATGATCAATATCTTAACAGAGATTTCGGTACTTTCATCTTACAAAAAGGATATTAAATGTTAGTCGCAGTTACGTCCGTATCATGATAAATAGTATAAGCAAAGTTGTTCTAAGTACTGGTGAAAGGAATGGATTACTATTTTAGACTACTTTATATTAAAATAATTTATATTATTACATGTGGAGTCTAATTTATATTATAAGGTACTAAATAAATAAGAAAATTTTATAAGAGAAGTAAAGAATTAGGAAACGTTTTTTTATTCTCTATAAGGTTAATAAAAAAAGACAAAATAATTGTAAAAGAGAAAGCATATAACTAAACTATACAAATGTAAGCAATATTTTTTATGACTTCAAATTCAATCATTAAAGGAGCGACACTGACAGAATTTATGTAATTTGGTTAATGTATTTTCACTATTTAAACTGATATTAATTTAATAAATAATTTACATTGTTGTAGATATAAGAAGTATTGTTAGGTGCAGGAATATTTTTATGACTCAGAGTGGCAAATGGGTAGGCGGATAGTGGCCACCGTCTAATGAAAAGAGTCACCGTCGCTCATGGACATCTGCAACATAAGGGGTGTTGTAGATGCGTTGCTGACCTTATTTGTGGAAAAATCACTTGAATACTTGATGTTTGAAAGACCCCCATGTTGTAGTTCTCTGGGAAAACTTTGGGTGGAATATCATCATTCTACATCATGTGAACTACATCATGTGGACGAATTCCCACCCTACAGCGAGTAGTGCGATGGTAGAAGAGTGACATTGGCACTATGTCAAACATCAGAACATTAACCGCTGTACAGACGATAGAACACACAGAGGGCGCTCGGAGGCTTAAGGGTTCTAGATCGTCTATGAACATGGGATTGTCGACAATGCTAACAGCCCGCTGTTGTATGGAGTGAAGTGGAAGAAATTGATACTGTGGGGCACCGGACCAGCGGTGAGAACAATACTCCATGTGCGGACGAACCCGTGCTTTGTATAGTAATAGCAAGAGTCCCGTTGTGAAGTACTGCCTTGCTTTACTAAGTAACCCTAGTTTTTTAGAGGCCAGTTTAGCCTTATCCTTCAAATGTCTCCGAAATTGAATTTCCTTCGCTATGTCACCTCCAGGTTCTCAGTTTCCTGACATTTGCCATTTTCCACGAAATTTACCAGTAGCATGAGAAACTGAGAATAGGTGCGTTAGAACCGAACTGAACTTAGGAGTACACGACTTAGGCACAATAGCTGGGATACCATTTGGATCGCTGGACTTCTTGACGTCCAGGAACCACAGGGCGGTACATACAACGCTTTGCATGAAATGCTAATCGCGTATATTTACCCTGCTGTATATGGTAGGCGGTGTTTTTCTCCTATTTTTCCCAGTCTGCTGATTTGTTGTGAAAAACTAGACGTCTTCCAGGTAGAAGAGGGGTCATTGTTGTCTAATTGAGCCTCAGAGAGCTCCAGTCAGATGATGCAAGGGGTTCATTGATTGACTTCCGGTAGCGGCCCGGGCGAGTGGTCAGCAGGTCCAACAAGGAAGGGGTATCGTTCTCAACATCAGAGATACGTGTGTATCCTGGTACCAGTTAATTTAGACCATAAGCAAGAGCAAAGTTATTTGCGACTATAGTCTGTGGCACGTGATCCTAACCATTCACAATAGTGGGCATTAAAGTTACCTAGGACCATTACCTCCGCGGTGGGATACTGCTGGAGTACAATATCTGTAGCCCCCTGGACGTGTACAAAAAGAGGGTCGACTTCGGTGTTACCACTATGAGAATTTATAATAAAAATAATAAAAATAATATTATTTATATTATTTTTATTTTTTTATTATTTAAATAATAAAAATAATAAAATATCTTAAAAAAAAACAATAAATATTACATAGTGTCTAACACGGTAGTCTTTTTAGTAAGCGTTCTAGTTATGACCTAAATTTTGGTCTGATTTTCTGGCTTTCTGACTCTGATGTACCGTCATCTACGAGAAGTTGATAATGGCTGTTTGACTGAGCCTGATCCAATAGTGGTCATCGCAGGGTTTTCTTAGGGTCTAGACCTCTGCAACTATATTTTTAGTGCACATTAACAGGTAGCTTTTACTATAATAGGATGGTAGCAATTATGATTTCGGAATCGTGGGAATCTAGTAGGAAAGAGAGAGGCCTTGGTATAAATTTCACATTACAAGTAGTCCTTAAATTGGGCATAGATTCCGATATTATAAAACAAGCCTATCTTTTACTTCCCAGAGTCTTTCAAAAAAATATTCCAATTAAAATAATAACCATAATATACAACATATTACAGGAGCTTGCCGTACTCTAGTTCAAACAGACCACACCCAACGCCACAACCAAATAGTTCACTACATACATCAAAAACTTGCACACAAGTATAACTTCACAATGACTTCACTTAAAACTTATTATCAATACCTACCCGACCCTGTTTTAGAATATTAAGAAATAAAAATACAAAATGATACAGCAATTCTTACTGATACAACGATTCATTACAATAGACCGGATATAACTCTAGTTAACAAATTATCTAAAGTAGCTTACTTTATTAATTTTTCTGTTCTAAACACACATAACTTATTAAAAACGATTACGGAAAAGATAAATAAATATACAGAATTAGAATAAGAAAAAATCAGAATCTGGAATTTGAATAAGGTCTCTATTGTACCTATCGTGCTTTCCACTACTACACCAAAGTTTAAAAATTGTGGATTTACCACCATTCACATACATCATCATACAAAAAGCTACTATTTTGAATACCTGTCGAATAGTACGTAAGTTTTTGGAATCTGATAATGAGTTGACTGACTGTACTGACTAACTTTTTCATTTCCCAGGAACACTTAGTCACGGAGCCGTATGACTGGAATAATTGCCCCATTACTAGCGAGATATAAAGTATAAACTAAATTATAATAATTATAATATTCCTCTAATAATAATCTAAATTTGAAAACGCTGTGGAGTTGAAACAATTTTAATGTTTTAATGTCATATACTCCGATGGACTTCACATTATTTGAATGTCTCTTAAGACATGAAGGCTTCTCTATGATTTATTTTATCCATCAGCACTCGACATTTCCTTATATAAGCCATCATTAAACATATTTGTAATTGCATACTTTGAATATAATTTGTTTTGAAATATGTATATCAATGAGTATTTTATAACCTTATATGTTTCTAAGCTTGTTATATTTAAAAGAAACTAAGTGTTTCGGATAACTACAGGTTTTCAATTATTCTAACGTTTCGACTACTTTTCAGCACCCATGATCACGGGCAGACGAGATGAAAGTATCTGTATTCTTATATTTATTAATACAAGTCATAACGTAATAAAATGAAAAGTATTTTGGTATATATACGCTCATTTTAAAACCACACATACAATTATTAATTGACATGTAAGAAAATGGAATCTACGGAAGAAATGGTCGGTTGGGAAAAAAATATTTTGAAGGAGACGTAAATACTGTCAGTATTTATTAGAGCTATAAAACAATGCAAGTAAAACATATTGCTTTGCCTACACTCAGGAACAAGGATAAGATAATTATGATACAAAATATTAATTTTATTAATATCCAAAATTTTCCGATCTCTTCACATAGAACATGATTTACAAGAAGAGTAGGATTCCCATCCTACTCGTGTTACACTTTATATTTTTGGATTCAATTTTAATTCAAGTACATAATTTTAGCTCAAAATTCCTTTAATGTAAAATATGTGCAATGATATTTTTCTATCTTATGTGGCATTTACACTGTTTTTCTAAATTGTACATTTAGAAAATATTTTTTTTTTTTTAAGAAAACCTAACACGTGGTACATGTCTATATGACGGTTAAATGTATAAATTGCTTAATTACCGAGTCAGGATACCATTGTTTGACTAACAAACGAATGTTTTTTAATGCGGTATTTGAGTTTTCATTCAAGTATTTTATTACACCGACTTAATATTAAAAACAGAGTTGTGCCTATGTTGTTTATAAGCTAAACAAAATAAATATGTACTTTTTATTTTAGTTCAAGAAGAAGTCCAGTCTTCAGGGAATTTCCCAAAAAAAGTATCAAGTCTAGTTTATCTTTTAACTTTATAAATTAAGTAATTTCTCTTCTGTTATTTCTCCACTAAAGTTTGTAACTTCTATAATAATTTTGATAATCTTATTCATATATATGAAGTTGTTATTTCATATTTTTTTATAATAGTGGAGGTAATCTTTTTTTTCCTTCCTATTAAAATAAATTACTCAAGGTTTCAATCTCTCAAAAGTGTCAAACTTTATAGTCAAAATTTAATAGCAAAAAAATTTAACATATTTTTATTTCAGAATGAACGTTTAAGTCTCAGTTTATAAATCTTTAGATGTAATCAAAGGTTTTATTTGAAATATTTAGAACAAATCGTACGTAACGGGTATAGCGAGGTTCTATTTACTTCACCATCATTTATTCAAGGCTCACGTAAGCTCAAAACTATAAGACAACTAAACCAGAGGTCTTAAGTCTCTTGGAATTGGTAAAGGAATTGCAAATGAGAGAATGTTTTGCATGAGAAGGAAATAATTTATTCGATGCATATTATTAGGCATAAAGCTCAATTTTACATGTATATAAATTGTACGAAGGATAAACTACAGGACAAAAATTTACATTAAAAAAGATTCCAGAAAAAAAAAATAAAACAAAATTTTATAGATACGGTGTTAGTTTATTGACCAGAAATCTAGATTTCTACGTACAACAGCAATATTTACATTTAATTGTATCAGTAAAAAAAAAGTTGGCTATTTAATATTAATTAGAACATAAATTATACTTAGTTAATATTTCTGTGGTTTTTAAGTTCACTAAAAAAAATTCGAAATTTGTTCAAGGGAGAATGATTATGAGCACAGTATATGATGTTGTAAAAAGTAGTAACTGTTGTTTTAGGTTTTCTGATATCACGAATTCAATAAGACAAAAACTATTGTCATGGAGTGTAGAAATATTTTTTTTTAAACTAGAGTTGTGAGATTAAGTAAATACATCAAACATAAGTTAGTTAAGTATTCACCATTCTTGTAAGTTTTTGTGAATTGTGAATTTGTGAATTTGTAAGTACATGAAACAAAAATAACTATAATACATAACATGTCATATTCACCCACTTTAACAGATTACAAATTTACAAGTTGCAGTAAAGCATTCTTATTGGTTGAAATAAATTACAGATAATACAAACCTCAACACTACAGCTAATAAATTTTTCTAACGTTCTAATAAACCTCGTCGCTATTGATTAGAAGAAGTGTCTATTCAGAAAAAGGTTGGTAAATATATCAACAGGTTTTCCTTTTTAGCTCTTCAAGAAACAATCGGATCACTGTATTATTCTTGTGTTTGAAATGTTACTAATTTGCTAGTATTTTAACTATAACTCTTCTTTATATCAGAAGATATAAATTGCGTGTAATAAAAGAAATTATTTTTAGTTTTTTGTATAATTAATGTTTTTTGTTCTAACTAGCTTTGGGAGCTTGATGATATTACTTTATATGTAGAACTTATACGCCTTTAGTAAAATTGATCAAGTTTCTTTCTCTGCCTTTCGCAATATTTGTATTACGAATATGAAATATTACTGAAGTCAAACACTTTTAATAAAAGTGTTCGTAATATTTCTGTTAGCAGTTACATTGTTTCTTACACTCATAGCTACTTCTTTTCTATTATCGCCTTAGTAACTTCGTTCTTATATTTCAGTAGCTTATGTGTAAGTTGTCCATTAAGTTAAGCTTGAATTTCGTGTACATTACTTTCAGTTAGATTTAGAAATCTTATATATTGCAAAAGTGATTAAATATTTCATTCTTGTTACGTTTTATGTGATATCCGATATCCATGTCATAAAAGGTATTGAAAATGTAAATGAGAAAAAGTTAATATATTTTGTGAATACACATATATATACATATATATGTGTCGGAGTAGGTTGCACTTTGTCGTTTTTTAAAAGTGTGACGTCAGCATAACCGAAGTCACTAATGATTTTATCCTTGAATATCGTCAGGATCTCAGACTCTTGAAGGTGACCTCGTAGACAGTTTGACGAACCCCTTACTTCGAAGAGGTCCGATCCCTGCAACGGCTCTAGCAAGCCTCTGTAATCTGTACGGTCGCCTCTATTTATTCCGACATTGTTGTGAATTCACTTGCACAGGTGGGTACGCAGGTGGTTATGCCGGTGACACCTGATAATTTCAACTACCCTCAAGTATTAGCTATTTAAATAACAACAATTGCGCCAACATAGAAACCTTAAAATTTAGGTTTCTAACAAAATCATTAAAAATATAGTTGTCTTATAAAGCCAGTACTTTTAAATAACATACCAAACCTTAACTAGAACAAACTCATTATTATCTTAAACCAAAACACCTTAAATAAATTAAATTCAATTTACAAAAACACAAGTCACGTCGACAAAATACTTTCCCGCGTAAAAGTGAGCCCACCAGATCTTATCATTTCTACGTCACTTCGGGTGCGTTCGGGAATTTAAAGGTTCGGTTCAAATTAAATCCTAAATATATATACATAGAATACACAAATTTTTGTGTCTTCGTATATTTTAATTTAAGGTTGCTATAATGATTTTTATAATTTTATTATAAACACACTCCTCCGATCATTAATGAGAACTCTTATGATAGGGTAATGTCGTTGACTAAAGATGATCATATAAAAAAGTTAAAATGCCCAAAAGTAAAACCCTAAGGATTAATATCATGATATAACTGTGATATTTTAGCTGTATTAAAGATTTATTTTACTCGTCTTTTGATGGCATTAAATAAAAACAGAAAACTAAGACTAAAAATATAGTGTATAGAGAAATATATATTTGGTGACAGTTAGAAACAACTCGTCTGAAAATTTTAGTGCTGATATGAACATTGGCCAGTTTTGAAATGGCAACCAGATTTTTTTACCTACCCTTTCCATATTTCGTATCTATAGCAAATATTGAATTGCATGGCTTTAGACATAAACAGTTATGAGGTATTTCACCAATATCATGTCAAAAATAATAGTCCATCAACTTTAACGTTAATGATGTTTTCCAAGCATCGTCACTTGGGGGATTGTTAAAGAAACAAGTAGTTAACTATGTATAAACTTGTATCGTTTTACTTTTTTATGATTCCTTGTTTATATTATTTAAAACAACTTTTATTCGCAACTTTACCCTAATATAATAAAGTTTATAACAATATTATTAAAATCACTTTCCTTTTTAGTATTTTTTCTGTCTTAAACATCTTTTTGTCTTTCTTCATTAATTTTCTATCTTATACTTGTGACAGATTTGTCTAACTTATTTGTATTTCATATAACGTCTATCTATAACGTGTGTATATTATGTCTATTTCAAAGTAACTTCTAGTTATATTTATTGTAATCTCTTAAAGCGAAGTCCTGCAGACAAAACTCTAGTCCAGAAGTTTTTTTTCGTCGCAAAACATTCTGTTATACTAAAATTCTAGTTCTCTTGATGCTATTTTATTTTCTAGAGCTTCTTGTATTTTAAAATTATGTTGTACGTGTTGAATATTATTAACAATCAACAATTCACCGACAAAACATAAAGTTTCAGTTTTAGCTTTTGGTTAAGATGTGATAATGTCTAAAGGTGATCTACAAAACCCATCTTAATTATATTTGAAATCTACTAATCTACGGTGTATCCTATGTAGGTACTATCATGTATAGTAGCATTTTCATATGTGAATAAATAACGAAGATAGTTTTTACTGTTATGAAGACCAAAGAAAAACATTAACTGCGTTCACCGTTTTACTGTATTCTAACTTTTTAAAATAATTATCTCTATACCACTGGGTAGATACATCTATTATTATTCTCCAAAATAGCAACAATTGTCACACTCCTTAAATAGATGTAATGGTACAGTTGAGAAATATTTTAAAATATATAGAAATAAGAACAACCATTAATCTTATTTATGAAAGCAATTTTTCCATCTTTAATTGTACGTTATTTCAACAAAGGCAAGAGGCCACAATACATGACATTCGTTATTAAAAGACAAAGGATTTCCATACAACAAAAATATATCTTTTAATAGAACAAAATTCGAACATCAAACGAACAACACCAAAGTAAAATGTTGACAAAGGTCATTCTTCCGTTAAAAGTTTCAGAACCGTCATAAAAAAAAATCATTTGTACAACGTTCTTTATAGATCTGAAATAGTAAGAACGTTAGTAAAAAAAATCATGTATTGTAAATATGGCCAATAAATAAAATATTTTTCAGTTGTTATTATTATCTCATAGCACTTTTTGTTTTTCTATTCAAGTGAAGTAATATCACCAAGACATTTTCTTTGCCTTCGATCTATTACAAATACCCTGTAGAGTTTATATTTAATTTGGCGTTTATAAACTAGCGAACAAAGTATTGTTCATTATTTTAACAACATACAAAACTGTTCTATGTTCAATAATTATTTTATTTTTATTTTATAAACACATATTGTACATAATATGTATATAAAAAATTATTTATCTATTTTTGATGTAGATACTTGGGACTCTGACTAATTTTATACATGTTTCTGAAAAGAAAGGACAAATTTCTAAATTCTAAGCTAATTAAATACCATGAATTGGTCGATGGTTTGGTCGGCAAGTCAAGTAGCCACAATTCCAACTATTATTTGGGTCGTATAGATAGTAAAAGCCATCCTTTCAATGTGAGGCTAACCGCTTGATCCAAATTATCTAGGCAGCAACCGGAAAATTAAATTTTTATATAGGGTTTAAAGATTTTAATAGGAAATACAGACAAAATCAATAGGTAACAATCGAAGTAATAAAAATGATGTGTTAAATAATCATAGAAGGTATAAACGTATAGATGGACTGATTTGTTCATTTTTTGATTGAACAAAAACAAAAGTGTAAATACAAAGCCGTAAGGATTATTCATTTAATAGCTCTCCCTTCTAAAATAAAATGAAACTCTTAATCTTTGACATATTTAAGAGCAAGGAGTAGATAATGTTTAAAAATAAACAATAAATATACTGAATGTTAGAAAAACTCGTTAGAAAAACTGTCGAAAACATATTACCCTGTACAGATTAAAAAGTAGCTATAATTATTTAAATACATATAAACTATATATATTTATTTCAAGAATATAAGAATATTACAACGCCAAGAACGTCCATGAACAAATATGAAGGGTCTGTTAAATGTATTAAAAATTCCAAGATATGAAACGTGTCTATCGCATGGTTCGTTACGATATTCTGTTATTTCTCAAAGAATCTGACAAACAGTTAAATCAAAGAGCAAAAATATGCCTTGAAATCAGTGAAATTATTCAATAAGTGTAACAATAAAACCTCTTTTATTTTAAACCATTTCAATCCCATTCATAAAAGCTTCTCTTGAAATACTGTTCTTTAGACAATCGTTATTAAATTAAAAGCTCATCATTTGTTAGTCAAAATAGATATTGTGAAAAAATATTTGTTCTAGAAACTCGAACGAATTTGTGAGTCTAACCAGCTAAAGACCTAGGCTGCAGAGAAGGCATGTTTTTCGTAAAGATCAATAAGAACAATATACATCCAAATTATACCTATTATTTGTTTGTAATGAACAAATAGAAACTTCATATACGTATGTATTTAAATTACATAAACGAGAATTTAATTGTAAAAAATATTTTTTTTACATATAGTACTCGTAAAAGTTGTCGAAATATTTATGATGATATTTCTCTAGTATTTCTTTGACTTAAAATATACAAAGGTGTAAAAAAAAACAATGAAAATTTTTGTCTGTTTTCATGTTTGTTACATTTCATTAATTAAAGGAGAAGACCGCGTAAAATAAGTGGTTAATTTATAAAAAGAGACGTAGATTCACTGAATCTGTTTATGATTTTTTTCTTGAAGCTAATTAAAAAGAAAGACGTAAAATGTATTTTCAACAACTATATATGTACATACATACATATACTATATACATACATGAGGATAAGCAGGAGGTTATAAACATTAACAATTTAGCTAGATTGAGTTGAGATAATTCGGTTGCTATCATTGAAGCTACAACGACTAATTAAATTTATTATTTTATGCTGTTTTCAACTAAAAGTAAACAATCGTAAAAAAATCAGTTTCGCATAACCTTTTAAAGAGTACCTCCGTCTAATATGTTTATCATACGCTTGTTAACTCTAATAAAAATACAGTCCTTTTCTAAAATAAAAGTTATAAACTAGTAATTGCTTAAACTAATTTACATGTATTACTTTTAAACTAGAATTTTTTTTTTAGAATACGTGACATGAACTGAACACTAAACCGAAAAAATAAATATAGTTCAAAAGGCTAAAATAATTTTATTTACTAATAAATGGCTTCGTACAGAACATCGTGCGACGGAGTCGGATAATTTCTTTGTTACTAATGGTTGACAGCCCCAGAAACGAGACCGCATCTTTTTGAGAAGACGATTTCCAAAAGATATCTTTGACTTTAAAGTACAATTGTGGTAGATTGGTATCTTCTAGTTGACAAGACTTCCTTTGAGTTAGCCTGTCTTTGTTTTTAATATAAGACAATTTAAAATATAAAAGCAAATTTAATAAATAATATATAGTTTTAATAATAACGAGATAACGTATCATTGTGATTACGGTAATGAGTGCGATAACTTTAAACATAAATTATTACCATATCAATGGGTATACGAGTATTTTAAAAGTAAAGGTTTTTTTTATTGATACTGTTATAACTCACATAAAAATCAAAATGTCCTTAATTTTAAGTACAATCCTATCGGTTATTTGTTCTATAGTGTTAATTACAATTTGGTATTTAAACCCAAAATGGAGAAATCTTCACAATTTTATGAGCATTCATCAAATATTTTTTGGAACTCTACATCTATGTACGCTGACACTTGGACCTATTGAGGTATTTTCAGAAGTAATCGAACATTTACATTCACTACCTGGTTTCGTATTTTTGGCATCATTTAGTTGGTCGTTATGTGCAACCCTGGTATCCTACTTGCGACTTGTACTTTTGGTAACTGGAAAAATATCTGCTGAGAAAAGAAAAGCAGCCGCATTTAGTTACGGCTTACTGATCATAACTATGGGAATAACTGAAGTAATATTGCCAAACATATTTAGGCGAACCATGGGTTTAATTATCGAAGATTTTGGACCTAGACTGTTAAGTATTTATTTCTTGAATACAATAAATATATTTCTATTTATATGTGTAATGAGGTCAGTTATGTCTTGTAAGGATATCTCAGTAACTCACAGGAGAAGTATGAAAATAATTCCATTAATTGGTGTTGCTATATTATGTGATTTAATCACCACATTGTTTTTAATATTTCTACTTTTTGAAGAGTTTAGTTTTGAAAGAATTGAATTAATTCATACGATATTTTACTATCGATTAATACCACATACTTTTGTTTTGTTATTTAACAAGAAATCAAAAGAGTATTGGAAAAGGCGAAAATTGCTTATTAAACTGAGAACTTTTCAAGATATAAACTGAGTTTTTATTCTGATTTTTTATTATAATTTAAATTAAGGATTAATTAAAAAAATATATTATTGACAAAAATTCAAGAAGGCAAATATGAAATTTTAATATAAAATTTTAATTTTCGAAATAAATATTTTCATTATTATCAATAGATATATATGTATTATCGTGTTTTTTTTTTATTTTAAAAATTGTTACGTTGTAAAACCATTTTTTTAGGTAAGTCAGACAGGAATAAAATGCTATGCTATTATAAAATAGTTTATACTATTGCTACAACAATTATACTAATTTTCATCGGTTACCCGTAATATTTTAGTGTTTAAAAAATATTGGACCGCCACTATAGTAAAATTTCTATACAACAGGGCCTTTTTTATTTAATTTACTCAGTCTTCCAAATATTGTATGAATGATACATAGAATGCTTTAAAATATCTTAAACTTCTAAAAATTCTATAAGTAATAAAATACAGTAAATTACCATAAAAATCTTTTGAAATATGAAAGTAATTTTAGAATTTTGTAAAATTTTTATATTTACTCAATTCGTTATATTGAACATCTTAATTCAGGCAATGAAATTAAATTAAAATTTTCAATCAGTCATAATTTGACGTTTAAATGAAAGCCTTACATTGAATAGTATAGCGCTGACTTGTACCAATTGAAACATTTTAAGCATTCATCAGCTCAAATTATTAATGAAATTTTAAAGAAAAGAGAATTTATTATAAAATTTATATTTACATATATAAAATATTTCTATTAACAAATTTTAATACTTGAATAAGCATAAAAAATAGAAAAAAAAACCTATATATATTTTAAATCTTTAAGTGTATAAAGTGCCAAAACTACTGATAGCAAATTCTTTTTGGATAAGAAGTTCAACCGACCTCTGTGATATAATATAGAAAATTTAAGTATTGATATAAATTGTCACCTCAGTGTCAATAGTTTCCAATAAATAGAAACATATTATAATAAATTAAAACGTCAATATTGTAAAAATTTTCCACAATCCCAATGTGAATGAAGCTATAGCATAAAAAAAGAAACGTATATTAATAATTATTTCAGTTATCATGGCTTCCAACATCCTAAATTCTGGATTAATGCAAAGTTATTTTTTGTATTCCGCTTTATTAGCTCTAAAATTGCTTGCTTTTATACCTTTATCAGCATTAGTTTGCCGTCCAGATAAAATGCAACGAGCGAATATCAGTGACCTGAAGAATTTGACGCCATTTTGGATAGTTGCAGCTCTTTATGTTACAACTTCTCCTGATGAAGAAACAGCTTTATTACTTTTAAGAACATATGTACTTTCAAGATTAGTAACAGCTCTTGGATATATAGTGAAATTACCCAAAGTACTTGTTGAAGGCGCATTTTTTCTGTCCTTCTCAATAACAACATTCATGGGAGGATGGGTCGTTTATACCTATAGATCTGCAATATGAAGCAAGCTGATGCAGAACGAGCATGCGTTTGGAAATAATTTCAAAATATACAGTTATATTAAAAATAAATTCACTGAGTTGAAAGTTCTTTTCTTTTAAGAATTTATTTTTAAAATATTTCGTTAATTTAAAAAAAAAAGTTATTTCACTCATTCTATGACATCATTTTCCAATATCCAGTAGTGAATATTTTTAGATTATAAAAAACATAATTGTCTGTAAATTATGATTAAGAGAAGGGTATTCGTGATAATATAGAGGTATTAGTTCCTCAATTTATAATGTTAGCTCTTGGGAATGACATTGTGTAGTTGGAATGCCGAGAAAATCAAAACACACGTAGAATTACTTTGGTATCCGTGCTTCTCTTTTCCAAGGTCTTGTTTAAAGAAGACGAGGGCATCTGTAGATAATTTTTATATTAAACACTCATACATAAATTGGAAACGAAAATATGTCTACTACAAACTATTGCAGAGCGCTAAAGCACAAGGGAAGCTAAAGGGAAATAGTCACTATTATGTGAAACTCAAATCCATTTGAAAATAAACCTCTATGACTAATAAAGTGTAATTAGATGACTTGTATTTCATGTGGGTACCTCAGTATTCCAAATCTACGGAAAATAACTTGTCCAAATAATTACTTCAATTTAAAAAATATCCTATTATAAACGCATCCTTAGGCCTACAAAATTTCACATTTCAATGGACAATACTCTAATTAAGAAACCGCAGTTGTGTTGAACTTTTAAGTTAAGGTTGTATTATTGTTTTCTTTGTAATATAATAAATTTAATAAAATATTTTTTTCCGATTATTGCATGTCGATAAAAACTCTCAACATCACTTCTTACATTTTTAAATTGCATTTAAAATATTTATTATTATATTTTTTAAACAATAAAGATATGCAAACTACAATTGTTACAAATAGTGTCAATAAATGTTTGTCATTGTCTATCATGAGTTTATAAATATTTTTAAAATTGTTGCATACGAAATGTAAATACATTAGAAAATGTAATATCGTTATGTATATTAATAAATAATTTATCAACAATTCCATAGTCTCCAATCAAACTGCTCACGTTTAAAATATGTACTGATAATCTACAAGCAATGATTGGAAATGAAATCCATTACTATATCATTAGATTCACCACTTACGCAGACGTATATGGTGCATGCAGCGTTACTAGCAGTTAAATTACTTGCGCTAAGCTCCTTGGCTGCAATGACATGGGTAAATAAAGGAATATTTTCCAATACGGATATTGTTCGACGTGCCTACCTTTCAGAGTTAAAGAATCTAGCTCCATTTTGGATTGTGGGAGCATTATATCTTACAACGTCACCTCCAGTTCATACAGGTGTAAATCTTTTCCGATTATATACTATTTCAAGATCCGTCGTTATATTAGGATACGTATCTCGTCCTATTCCAGCTGTTATCTCAGATTTGGGATTAATTACTTCATATTTTATAGCGATGTATATGTCGATTTGGGTGGTATATTATTATAGAAAAGCCATATGACAAGTGACTAAATGTGATATTATGTTACACATTTATTGTAATATATTAAATGATATAAAAATTGTTAAAATTCTTTATTTTTCAACTAAATACTAAAACAAACTAAAAATATAAGTGAAAATTAGAAAACGTCGCCTCAAAATTACGAAGGACCTGTCAAAATGAATGAGTAAAAAAGAGGAACAAGGGTGTTCGAACGAAAGCGATGGCTTGGAAATATTATTCACTTATAAAAAGTATTTTTTCTCAATAGCCATGAAATTATATTTTCGCCAACTGAAATATGTTCATCGAGTTTCACTATGAAAGTTGGAATTTAATTTTGTAACAAATGCGATGTTTCTAATTTGATTGATCGCCACAAGGCTGTCAGAGGTTGAGCTCAGTTTGTTATGTTCTGACAGAATTTTAATAACTGACTTTTCTAAGTGTTAAAAACTTTCAACCCAATTTACTTTTGAATGAAGTCTTATAAAAAAATCTCTGTTTTGGAAGCTCTAGTATACACAAGACAAGGCAAGTAGGCTTTTTTAATCTGTTTGTAGTTTTAAGAAGTTCAAAATAAAGTGCTCTGTAAATAAAGTAGTAAATAAAAAATAGGGTTTTAATAATTTTACATAATTTAAAGACTTAATTACTTTGTTTTTTTTTTGCACAACATTCAATAACAAGAGTTTGATGAAAATAATTACATACAATTTTTTTAAGAGGTCGAACGGTGTTTTAATTAAGTAAATAAGTAAACTTGCAGTTGTATAAACTCCTATTAATTCTAGACCAAATAGCTGTAACCCACTATTTGGTTAATTAATTTTGTGTAAGTCAATTTGACCCAGAACTCTACATTTCAAACATAGCACGGCAAAATAAATTAACTCAAACTTATATGATAAACAATATATGATAAACTGGTGGTCTGAAAAACGAATAAAGCAATAGAAAATAATTTTACTGACCTTGATCACGTTTTAATATTTTTGCTAACTTATATAAAAAAAAAACAAATATTTTAATATAGGTGTTATAGACAGATTTTTTTTAGGAATAACACAACGATTCTCTATTAGTCGTTGTGGTTTATCAGAGGCTAGGCCCCAGATTGTCCTAGTCCAGGAGGTTGCACAGCTACTAGTAAAAAGGGTCTAAATTTCATAAAACTACAATATGAATCCAAAATAGAACAAGCCGGTTCTAATACAAATTTTACGCCCCCTACGATTATACCAATAAACCAACCAATCTATAGTTTGGTCAAACCGTTACATTCTTTGACAGAATAACAGTATCGTGCATTAATTAGCATACTTAGTAATGATTTCAACGAACTTATTCCCGTTCTCTCGTTCTGACTGACTGGCTCTCCCGTACTGAACTATAGTTCTCAAGATAGAACTATAGTTCAGTTTTCAGAATGGTAACATAACTTTATGCGTTCTCCTCAGTACACTACATATCAAAGTCACTTCAAACATTCAGGACATTAGTCTTAATCTTTAGTCCATATACGACAGTGATACTTACTTGTACCCTCATGGATTGTGCTCACTAAAAGCTATAGACAAAACCATAGAATATAAATACCTATTATAATCTACTTCTCTGACTGAATTTTTTATATTTCAGATATATTTGTTTGCTTCAAAATTTTCGACCATTATTACGAGGTAGTCTAAATGTTGAACCTAAAATAATCCAGAATGTTGAAGACTTCAGTGCAATTGTAAAATAAATAAGTCAATAAAATAGCAGTCATCTAGATCTAAATACTTAGAAATATTGCTCTTTTTAAGTGTTAGCCATTAAGATGCTGCGGAAATATAAAGAAAAAAATAATAATTATATTATAGAGTTTTACTTTTTGTCATACTGTTTTTTGTGTTTTATCAAGGCACTAAATAAGTAAATTATATATTTATTCGTTATAAATGAATAATTACAATATAGTGTAATATGCCAAAATTTCAATACAATTTGCATCATTTATTTTTTTGTCTTGAAAATCACTGATCATCATCAACTAATCCTGCTAGACTTTTTAAGAATACATGAAAAAGTAAATAAAAAAATATTAATATTCTTTATCAAAGAAAAAAAAATCCTGTTGGTTCATGTGTTTAATATTCCACTAAACTTTACCTGTACGCTATTCGTTTTTTTTTTCAATCTAAAACAAATAAAATTTTTAAAGCCAGAAATAAACCTAAAAGTTGTTCAATTGTTATATAATTAATAAGATACCAAATCTAAATATTTTGATGAACCGGGTTAAATAACGGTAAACTTTCACATAATTACAATTTCGTAACCAAATTATAACTATGTGAAAAGGAAAAGTCATAAATAAATATACAACTTTTATTATTAATTTTAACGTCCTGCCTAAATCTGGTCTGCGTAAATGTTGTTTCCCAATCCTAAATATTCGATGCAAAAAGAGGGCCCAAAAATCAGCGCCGAATAAGCTGCTGGCAACTGTACCATGGTAATAAAATGCTGACCCTCATCAACAATATCACTCCACATAAATTTTTATTCTTACCAACAAGCAGTTAGCTGTTTTCCTCTTCCTGACGAGATACATTACGCAAATGGAAAGCTTGGAAACAAAATACCATATAATTTGGTTTCGTATTTTTATGTCGACATTGTCAGAATTTGTTGTATAAAACAAGTTATGGAAGTTGTTTACCGTAAGCTTTGCATAGTTAATAAATATGGATTCTAGAAATTGTGCCAAGCAGACCAGTATAATTCAAAAGACTATTGCAACTTTTTGAAGTTTTGTTCACATCCAACTAGTTTATTCAGGCGACTCGACCGAGTTAACTTCGCAATTAGATTCTGAGATAAAATTATAATTAGGTTCATAGAGCTATTAAAAAGAAGGTAGATGTGGGAATAAACTGTTTGCATCGTATAGTTTGTGACGCGTGACTTTAAATTAAATATAACATATATTTGGGTATAATTTATAACCTTGCTAGTGTTAAGGTGCAAAAATATCTATACACCCATACTTAAATATAAACTTAGGTGTTTATAATTTTGTAGTGTAATGTGACTTTGAACAACCTATTTATATTAACGCCTTAGACATACCGGAAAGCAAAATATTTATATTTTTGATAGGTGGTATTTTAAAATAATATGACGATTATTGTTAAAAAGTTTTAACATTAAAGTGATAAGAAGTGATATGAAAAAATATTTGCTTTTAATCAATGCCGTAAGGAAAATTTTTCTTCTTTTATAGTATATTTTTAGCTAAGGCTTGGCTTGCATTTAATGGTCATAGTAAGTAGTATAATTGTTAATATTTTTACAATTACAACTCTTCTGTGTCACAGTAGATTTTTCACAGTACTTATTCATTCATCTATGTATATAAATATATGAAGTTTTTACTTTGCAATTGTGAAAGAATGTCTTTAATTTGATTTTATTTGAGAACAAAATTAAATTTAATATAAAAAATTATGCGATAGAAAGGTATTTATTGTTATTACAATTATTAAAGAAGAAATCATTGTTACAGATTTTTAAAGCTATATTTGTGATCGTTTTTATGTCACCATTTTATTTAAATAACTTTTTAATTTTTTTGTATTTAAAAGTTTATTTATAGCCACATACTAGATTACATATTATAACATAATTTTAATTCAAAAGTAAATATCAGTCAAAGTAATCTATTTTCGGTTTTTCCCAATGCTCTTAATTTTAATTTTCAATTAGTGTTTTGCATTAAAATTTTACTTTTTGTTCTGTTTTTTTTTTTTTTATTTATATTTATTTTCAACCAAATACAAAGAATCAGAAGTATTCTTTAAGTATTGTATCACACGATGTATCTACATAAGTACAAATGTAATAATTTTTTTTTCGCTACATACTGAAATACTTTTTGTTACTTACTTTTACTTTTACTTTTACGTTACTACTATTTGGTTAGGTAGGGAGAGGAGCTTGGACAGTGGAGGTGAGCGTTTAACGCGCGTTAGTTAGGGGCTCCTTAAACCTAAACCTGGGTCGCAAGTCACAGGCACTGTTGAAGCTGCTCTCCCTGCAACGCGATGGACCCGGCACCCGCACGTTGAATCTATTGAATGCTAAGAGGTTACGTCTCGTCTCTTTTATTAATATAATTAGGTTTGCAGATTTCTTATTCTTTTAGAATGAAATAGTAAATGTTTAATATATAGATAGTTTGGTGAGTATGAGGAGCATATTTATAACATTGAATTACACAGAAAAATATCATTTACCTTAAAGTAAAGGATATTAAAAATATTTTTTTTCAGCGGTTATATAAAAATATTTATGATACTTATATTATATACGTTGAGACTTTCATGTTTGCAAATGCTATATTGTAATGTATTCATAACTTTTATGATCACTGCCTAGTGCAATCTGCTGAATGTAATACATATATAGATTATTCTACAATATAAGCGATGCATAAAAGTCAACTAAACTCATGGTTTAAATATGTCAAGAAAAAAACTCTCAAGCAAAGATGAAATTCTGTATTTGTTGAAATAACTTTGGATATATAAAGGGACAGGGTTATAAAATAGAAAGGTCTTTAAGCATGGAACTTTCTCAATTTCATAAGATCTATTCTTTTTTTCCAATATTCTCTTGATGTTCTATTGAACAACACAATAAATGTATGAATTACTAATCTATAAGAAAATAAAACATCAGTGAAATAATCCAAATCAATTATTACAATAACAGGATCTAATAGAACTAAGGATGTAATGATATCACACAAAACAGCAACGCCAATTATGGGAATAACTCTAGCACCATTTTTGCGAACTATGGTTTTGTCGCCACCGAACACTGACCTTATTACACTAAGAAAAATAAATAAATTGGCAGACATTATTATATACACGGAAAAAGCAGTAATAAAAAAATCACTTTCTGAAGTCAAATTAAAAATCATTGGTACGATTCCGTCACAAATAACTTTCACTGTTAACAATAATCCGTAGCTAAACAGTGCAGCTTTCCTTTTTTCGTACATTATTTTTCCAGGTACCAAAAGAACTAGTCTCAAATACGCTACCAGAGACGCACATATCGTCCAACACGAAGAAACTAAAAACAAATACCCCGTTATAAGAGAACAAAATTTCTCACAATTCAAATCTTGTAGCAAAATATCATTTATAGCCACTGAACATAAATGACAGGTCCCAAAGACAATTTGGTGAAGGCTTATAAAATTGTGCAGGCTTCTCCATTTTTGATTCAAACACCATATTATTAACAGAACAATGGAACATATTACAGACAAAAAAGCCCCTACAGTTTCATACATTGCGAATAGCGACGGTAAGAAATAAAAGGTGTAAGCTTAATAAATGAGAAACATGATACTATTGTTATGACTTTGAATATTATAATAATAAATATTTTCAGTAAAATAATCGACATTTAATGATATGAGTATTTAAAGTTTCGATAACAATTAATGAATCACTTTTTAATGTAATTAAGGGTGGTATATTATACCAATTAGTGTTTAAAATGAACATAATAAACGATGTTTGTTTCCGTTTGTTGCCCTTTATAATTAATATTATTGATTTTGATGTATTTAATTATGATGATAGTAAGATTGATCAAGGTTTCGCTTTTGCAAAAACATTAAAATGATTGATTGCTTCATAATTCTAGACTTTAAGTAAGGTGTTATAAATTATTTAACTAAGTAACATTTTCATCATACAAGCATTAATTTACTTAGGATTCCACCATTCATGATTGAGAAATGTACAAGTTTGTTGAGAAGACGTATTTGTATGTGTCCTATTTCTAATTCCTTAACTAACCAATTTGACATCCAACTCTATTGAAATCAGATAGTATCACTGTATACAAAATTTATTTCAATAGAATCAAACAAAATAACAGTGTAAGCGTAGTTAAAATAATGTCGAGTAGAAATAATAGAGAATATTTGCTAATGAGTCAAAAATTTTATCAACATCTTAAAGAGCATAATATCAACACCTTATTTATATTCTGATATGATTAATAAATATCCATATTTAACTAAAACAGGTCTGTTAAAACTAGCTGAAAAAGTTAAAATTACTTTGCATTACCTTTATAATATATATGCGGGTTTATATAATGTATTTAATCTCAAGGAGACCTCTTAATAAACCCTTTTCTAACTCCGTCACATACGTATTACATATTAAAGATATTGTTTATTCAATTAATGGTTAAACATATTTGATTATATAAACGCGCTATTTACAAAGGAATGCAGAGATTTGCTATAACTTTTTAAAGAATGACATCTAAAGATTTTCACGTGTGCTCATGTCAATGAAACTAAGATTTTGGTATACTAAGCATTTTTAATACACAGAATTTTTAGTTATCATATTTATACTAGTTAAGCAAAATTGGTGTAGTCGTTTCCGCCGATTCAGTACAAAAAAGATAAGAAGGTTGACAGGTAAAGTGACAAAAGTTCAAATAATCTTTATTTTTAGTCGCCAATTAATAGTAATAGTTTTTCTCATATATCATTTTAAATTTTACTACTTTTATATTAAAAGACAAATTTTATTTTATCAGTAAATGATAGCTCTTACCGTAACTCTTAGAAAAAGCGTTAAGAAGCGTTTTTTTTAACAAAATATTGCAAAATACTGTCACTTTACATTCCGAAATCAATTTGAAATCATAATTTAAAGTTAGGATAAACTAGGACGGGCTTAATTACCAACTGGTTGCTTCAAGGTAATTGCCAGCACATAACGAACTTGATGTAATCAGTAACAGTTTACCCAGACTTAGTAATTAAGACATATAGGTTATTGCGATATTATATATGTATGTATTATGGTTATACTCGTAATTGATAGCTATATTACTTAAGTTTATATATTTTTTATATAAATCAGTTGTTCGTAATAACAATCGAGATTTATTTATTAAAAACTATTTTTACCATATCTACCCTCGTAATTCCTAAGATGACAAAAGTATAATCAGTGGAATAAGGAATAAAAATTATAATTATCTTTTCCGGATAACTGATAGGTAATACCAAATGTTTAATAAAAACTTTATAATATACGAATAATGTAATCGTCCTAAGATATAAATATCCGAGATTTGTAAAACTTAATTATGGAATAAAAATTTGAAGTATAAAAAAATATACTGAATAGTTTACGTGTTCTTCGTATAATAAAAAGTTTCAATCTCTCCACTAAAAGACTCCTTAAACGCTTTCTGGAGTTAATGGAATGGCAATCACATTCCATTAAGGTCGTTACCAACTTCATTTTCTTTTGCAACCAAAAGCGCTTTAATCCTGTTTGCAATTATATGTTCACACTGAAAAACAGTATGGCTTACTCACATAAACGTAAGAATATTCTATAAGTGTAGTGGATATCTGGATTTTTTTTTAATGTACCATTTTTAAGCAAATGGACTCATTATTTTGATTTAAAGAGCTTCGCTAAATGAAAACCTTTTTCTGTAAAAAAAAAATATAGAGAAATTCGAATTCATTACTCCATAAATAACAAAAGACCTGAAGTCTTTGGGGACGTTTCTTTAAATTAAAACAGATCGACATTTTAGCATATTGGACCTCTTGAAAAATTGCTCTCGGCGGCTCTAGGTTCAAATTTGTCTAAAGTAACGAAATCGGCTCTTTTATTGGATGAAAAATCGAATTATTCAAAAGCATCGTTGAATTAATTTGTTCGAATAATACAGATTTAAGACACAAAAAATTTTGCATTGTGACATTACTACTTTTTAGCCACGATTTTATTGTCGTATTATATAATCTGTATATTTTCTGTTTACACAAGGTTTTTTTTATAATAAATCAAAGGCAACATGATTCTAAACAAAAATCTCTATATGTTATCACTTTTTGTGTATACATTTTTCCAAGTAATTAAACAAAAACAAAGTTACATTCGCTTCAATAAAAATTATTGATAGATTTCTATACAGTATTCCAAATACGTTAAACAATCTAGATAAAAAATATCAAATTGGTATTAATTTTTTTATATAACATGTTTAATATTCTCGGTGAATTTGTTATTTTATTTTATATAAAATGAACGAACAAGGTGAAAGTGTCTGTCAGTTAGTGTTTTTATTTCTCACCTAGCTCCAATGATTTATTAATTTTCCGGAGCACTGCTATGGATACACGCAGAATGAGCTTACTTGAGGTCTGGCATAGTGATCATGGACAAGGGGAATTTCAGTTTTTGATTAAATTAGGATGTTTTTTTTAAATTTCTGTCTTCACGAGCGGCGATCTGTGGTTCAGAAACTGCTGAATTCGAAGTACATCTGTTTTTTAGATCTGAGTAAAGTTCATTGATCTTTCTCCTGGTTTGTCCAATGTATGACAAGCTACAGTCACAGTCAAGGTTATGCACGCTGCATTTTTGTAAAGAAATTTTATTGTGAATAAGTCTCAAGAAGAATCCAAAACGGCGAAAGAATTATTTGCCACTTATTTTATAGTGAATTAAATCTTAGTATAGATAAAATTAGTGTAATTAAGACGAGTAGAAGTTTTATTTTTATGCTATTAAGTATTTCTTTGATTGGAGCTCATATGATATGCCCGTGATTTCGGTTAAGGCTGCTAGACTGTTAAATAACCGAAACGTCAGATAAAATGTACAAATTTTCATGTTTACTTGCAAAAATCTTGAATATTATGATGAAATTCCTTAAAATTAAAATAATAATATATTTTATGTTATAAAGGAAATTCTTTTAAAGGAAAAAAAATACGAATCTACCTTCATATTATCACAAAAATTATTTTTTAGACTGTAATTATAACAAAGTATAATATTTACAAGAGTTTACTGAAAAAGATTAAAATGATACGTGTAAAAAAAACAGTAACATACGTTGTACTGATATGTGTTAGAGTTTTTCTTTTTTTTTTATTTCTTTCTGTCTTTGTTAGTCGTCTCTGACACAAACCAAACGTCTTGACATAAATATAAAATTACATTTGACAGATACATGGTTTATATTTTTGACACTAGTATATACAATTTTTGTGTTAAGGTTTTTAAACCGATTAGTTAAAAGTTGCTGAGCTTGATTTAGTTAGTGATCATAGACAGAAGATCAATGTACTCTTGTTGAATAAGACTAAATTCTCGTAATTTAACCTTATACACTAACATATAGTGCTGTATCATATTTTAGGTTATTTGTGAGGCTTTAAACATTTGGTAGGAGTGTATGAAACAAAATAGGAAGTATCTAGAGATATCTTGACGAACACGCGCAAACAGAAAAAGTTAGTATAGGTTCCAAAAAAGACATTGTGTGATCCTCAGCATCAAGAACATATCCTATCTCAACCGAATCATAACGTAAGCCGAGGAAATAGTTCTCTATGTTAGAAGCTCCGACTATGGTTCTGACCTACGTGATATCATTATATTACCAGTTTTAAAATAAAATTAACAAAATTTGTTTATTTAAAAGATATTCAATATATTTTTATATAGTTGAAATTGATACACTATGCTATTTTGTTACTATACTTTTTACCTATTTTATTAAAAAAAAAAGATCGATATGTATATTTTTTAATTTATACTATTTCAAAATACAAATGATTTCTTTATTTCATTAAAATTATGTGTCCTCTCTTTATTTTGTTTAAAAAGACATTATTTAACTCAAACGAAAAACATTGAAGAGGTAAAAACAACTTATGTATTATGTATTATTATGCATTAACTATAGCCACAACGAAATACACAGACGTTTGTAAAAACAACGTTTGTTTTGACCCTTATATTTTACAGACAATTTGTTAATTACAATGATTGAATATCAGACTTTTATTATTCACTTTCTTCTGGCTTTTTCATTTAATGACATAAATGTTAAGTATTAATATTTTTATACATAATAATATATAGTTTAACTGTATGTTTTTACAAGTAAGGTCCATCGTATAGAAAATATTTGCATAGACCATGTCCCGAGTCATCTTTGTGTCTATCAATCAGTTTACTTATATTTAAATAATGCTATGTACAGTATTATTACGACAATATTGAATCATCACATTAAATACTGAGGGTGTATAGTTTTTAATTCTTAATTCTTATTTCTAATACCTATTGGTACTATCATGTGTAAAAATGCAAACTTCTAGTAAGGGTGTACAGGGTAGTACCGTACCGTTAATATATTTCGTAGTGGCCTGGCTAAACTAGAATAGTTACTTAATCAACTAAAACTAGCTAAATCAAAATCCGCAACATAGTTTTGCGGATGTCCATGGACGACGATAACTACCTTCATCAGTTAGGCGGTATGCTCGTTTGCCCCCTATAATAAAAAAATAAATTTCCATGTACTTTTTGTAGGCTACAGATCCGCGGTAAGCTTCGACCACCCCCTACGGACATTTAAAAGTTTAGCATGATATCATTCATGATATTGTTTTTTGTTGCTACGTACGGAATAAAACATATTTTATTGCATATTATAAGAAAAATATTTTTTCTTTGATTCGGCAAGATAACTTCATAAACATAAAAGAAGTGATGTGATGGACTGCAAAAGCTAGGAAATTGTTACAAACATATCAAAATGTCATAGACGATTATGACTCCCTACGAAAAGTTAATGATATATACATATGTAGTATCAATATTTTATTCGAATGACAGGTTAAGTAAATTACTATCATAAGCTTATTAAAGAATTCAATTGAAGTCTGTCTACTTCGAAGTAAAGTTACGGACTGTGTTACAGATCCTTTTTCTATAATTACATTACCTACTATTATTGGGCTTTTCACTCCACTCTGTTAAACAATGAAATATTATTTAAACTGCATACAATGAAAATAACATTCCAAAGTTTTACACATATTTTAGCTTAAAAAACAATAACATCCGTCCACAATATGCTTGAAAACATACTCTCAAATCTTATTATATAAAATACTTCCTGTCATAAAAATAATTCATTCGGTTAAAAAGATACATAAATCAACTGTTTTAGCCTCCTAGTCTTACTTTAACAATTCTAAATATATTTGAAAGTAATAGGGTCGTCGTGGAACTGAGCCCAAGTATCTAATTTCTTAGAAGTCTTGATGTTTATAACCGGTGACGAAGGACGGTTTTCCATTTTGAAGGAAAGATAGTGCTTAGTGAAAATAAAAGTTTATTGCAAACAAAATTCTTTTCTAGCAATATTTTTTTAGTATTAGTACCTGTCAAGATTAGTTTATCAGAAATTTTATCAATATCTTCTAAGAAGGACCAATTTGGAATAAATTATGAAAAATTTATGACACGCGTCCTCGGCGTGACGTGTATATTATATACTATCGTAATTGAGGAGGCATTATGGAATAAAATTTTTATTATAATTTCTATATCAATGATATTAAAGCTTCATAAATATGTATACACTATATATACGTACATAGATGCATAGGAAGTTAACAGAGTATGTATAAAAGCGATCATATTTTTAAGAAAATATTTGTAACTGGAAGTAAATCTTCAATTTCATGGCTGGTTGAAATTGAACAAAATTTCGAGCAAGGCTTTACAGAGGTATCTTTTGAAAATTTGTGACAGGCACTTAAATCATTGTGAGCACATATTACCTAAATATTTTTCTGCTTAACAAAAATATTTTTTATAAGTGGCAACATAGCAATCAAAGTCGTTGGTAACTCAAATTGAGTCTATATAAGAGTATTAAACGAAGTTTTAGTTTTTTAAATAAAAGTTATAAAAAAAGGAAAATAATATGTAATAAAACTACATATCATAAAATATTTGCATTGGATTTCAAGTAACGTTGAATTGGAACATTGCAATTTCTAGAAAAGGCCCCGCCAGAGAATAAGAGCGTAGAAGAATAATTTATAGTACCAATATATTTATATACTTTCCGTCTGTGCCGATTTAAAAGTCAGAACCGTGTCTGCTTCGAAAATATTCTCATAAATCACATTTATATTTACAACGATTTATTCCGGAAACTGCATTTTCAATAATTTATTGAGTTACAAAAATTTGCCTTTGGCTGCGCAATGTTTTTCCTAATATTTTATTTCAAGAACTTATGTTGTATTGATACAGACATTTGATTGAACTCATACTATAAATGTTCTATGTACTCTCAAAGTACACGTGTAAAAAAATTTACACGGTCGCTCACTTCGAGCGACCGTGTAAATTTTTTTTTTAATATAACTTGTAAAAATTGGGTTAAATTTAGGAAAGAAGATTTCTGTTTATAATAATATTAATTTTTATGAATCTAATTGTTATTTTATGTTTGTACAAGCGATATGAAATCCTGTACAAACCAATTTCCTTGGTGCATACAAGCGGGATTGAGTCATGTAGGCACGCGGTGCCAGTTGATACGATTTGCTCATTCATCTCTATTGGAAGATGAAGCATCCATAGCTCATCATTTTGAAATATCACAAACCGCTTATTTGAAATCGTCTTACAGAATAGCAACAATTATGTATTTTAAACATTATCACAACATTAACCCTTTGTTTAAAGATAATTTACGCCTTTAAATAACAATTATGACAATTAATTGGAACATTATATTTGTATAACCATTTTGTATTTTTATTATTCAAAATATCTCAAAATTTGTCTTGATTTTTAAAAATTTATAAATATGCCACTTAATAAAATAAAATAAAATTATTAGAATAGTACTATTAAGGCCCTAAAAAGAATTCCAAATAAAGTGGGATATACAACGTAATAATATGTACAGGTTCGCGAATCCAAAACTTCTAACTGGGCGAGTGGCGGACTTGAAATATATCTGATCATCATATTACAAGTACTTAAGTTTTAAACTTCTAATACACATCGCGACAAACTTTATTCACATAACATAGGTTACATACCATAACATTAAAAGCCCCATCTTTAAAAGTATTGTAAAAATCCATCATAATACATAGAACAGATTAATTACTTTTTTCGTTAAACATATTTCCTGTTAAAAGTATCATTTTAAATTAAAATAGATACAAAATAATCATTAACATATTTTTTCCATTAAATTATATCATTGTAAGAAATTAAATCCTAAAAAAGTCAACTGGAGATGCTTTTTTGGTTTGCTACTTAGTAACAATGAAAACATCAGAGGTCAAACTGAATTATTCATTATAGCAAACTTAACGTTCACAACAAATATTTAAAACTCTCATAAACGTTCATTGTTTTGAATATCAAAGGAATTTCTAATTCGCCACTTTCCGGAGCCTCGTTGCAAATATGGATGTATTAATCATAATAAATAGTTTAATCGCTACTCCGTTTGTAGTATCGCATAAATCTTTTACGCTTTGTAAGTATTTCACTTCCTTATATAATATTTATTCATAAATAAAATGCATTTTGTTAGTTACTTTAACACATAAACACCGGATATATGGAACGTACGGACAAGTCCTGGTAATGTCCATGAATTATTTATAGCGTATTATTTATTCTACTGTAAATTTATTCATCAGAAAAACAAAAGGAATTTTTTATATTGAAGCCAAGGGTCATGCTAAAATATTATAATATGACTATGGATACTATGTATCTATCTTAGATCTTTTATAAATTACTCGTTTTGTTTTAACCGTGATTCTGTTATAAAGATAATTCCTTAGTGAGAAAATCAAGCGGAGTTGGAAAATCAAAGAAAATACATCACATAAAAAGAACGTATTAAAAATTTCTGCAGTACAGAGATAAAGTCTTTAAGCCATACAAAAGAACAGTTTAATTGATTTTTGCCAAATAAAACATTCTTTACCATCATCCTTTACGAATATGTACCAAATTCCTATGGCGGTTTTAAATAATATAACATTTTATTACATGTATATAAAATTGCATTTTGCATATAATATATTTTGTACAAAAATATAAGGAAGTCCAAACAAAAATATCCAAATTTGGAAGATCTCTTTATGCATATTTAAACATTTTTACTTTTGTGTTGCATTTATTAAATAACAATACTATTTGCGTTCTCGTACCTGAAAAGCTTGGTTACAAAAGATTGTATGTATATTGTATTCTTTATAGTTAGCGGGAAAGATCACTCCACAAGATTAAAATTGAAGTTCGTGAATTTAAATTATTATGTAATTTTCAGTAATCGATATATTTGTTTGCGTTTTACGTTTACAATTTACAATAAGATGTTCTTACTTATGTTAATAAATAAAAAGATGTCAAATAAATCAATCTATTCATTATGTAATTGGTATTATTGGCACTGCTTTTAAGATTTTTTGAAATAATCAGTATTTCAATCCATAAAAGCATTTTTCATTTCGTAGAAAGATTAAATACGGGGCTATTACTAGTTATGAAGTCATCCAAACATTTTTTCTCCTCTTTAACTGATGTGATTTTCTTTTATAAATAAAAAAGTTCATACACATTTTATATATAAACTTTAATTAACATATTCAGTAAAACCAGATGAAAGTTTAATGAAATTTTCACAATGTAGGGCAAATGTCCGCATGTAAAGTTTAGTTTAGGTTCAAATAGCTTTATTATACTGAACATAAAGAGTGTTCCGTAATATAACAAGTGGGTTAGCTCGCCGCAAGAGATTTATAAACAGGATGAAAGAACAATCTACAGGGACCAACCTTTCAGTTGACATTCATTCCTACACCCCGTAAAATAACATTCACTACTTTCTTTATGGTGTCTCATAGAAGCGAGAAATTCCTACAGAAAAAGATATCTTTTGGGTACATATTTACATATCATTGGCTTGTCTTATAGAACAGCTCAAAACTGCAGTTACCTTTGAAATAAACTATATTTTCCCAAAAAAAAAAAGAATAGTAACGTAATTTATGACAATATTTTAAAAAATCTTTGATGCTATATTCAGAAACTTTTGCCTACGCTCGTGTTAATAAACAAAATACAAATATTTACTGTTACCTCTAATCTTAACTGTTTGTCGTGTTGTTATAGTGGAATAAGGGATAAAAAGGAACTTAGACTTCATTTTATATCCTGAGCTATATGTAATTTAATCAGCTTACGTGTAAAAGGCATGCGATTTTTAAAAATTCTTGTGCTTGGTATAAAATTTTCTAGATACGTACGAGTGGTGGGGATGAGTAGATCGAATTAGTCGCTATGGAGCATTACACGAGCATACAGAAAGTGTTTCGTGAGACGAAATAGACAGATATAATGATGTGAAATAAAATTCAAATAAATAAAAATGAATAAAGTAAAAATTTATTTAGGATTACAATCTACTATTCGCGGGATATTCCTTTCTATTCATTTTAGCCATTGAACTATCGGTGATCAATACAGAATAAAACTGTAATATATGGTTATTATGTCATTAATCTTGTCGATAAATTGAACATTCTAGTTACTTGAATAGCATATTTGAAAACCGCTCTTAGGTTTCAATATTCCAATCAATGCTTTACTTCACTAGAGAAATAAAATTCCCCATTAATGTATTCCATTCGCTTTAATTACAAAATTTTAAAACACCAACTTCATTTGACAGCTTAGTATAGTTATTCTTATATATCTTTATTATATAAAGTGTGGATGCAATGAAATTTAGTTTTGACTTCGACAAGCTATTAGTGTAAACAAAAGGTTAGGAATAAACACGGAATAAGATTTTAAATAATCCTATTACCTATGTCAAGTACAGTAGCTAACAAATAAGAAATAAATATTTAATCAAAATAAATATTAAGTCGAATAATATAAAAATAAAAACATTTAATAAGTTTTTGTACGGCTGACATAGAAAAAAGTACGTATATAAATTGATACTTACGGACAAATAACATGTTTTAAGACTAGCACGAATCCTATTAAAATTAAAGTACTACTTTTATATAGACAATTAAATCGTCATTTTTGTCGCACTGTTTATTAGGACTGTTTATTTTATTATTATTCGAGTACTAAATAATATAACTTTTAGTAATTCTTATATATTATATGAAAATATGTCACTTCAATGATGAATTGGTATAATACGAACATATTTATCTTCGATTTTGCTTTGAATTCCTCCTTTGATTGAAAGACTTCTTAGAACATCAAAGATAAAATCAAAAGACACGTTAAGAATTTTAATAACCAATCGTGCGTTAAAAGGAGCACTTGTTTAGAAACTCCAGTATTAAATTCGTATCTTTTTACTTTCAATGAGCATTTAAAATAATATACCAAAATAGGTAAATCTTTAAATATATAGCAAATATTTATAAGAATTCAATAGCAAGAATTTTGTAAATATCATATGATAGAACATAAAAAACATGATACAGTAGAGATTTAATTTAACGGTTAAAAAGTGGTGTGATATCACATTAATCAGCTTTCATATATGTTTGTATGATAATATGTAAATAAAAAATGTGTTGTGGTTTAGTTTTATGCAAACACGATACAGATGGACGATTTTCTCCTTTGTAGCACTTTAACTGAACTCGAAATTTCTTATTAGAGTACGAAAAATATAATAAATATAATTATTATTTGTGAAACAGTGCACAAAATTTATTTAAATCACTTATTAAACACACAAATACGAATATAACTCTTACACTCTGAGTTGCAACCAGCTGAGCCGAGCCAGACTGCGCCAAGCGCCATCCGCTCTACCCCTATTCTGCGGTAGCACATAATGCGACGTGTAATAAAAGGACAAATATTGATGCGATTTAATCAAATTTATACTTCAATTAATACTGCCTAGGATAAAACAAAATAATATAAACAATATTTTATAATTAATGGCCCAATGCAGGAGAACAATAATAATTTTGCATAATATTTGTTATTGCATTTACTATAAAATCTGATATCAGAACAACATACAGTTGTCGGAGGTGAGATTTACTCCTATTTCCTCGTTGATTCATGTAGCAGTCCTCGAAATGAATGTGATTCAAAAAAAGTACATATAAAACCATAACAGGTAACAATGATTTTTTTAATTAGATCCGAAGCATTTTCAAAGCCTTATTGCCCTTATAACAGCACAGCTTTTTTTTTTCATTTTCCTATTTAGAGGCTAGAATAGGTTTGAATTAGTCAGTATTTTTAGCAATTCCCTCACAATATAGATTCTAGCTTAAAATCTTTTTGTTTGAACAAGAATATCGAGGTTTATGCAACACGAGTTCTCACTCACGGGAACTAAATCGACTTCTTCACCTAAAATAAAACGTTACTTTAGATAAATAGAAAGCTCTTTTTGATGAAACGAATATTGATGTCCTAAGTTAAGGGGATTTTTGTAATATTTCTCTTGACTATAGTATACGGTAGTTTTTCAGAGAAAAATGTAAAAACCTTTATTTGACCTTATTGAATTATTATATGTAAAACATTATTATTTGTTTCGTATCAATATCCGGAATCCATCTTGAGTCAAGTGACCATCTTTCTGCCTTTTGCCAGCAGTTTTAGTACCTCTCTGTATAGGCGGCGCCACTTTCTTTATATTGAGACTTATATAAAACACCCAACTCATGGATATTCTTCATTATAGCGTCGTTTTTCGTGCCTTTAACAAGTCAGCAAGTGAAAGTGAAGTGAAAAATCCACTTCTCGGAAACGGAGACGGTCATCATCAACGAGTTCATGCGAGAGTGATAATGTGTCGTCTGATAGTTGTGGTGGCAGTCCAGCAAGTCGAGAAAAAAGAAAAGAATCAAATACCGTAAGTTACGCTCATTTTGAATTTTTATCTCAACAAATTGCCTTCTTAACAAATCTTTTAACGAAAGGCGATGAGAATACAAATTTAAAGCATGATAACACAACACAGTCAAACGATTTAAATTTAGAGTGGCCTGTTGTCAATCACCAAATTAACTAAAAATTTTATCGGAAATTAGTACAACAGTGAAAGAGCCGGTTTTTGTAAAAGCAAATGATAAATACCTTCAAAAATTAATTGAGTTACAAAGATTTAATTGTGATGATTGGTATGCTATTAGATTTTTCGATACACAAAAGAAATATTTAGCTACCCCCGAATTTATAGAATTATCTGTCAACGACGAATTAAAAACGTTATGAATCGGCAATGTTAAACAATGATCCCCGTTCTTATTTATTAGAATGTTCGTTCGCTGGATTAACTAATGCCTTACTTAATTAAAAAGCGGAATTACATAAAACATTGCAGATACTTGTCAATTGGGCGAGTGAATCAAAAGAATCACTTACTCCAAATTCATTGTTTAATAAAATCGAATCATTATTTTCAAAAGATTCCAAATATAGTAGGATAACGGATGACTTATTACAAATAGTTTGCGATAGACGAGCAGATTTCATAAATTTACGAAGGGAAGCACTGTTAAGACAAATCCCGGAAGAAGTTCATTGCGATGTTATTTATAAAATACCCCCAAGTTCAGAATATCTTTTTAACAGTGAAGCTATTCATGATTACCTTCAGAAAATAGGAGGGATGAATAAATTACACGAAAACTCAAACTATGAGTCTAAACAAAAGTCTAAAGATATATTATATCAAAATCCGAAAGCGTTTACTAGTAAACAACCTTATGACACCTTTTTTCGTCCAAACCTTTCAAAAAGGGGAAAACGACCGCAGCAGCAGTCCAGTAACCCCAGATTTATGTCTAATAAATTACGAGACAAAACTAAGTCCCGGAAATCTTGGCTGCAGTCCTCAATTAAGCATAAACGTGGAGGAGGAGGAGGTTGTCTAAAACAATTTCAAAATGTTCGGAGCAATTTGGAGCTCCGGAAAAAATTTGCAAACTATTAACTGGTGTTCGAATCCCATTCTCCCTTCAGACTCCTCTTATTTATCCAAGTCAAATAGTCATGCGATATTACAGAACAAAAACTACTTCCAATATGTCAGCGGAAATCAAAAGCATGATAAAAATAGGAGTGATCGAACGTGCGGAGCCATCTCCCAGCTTCCTTTCAACGTTCTTTTTAGTGCCCAAACCCAACAGGGAATTTTGTCCCATCTTCAATCTCAAACGACTGAACATGTTGGTGTAGATAAAATCCTTTCGCCTTTTCAATCATTTTTAAGTGCCAACCTTTCTGCAGCTCGAAGATTGGATGGTAAAATTAGATATCAGACAGGCCCATTTTCACCTTCCGATATTAAAACAACATCGACGGTTCTTAAGGTTCAATTACCACCAAGATCCGCATCAACACCAGCTGCTACAAATGACCTGTTTACCTTTCGGCCTTGCATCGGCTCCAAGAACGTTCGCATCGGGAACCAATTGGATAGCAGAATTGTTGAGAAGTCACGGCATCAGATGCGTAGTATATATCGACGATTTTTTGCTTGCGAACCAGCCCAAATCGGCTTTACAGGACGATATAGCATGGGCGCTAAAGATGATGAGGACAACACAAAGTCCCTGTCGGGGCAGAAGTGCTTATCGCTACGCATGGCACTTCTGTATCTGCTCAAACAGAGCAAATGATCTCTCCGACAATACCAGTCCATTATGGGGAGACTCAACTTTGCGAGTTTTGTAACTCGCAGGGGTCGGCTTCACCGTCGAACACTGCAGTACTACAGTCAACAGTTGCCGAAAACTCACCCGCACCGCCGCGTGAGTATTCCCCAACCAGTACAGTCGGAACTGGAATGGTGGCTGAAAGAAATAGGAGGGTCAATGCCGATTCAAATACCTCAATTGACCGACCTTTTGACTACAGATGCATCCAACACAGGCTGGCGTGCACAGCTCAACGAAATCGGCATATCAAGAACGTGGACGAAACGTCAACAATCATGGCATGTGAATAAAAAAGAAATGTTTGCTGTCTTAGCAGCTAATTAACTCGAACAGGATCGCTTGCAAAACTCACAAATACTTCTTCAGAGCGACAACCGGACTGTTGTATCATACATAAACAAGGAAGGAGGTACTCGGTCTCTGAAGCTTCTGGAACAAACTCGGCGGCTTCTATCGGTTCTAGACAAAGTGGACATACATCTAATAGCACAATATATACCGGGCAGATACAATATAGAAGTCGATGCATTATCCCGTCAAAAAGCTTGCCCCGAATAGCACTTGATAACAGAAGCAACCACGAAAATATATCAAATGTGGGGGTGTCCAGAAATAGATTTATTCGCATCGAAAACGGCCCACGTAGTTCGGACATATGTAACAACAGACATTCATGATCTAGATGCTTACTATCACAATGCCTTTTGTCGCTCTTGGGATTACAAACTAGCATGGCTATTCCCACCACCCAATTTAATCCCCAGGGTACTTGCTCACTTGAACCAGGCCAAAGGACTCTATATTATAATAGCTCCGAAATGGCAAGAGGTGTTTTGGCAATCAGATCTTCAGAACCGAGCCATGTGTCCCCCATATCTAATTCCAGATCTGAATCGTGTACTTCTAGACACACGAACAGGAACACACCCACCGGAAGTTCAAAAATTACAACTGGAAGCTTGGCTGATTTCGGGGAGCTTGGCTGATTTCGGGTGGCAGAAAATTTTAACAGGATGGACGGAGTCTGAGCAACGGGTGCTTCGGTCAAGCTGGAGAGATTCTACATTGAATACATATAAACCAGCATGAATAAGATGGAAGAAGTGGTGTGATTTAAATTCAGTAGATCATATATTTCCGAACGGAAGTCAAGTAGCGCGGTACCTAGCTCATCTTCATTGTGATATAGGTCTAGCATATAGAACTATTCTTGTTCATAAATCGGTAATTTCAACTTTTACGCACTTAAATAATAGTATAGATTTATCGTCGGATTTCTTTATTAAACATATTCTAAGAGCAATATCAATCTCACGCGAAAAATCGGCAAAGCCACCTATCTGGAACCCAAAAAAGCTACTAGATTATGAGTTTGCACAATCGTAATGAAAATAGCCTTTTCGACGTTTCAAGGCATGCCGCGACACTTCTGTTGCTTGCTTCCGGTCGTAGAATTCATGATCTCACGCTCTTGCGTGATCTCACGCTCTTGATAATCAGAGTTTATTATATGAGGAAGATGATTTGATCTTTTGGCCAGCTTTTATTTCGAAAACCGACAATGCAAACCACAGGCAATCCGGATGGAGGTTAAAACCGCATCCCATTCAAAACTTGAACACGAACTTTTGGATTAAAAGAGTATTGTCTCTGAGTTCGGATCGACGAAAAGATTTAAATCACTTATTTATTACACCGAGAGGTGTGGTAAAATCAGCTTCGAGAACAATGATTGGTGGATGGGTAAAGTCACTTTTAAAAGATGCTGATATTGAAGCGTCACCAGGCTCGGTAAGATCAGCCGTGGCTTCCCTTAATTTTATTGAAAGCTTTCCTGTAGATCAAATACTAGCAACTAGTAATTGGAAAATGATTCACACCTTGCAAAATTACTACCAGAGGGAATTAATTGATTATAATTCACGTAATTCGAACTCATCATCTATGTCTTTCTCATTATTTCAACCCAGTTCATTGAAATATGTTATAGAAATCAATCTAATATTATTTTTTTATATTCACCTTAATCTACTACACATTATAGTGTCAATAATTTCTATAAAACACCAGGAGATAACAAACATATCACTCAAGATGGATTCCGGATATTGATGAAAAAATAATAGGTAAGTTTTAATTTAAGGTAAAACTCTCTATTAAAACGCTGTTTATAATTTTAGTCCCTAGAGATTAAATAGGTTCTGCATGATTGTTAAGATTGGCGATCACAGTTCCTGATATAATTTTGAAAATAATACTGTCATATAGAGATAAATGTAAATAAACAAATCTCTAAATTTCTTATTTCATTTTTATTTATTCGGAATCACAAAAGAATTCATGATTCGGTTTATTCACGAGATGAAAATTATTTTATTTTATTTCGTTTCGTGAATCTAATTAAATTACGCCTTACCTTTAACTGGAATCAAAAATTAAAGTATTCATTACACACCTAGGGGATTATTTGACTGTTTAATTAAACTTAATACTTGCCTTCTCTTATTATTAACTTGAAAACTTTTCTTTCTCTTTCATAAAATTAGTTTTCAATTTGAATATTAAATTGTTGAACAAATATGTATATGGATTAAATCAAAAAGGCTTTCGAGATAATTTTATTCTAAGATCGAATAGATTCTCGTAATAAGCAAATACAAATTTGTATTGGTTATGCTAAAATACTTTACACCCACGTAGAATATTACAATTTTACATGAGTATGAACACTTGGTAATCTGTAAGCAATAGTAAAATTATTATTGCTGTAAATTAAGTTTTATATATATGTATATGTAGATATGAGTAGTGTTTATCTGGACTGTTAATAATTAATTACAATATGACTATGGAGTAAGTCATGCTGATATTAACTGCTTCACGCAGACGCTCATTTGTCTAATCATCTGCGAAATCGATGTAATTTTCTCAATAATCTATTCTCTTTGTAAAATCTAATTTCATGAATGTGTTTATAGTTGCAGACAGGCGATTTAAATGTTTGGCTTTGATGGCATCTTAGATTTAGTAGAATTAAGATGAATATTTTTTTAATTCCCTTACTTTCAAAATATTGCCATCATCACTGCCTTTTACTTGATATAAATAGATCTCTCGTCTGCCCGTGATCACGGTTGCTGAAAAGTAACCGAAACGTCGGGATTATGTATTTTTAAAATAACAAAATCCGCGTAGTATATCCGAAAATATATTAGTTTCCTTTAAATGAATAAGAAACGCGAAAGTCTGAGATCTCATTATAAATAGAAATATAATATTTTGATCTGTAAACACTATTTGTTTGTTATATGAAATTTTCGCTTTAAAAATAATATTTTTTTACATGATTTTATTTATGATTTTGATATGGAATGGAATTTTATATAGAGCCAGAAATATTGGGACTATGAAATTGTATTGATTATATTAATTGTTTGTTCATCTTCGAATTACTACTTAAGGGTAGAAACGAAAAGACGGTCAAGGAAAGGGTAAGTGGTTGTAGTAACAAAACGAGAAATTATAGAATCACTGTTATAATTTGTTTCTCTGAAGAAACTATTACACAGACGGAAGAAATAACTTTTCTTTTGCACGACTCTTTAGTTTTTTAAGATATTTTCAGGGTGGGTATTATTCTATTTTGCAGCGCTATTTCTAGCACGAAAGTATTTGGGCGATATGAATAGTACCCAGTTCTTTTTGCAGAAGCGGAAGAGTTTATATTAATAGATTTAGATATATATAATAACATATATAAATATGTAAGTAACGTGGAAGCTTGGAATCATTAAATAAAATATGCATTGTTATAAGCAAAATATAGAATTATATATGTTATTATTACGAAATAATATCAATAGAGATAGATCAAGTTTCATTTACAAAACAAACACATTAATATCACACGACCTGGCAGAAAATCAAGTAGAAATGCTTATAAGAAATATATAGTATTAGGAATTCAAGAGTTACTCGTAATAAAATACACAATAATGACTTACGTTAAGCAAATATAATACAGCGTAGGTGCATATTCATTTCTGTTTCATCAAATATAATATAACTGTTGCAAGAGGATATAAAAATAAAGCCTAAAATAGAAAAATTTCTAAACGGAGAAATATTTGAATAACTAGAAATATTCCGAATTTGCCGAAAAAATTAAGAAAATATGTACCATGACCAGTATATGATAATTGTTATTAAGGATTTTGTAAAATATATTATACTAAGTTTGTAGTAATTTATTGGGGTATTAAGGGTAGGTATATATATCTTTATTAGAGAAAGAAAAAGACATAAAATAATTAATAAATAAAAACGAAAAGATAAGTGATCATTTACTTACCAAAAATAACAGAAGCTTTTTTAAAGTAGTCGGTTTCAAGTAAATATAAGTAAGTAAGCTTCATGAAAAAAACAGCAAATAATGAAATTCATAATGTCAGCAAAATTTCAAATCTACGACCAAGTTTTTTATGACGAGGTTACAACGTCAAAAACACGAGGCTCGAATCCAACCATGAAAATTTTCGTTACTGCCAAACGACAAGTGGTTAAAAGCGTTTCAGAGTATGAATTTGCTCATGAAGAATTAAGGCTCATAAGCTCATGGTAGTTTTAATAATTACTTGATCAAGTCATACCCGATTTCAGTAAATAAATCAGTCAAATTGTTTCCATTCAATATGAAATCAATTTAAATCAACAAATAAGTTTTAAAATTTAATTCTAAAAGCCAGTAGACCAATACAGGAATACTAGATTAGTCAATGAGCATCTTGAAACTTTCTTAAGAGTCGTATATATTATCAGCCAGTGTTATATATACATATATTAATTAGACTATTACTTGTATACAAGATTTTCCAAATGTGTAATAGTAAATAAAATTGCTGGAGGAACATTTTTAAAAGAAAATAGTTACTTAAATAATAAAAAACGCTAAGGTTTCTTTTTAGCAAAGGCTTTGATAATTTCAATAGATTGTAGATTCTACTTTTGTATTTAATATTTAGAAGAGCCAGTCTGGACATTCTTTTCTATGCATTTAGGCAGGCAGCCAAGACTTAATTCTACTAAAGATAAAAAAAAATTACTCTGTGGTTTCTCTGCTTCATTGGGATGGGCTATTGAGTCTGGTTTTTCTGAATTATTTTCACATTTCTTTTGCTATTCAGTTATTTAGAGTGGGCATTCAGTTATAACAGTTGATTCATTTTTCAATGTTTTGTGTTAATTTTTACATACCAATCCGAAACATTAACATGCGGTTTAGATATAAAAATACTGAAATGAACAGATATCGTATGCTATTTTAATTTCATTAAGCAAAATTTATTTTTATCAAGCCACATTTCTGGGTTCGGCTTTAATAAGCATAGTAAGAACACAATATTTTAGCAACGATCCACCCCACTTTATTCATAAATATTGAATAAAGAATCGAAAGTTGAACTTAAGGAAATATAAATGAAAAGAAAGTATATATATATATTACGGTTTACCCTTTCCTATTTTAAATTCATTTTATAATAAAGACACACCAACTTATTAAATTTTTTAGATTATTATTCATGGTTATTAAAATAGTATTTTGTTTTAATTACTGATTAACTAAAATTGATGCAAAAAATCAATAAGTAAGTTAATCTGTCTTTTCATAGTTGTAGAAATATTATTATCCTGCAGGTCGTAATATATATATATATATATATTAAGTATTATTTGAATAACATTAATATTAGAATTAAAATTAAAATATGTTTAATAGTGTTGTTTAGTAGTATTTTGACTTGATAAGCTTTGTCTACAACGACCGTGTGCTATAATATTATAATGTAAAATGAATGATATCCATGTCTTTTTAATAGCAGAAACTTTGGCGTTTTATGAAGGAATGAAAAGTCAGTACTAAATTCAGGACTCATGATTTTCTAATAGACATTGGTGTCCAACATGATGCTGACAGACTGGGAATACTAATTAGTTTTGTATTTCATTAGACCACCTGCCCCTTATTAATATTCTAAAGGCTTTCATATAGGGCAACCTATTTCGTCCATTTATTCTTTGTAAGGTTCTAAACAGTATATTATATTTAACTGTGCGTTGGAATAGATACTTAATTTCCGAAACATCTTCGCTCTCTAAAAAATATTTTAATGAAGCACTCAAATTATATAATTGATTCAAGCAGCTTCGTTATACATATATATTTTTAACATTTCAACAACAACACCTCGTCTGCCCGTGATCACGGTTGCTGCAAAGTAACCGAAACGTCGGGATTATGTAGTTTTTAAATAATAAAAATCCGCGTAGTAAATCCGAATAATACTAGTTTCATTAAATGAATACTCGCGAAAATCTTAGATCTCATTATTTCAAGAACAACTTCATGTTTTACAAATTATATTTAAACATTATATTTTATAGTTTAAAATTGCAATTTGATCGACTATTTATATATATGGTTTTAAATTTTAAGCAAGGTTGAGTTAAATTCTCGAATAAATTATATAATATGAAAAATTCATTAAAATTTGTCGAAAATAACGTGAAAAATATAATTTAGTATCGTTAGTGATAACTACAAAGAATAAAAGTTTGAAGGTATTGACTAGAATTTTGAAGTAAAATAAATAATAATTTTGACGTGATAGTTAAAATGATTAAAATGAAACCTACTATAAATTTCAATTACTTATATATTTGTAAAATATGACAAAGTTGTAGAGTAAACTTAAAAAACACGAACACGAACACAATGATTACGTTGCGTGGTTCATAACATTGGCCTTATTTAGAATCGAGCAGGAATTAAAGTCTGAAAAACTGAACTGGAATTATAAACCTAACAGACGTAACTAGCACTTGCAGACGCTTACTAACGTTTATTTGCTAATTAAAGTATGAAAGGAAATTGAAAAGTTATTTTAGCAAACAATTTCATAATCGTACTTTAAAGACATTAAAAACTTACCCTAAATATATGAATATTCATAAAGACGATTCCATAAAATAATGGATTTTTAAAGAGAAGATGGCCCAAAATGAAAAAAAAACTACCATAAACATCAATAATAATGAAATATTAAAATTAATTGTGTAAAGATAATAGTCGAAACACAAATTTTATTGTTATCATACATTATAATCATTTTTATTTTTATTTGTAGCACTAAATTGATGATACTACTTTTATCCCTTACGTATTACGCAATATATATTTTTTAGTTTTTCTAAATTGTTTTAAATTTCGTTATAAAATAATTATTTTACTTCCATAATGTTTTTAGTTATAACCAAAAATAAACTTAGAAGCGTCCTCAATACAAGAGGGTTAAATTAGGAAATGTATCCTGCCTTAATATTAAGAAAGTCCGCTTAAGACTACACACAAAAATTTATACTACTTAGTAAACTAAGCTCTTTATATACACACGTATATATTGTACTACTTTCATAACAAATTTATTCAAAGAACCCATGTGGTGGCACATTTTAGCCGGAGTAAGATGTAGGAATGATAAATATGACAAAGGAATAGGCCTTGCTATGATCTTCTGTAAGATATTTTTCGTATACGTGGGTGGAATTAAATCATTTAAAAACCCAGACAGAAAAGGTGATCTATTTTATCTAAGCTGTTTTGGTTTCGTTTCGTTTGTTTTTTTTTATCATATTGAGTCATTTTTATTGTGGCTAAAATAATCCAAGTTAAACATGTTTTGAATTTGTCATAATAATATGCTACATATTAATCTTTTGATTTATATCTATATTTTTAATTTACAGTTACATAAAAACCGAAACAATTTATAACAAATGTTGTACCTTAAAAGATTAAAATCTATTAATGTAATGTGAACAATTATTAAAGTATCATTTCTATACTATCAAAGTAACTATCACCATAAATACAAATAGGTGTATTTATTTATTCATAGTAAATAAATTTCGAGTATTATAAAATAGCTAAAAACTGAAAACGTAGTTGCAATGAAGCTCAGAATGAAAAAAAACCATCTGAGAATAGTTTCAGAAAGCTATGGAACATGAATGTAGCGAAACAAAACATGAGTCGTATTTCAAAATTAACCCATGTCTATAACAAAAACAAATCTGGGACATGTAAAAATATTTTCAAAAATAAAAATCGAGGCCTATTTTGTAACAGATGTGTAAAATGTTGTATGATTAGTTGATAAAATTTAAGCTGCACTTGTGAATAGATTTGATTTTATTATGATTGAAACGTGTGTCGAAAACGAATTTCCTATCACAAAATATAAGAACGTGTTTGAAAAGTGCATTTTGCTATATTAAACGTTCGGATGCCAAACATGGCTATTGAGAAAATTTCAGTTAAACAAAATAATAGTTTGTGAAATTAGGATGGAAAAATTATAATATGATTGATGAGAAGAGAAAAATGTAAGTCAAATAAAATTGGTGACTTGACTTGAAGACTTAAAAGAGTATGCAAGAAACATAAATGATCGGAGATCTTCATTTATAGTAGACTTGAAAAATGGAGAACATAATATATATATGGTATCATAGAGACGTGTAAAAATGTAAAGAGTGACAAGCAATTTGTGAGGGTAACTTTCAAAATAGCAAAGGATGGAAGCAATTGGAAGTCTTTAGAGGGGCCTTATGTTTTAAGAACATAGAAATTGCCAAGACAAATATAATAAACTTAATTTAAAGTTAAATTTAATATTATTTAATTAAGTAATTTTTTCATAGTACCTAAGTAATTTTTTTTTATGATTTTATAGCTGGTTTTGTCGAGCAATAAACATGGATATTAACTTTTGGATTTAATTAATCTGCCGGTTAGGTTCTAATACCTATAAAGGCATGTTTATTTATTTATATTTTAATCTTCTATATATAGTTATTCAAAGTCTATTGGGTAATATTTTTAATATCATAAAGACATAAAAACGGTATTTTAAATCATTATTATAGTAAAATAAATTTGGATTCCGATTATCTAATGCTACTATGACATTAAGCAGCCAAATTTTATAACATCACGTAGAGCTTTGCAACAAATTCTTACAGAAAAGAAACGTATGGAATTCTTAAGAAGATTGTCTTTCACTAATCATTTACTATTTAAAAAAAAAATTAAAGATTCTTTGAGAGACCTAATAATTTACAGTTAATTAAACTACCGAAAAGAAAAACTGACAGAGTAGTATGGTAGGTTTTAATGTCATAATTATTGATTGTGACTTTAGTATTCACCGATGAATTTGGTGAACGCTGTAGTAAAGTCTTACTTATATCAGGACGGTAATTCAGTGGTTAGAGCGTGTGAAGTAATCAGAATCTTTCAAGCCAGAAAAGGGAATTAGACAGGAATGCAATCCAGCCCCAATTAAATTAAATATATATGGCGAATATATAATAAGAAGAGCCTAATAAGAATGGGGTGGAGGTGTCGCTGTTCGTGGCGTAAATATTTGTTTTCTAAGATAGGCTGATGATGGACGGCCAGAAGAACAAACAAATCAATCTTGGACCAATTAAAGATACATACGAGACTCTTATCGATATGTTACCCGAGAATTCTTGCAAATGAGAATTAGTGAACAAAGCATTGTACACCTTTTAGTGACAAGACGTTCAATAATGTAGAAAACGACAAAGAAGTAACGTCTATTGTGAGTTTATTTAAATCAGAGGCTTTAAAGTTGACTCTGATTTTTCTATATGGCCAGAAAGTATTGTGCATTATTCCATATCCAGATCCAGATTGTTGAGTTTTGAAAGAAGAATGGACTAGCTATACATCCTTTCAAGAATTTGGTTTTATAATTCTATCATTGGTGAAATTTCGACTGCGAGACTTGGTCATAAAAATTCATTTGTTTTGCCACCAGAATGTACTTTTATGAAAAGATATATATAAAGATATATTTGGATTAATGGAATCAATGTAACTAAATATTCAGCCGGCAACCAAAAATTTTCGTACCTATATTAGGTACGAAAAGTTATGGAATGGGATGGTATCTTGATATTTTTTTATTTTATTATATACAGTGAAACTTGGTTAAGTGGGACCTGGATAAGTGAGAAACCTCCATAACTGGAACTCATGCTGAGATCCCAACACTTTGGCACTGAATTACCTCTGTTAGTGGAACGAGGTAAACCTCTATATCTGGGATTTGTTCTTTCGATTTATCATCATAGTTACCTCTATAACTGAGACGGCGAGTAAATTTTATATGCATAAACCTCTGTATCTGAGATAACATTGTTTGTTTACTCATTCTTATTCTACCCACAAATTCCACACGTAATTTCAAGTACGTAAGTACAAATTTTGAGCTTCAATTACATTCAGTTTTAGATTCGCTTTACTATCATACAGATGTTTATTTGAAAAATGTCAAAACGAAAGCTACAATCGTTATCATTATGTGAAAAACTGAAGTTAATATCCGTTTATGAAAGTGGGAAGAACTACTGTAGCAAACTGCTTTAAAAAAATCTGGATTTAAATCTCACAAGCTTAGAACAAGCTTACAAGAAAGCTTACAAGAGGAGGACAAAAATTTAGAAACTGATCCTGAAGATTGGAACTTAGCCATCAGCAACAACCAACATTCGAAGATTTTATAAACGTCGATGACGGTTTATTAGTTTCAGGAGAACTTAATGAAAGCATACATAACACGTTATTTTATTTAATGATCGCACCTATATAACTGAAATAACCTGTATTCTCACCTCTATTAATGGAACCCTCTGTAAATGAGACAGATATATATTTATACCTGTATATCTGAGACACTGGGTAAGTGGAATACCTCTATAAGTGAAACAACATTGCAGGTCCCTTGATGTCTCACTTAACCAGGTTTCACAGTATTTTATTCGTAAATTCTTCTGTCTTAAGTAAGCACCTTGGAATTCTCTCCCAGTCTCTATTTACAATGAGTTTCTAAGTCCACTTTCATTAAAATCTCGATAAAGAAACAATTTTATTCATTATTATCTTCCGGTATGTAATGTTTTTTTTACATCACTCCCCGCAGGACTGATATGTATGCACGTGCGTAAATTGTCTATTTTTATATAACTATTTGTATGATTATTTATGTATATCTTCTTTTTTTCTTCTCTTGTCGATACCCTACTTACACCGATGTTTTGCACTTGTTACCTTTATTTGAAGGGAGATTTCTTTTCAGAGATTAGTTATTTTTATGTTAAAAGATTTCTTTTATATCTTGTTATATCTTGTTATTTAAACGAAACTAATATTTTCGGATTAAAACGCGAATTTTATTATTTTTAAAAACGGCAAACTCCCGACGTTTTTGTTACTTGGCAGCAACCGTGTTCAAGGGCAGATGATATGTGGATGTCTGTCAGTTGGTCTTGTTATTTATCATCTACCGAAAACGCTTTTCTAATTTTCTGGCGTACCGCTCTAGATACCGGCAGAATGCGATTGAGGTGTCACGAGATACTGCAGTGTGGTCACGGACATGGGACTTTGTATTTTTAAGGAGGCGGTCCCAGGTGTTGGATAGATTCCAGCCATCTTCTCTATTGAACTGGGGGTGTTTTTTTTAATTTCAATAGCCTCGTGGATTAACCTCGGTATGTACCTGTCTTCACGAGCGAGGATCTGTGGTCTATCAAACCGAATGTAATGGCCTGGTTTTTTCTACGATACGCGAAAATTTTTTCCGAGTTTTCGATAAATTTATGCTATATTCCTGAATTTATCATAAATCTCCCTCAATGCCGATACCATATTAAGTTGTAAGCCAGTCGACTCTGTTGAGGGCATAGACGTCTCTATAGCGGATGAATTCGTGCTGGACAGTTTCGGTTTAATGGTATTGTTTCTACTTGTCTCTGTTGAATACGATGATACGAATATGGTGATACGATTGCACGACTATTACTCTTGGTTCTTGATCAATAATCGAGCAGCCGTTGAATAATCTTTCTAATCTGATGACAGTAAGCTATTGAGGATAAATTGGACTTTACTTACAAAGGAAATGAATGATTCAAATTTAATAGTTTGTAAAAATTCTTGTTCAAAGCTCGGAGACGAAATACTTCTGCGCGACATGATATTTCTTTAATCTTCTTTTGATTATGTTTATTAATTTTACTTGAATTATTGTGACTTATTTTTAGATTGCACGATTGCTGCGACATACGAAAAATGTAAAGGGCCTATGTTAATCTGAAATCGTGCCAAATTGCTTGTAAAGAAAAGAGTTATAAATTGCATTAATATCCGAAGAATGAAATCATGAAATATAATGTTAAGTTTATTAACCTAATGTGTTTTATATATTTAAAATTCAAAAGTCTACACAGAATGAGTTTCAAAATAAAAAAAATGCAAGACATAAAAACAAAGAAATGTCCAAGCCGACCGCAATTAATTTGTGGAAACGGCGATGTTTTCTTTGACAAAAAATATGTAACATTATCTTGTATATTTTTTACTTAGTTTTATAAGCAACAAAATTTTTCATACCATGTCCATCCGCGATGGTACTACCTCCGTCAGGTAGGCTGTCTGCTCATTTGCTCCATTTGACATAAAAAAAAAACCTTTACTCGAAATCATTTTCTTCACGTTTAAATAAAACAACTTTTAATTAGTGTTACAAAAATTTTTAGGTAGTACCCTAAGATGTTTATTTCTCCACAACTCGTAACAGAATCACCAGTCCAGCACTTACATCCTATTTATAATATCCAAAGTAAGTAACAAATTATTTTACAAAAATATTTTACTGCATGTATGAGACAAATTTCGCTTCATAATATTAATATAAAATTTTACATAAGATTTATCAACAAATTAATTAAACGATCGGGCATATGAACATCATATTACGTCCTCGTAATATAATTATACTCTTATAACAATATAGCAGTAGATAATACTCAATAAATCTTAATATATCTATTTCTGTTTTATAAATCGACTTTTCTATGATGCTTTTCAAACTAGATCATTGGACAAACCAATTTGAACTTATTCCCTTGGAACAAATCTACATGGATTCTTTTTTTTTAGCATAGGAAGCACCAGGATGCTTATCACTGGATTAACCAATTTGATTTTATTTCCATGGGACACACCTATGGATAATTTTATTTTTCTGGATAATATTTTCTTTATAACACCTAGGAGGTACGTAATATAACGTAGTTTAGCTGTCTTTTACTTCATTGTTGACATGAAATTTCCTTTTTATATAGCAAATATATCAATTACTTTCAACAATATAATTAATAACACTTTGGGTTTAAATCTTAAAAAAAATAATAATTAAATGGCTCAACCATTATTTCATGAATTAACATGACACTAAATTCACTGAAATATTTTGATAATTTTACTGTGAAAATTTCTAATTGTTGTTATATTTAAACACAATATAATATATTTTTTTTTAGTATAACATTTACAAAATATTAGATTTAATTAATATATCAATGACTATTTATACTATCAGAATACTTTAATTTAACTGTCATTTGTAGGTGGTATGTCCTATTGTTCTAATCGAAGAAAATATCAATTATTAAATTAATTTTGTGCGTGAATTTAAGTGTTACCAGTAATTTAAAATTCATTTTGTGCGTTGCTTTATGTGGTAACAGTAAGCTGGAGGTGGTTTTACTAAACGATAAGTGTGTGTGATTATAGTTACATATTTATTTTACTCTTCATTTTACCTATTTGTATATAAAATTTCATCGATAATTTTATCTGAATCGATCTATAAAAATTACCTTTTCAAAAAAAAAAAAAAGATTTTGGGAAATGACTTTATTTAACGATTAAAATATTTTATCATGTTTACCTTCATTTGTCATTTTCAGTACTTATATATTTCTTTGTTTTTCCTTATTATTCACACTTCCATAATACTGTATTAGAATCCTTAGAAATTGATTATTTTTGCTTAAACCAACACTTTTTCTTTTCATGAAACTCATACTTTAAACCTGCAATTTTTACTTCTCTGTCCATTTTTTATTGCAATTACTACATCGGACAAGAAAATTTAACGACCATTGCGTCCACATAAAAAACGTTCAGGTTTTTTATTAATAAATAATTATTTTCATATAAAAAAACATTTTTTAAACATATGATTTGAAAAAATAAAATGAGCAAAACTAATCTAATGTAATAATACATTTACCGTTCCAGATTTAAAGTGTATGTTATTTTAATGGAGCACATTATAAAAGTTTAGAACATGTCATTCCAGAAGTAGAACAGAAATGCCTGTGTACAAAGACCATTTGGCGGCGGGCGTAATAATATTTAGTCCATTAAATAAACAAGTTTTATCCATTAAGTATTGTTATATTAAACTCATATTGAAAAAGCAGAGTCCATATATAATTTTTTTTTCATATTTATTTTTTTTCACTCAAGTTACCATGCAATTAAAAACAAACTTAATTGGAACACAAAACGACTCAATTTTAATGAGAAGTGTAAGTAAAACTTTTTGCGATTTTAGAAACAAACGCCTGCAATATTGAGGAAAAAACCCATTTTAGTTAATTTGAGTGATAACCAGGTAAATATGTGACAATGTATGGATCTCGTAAGTAGTAAGTATAACTTTTTGCTATAATTTGTATATGATAAGAAAGGTCCAACCGAAAATGGTAAAATTACAAAAATTCAACTACACACATCAACATTGCCTAGGTATATTTCATTTTTACCCTTATTATATGAAATTCTGTATATATTTTGTCAAAAGAATTATATTTGACATAGGTAGTTGTAATTTGATGCTCCTGTAATATTAGGTACAGTTTTAAACATAGTCTCACATTGAATTCTCTCATAGGACATGAAATAATAGAATTAGTATTTTTTTGTTTAGACAAAAACTACTCAGTACTATTTTTCCAATTTCAATGTACTGGTTGATACTAGTAAGAAGAAGATTATTATTTTTACTTGTATATCTACAAAATTACTTATTGGCATATAATCTATGATACATTGAACTTGTTACATTAGTTAACTACTCACGTACTTTAGAGAAATAAGTTTCTCAACTAAGTAATACAATGAGAGCCATTGGCAGAACGTGTGCACCGGGCAGCTCTTTTCGTAAGAAAAATATGTTTCTCTCAAACTGTAAACGACTTTTATAGTAATTTATTTGTCGGTATATTTTTCTATCCCTTGGCATTTTATTCCTATTAAAAACCTTAAATGTATTATACTCCTATTTTGTGTATTTCCGAAACGTATCAAATACTTGTACATTTTCGATATTCAAATACCCAAAAAAGTTTTATGTTCATTTTACCACCTTTTTTATGTGTGCAGATTATTTCATGAACTAGGAATTTAACAGTGGTGAGCTAACCTTAGAATACAGTAGTTGCGTTATTGCATTCTAAATGCAAAATTAAAAAGGTAGCCATTTTTTACTCGGAATAGAAAATAATAATAAGCTCGTCATAAGCATTCGTACACAATTTTTTTTTTATTGATTTTAAATTTTATAAATGACTGTGTAGTCATAATGTTTGTTCTCTGTTTTATATCCTTTAAAGTTTAATGGATATCTTATAGAAAATATAAGTTGATATTTTGTTCATCATTTCCATAATGAATAGAATTAAAATAAATACATTTTTTCCACATTGCATTATGAATATTTTTTTACAATGTCTTAAAAGTTCATACTTTTATATACATAGTTACATCTTTCATTCTGAGGAGTAGGTAGTGTTAGCTGTAATAAGTCAAACAAAATGTATATTTTTTATCATATTCTTATGATTTATCAACATAATAAATACTTGACTTCCGGTCGTACTGAAAACTAAAGAAAATTATTTTATATTATACGTACATAATTTTTATAGCTACTACATGTATATTTTAAAGTAAGAAAGAATGAGGATATTTTATGTATTTAAATGAAACTAGTGTTATTCGGATTTACTACGCGGATTTTATTATTTAAAAACTACATAATCCCGACGTTTCGGTTACTTTGCAGCAACCGTGATCACGGGCAGACGAGGAATACTCGCGAAAATCTTAGATCTCATTATTTTATGTATGTTTGTAATTTTTCATTGTGTTGCGAAATGCCGAGGTAAAATTTCATTGCCATAGACGAAAACTAATGTAGCGCTACAAAAAAGGATTTTTTTATGCTCGTACATAAAATGAATGTACCTACGATGAATCAGCTTTTCGTTGTATTTTATACATTGAGATAATTAAAAGCGAAAAATGTGTAAAAAATTACTGTGACTTTCATGGAACTGATATCTTTATACTCCTGCTTTCGTTCCTAGAAAGCCTTAATAATTTTTTTTCTATTCAATATACTAATAATAATTAATACATTAATACAAATATTCGTATTTCAATATTTATTACAATTTATATATGATTGATAAACTACGTGGCTTAGTTGTAAGTAAAAGGAAATAACATCCTTGTTTTTTATTTTTGTCGGCAAAAATTCAGATTAGATAGATTGTAAACAATGAGGAAAGAAAATTCCAAATGAATTTTTGTTTATTTTTAGCTTAATAAAAGATATCCGTCCCATTTTCGACTTTATCTATGTATATAAAAGGCATTTTTTTCTAACTTTAATAAATGAGTAAAAGTAAAAATTCTTTTAATAAAAAAATCATAATATTAAAAATATTAGAAATTCTTGGAAGACTTTTTATTGATAGGATTATTATAATTAAATTCGATACAAACAGAATATAAAACGCGATTTTATTATTTCGTATAAAAACAATAATAATACGAATTTAATATTAACGACTTAAGACAGGGCACAATAGTTTAATTGTGTAAGATACTGGAAGGCCATTTGCAGTGGCTGCAGATTCGAACCCTAGGCGTGTCGGTGACATTTCATGTGTCGTATAGAATTTCGGTAGGATTGTGTTGGTATAACATGTTTCATATATGTTTACTGAAGGAATTACAGATCGAAAATAATACTTACCATACCTATCTTAATCCATAAATTTTACAACACCCAAACAAGTCTTCACATAAAAAATTTAAATACAAATATGAAAAAATTAATAGTGAAAATAAACATTACAACTATTTATAACCACCTCCCCTACCCCGAGTACAATGTATATATGTATATATATGTATATGTAAATTGCTAACCAGGAAGGTTCTCGAATTAATGCCTTGCTTTAAAATTATCGTATAACATAATTGCTCAAAGAGAATTGATGTTTATACTAAGGCTTCAAGTTACCTTCTCAATTAAATGAATATTTTTTATTTAGGAGGATTTTTATTGCATTCATTCACCCGAATGACGGTACAAATGTAATAAATAAATGAACACTGCGATATAAATGTAAAATGAGTGAGTAAAATAGGTAAGATAAAATTGACCAACGTCGACAATTAAACAAAATAGAATACTATTGGTTTTACTTATTAATTTCATCAGGTACCTAAATATGTTCCATTACAAGAAGTAAGTTTTCTTACTTATTGAATAAATACACAAATATTAAAAAGTAAAAAAAAAAATACCTGGCAAAAATATAAATAAATCTTTAATATTTTTGGAAACTAAAATTTCCATATAAAATTTGTTATTAATAACTCAATATAAATTCATTGCAAATTGAAGGAACATTGTTAATATATCGTTCCCAGATTTCTAGCTTGCCGCTTTTATACATCCCAGATCTATTTACAATACTTTAATTTGTACACCTTTCAAGGTATCATTCCATTTTCAAATCTTCTTGGTCAATAATTTATATTATTTATAATTATTTATTTTCCGTTTATGAACATCCAAGAAAGAGAATTATGTATTATATATATGTAATAGCGTGGAACTTCAAGGCGTAAATTTTTTAGATTACATCCCTAATTAAACTTTTTCAACCTAAATATTAACCCATGTCACACCTCACTTCTCTAAACTGTCTCCTTCCTAAATTGGCGTTGGACCACTTTACAAATCCAGGAATTGAACGCTCCAGATTTCTTTTATATTAACTTTTAAGGAAATTATAAGGAAAATTTTACTAATGTTCTATTAATGTACATATTTACTTACAGTTGTGTTAATATTACAAATCTATTTAGTTATTTTGTTAATTTTATATTTTTTTATTTAGAAACTTTCCGTCAATGGATAATATCAACCTAAACCCACTTAGTTTTTAATTAGCCGTTGGAATTAAACAAGAATACAATATTTATAAATTTTACTGCAATTATATATCATAATACGTTGTACAATTGTAAAATTATTAATGGTTACTTGCTTAATAAGAAATTTTATTTCAGGTCATCGACCGTTCCTTAAATTTTTGTGACAACAAATAAAACAAAACGTTGTAATGAAACACTAAACACAATTTGATAAATCAATATATTTTTAACATCTAACAACGATGGAAATATACTAAAGTAACTTTATAACAATGAGGTGTTATTAAAAATGAATAAGGGATGAATTAAAATAAAATTAGGCAAAAGGACTAAGAGACATGCAATCGCGTGACAACAACACCTCTTAAGCTATTGTACATATGTGTTGTAAGAAGCTTTTGGTTATTTACCTGCTTATATTTTTGCTTTCAAATGAGGGTAAAAAGACGTAATAAAGTTTATTTTTTGTTTAATAAACCAATTATATATATGCATTGCACTCACTCAATTGAAAATGCATTACATAAGACATGCATTTTCAAGTGAGTTATTAAAAAAAATAGAAAAATGTACAAAACGATCTTTCTAACATATCAAAGAAAACTAATAATTGGACATATTAAACATAATCTTTTTGAGCCTCAAGGGGAGTTCATATTATATCTTTCTATATCCAATAAATATTTTATCTTGTGATTACGTTACGTAGCTTATTCTTTAATATTATAAGTCGACTGTAAATAATAGTGTATGTATAACCACGCAGACGTGACAAAGAAGTGAGACAGTAAAGTTTGAAAATAAAACATTATTTATCGAATTATATAAACATAAAAATGCTGTCGACAATTTAATATAGAATCGTGTATGATTTCTTTGTCCCTCGTGATTTAAAGAAAATAAATAAGGTGGTCAATCTTGACTGCGAAGACATTCCATCGCAATCCAATCAAATTGTTATCGACGACGATTTATCTTTGATATTCCTAGTTTTTATTATTGTTTATGTCTGATAGAAGTTTTCATCTCCATATTATTCTAATATCATAAATTAAGGAGTACTAAAATGATACTTACACTTGTATCTTCATAATTTATTAATATTTTATGTTCACGTTTTCCCTATGTCTAATATACATTTTTAATCGTTCCCTTCATAATGATGTATTCGTTTATCGATATCGCATTAAGTTCGTCCTTTTCTACAGCTATATTCCACAGGTCATATCGATTGACATTCTACACAGTCTATACAGAGTCGATGAAAGTAATTACGGCATACCATTTCAAGTATGCGACCTTATATTGAAATGAAATATGCAGTATTCCAATGGAATAATAATCATTTACTCTGTAATATTTAAATTGTATGTTATTATCTTTAGAATTTCTTAACATAAAAGGACTCATGGCAGAAGTTTTGATGTCAACCTTATTCGGAAAGTTTGAAGTTTATAACAAAATAGCAAAAAGAATAAGCTGTACTCAATTTCTAATTCCATGAAAAGTTATAACTTCGATACAGCCTACTTAAATATTGTGATGCATTATTTCTTTGATTTATATATGATTACAAAAGATATTAAAATGGGAGAACAAATCAATAAAAAAAAAATATTTAAAATTGTGGTGCTGATAAATTGGATAAATTTTTGCTCATTATTATTTTTTAGTATATTTAAAATAATTCAATATGGGGAATTACATATGTATCTAAATTTTATATTTATTTCTAATATTAACTTTTAACTTGTTTTGTTTAAATATTAACTTTGTATACGTAAAATACTAATGAAAGTAATAATGATATTACTTGTAATAAATCTACTCAAGATGCTGTTATTTCTAAAAGCTCTCTTTATTTTTAACATCTATTCAACAAGTGTTTATAAATTTCATTAATATTATGATATAATAATGTTTGACGTCGACGTGTGTATATAATATAATATTGTGTGTGCTTGTGTATGCGCGTGTGTGTGAATGAGTGTAAGTATCTATGACATCGTAGCTCTACACGGATTGACTGATAGCCATTGAATTTTCTAATAATAAACACCAAATGAGAAGGCATCTATTAAAATCTATGCTCTACTAAGTATATTAAAACTTATTCCAATATCTACAGAACCAAAATGAAAACAGGGATCATACCTATTTTCCTTATTAAATATCATTTATATTTAAAATATTCAATAGTTTTAAGTATACATACATATGTGTATAATAGTCCTACACTTCATCTCTTGTTTAGGCACGTTCTTTAAAAGTACTTATAAAATAAACTTATCTTAAATCTAATAAAATATAATGTTAAATTTTTATCTATTATCTTTATTTTTAGTAGGATAATAAGAATTTTAGGTCCTTCAATTTATTAATTTTAAACCAGTAACAATTTGAAATCCAGCTAACGGATATAAAATTGTTAATACTTAAAGATTATGCACATCAGTAAGTTTTTTTCCGTTTGGAACATTTAATTACCTTAAAAATAAACGCCATATTTTAATAGTGAAAGTATAAAAATCTAATAAGTTTTAGAAAAAATCATTAAAAGTGTATATTTTATAGCTAGGTTAAGCAATGCCTTTCTGCGTGACAGGTTGTTAAGGGATAGCCGTGCTTATGATGTCCGTTATTTGGGGGACGACAAGCCCACTCTGGGCGTCGCGTGTATTTGGGGCTCGCCAATTTATTATTTAGTAGGTAAGTTGCAAATATGTTTGTTAGTTATATAAATGTGATAGGGTAGTTTAAAGCTGGGCTTACTCGATGCGTCAATTCCATTTAAATTTTATATATTTTTTTCTAAAATGCAATTTAAAATATTAATACATATGTATTGGTATAAATAGTCTTAGTATTTTAGTTTTATTCGCAACGACTTTCCGGTATTATAAACAGTGCATTTGCAACATTTGCAACGACAACATTTGCAACAGTGAGTTAATTCACAAATTAATGTTAACATTATAACACTATATTTCAGTTAATCATTACAATATCTAACACATAATAGCTCATAAAATATATAATCCATATCAATGTCTAATTTGATGATTCCTCCGGTATTAGAAAAGCAGCGCCCATCATATACACTGGTCTGAAGCTATTTGAAAACGGATATGTAGATGGCGCTAATGTGATCGAGTCTCATCCACTCCTTAAACTGACTTTATTTTATGAAGGATCCAATAAAGCTGTTCGAAATATAAAAGATCCAGCAGAAATGGGATTACAACTTTTAAAAAACATAACTCTCGTAGTTCCTTCCGATTGTACTATTAACTGTGAGCATATAATATCTTGCCTATTTACAGGTTTGCTGGTCAAGTGTTTCAATATACAAATGGAAAAAATATAGGTGCGAAATTTCAAGAAGTCACATTTGGATTTTAATTTCAAAAATGTAAACACCTCTTTAAATTTATGATTCTGTGATAGTGCTGTTAGCGCAAAATTTACTGGCACATTGCCTGGATTGTGTATTCTTGAATTAAAACCAGAAATTTCTATTCAAATAATTTTCATTAATTGAAATATGCTTTTAATTTTAAACATTTTTTGTTTTTCTATCGTTCTTTTAAACTCTACGTAATTTCAATTAATTACAACGCTACGTTCTGTATATTTGTCTTTATATATATGCTGGTGATTTGGTACTAGTATTGCAAATATCATTGTATACCATAGCATTTAAGGATATTCAATAATATATAGTTTCGCATAGGTTTTGTAATGCAGCCAACTACGAAAAAAATACTTTGTTATCAGATATCACATGAAAATAAATATATCTAAACTTAAACAGATATCTTTCAATAAGACAAGTATATTAATCATATTAATGTGCTCATAAAAATCCATAAAAGCCTTCCTAGGTTTGCAATAAAGTAAAGTCAATCGAAAGCGAGTGTAATTTATATCGTTATAATAGGGGTTTGATTTATATAAATTTCCCCACTTCGCTAACAGTTCATACTTTTAAATTACTGTGGTTGGAGGGTATATAGATTTATGGTCTTAATAAATTTATTCTGCTCTCTGAATTGTGAAAGAAACCTCCAAGAATTGCAAGCTTATAGATTGTTTGATACGACTTTCGATTTGCCAATTAACCTTTCAATGTCCTAAGGAGTGAGTTATGATTCGTTTTCATTTATAATTATAATTAAATTACTTTTAAATAAATATCCAGTATAAACTGTATAAAAATAAGTGCAGAACTAGAAGTAAGAAATATCTGTCAATGATTAAAATTGAGTGATTTAATTTTTATTATATTTATCTTACTTTACCTTCTGCTGTTTTACATAGTCAACAATTTTTTCCCCTTATTAGAAATTTATCTGAGGTTGAATTCTGTCTGAGATTTTTAAGTGCCATTCTCCTTTCAGCAACAATTTTCGATAAAATCTGGTTCAAAAACGCTTTAGGACCAAATATTTTGTACATTATTATTATTAGGCAATTTTGTGTACTTTATATATTTATCTGCCCCCAATTTAAGGGATTTCATAAATCAATAATACATAATTCAAAAGTAGCTTGAAGGAAAATCTGATTTATTAAAACCTTTTTTTTTTCCAGTAATTCTTTTTGTTACTTATTTATCAAATAAAATATGGTCTTTATACCTTAGTGAGTACTTTAATTTTAAACGATCACTACGTAAATTTTCACTAATAGTTTTCTAATCAAAATTTATTGTAGAGTTAAAATAGAGCACAAGTAAATATCTTAAATCTTAATTCTTAAATTTAACTCTAATGTTGCTTTAATAGTTAGTAAATATAAAAAATATTCCAATGAGCTATCAAATACTAGATTTCCTCTTAAAACTGGTACACGTTGACCATAAAAATCTCCATATATTCTTAGGCAGAATAGGTTATTCCAATCTGTCTTGTTTGTATTAACGCCAGAGGAGCAGTAAATATAAAGAGCAGTTTTATATCACTTATAATTCAAAGTATTTACTGCTAGAAATTCAATTATAATATTTTATTTTAAGTAGGTATAATAAATTATAACTAAAATCATCATCATCATCATCAGCCTATCGGAGCTCACTGCTGAGAAAAGGCCTCTTCTCGAATGGAGAAGGTTGGAGCATTAATCAGCACGCTTGCTCAAGACGGGTTGGCGATTTCAATCTTATAATTTGAAATCATAAGACCAGGATTCCTCACGATTTTTTCCTTCACCGTCTGTCAGTGGTGTCTAAAAACTCTTAGAAAGTACATATGACTCAGAAAAGATAACATTGGTACTTTCCAGGTTTCGAACCCGCGCCCTCACGTATGAGAGGCGGGCCTTTAATAACTAAAATAATGATAGTCAAATCAGATATTATTAAATGACCGAAAACAAGTTGCTCTAGTTTAAATATATTAAGTTAATTTTGCAAATACAGAACAAAGTAATAGAAAATTATGTAATAAAAGGTATTATGACTTTTTTATTGCAAAGGTCAGAATATGATAAAACATTACATATATCATAAATGTGTATTAAATATTTGATGTCTTGTAATAATTAGATTGTTGAATTCATCCTCTGCTATTTGATAATATATGATTTCGATGAAGTTATTGGCGTACTACCAGAATTATTACGTACTGTATACGTAGCAGAGAATGTAGTGGTTTTTAGCAAATGCAGATTTTCAGACGACTAAAACGTTTAAAATAACGTTTAGGAGTTGTCCTTTTTTAAAATCCTCTAGTTGTAGAGGATTTTAAAAAACCAAAGTTTTCTTATAGAATATTAAAAACTAAAAGTTACAGCTTAAACTTATTCTAAGAAACAATAGTTATCGATGCTAGATCACAAATTGAATGTCTCCTAATGACTAAGCCTTAATATATATAAATATATTGTCTTGAGTGCTGATACGATGTTTTAATTGGGGTAGCTCGTGCAGCGACGAAGTGGTGGCTCAGCAGTCTCAGCAGTTACCTAATGTTTAGAGATATAACATGCTGGCTAACGTTTATATACGGCTAGCATTTGTTGTTATTTCTAAACTCTTCTCTTACCTGTCTAATGACGACCTCAAAGGTACAAAATAACATAGGAAACCTATTGTAAAGGAACAATAAAAATAAAAACAGTCCAACAATTGGCTCTTTTATAAAGAATAAAATTATGAAATAGACGCTAATACGCCAATAGAGAAAAATAAAGTATTTTCACTTATACACTTTAATATGAAAAACACAATTGTTAATTTATTATTTTGAACGTTCAATTCTCAGCCATAGGTATGTATAAAGATATTCATCCCGACACATTTGGTCCCGAACAAAAATGCAAAATTGTAACTAACTTATTATATTAAAAATAATTGTTAATAAGTAATTGTCAATAAATTCACACAAAAGTAATAAACATTCTTAGTTCATCTTTTATCTCTGTCTTTTTGCTGGAATAAATGTAATGCTTATTTAATAGACTAGTTTTAAATAAGGAAATAAATAAAGCGAAACAACTTCGCCGTTTCATTTTAAACCAACGTTTTGACTCCTACGAAAGAGTTTCCTAGCTCATTTTTATTGCAAAGTTGTAGGGAATTTCTGAGGTCGAAAATGTGAAAAATAAAAACTATTCAAAAAAGTTATTAAAAGTTTTACAAAATAGTAAAAAGTACAGAATAATAATGTAGTTTAAAGAAGTAAATATTTACATAACGAAATAATTTATATTGTTTTTTTTTTATGATTGATTTGATTTATTGATTGATGGTTCTTTTGAAAACTTTAAAAGATGCAAGAGTTACGACAAAAGCAGTTTCATTCAAAAATTAAATATAAATTGAGCTTCCTAGGTCCATTTAAAAGTCTATTAATGATACAAGAAATTTCAAATTGCCAAGAAATCCATTAATATATCCAAAAAATAAAAAAAAATTATTACAAGTTTCTTATAAAACACATTTGCTTCGTTAATAAATAAAATTAAACCTCATTAATTTTCTACGCAAAACATCTATTATGCCCAATTGTTTCTGACGTGAAAAATTACAATCCTAAACAGACCAAAACAATAATTTCAGTCTTGGGAAATAGCAGCATTTCTGAAATTACTTTCATTACCTTGGTAATAAAAACGTGACTAAAGTAATTTGATCACAACGAAATTCATTTTATTAATATTTGTTATTTACTTTTTGTTAATAATAAATTTTTTAACTCAAATAAAAAATGTTAAAATTCATATACGTATCTGAATGTCTTAATGGCGCCGAAGTGCATGAAGTTATTTTTTTTGTTTTATAGGCTATTGAGTAATTGAGAGAACTGGTAGCTAGTTAAGCTGATATCACAAATAGCCAAAACGTCTAATTGATTTAAAATATTTTGACTGAACTTGAAAAAAAATGTTTTCATGGTGAATATAGCCATAGCATAGAAAAATAATATTCATGAGGTAAAAATTGTTTGTAATTTATTTTTGTAATGAGTATAATAACAATGTTAAGAATAATTGTCACTATTACATGCTTTTCTTTAGCTTGACGTGTATGTGTGTATGTATGTTTGTAATCGACTTCTTCCAAGTCGATTTTGACCCATTTTAAACGGACCGATTTTGGTCAAATTTTGTAGGCTTACTAAGGATCCTCGGCAAATTAATACCTCGTAGAAATTATATCAATTTAATCATTAGGATTGCCAGGATCATCATATCATATCATATCATAGATTCTTTACATGAGAGTAAAACAGATAGACCATGCTCGCTCAAGCACGATTGTATTTGTTGGTAAGCTACATAGCTGCACTATCAACAGCCAAAAATCAAAAACTATTGATAAGGAGAATTTTATATTTAATTTCTAAGTGACTGAGCTGATACTAATTTATTACATAAATTGTTACACAACTACAACTCGCAAGTGCAGCTATTTATGGTATCAAGACAAAAAGCCTTAGAACGTTCACGAATTCGAGACGTAACTCTGTAAATACAGCTTTACATGTCAAGGGATTAAAAATTAATATAGCTATTTCATAGTAAAATCAAACAATCGTCGTCTAGAAGATTAACACATTCGCGTTGAAGACAAATTTAACTAAAACTAAAAAATAAAATATAGTCAAAAAAAACTTAAAAACATGCTTTTCTAATTAAGCGAACTAAAAAGTTAAAAATAACGTTTAACATTTACAATAACAGTGGGCGGAAATGATATGATATGAAAAAAGCATGGGGGGCTTTGTACCATATCTTTCATACTATTTTTTCTTAACTAATCGTATACCTGTATATTTGCTTGTTTGTTTATACCTTACATCTTAGAACTTTACTTTAATTACTTTTGATAAGAAAATCCCGTTGTCCTTATTAACCTGGCCACCATAATAATTTCTTCCACATCCTATACGTAATACTGAAAGAGATTGGACTAACGCGGTCTGCGAATGCATACCATCTAGATTCGCAAATATGATTCGTAGAGAAAACGTTCGATATTTATAATGTAATAGTTGCATTAAAATAATCGGAATAGAATGTCTGGACTTATTAAAATTAAAATAAATTTTACTTAAAAATCGTCAAGTCCGAAATTTCGCAATTTTACAGAACACATTTTCATAATATTAGTATGAGCTTGGGGAATCGCAAATACTGTTTTCAAAAATATTCGATCAGTACGATTAGTTCAAAAATAGTATGAAAGATATGGTAAATGAAATGAAAATGAATACACGTCTAAAGCTGAAACAAAAAAATATTTTATCATTATAAGCAGGACCTAGGATACAATAGTTACTATTTTTATATGTACGTCACACAAATAAAGTAACATTTTAAAATGTATAATATAATTTAAAAAAAGTTAAATCTCTTTAAAAATTTTACAAGAAATTAACAGGAAAATTAAATATACGTCACCTGAATAATTTTACGCTTCACCTTATAATCTAAATTTTAAAGGCCCTATATATAATTGCCTAGGTAACACTGAAAGTATTTAGAATATGAAAAACGGCTTAATGTAGAAAATTGCCAATACTTTTTTTTGGTTTTTCGAAGTAATCTCCGTTCGTCCGTTTTCGAAGTAATCTCCGTCCTCTATACATCGTTGCCTTTGTTGGAAACACTGAGAAAAGCAGCTGGCCCATTTTTTCTTAGGGGTCTCTCCTGTGGCATTTTCTTGCGATTTTAGGGCTCGTAAAGCAATTACCTTGAATTTTATTTTTAGTTGTTGAGAATAAATAAAAGTCATAGGGTACCAGATCAAGACTCTATGGCGGATGACTCATTATCTCTACAACTACCAATACCTCCGCTGAAACTTTATCGTGGTGAATGAGGATCCTGCTTCTAGGGCACTGCTGTAAAAAAAAATCCAAGACAACAGGCAAACAGCGATTGACATACCAGTCTACAATAAATGTCCTTCCATCTTCTAGCACAACGGTTCATACCATTGTGCTAGAAGATGGACCCTTCATTTCCTTTTATTAATTATTCAGGAGTATGTAGTTGAAATAATTAAATCCGAAAATAATAGTTTTATTTCCATGAATGCTTGTGAAATACTTAGATCTCATTAATGACAACATTATATTAACAATATTAATAAATGTTAATAGATAAAAATATAAAATATTTTATGTATGTAAAGACTTACGCGAAGCAAAATACATCCTTAGAAATAATAAGCTACTTCCAAAGGGTCTAATAAGTAGGATAATCATTTAATCCATCCTTGTCTTCATTGAAATCAATTCATCTTGTAATTCTCTCGCTAAACTAACCTATAATTATAATACGCATAATCGTATTATGGCGATTATATAGCGGTTAGCTTAATTGGCTTATTACTGCTGCAGCATATACATAGTGTATAACTTTCATAATGGCGTCGATGAAGGTATGACTATTAATTGATTGTCTTTATTAAATGCATTCAATGAATGTCTGGTGCAAATGTTGAAGCAATAGATAATTAAGCTTCGAAATTTATAACAATTGTTTAAACTTAAACTAAACCTTATCTCTTCATATACATTATTTGGAAATCATTTCAGAATAATCAATTATACAAAATTTGTCAGTTAAAAAAATATTTTTATCAGTTTCATAATTTTATTCAAAATATTTTAAATAAAAAAAGTATATCCTTAAGGTATATTAATTTTCAATAATTAATAATATGGTGTTTCCTTTTATTTGAAGCTCGTGTAAATGTTCATTGTAAGTTTCATCCTCATTACAAAAGAATTTGTTTTTTTTTAACTTCTAAGCAAGATTATTGGAAAGGTTAATCAAAATCCTCAAAGTTGTTTTACGTAAAACGGCAGCCAATATTCAATAATAGGGTAAATGGAATTGAAATATTTATATCTCTTTTATAACTAACAGACTACGTATTCAATATATACGAATAACTAATATTTTATTCAGATAATGCAAGTCTTATTCCGTTGAAAGAAAAATAAACACAAATAAATCAACTTTTTCTACATGTGATTATGAACAGTTTAAAATAAATTTGCATTTGACCATGCAGCATAATGAAGCCTTTGTGTTTGTTAATCTTATTAAGAAATGGAGTATAAAATATATATATGTTATGTATATTATTATACCTGATAATATTCAAGAAAATTGTCATATCAATATTTTGTTCAATTAATTGTGCATTAGATCTTTATATATCAAAATATGATAATCTTAGAGAAGTTTTTATGAATAATCAACTGATTATTATTTAGTATTTTATACATCAATAAGTGTCTTTACTTTAGTATGTAATTCTTGTATTATACCCATAAGTTCGATTCGAACCAACAGTTTGTCGATATAAGCCAATTTGATCCTCTCATCTCATGCTAGGAATAACAATAAGGTCTTTTGCTGAGTGAAACATGAGCCGATCGTATTAGTTTTATTACTAAAATATATATCCGGCACAGGAAAATTGATATAACTCGTACTACCATAAGCAACTTTGAGAAATCTTAACTGCCATTTATTACACATGAAAACGAATTTAAATTTTAAATCTAACTTTTAACTCTTAAAGTGTGTGACAACCAGATCGTGAAAGATTAACGAAGCCTTTCCTTTCATAGCCGCGCCGGAGAAAAATATTTTAAAATGCTTTGAAATTTTTAATTTTATAAGTTATATATATATATTATACGTTTAAGTTTTTCCTATATTTGAATTATTATAAAACAGTGGGTGAGATATCATAGAAATGTTTAATTCATTTGAAAAAAAAATTGATGCCGTCATAGTTGTAACAATACCCTTCACTATGTACATAGTTGATAATGCAAAACCTACTTTCTAAATTGCTACTCATATGACAGGTGTAGCTTCATCAAAAGGGTCGTTATCAACTTTTGAATTTCGGAAGTCTTTATAGTAAAGATACTACATACTATTTAGCATACAAACTCCATCAGTCAACGATAAACAATATTTTTTTCTTACGGACTGGTAAACCTACATCATCTTTAAGACATCGTTTATTACGTAAATAAAATCAGGTAAATATTTCTACTATAGAAACCGGTTCATGTCATTTGTGAACAAAGATTACGCACTTTTTATATTCTTGTAAGTTACAATTCTAGTCCTACCCTCTTCTATATATTCTTAAGGCAGTATTTAAATGATAACTGTTATAAAATTAAACAAAAAGTCACTACAGGTATATGAATATGTGAGTGTTGATTAGAGGCAATATTTTATAAAATAAAAACGCAATGGTAATATCTTTAATGCAAAATCTTAATATGCTAATTGTTTTGTTGGTACGAGGTACAATGTTCATATATTTACAACACTGATTGGAATTAGTTTTATCTTATAATTACTGTAAAATAGTGCGTTTTAACAGTGTGTTGATTTTGTAGAACAGGCAGAAACGCTGTTTTCAATGATATTTAAAAATTTTCAATTACACATTTAAATTAAACTATAATGTTAATATATATTACAAGTATTTATTATTTTGTTTTACATTTTACCCATAAAATAGAAAATAAGGTAAAGCAACGAAGCGTATAAACGCGTTTAATATATTCAAAAGTTTTTCGATTGTTCCTTTGTGAAAGGAAACTAAATTTAACTACCTCAACAAATTAATCTAGATATGCTATCATAATTGAGACTATTAAATACTGATAATTACTCAAGACGAACATTAAATGTTAACTTTTTGTCATAAAGTATTTATTATTTTATTTAATAATAATGATAATTTAAATGAAACTAGTATTATTCGGATTTACTACGCGGATTTTATTATTTAAAAACTACATAATCCCGACGTTTCGGTTACTTTGCAGCAACCGTGATCACGGGCAGACGAGGTGTGAGACACACACATCCAAAATCAAAGGCCTTGTTGACACGCAATAGCGTGATGACTATGTGATATTTTCTATTTACAGTTCTTTTGACATATAGTAATTATCTTTATAGAAGAGTAGTAGGTATGTGGATAGCAATTTTATTTGTATTGTTCATAATATAAAGATATAACAAAGTCTTTTGTTGATACTTCTCATGTGTGACCTACCGGAAAAGCAATATGTTTAATGAGAAACCTTTGTGATTGGTCTAACAACAACTCAACAAAGTTTCATCACATTGGAATGAATGGTTTAGAAACGTGTATGGCATAAATAACCTTTTTTTTTCTATTTAAGCCTTCTAGATATATTTTGTCTAAATCAAGTTGTCTGCTTTTTTTTTATTTCGAAATGAAATTATATTTAATTGAATTCCGTTCAATGTAAGTTTTCTTTTTCAGTTCCAACGGTAATGATAAATAATTAATTTATTCAACATATAAAAACTACGTAAAATTTAAATCGAATACTTCCAATATCAACATCGTTTGTTTTGGTTCCAAAGAAATACTCTTTTTATAGAGGTCTATTATTGAGTTTGCGTATCCGGCTATAAAATTTCATTTTCGCTGTTACATAAAATTTTGGGACTTGCACGTGGCAGCAGTTTGACAAAGTTAAAATAGATTTACCGCTTTTTACAAACATAGATTGTCATTCGGACATATTCCAAGACATAATATTTTTATTGAAAAGGGTGTTGTATGACACCTGGACATATTTTGCGCTTTATTTTATTTAGCTTTTAGTAGACTGTTTGAACTTAAAAACATAAAGAATGTTAAATTATATTCAACTGGGAAAACCTTATAAGTTATAACCGTATCTGCAACATTGTTGCCGAAGCTGCAGGCCAATAAATCGTGCGGCTGGTGATAAATTGTCTGGAGATATTGATTGTAACGCGGTACTATCTTGATAACTTATTAGCTCTCTATATACATAAAACTCTATTCGTATGTGTCCTACTTTATCATTCACCCAAACAAAGATATTAAAATTATTATTTCGCTTAATCACATACACACAAATGCACACGAACATGGTCAACAATACTAGGATGATAATTAATTATTTATCTATATAATTAATATTTTTAAGTCAGGTTTTCCTTACTAAAAGAAAAAGAAATGAACATATTTATTATGATCCAAAGCTACCAACCTAATGAAGTTAATATATTATATAGATAAAATAATCTCCTTTTTTTACGATAATTGGCTTTTATTAATATATTCCTACACGTAGATTGCCATGTTAATTTGTATGATTTTTATTTTAATCTCTCTATTCTCGCAATAATTAGGTAAAATATTATGGGGCTTACTTGATTAAACATCTTATTTTCTGAATTATCTAGCTGTGCTATATATACGGCATCCAGTTTTAATTAATTTCACCAATATTCTTAGAAAATTGTTGTAATGTTTTTTTTTTCATGTTTTTTATTGTATTAATTTAGATACTGTGCTGGGTGGAGTTTTTGTCGGAAGCGCAGACTAAGTCTTCATTTCATTGATGTTTGTCATAAGATATAATGCTACGATATCCAGTGGAAATTATATAGTGTTCAGAATAATATTGCCATTTTTGTTTGGAAAAATATGAATAATTTTTTTTTTAACAAACTGTAATTAAAAATAAATATGTTGGTGTCGTTTATTTTTTTATAAACAATTATAGCACGGCAGTATAAACAACGCACATTTTTTTAAAACCGAGTGAAATTTTTTTACCATTAAGCTATCATTGCGCTTATGAACCGGCAGTTATTGTGAAATAAAATTTATTTTACCATCGATTTACAAATTAACATTAAAGTTTAAAATTGGAGTCTCTAATATTTTTAATGCACATAAAAAGTAGAACAATAAGATATTATATATCGAATCTAATATTATTTAAGAATATGAAGAAAATGTTGTGCAAACAGTAAACATCTTTTAATATATTTGAATACAATTTTATGTTCTAATAAAATTTTGATGCACTTCCACTAATTTTTGCCTCGAATGTCTCCCTTATACAGTTATTTGAACCTTCTCAATGTATTTAAAATATTTTAAGTCGATGCTTAAAAAGGAAATAAATTTATATCTCACACAAAATTATAAGTATTAATAACAGCATTAAGTATTAATCAATATTTAATATCACAGTCCCAAACAATATCTTCAAGAATATATTATCAGCTTCTAACCTTGGTTATAATCGCGAAATAATAGACGAAATAATCCATATTTTAGTAGAGATTTGTCTCCGTTCAAGCTGAGGAAAATTTTAATTAGTCAGCAAACATCAATCTTAATTATGACCCTGAACTGCTATTGCAATCTCAGGAAAACCACGTTTCCTCAAAGATGATCCTTATATTTAGCATTGCTAATCTCTGAAATATTATTATACTTTACGAAAGTATTTTTCCCCTCAAATTAACAGTTTAATAATACACAAAACTTAAGTGTTTGTGTATTTTTCAACGATAACGAACAGCAACGATAAACAGATAAATACTAATACACAATCATGTGTAGGTCTGTCTCAAAGGTTACATCACAGTGTTGAATCTCACGCTTTTGTTGATGGATTATCAACAACGTGGCATAAGTCACTCCCCTCATCGGTTCAAACGAATATATTTTATGATCCTAAATATTTATACTTTTATGGCAGATAAGAAAGATTGTTTTCAGCTATCAGTTTTCTTGTTGCTGAAGACAGTTTGATAAGATATAGTGCCCTTATATGAGCTTTCACTGACAGCTGAACACTTACAGTTTCAAAGTTATTTTTCATCATCATTGGACATAACATTGTGGCCATTAAATATTTTATATTATAACTAAATGCATCATGTTTACAGCACAAACCTATACAAGTGAAATATTTTGTATGTAAAACACTCATTAGATTAGAATGTAATTTTTTACGTGAAAATTATTTTTATAAATATTCAAGTATTCTTTTTAACTTAGCTTATTCTCACTATGAGGGTTTTATCAAGAAATCGTTATACAAACACGATAAAAATCTTAATCTACATCTTAATGTGCATAAGGATCGTATAAAAATACTCTTTAAACGATATCTCTTTAAACCGTTATCTAAGCGAATGTTTTTTTAGTGTGAGCATATATCAGAATGAACGCACATTTTCTATATATAAAAAGATAAATATATTTTTATTTTAGTGCTTGCACTTTATTATTATGTATTGGTAAAATGTGTTTTTTTTTATCGAGGACAAAAGGACTTTCACATATTAAATAAAAGATAAATAAAACAAATAATTCTTAACAAAAATTCATGAAAAAAACGTAATAATGAATTATCGCTATTGAAAACTCTGAAAAAATAGAATCCTTATTAATTTTATTGGACTTAATATTGTTACTATGTGTCTAAAATATTAAATAACGTCTCATTTCATTTTACTGTTAAAGTAGGAAAAACAGGCTATTTCAATCAAAGAAATATAATATTGTAAGGAATGCTAAGCCTTTATTAATTAGACCCAACTTGTTCCTCTTTACTATAGCTGTTATTATTGCTTTAAGACCCACGTCTCGTTAAATTTTGCCTGATAAAGGTGTGTACAATGTTAGTTACTGTCAAAGTCAAATGTTAGGTTAATAATATTTTAGGGTTGCTTCTGACCTATCTTAAATAACTTTTAAAGTACCTATCATTTTGACTTTTAAAAATATTTTTTCCAGTCGTTTCTTATTGTAAATAATTTATAACTTATTTATAGTTATTTTATTAAATTTGTTAGACAGTTACAAATTAAAGAGTTGTAGATTTTTATACTAAATTGTGGTATATGCATTAGTATAACTATTTCAACAAATTATATATCTTGCCATAAAGTTTCTTTTAAGGTTAAAGGAATTATATTTTTAAATCCACAATTTAAGAGTTTTTGTGAACGGTGTTTTTTTTCACTTAACATGTTGTAACTTGTGTTTAAATATAACCTCCTAATGACTTTTACAAACAAAATTTCAATTTATTTTTTTTCAGTTTATGTGCTTATAGTATTTAATTTACTGTGTAAATTAATTTAAATCAAGTATTGAATTTAATTTTAACATGAAAAGTCAAAATTTTGGGGCTCGTGTACATGAAACATTGATATTGATATGAGTAGTTTGTTGATTTATTTTTAATCCATCAATGTAATTTTTCAAACCGAAAACGCTTCACGTTTTAACCAAATTTATTCCGTCGTTTATGGAAAAAGGGAGTACAAAATAAATATGTGACATCGCGTTTAAACATGCCATCGCGTTTCAACGACACCTTTAAAATTAAGGTTAAATGGGCCAATTCAATAATAAGTAATTGGCCTTTACATATTTTAACGAATACCACAATGATATTGATAATAATATGTATGGGTTAAATTTCCATTGTTGATTCTAAAATTGGATTTTGACTTTAATATTTGTATTTCTCAATCCCTTTCGTTGCTTTATCAATTTAAATATAATTTACCAGCGTAATGTTTTAAAAAAATATATTTATTTATTACATATTATTGGTATACTTACATTTTATATCATTTAAACCCATGTTAATTTGTGCAATTTGTAAGAGACATATTGGAGACCAATTAACATCTTATGTCACTTACCATCATGGTCCCCTGTTATTGGATACAAATCGTGTACCTATACTAATAAATGAGGTTCCGCGGACTAATTTTTTGGCGGTATTTCCACAAAAAGGCTAGAAAATATAATTACAAAACTTGATAACGGACAGGCGCTCCATCCGGGAAATGTTTCAGCAACTGTGATTTTCAAGGCAATAACTCCCTCGATTACTGACATTTTAGAAGCAAGGTCCCTAGTCACCGTCAGTCATGATACCGGTCATGATAATAGTGTAATAGAAGGTGATAAAAATCAAGTGGCTACTGCAGAGAATCAAGAACAACTGCACCTGGGTTCTTATAATGAACGCTCTCTCCGGGATCACAATTAGCTAACCGAATCGTAAATAGAGTTGTGTTATATTAACCGATAGATAGTGGGTTTGTCAGGTATTCGACAACGTGGGGATAACCTGTGAATGTTAGATGTTGGACACTTATTTTTATTTTACCAATTTTCATTGGCTCAGTAATAACCGGAAATAGATGCTGGGAAACGTTTTTTTATTAATTCCTTTTACCACGGATAAAACTCCAATTGGCTACCCTGATTGTGTGTCAAAAACGACATTGACCTTGTAGTTATTTTTAACGATTTAACCAATTTTAGGTTTCAAAGATTTAGCAAGCGACGTGCCAGTTAGTTATACCACTTAGCAACAAATCGTCTTACATCGATATAGACTAGGATAGGATAGCTGTCCCACGACTTACTAACATAGAAATTCTGGGAGAGGATGGAATTACAGTTGACCTGTTTGAAGTAAAGAAGGACCCCGGTTTCAAAAGAGCTAACAAAGCTACTCAATTCATTGTTTTACATAAGTATTACATCAAAAGCATGGAGTAAAGGTGTAATGTACTGTTTTTTTTAAGAATGGTGACAGTATTAATTTGAAGAACTACGAACCGATAACCCTCTTATGAAATGTCTACAAGTTGTTCTCAAGAGTTTTCGAGTATTATCTTGACCATAACATCTCCGATCTTTTACTCAAGTTGGATTTGGAAAAGGCTTCCGTACCATAAAACATATTCACTCACTCCAAAAAACTCTCCAAAAGACCAGGGAATATGATCAAGTTGTATGCCTTGCGTTTTTTAATTATAAAAATATCTACAATACTTGAAACATGGGCTAAGTTTTTGTCTTTGTAGAGTTAAATTATTAATAATCGACAAATCCAAGTGTTGAAAAATTTGTATAACGCTACCACGAAGTCCATCCAATCACAATGACCCAGAATAAGAACAATCCAATTATATCAAGGGATAGGAAAAGTAGATGTGGTGTTTGCGAAATTGTGTACCCATAGTATTAGAAGACGTTTCTAAGACATTTGAATACAACGGCCATGGAATTTTCTGATGATATACTCATCTTGATGAAAACCTGGAGGACTTCAAAGTCATGCTGAAAGACTTGAGCCATTTTTCAAGTAGGTTAAGGACTTAGGATAAACCTTGATAATACCGAAGTAATGGTTAAGAGCCATATGTCATTAAGTCATTGTTGTGTATTCGTTATTATTAAACACATAAAGAAAACATACATTCTTCAAATAATTAATTTTGGCTTTTACAACTCTGAAAATGAAGCCATAAAAAGTTTGGGAAGCTACGACACATTTTTGAGTGCTTTAGACCCAAATTTTTCAACCAGTGTGTTCTAGTAGTTAATCTACGGGACCGAAACGGGGACAACCATTCTAGTGATCCCTAAACTCAAGTAACGAAGCAGTTGAGTAGGTTTTGTTTCACTAAAGTTATTTTATTAACCTTTTTTTTTATAATATAAAATGCTAATGCAAAACAATTTCTCATCGTGATAACATCTACATTATAATTAGAATTTTTATCTGTCTTAATATCAACCCTAGTTTCTGCGTACAATATTAATTAAAATTTATTGACCATTTGTGATATATTCCGCAGTTACCTAAATTACTCGTATTTGGTATAAAGGAATGTTTACAAAACAAATACTTATATTTTCCAAACTCATATTAGTATTATTTATTAAAAAATAATCAGTAAGGTAGTTGTACCTTAACAGGAAAAACTTGACCTTTCGAGTTTTTTCTTAGTTCATCCGTCTATGAGCGTCAGATTTAAAAAGTATGAATACGTGTGCGTTACAGGCTGTTCAAGGTGGGTATTGACAGTGGGCAGAAACTTGAAAAAAATAGTTTAATTTACAAATAATAGTTAACTTTATTTTTAGAAGGTGAATATGATCAATATGATTAATAATCATCTACTAAAAATATGATTACTACTTTAAAGTAAAATTTAACAGCTTCTCAAATATGATAGTAAATAAATTTCGTATGTTATTAATTTCTTTTTTAAGAGGTGCCTACTATAAGAAGATGAGGTTATTAATATAAAGTTTTATGAGACGAAACCTCTTAGCACTCTATGAACGTGCGGGTGCCGGGTTCATCGCGGCATCGATTTAATTTCAATTCTTATCTAAATTTTTGAGAATATTTAAAAATTCGTTGAATACCTTCAATTGTATAAATATCTTTCATATACTATACATACCTACTTTATCTAAAAGTAACTTTCACACAGAGTCGAAACCTCTCAGCATTCCATGGATTCACCGTGTGGATGCCGGGTCCATCGCGTTGCAGGGAGAGGAGCTTCAACAGTGCCTTGGACTTGCGACCCAGGCGTAGGTTTAAGGGGCCCCTATTTAATGCCTTATTATTAGTTCTGAACAGGACCAAGTCTTTTAGTAGATTGTAGAGACATTTTGCCGTTATACCTCTCGCTCCCACTTCTACAGCGTACAAATCCACAAAGAGCTTATTTCGACTGAGTTTGTTTGTAAGCTCGTAATATTTATTGACCTTGATGGCATGGTCTTTTGGGATGTTGGTTTTCCAAGGAACCATAAGCTCTATAATCACAACGTGCTTTAAAATTCGCTAAAACATAAATATGTCTGGACTGGAGGCCGACCCACAAATATCTTCTGGGATTTTGTATTGGTTCTCATACATATCCATCATTACAGTCCTATCCGAAACCGCTTTAAGTATAGAGTAAGGCTTGACGTTTGGTTTAGTAGCCCTAGTGCCTCCTCTCACAAAACCTACTGATCGCTCGTTTGTGGTTATTTCCCCTTTGTTCTGACTACCGATAGACTAACCGGATCACATATGATTTCCAGAACCCTATCGTGACGACGCGAGTATTGACCGCTATCCAGGAGTACCTTACATCCTACTAGCTAATGCTTAGAAGTTCCAACTGCCTTCCCGCAGATATATTATAGATTTTTTCGGTACCTTTACCACAACTTACTAAATGGCTTTGATCTGGGAGAGTCGTTTGGAACGCATTGAGATACAATTTTAGCAATGCTGACGACCTATCATGAATTAAGGTGTGCCATTTTAGTTCTAATGGGATACAAAAATCTCCTGTGTCCAACCATTCGTTGTGCATCTCTAAACTTATTGTATGAATCTTATATTTAGCAATCTCGACCTACCGAAGCAAAAAAAACACATTATGTACGTATTGATGTTTATTTTTGTCCATTTCAAATGTGTTTTATTCACTTAAATCAATTACGTTTAGAGATCCTTTTGAAATTCATCGAAGGTTTTTCAAATGCAGTACCAAAATTATAACTATGACCAACACTGTTGTAAAATTTTAGTGTTGAAATTATATGAATAATATGAAGAGACTCTTACAAAGTTACAATACAATATTCAAAAGTTACGCAATGAGAACAAACAAGACTATAAAGAGTTAATCTGTTTTGAAGTAAGTTAAAATTTTTGGAATGATATTTTAAAACAAAAAGGATAGAAAACAATTTCATTAAGAAAGCTGCAAAAGTTTATCAAGAGAAATATAAATACCTTTTTCATAAAGCTACCTGTGTTTCGGTTTGGATAATAACAAATATCATAATTTTAATCACTCCATGAATATAACTCCTCATTAAAATTAAATGTATGAAGTTTAAAAACTGCCACGCAAAAATTCGTGAAATATAAATTTTTCCTAAAAACATTATAGGGTATATTTTGTAGAACAAGTTTCAAAGTTTTGGATGTGCATAAAATTTATTTTTATGGACAGTTTTGCTAGCTCTGCAGGATCCGAATGTCGTGATAAAAATTTTGTAAAAATACAAATTTCAGGGCTATCAAAATGTAACAAACAAAAAAGAACGATTCAATTGCTGGTCTCTCTTTTGTGATAAGATACTTTGATGCAAAATATAAGTGAAATGCGGTATTTCTTCTTAAATTAAATAATTAATTGAAATACCAATATATCAATTCATTTACGCAATCTGAATATTAAGGGACTGTACTGTATGAAAACACTATCATATTTTTTTGTGGATTCATACTCGTAATATTTTTTATAGAAAAAGTATACTTTGTTAGTTAAATACATATACTTCACAAATAAAACTAAAAGGGAACATAATATTTAATGTCTCTTAGAAATCCTAGTAAACATTACGTACGGTCAGTTATTGACGTTCATCAATCATAAGTCGAAAATAGATCTTAACGGCTTATCAAACAATATTTTTGTATTTTGATGGCTATTTTGATAGTGCTCAATATATATATATATACATATGTATATATATTTATATATTAGATAATGTTAATGATACTGTTATTATGGTCTTGTTTAAGTTTTTGTTATCCTACGATTTTTAAATTGATTTGAAGATAACCGAAACCACAGGAAACTGTTTAATTTTTGTTATTTATTATTTGTGATGGAAAATATAGTTTTTTTTTTTTGTAGAGGTTCGAGTTTGTTGCCGTTAGAACACTTGGGTTTGAATTCGTTCCAGTTTAAGAATTATACAATAGAATGGCAAATTTATGGTCTATTTAAAAGTACTCATTCATTTAATGTTTGATCAGAAAGGAAAATCAAAATACTGGCAACCAGTAATTACAAAAGCCGTTTCGTGTTAAATAACTAAATATATATTTAGTTTGTGTAGATTTTTTAAGTTTCTTCTAGATCCAGCAAAACAAAAGTTTTTCTAGGCCACTCTACAAGATCAAAGAGCTGCCCCGAAGCTATCTGTGAAGAAATTTATGACAGGAATATGAAGGAAATTCTAAAAACAAGACCGTGGCCGCACTTTATAAAGAAAATAATACCCGTTATCTTTCTGACAATATGTATAGAAAATTTCACACAGTTCACTGAGCCACATATCCACTGACTAGCGTTTTATTTGATATTTTTTTTATTCTGATATATATTAATATAAATAAGAGCTCACTCTAAACACTTAATTTTAATTTTCTCAGTATAATTTATACTGTGTTGCAAATAAGTAAGTAAAGTTATTAATAAATTTCACGACACAAGTATAGTAAATCTATTATTTAATGTTGAGTCACATACACATTATTTTTATTACGTAATGAGGGTATTTTTAATATTGTTAAAGAGTTTATATATAACCAAATTATAATTGATATGATGTCATTTAAATTAAGTATATTGCTTTACTTCGCTTAACAATGAATAATTTTCAAAATCTAATAGTAATAGTCTAAATATTTTATTATTTGTTGAATTAAAAATTAATTGTAACAATGAAACGAACATTGGCTAGTAATATTTTTATTATATTAAGCGTTAACAAACCTGATTCTGATATCCCTTTCAAATAAGGGCTCATATTATTTTAAAGGGATATTAAAAGTATGAGATAATTGAATTTTAATTTTAAGAAAAGTGTAATACTAGCTTGTGTGTAAATTTTAGTCTAATTCGTGGAGTACATACTCAACGAATTGTGGAACTCTTTATTACTCAATATTATTACCTATATACATTGAGATATGTATTTACATCTATTATTGCTATTTACACTAAAATTATTTCGTTGACATTAGTGTATAAATAATATATAAATATTATTCTAACTCAACAGTGCTATGCACCAAAAAAAATCTTTTATATACACTTATAATTTTATAATAGATTCTAAATTGCAAACAATTTTAGGAACTAGTTTAATTATATACAATGCCAACTACGTTTTTTCAACTACATATATTTTTACTATTCTATAGACGGTTTCATTTATAAAGACTAGTTTCAATTTCGTTTCTATAACAACATACATATGCATATATAAACATTTTTTACTGAAAATTTTTTTGAGCAAGATAGCGGCATCAATAAGATAAAATTATATAAATTTGAAACAATGAAATCTTACATTCTAATTTTTGGCACCTATTGCGTACAATACCTTTTTTGTTATGGCTTTATACATAGAAGTTTTTTGAAGGCGCGCCTGAAGTCCATATTAAATATGGTGTATATTAAAGGATTTAGGGCTGAGTTTATGTATCCTAGCCATGTCACGAAATTTATAAATTTATTTGAATAGCAACAACTTGAACAGAATGGAATAACTACATAAAGTACGAAAAATGGTAACCAACAAACGACAAAGACGCCCATAATAATACCAAGTGTACGTGCCGCTCTTCGTTCTCGAGTAAGCGATATACGCTGTTTCTCTTCTATGAACTGGTACACAGTATTTTGCTGACTTGTTTTCTGACGTTTTTGAACCTTAGCTATCGAAGATTCAATGACTTCTAAATCGTCTTCGTGGGTTTCTTTGGAATTGCTCTCTGAAGAAGTATTTCTGTTTTCTAAATTCTCTGCCGCATCTGTTACAGAATTGTCATAAGATAAAATTGGTATAATAAGTTTATTGTGAGATTTATCGTCTTTACTCCAATATTTTCGGATCGGTCTAGTTTTTGAAGTTGTGTTTATTGATTTCTTCTTTTTGTTTTTACTAGAACGTAATTTTGTATCTCCTTGGTTATCATTGTGGTTAGCATCAGAGCTTACCGAGTCTTGATCATTTTGTTCTTTCGATGAAAATCTGTTTTTGCCACTAGATATAGTACTTATTTTCGTAGCCTTAGCTCGATCTCTCAATCGTTTTTTAGTAGCTAAATAAATTTCAAAATACACTACTGTCATGATGACTAATGGTATATAAAATGATCCAGAGGAAGAAAAAATAACGAAACCAGGCTGCGAAGTTAATCGGCAAGGCGTGTCTGGTTCAAATATATCCGGCCAGTCGTTCCATCCTAACAAAGGCGGGGAACTAATTATTAGAGATAATATCCATACTATACCAATCATTAGAAGTACTCTTTCCAATGTTCTCTTTTGTGCGTAATTTATTGGGTCAGTTATAGCCCAATATCGGTCGAGTGCTATGGCGCAAAGATTTAATATAGAGGAAGTGCAGCACATTATATCGCATGTCAGCCACATTTTGCACATATAAATCCCAAAAATCCACTGTCCCAAAATTGAGTATGCAACATTAAGAGGAAGAACTAAAATAGCTACCGTTAAATCTGCTACCGCTAATGATACTATGAAAAAGTTTTGGACAATTCTAAGAGGTTTATAAGTAAATACACTTAATATTACTAATATATTGCCAACAATGGTCGAAATAATGATAAGGGTAAGTATTATGGCTGTACAAATCGCCTCCCATTCCGGCACAGCCAATGTAATTCCGAAGCTACTTGGATATTTGGGTTCATCTGCCACGGCACAGGCGTCTTTATCAACGTCTACAACATAATAAGATTGCGAATCATTTATCGAAGTAAAGTTAGCGAGAACATGCGTATATGTTTGGCCCATTGTAGATGTTTGATTAGCTTCATTTCATACAGCATTATTCATGTTGATTTTCAAGATATTGTGAATATCTTAGTGAGTGAACACGGTTTGTCTTCATTTCTCTCAAAGTGTTATTTCTCAGGAGTATATTTTTTATACGGCAGTATTCTGTTAAAAAAATTAAATAAGCTTTTAGTTTCAATGAAGAAAAATAGGAAAGTTTAATTCAAAACATTCAAGTTCAAAATGAAAATTACCCTCTGCTCAAAGCTTTTTGCGGAAACATCCATTTACATAACCGGTTCATTATACAAGATGAAATCTGTAACAAAAAAAGATCTATTTATACATACACATATATAATAAAGTGTAGAAAAATTTCATAGACAGTATAAATTATAATATCCAAATTGATTTGAAGCATGTTTCCTAAATATATTCTTTAACATTTAATAAATTCAATTAATTTATAGATATAAGATGTTCTTATATTATTACAACTTAATGATTTTTAATCATCTGAAGAATTTCAATTTATTTTAATTAGGTAATTTAATCATGTAATGTAATCTAAAATAAGGTAAAATTACCACAGGATGTAATTAATGGAATATCTCATTCCTGGAATATTTAATCCAACCACATACATTCCTAAGAGAAAATTTCTCCAAAGAAATTAATGATAGCTGTCTTACCAAAAAGTAGACACAAAACTCTTTCTAAATTCTAAATGTTTTAACTTTAATCTACTAAGTAATTCCATTAATTAGGCAGTTGCTTCTTGTTTTTCTGTTGTTTATTTTGTTCATAATTCTCTTCATGCATATTGCATTTTGATTGTATTAAAAGTTTTTTGATATATATTTTTTTTACTAAATTAGAAAGTTTAAAGGAAACTAATACTTTTCGTATATACTACGCATGCTTTTTTTTTGTAAAAAACTACATACTCCCGACGTTTCGGTTACTTTTCAACAACCGTGATCACAGTTGCTGAAAACCATACCATCAAACCAAACCAAGTTTCATTTAAATGAATAAAACTCGCGAAAGTCTTAGATCTCAATAAATGAGAAATCCAAAACCTCTCACACTCATTGATCTTACTAGGAGAAACAACATCACATTATCATTAAGTCACAAAATGTTTATATTACTTTTATCTGATGGCATATTATAACGCAGGAGTATATAAAATTATATACTTAAGTGGATATAACCATTATATTTACACATAAGTTTAGTACATATAATTATTTTAGTCTTGCTACTGAGGAGCTCCTAATTGGGTACAATTAATGTTGCACGTGTAATGTAATAAATTTGAATTATTGCACATAAAGTTATTGCAGGAGATTATATTTTGTTACCTTTATTTATAGACCAGGTCTTTTCCAACACTACAGAACGGCATATAATTTGCGTTCATCCTTAAGTAGGTTAATAAAATGCGCTCTCTCTTTTTCATCATTTAATATATTGACACTTTTTATTGCTTTAATGCAGAATGATAGACATCAAAATCAGCGACAAAGTTATAAAGTGATATTTATAAATCATAATCAACAATGTAACATAAAAGAAGAAAGGGAAAATTTGATAAATGATTGAATAACGGACGACGTGACGTCTATAGCTTTTTTAAGACCTTATTGTACGGCATATCGATTTTGACTGGATAAATTATACATTATGGCTAAATTAATATAACAGCATTTTTATATATGAAACGGATATTGGTTATATAAAATTTAAAATTATAATAACTTAAATACAAAGTTCGTGTTGCCACAAAGTAACTGGGACGCTAATCTTGAAGACATACAAAAGTAACCTAAGTTTCGACTTTTGCTGATCCTAACTTATTGCTCAACTTTAACTTGCATATATCAAATAGGTTTAGCGAAATATATTCCCTTCTTAGTGTGCTGTGTTTAACAAAAACGGGCCTCTTTCAATAATTTTAAATATTGATAATATTATATCAATTTTATACCTTACAAAACCAATTCTCGATATATTTTTTTGAACAAGATATTTCAGTAGCAATAAGATTTTATTTCATAATTAATCCTTTGTAATATGCTTTTGACGTGCTTTACTTAAGCGGAAAACGTCGTATACTTATAAGTTGATTATAGTGTTGTTGTATTACTATTATCTTAAGGATTTCTGATTAGAAAAGCTTATAATATTCAATTACATTTTATTTCATAGATTATTTTGTTTAAAAAGTGTTTTTTTTTTTATTTTTTATCTTTCTATAGTAAATTATCAAAATTACTTTTGTAGTTTTAAACAGAAAATTTTTGACTGCCTTTTGATCTAACACATATAATTCTTTACCTTGCAGATAATTGAAGCGTAAGAAGTTTGTAAAATTATTTAAAACGTAAGACTTTGGTGCTTCTAAATATTAAAATATATAGAATATGATATAAGGATCACTCTAACTTTATTATTGTTCTTTTTAAAAGAGACAACACGCTTAACAAAGACTGAAGTTCAAGTATCTAGTGAAGTGTTCTCCGTTGTTTTCGTGTTAAAATATAAGCAGAATATTTTTGGAGGTGTTGGAGGAATATTTAATTAAATCCAAATATATGAAGACTTAAAGAGGAGAAGATTTATAAATTCACGAACTTTGTAGCGACAAAATTAATATCTCAGTAACACCTTTGGCATAGACTATGTCCTTGTATTTTAATAATTCTTAAGAAGCAGTAAGAATCGACATTGTGATTTTGTTGAGTTGCATTAATGTACTCCATTTTAAAATTTTATAACATCAAATACAAGTGGTCATTTTATTCCTCAAAACAGTGAAATCAAAAATCAATATTAAATATAAAAACACAGTATACGGAACTCAATTCTTTAACATGATAGTGGACGGTTTTAAAATCATTAACATCTGGTGGGTAAATTTAAAATTGAACAATAAAATGAAGCAGGTAACAAATAAAAAGCAATTTTCGTAAAACGAAAAATAATTATATAATGTACAGTATTCATTAATAAACTATAATATTATAATTAAATAGCTAAGCAGAAGTCTAAAAAAAAATATTTCTTATTTTTGTTTACAAAAGAATATCTCACTTATTATTCACAAATTTCTGTAAAACAACACATATTTTAGAATCAAAGTCTTTGTTTTGTATTGAATGACTCGATCGGAGTCTGTTGCTCGCTGTTTGTTCGAAGCTGTAGTCATTGATTTTGTTTGTTCCATCGAACACCACTAGATAGCCTAGAATAAGATTAGATTTGTTCAACTGTATTAGGAGTTATATTTTTATACTATAACCTAAAACTTATACTGCGTATTTATTTATATAAGATGTCCACTATAGCAAAATAAAATAAAGCATTTTAAAGTAATTTATGGTCTCTGAAGTACAGGGCAAGTACTTAGGAGTTATGTCTTTTTTATGTCGCGAGATAAATTATTTACTTATAGACAGGCTTGATTTATATATAGACAATATTTTATAATAAAAATTTTTTATACGCTATTGTCTATTAAAGTAGGAGTATTTTGGTACACAGTGCTGTAAACAAAAATCCATGAAGACATTTATTTAGTTTTTTAAACATATAAACCTAGATAAAAATACATACTGATTTTATTCATAACTTTATTAGTTCATATAATTTTTGTTAGTGTGTTATATTACGATATAAAACAGAAGTATACACCTTCAAATACTTGGTAAATTTATCAACTTTCTTCCTAAAAACAGACCGACAATGGGAACTGAATAAGTATTGATAAGTGACGTACAAAAACTACGGATGTACTAAATATTACTTCTTATATGTTTATGCTCGATATATGAAAAAACGAGCTTTGAAATCAACTTTAACTCATACAAGCCACAGAACATACATTTTTATGTATGAGGGGTTGTTCTACTAACATTTATTTAGGGGTCTTTGCATTGCACTTAAGACGATGAGTATATAAGATATAAAAGATTGTTTTCAAGTAACCTTTATTTTATATGTTAAAAGGTAAGAAAATAATTTGATTTTTTTGTTATAAGTAAAAAAAAAGCGACACTTAAAACAATGCTGAAGGATTCCATGTGTCTTATAGATTTCAGAAAATTAGATAAATAAAAACCAATATTATTAGAAAAGAAATGGTAAACAAATCTGAGAACAGTTTCAGTAATAATCGGTAAACTATTGTTTAATAAGTATTTTCCTACTTTAAATATTATTTTAAATGTTAACAACAATAAAATATGTAAAAGAAATTTGTAAACATTTTGTTATTTATCTCTTTTTTATTTTCTAAGACGTTTTATTTTTTCTTTACTATTTCATAAGATTTATTGATATTCATCTCTGCGTGGTTGGCGGAACTTATGAAATATGTATGTCATAGAACACTTAGTCGAAATGTCGGTTTGTACATTGAGACTACAGAAACATTTAATCCTCTTTAGTTCTTTTTGTGTGATTGAAATATATATGGCCACTTAATTTCTTTTGTTTATTCGAAACTAAACTTAATTTATATTTTCTTATGTACGAAAAAAAAAACAAAATTAAAACTACCAGAATTTTGAGAAGAAAACCTTTTTATTATTCTAATTAATCATATATTTATAATTGTTAATTATTAATTGCAACATATAACATACACTTATATATAGTTCATAAAAAAATCTTTAGTCGTAATATTTTGTGGAAAAAGTTGGTATTTATATTTTGAACACCGAATTTATTTCAAAATTATTTTGGGCGTAATCATACCCTTGGTATAAATTCTTAATCCGTCGGGACTGTAATCAGTTCAAATATAATAATTTTTCTTTTAAATCTTTTACTCTTGAAGTTTGACTTAACTATAGGTACTTTGTGTATTCGCATGTTTTTCGCTTTAATATTTTTACCCTATTCTATAATGAGAATTATATAGTGTACTGACATAAATATGTATATTAAAATTATTATTTGTATTCTTATTTCGGATGGTCACCACAAAATGACGAAATAGAATTTTCCAACGCTTCAATAACCTTTAATTAAGGAACGTAAATAGTAGGTAATTATTGTTATATAATTGCCTAATTACGTATTATTTAAATCAATTGGTATCAATATTAAACAAAAAGTCGAGCGGAAAATAGCACACCATGAAATAGACAATATTATAACTATAAATTGTACTTGTATAACATGAATATGTCATCCTAAATAAAAAAAAAACAGCAAATTGCTTTTAAAAAGTATTTTGATAAAAAAATATTATATACAGCTTAGCATTTGTGTGATATCACTCTTTCTTTTATGATATAATGACGATATTTATAAAAATATTCATTTAATTTCTACCGCTTTAGTTTATGTTCGATGAGTGTCATTAATTTTTTGAAAGAGAAAAATTAAATTGATATGAAAACGTGCAACAGCTTATAATATTTTAAAATTGGCGCATCAATAGTACGGCTTTATTTGAAAAATTATTTGATATTTTTCTGTTTCCCTTAACAATTTATACATGTATATAATTTTATTTAATTTGGTATTTTGTAAAATATTACTTTTTTTGAAGCATCATCTTCTACATGCTTATTTAGAAAAATTATAAAACAAGAAACTATGCATATTATACGTATGCTTGAAAAATTCATATACTCGTATATTCTTAAGGTACTTTCTAATAACAGTATATCATAATCAATGATTATATTTTTTTTATCATTGTTCTTATTAGCAGGTTACTTTATATTATAAATTGCGACGGCATTCCTTTTCGAGTTCCTATTACAGGAAATAGAAAAAATATACAAATACTATTCTAGTCTTCGATAATTCCGAGTACATTAGTTTTGGATGACTTAGTTTTATATCTGAATCGAAAGCTAACTGAAGTTAATTTTTAATAGAGGTTGAGGAAAATGACAGCCCTCTGTATTTTGTTGTTTGTTTTATTGTATTATAATTTTAAAATGTATACAAACTGATCATCAAGAATAATATGATTATAATATTTGACGTATGTTTTCACCAAAAAAATTTATATCAAATCCTGAGTGATCTCGATCTTAGGAAACTAAGGTTTTTTCCCATAAAGTTCTGGTAAACAGTCCGAGCACGATTGAATTGTTTAAAAATCCTTTTTTCGATAAGGGTCAAGAGTACATATATGAACAATAATAATTTTTTGCTCCCGTGTACATATTTACATTATCTAACCCGAGTGACACTTTATAGTATGGATGAATATACCTTACTTCACTGACAAAATTTTGATTGTATTCTTATATTTTTGATGTACTGGGATTGCTGTGTTACTTGAGGAAGCACTTTACACCACTCACACGCTACAAAAGTACACTAACCAGTTTGAGTGGTACACGAACAAAGTCAACGCGTATTTTATTTTAAAATTTAAGCTATAATGTCTGCAAGAAATCGTATTGTCTCACAATTGTCACATCAATTTAAAAATTTATACATGTATTTAAGCTGACTTGATTCAAATTATATTATTGTATATGTTTTGTATCACACTATAGAGTAAATGTAAAAATTTTAGACACAATGTTTCATAAGGAACTGTAAAATAGATGCAAATTTATAGTTAAACTAACCATATATCTTTGTCTGATTTACAAAGCGTAAATTGTAAAAGACAATTAGGTTTTTTTTAACCATAATGCTCATTATTTTTAATCTATTTAAAAAATATTACAATTTGCCGTATTTAAAAATCACGATGTGATTGGAAGAGAAGTCTTTAATATTTCGAATCAAAATGAAAAGACAAATTCAAATAAATTGGAATAAATATGCATGTAAATCAGTAAATAGGAAGAGAGGAAAATTTTTTGAATAAGAGTAACATAATTTGATTTTGTATGTCTTATATTTGTAAATAGGAATTACTATTCGTCATTAATCTTGGACCACAGCTGTCTAAACGACTTTCTACTAAACACTTAGTGACCTCAATGTTCGGGTTTTCTCTTACTGCGAAATACATTTTTATTCCTAAGCTATTTTTTCCACAATATCTTTAAAAGATTTAACCATATAAAATATATATTTTTTTGGAAATTGAAAAATTTAAAAAAAAATCCTTCTAGTTTTGCCTAGAAAATGCTTTTATTCCCTTAAACTGGTTTATTGTATGAAATCTTTGAGCATAATTGTGATCTTTTACAAGCTGCCATTGGTTTATTTACAAAGTAAGAAAATGCAAGAAAATAATTGGTGTCTGAACGCGATGGTAACCTTAAAGTAACAGCGTGACGTCACGTAGCTTCCATTATACGTGTTAGACGTAGCAAGCGAGCAACTTAATGACGCGACGCGCGTCGTGAATGGTGTAATATTATTGTAATGACAATAATAAGAGCTCTTTTCACGATAATGTTCCCCTACGAAATTCTCTGGTAATAAGTTACACGGTGATTTTAAATTCTATCTTTATACCGTTCTGTAGATTATTAACCATACTTTATTTAAGGAAAAGGGCTTTAGGCAATTTCTTATACTGATTTTATTTCAGAGGACGCAAAATTTCTAGCTTCCTATTTCTAATGCTCAATACACATTGATAAAATAGAGAACTATTTGAGCTAATATTTAAAAAGAATCCCCCAAATTTCTGAAGTTGAGAGTGATTTTTAGTGTCTGTTGACAATTTTCAACCACATGCCTGCCTTTTTCAAACATTGAAATTACTGATTTATTAGAATAATAAAAATATATCTTTTTAAAATAAGGTAATTGTAGACAAAAGTAATTTAACAATACATGTTTTTTTTTTTAAACGAGAAAACAATTTTAAAGTGCAATTTATAATATAACTCCAAGTCTTATTAAGAGAACTCACATAATAAAAACAGAAAAAGTAACAGTTTTAAAAATTCATAAGCACATTTTTTCTGTGAAAATCTTATTAATACTTCAACTAATGTCGTTAAAAAAAATATTTTACGATATTTGAAGAGAGCAAACTTGTAAATTCTGTTTTACTTGATAGAAAAACAGTTGGTTATTCTGTTTCTTATGGAAATATGGTCATTAAATGAATGATTAATTACTTATTACTACTTATTACGTACTTTTCCCATTTGAATTAAGTTAATATTTGAGTTTCATTAGTTAGGGCAAATCGTATATTATTTTTTCCATCCATGAACCAAACATATGTATAGGTCATTATGCAGGTTTTTATATTTAATATAGATCACAATAAAGGACTCCAAAAGGGGACCAATATCTTAATTACATTTAATAGTTCCTCAAAAGTTAAAAAAATATATGTTTACAGATACTTTTTTCTTATTCTCTTAGTTTGTTTTCTCTCCGTGGGAGGCCTTAACACCGACCGCCGGCATATTTACCACCTATCAGACAAAGTCATGTCGACTTGTCGGGTTCTAGCATGATGTCTGATAAGGCCGTATGGAGGATGGGAGTAGTTGCCTTGGAATTTGAGCCGATTACAAGATGCTAAGATATGTGTTGTGTCAGGTTTTTAGTCATAGAGGATAGCTGGACCCAAAGACGGGTGCTCCACTGGCCTCTCACGATAAAGAGGGGGCCCAAATAGTGGGTTAAACACCAATTGTGTACAATCCTATGGTGGCTTCATCATGCCGATTGTCGAGCGGATAAGAAGACCTGATAGTAAACCCCGGGGGAGGGGGTAATCTTGATGTGAACAAAGGTAGTTGTCCGGAAAGTATTTCAATCGTAGTACTAAAGACATATGCGCCCGAGTTGTTTCCTGTTTGACACGATTGTATCGCCTCTCTTTAATGACTGGCATCCCACGCCTAGGTCTTGGAACTTGCTAACATGGTTTCTGTATCGACGATGGGAAGCTGAGCAGATCCTGCTAGTTATCGTCCGATTTCAATTACCTCCATAGTAAATAACCTTAAAGAACGTATATTGAACGGAATTTCACTTGACATGTCGAAAGCTTTCGACAGGGTCAGGCATGTTAGCCTTATTGGTAAACTTGCCAGATATGATATATTCTCTGATCTAGTTACCTGAATTTCTAACTTTCTGAGGAATCGAGAACTTTAAGAAGTTGTTAATAGTTAATTGGCTGAGCCAATGGTGATCAACGCTGGGTTTCCTCAGGGGCTGTCCTCTTCACAACTCTATTTTTGCAGCACATTAACTATCTGCTTTTACCGGGTGTTTTTCGTTACGCAGATGGTAGAGTTGTAGAGTGGTATGAACCCAGTCCTAGGGCCAGTCGGTATCTAATTAGACTTAGAAAGAGAGGCCTGTCTTTCCACCCCCAAGAAGAGTCCGTTCACCTTGAAATCAACTTTTTGAAATCTATCCTTAGAATACTTTGATCGTCTTCAGGTATTGGGTATTGAGGTTTCCTCAAACCTTAACTTTGGACAGTTCATTGCGTCCAATGCTAAGGAAGCTGCTAGGAAACTCAGGGTGCTTGCAAAAGTGCTGCAATGCTTTACGCGGGACAGCTTGTTTTTTTTATACAAAGCATACTTCAGTCACATCTGGGCTGGCGCTGCCAAATGTCACCTTACTTGCTTGAACTTAGTGGACAGATGTGCAGAAGGCTTATTAGTGACCAGAACTTGGTGAAATCCGATATAGTTAGCCTAGAACAAAGGCTAAAAGTAGCCAACCTCTTGGGATTCTACAGGATACACTCTGAAAAGTGTGCACAGGAATGATAGGATTAAATTCCTTTATCTCTTTTCTATCATCAAACAACCAGACGCACGGTGGCCCTCCATGCTTTCGTTGTAGATCTTCCTCGCATCCAGACGAAACGGTACGCTTCCTACTAACTCATGTGCACAGCAAGGGATTGAAACAGTTTGATTGAGTTTGTGTTTCCTTCGAACTATAATTTGAGTGTCTTCGAAAAAGGATGAAAAGGTTCATACTAAGATAGTGCGTTCACCACCTACGACTTCATTTCCACCGTCCGACTGGTGGAATGTCAGTCAAGCACTATCCAGTCCAAATTAAAACAAAAACATTTCCATCATTATTTAAAAAGCGATTAGCTTAGTAGTGCTCAATAAATTTATATATACAGACAGTAAATAAATTGAAAAATATACACTTAACATAAAATTCACAAGATACTTTATAATTTTGGGAATTTTATTTATATAATAAAGTTTAATATTGAAATGGAAATAAATATTTAAGTCCAAATATCAAATTATTATTATTATATATTCATGTAAAATTGGTTAGAGTCACGACACGTCTTTATCACTTTTATTAAAAAATTATACGGTAAAGTAAATTTTCAATTTTATTCAAGCAGAAAATACGAGAATTATCTGTGTCAAAGCTCTTGGAAATAAAATTAAGAATCATCTATAACTTCAGGATCCAAAAAGTTGTAGAACTTGAATATCTCATTTGAGATATATTTAAAGCTTAGTTTTATGAAATCTAGGGATTTTGTGTTTTATTGAAATGTACCATTTTAACAACTCTTATTTTTTTAGATTATACATTATGTAGGTTAGTGATGAAAGAAGATTAAGACATAAAGAGCTTAGACATAAAAAACTGTACTATCCAGAAAAAATTACACTTTTGAAAGAAACTAAGTTTTTCAGATTCTATCGGAGATAAAAGTGTCCCTTTCATGTATTCTGTTCGTGATCACGGTTGCTGTAAAGATACCGAAAAGTCGAGATTATGTATGTAGTCAAAAATAATAACAAATTCGTAGTATCCAAAAAACTTAGTTCAAAATATTAATAACACTTTTAAATAAAAAACCTTGAAATGTTATGAAAATTCGTAAGCAATATTGATTTGATATTATTCTCGTAGTACGGTATATGATACCTACGCCATAATCAATTGAAGCTTTCTATGTGTTCGTCACTCAAAATGTAAATTACTGACCACAATGTTGATTAGAGACTATTGTGTTATGTTAATTCCTAATAGATATATAGGGTTGATAATATGGTATTTTCAAATCAAATTTAACATTTAGTCATATAATACTATATACTGTTGTATGTTTAAAGTCAGTAAACAGGTTTATACTAAGTTATATGTAAATATATTATATGATCCGTATATATATGAGCTCAATCGCAATACGATATAATGTTTGAAACTGAAATCCAAAAGCCGAGAAAGATTTCCTATGTGATATTCGATTTATACGGCTCTGTGCTCTACATAAAGGACTTCTAAAGAAACTGGACATACGAAAACCAATAAGATTAAAGAAATATATATCATTTATTATTGATAATATTATTATAATATAATACAGTTCGTTCTTTGATGTCTTGATTGAATTTTTAAGTCGACATCAACTGCTCCTTTGCAATGTTGATCAAAAACAATTTGTACTAAAGGCAATTCATATAAAGACGACTCACTGTGACAGATTTATGTTAATGTTATTTTGATTTTTTCCGGCATTGTGCCCTTAGGCGTACATCATTTCTCAGATATATGGCAAATGTGAATCAGATTATGACATACATTGGAAGTTTGAGACCCTCATTTACCCTTGGAGAAAATATGAATGTAGTTGCGAGTGAAATAGAAACCTTAATTGTTTCCGTCACCCAAAATATTTTTGTTATTGAAAACAAAATTTATTATTAAAGTTCATAGAGAGTCATAAAATTCGTCATAGTTGAGAAATCGTTTTTTAAGGATTTATGTCGTAGTATATATACTGATCGATTTATATTAACTATGCCCATATTTATATATATATCATTATTACAAATGGTATTCAGTCGATTAAAATATCTAGTTCTGTCTAGAATGGATGAATTCTAATTTGTTACGTGTTCATATAGTTGTTATTTAAAGTTGATATGATTTGAAGTTTACATTATCTTTGAAATTTCTGAAATGAATTTCTTTTTAGAAGAAATCAGACGTCGGCTACCATCTTCCGCCTCTGATATCACTGACACCAACATAGGAGTACGTTTCTACACTTCCTAAGCAGGTTTAAATAAGACACTAGAGAATCATTTCGAACGGCCTTTAATTTTAAGTTCTATTTTGTACAGTGTTAGAAAATATATAAACTAATTATATTTATACTCATAAAGAAACAAGATTAGTTAAGATAAAAAATGATTATGATATTCAGGAATATTTGTTTCTTGTTAAAATGAACTCGTTACTTTCTGTTTCAAATACATTTACTCTATTTAGCTGTATATATAATAATTTTGACTATAATCATTCACTGTAATTTGACGTTAAGTTTGACACTTAAAAGAAACATTGCAAGTCACAAGATCGTTAACAGACCTAATGATTCTCGTCTTATCAGTTATGTTCTACATAATCTTGATTATGAATATTATAATGTATAGTTACGTTATAATTCCGTATTTTCCGTCGTGAAAATCGTTTATAAAAAAATCCAATTTTATAGTTAAAAATTAAGTACTTTATTTTGTTGTTGTAAACGACTTTAAACCAACATTTTTAAAACTTTCGAAAGAACTTACTTCTAGTAATAAGAAAATTAAGTACCTTTGATAACTAGTAGCATAATACAGTAAAAGAATCTTAATCCAAAACCAATGTATTTAATATATTTATTATTTTTATACTTGCATTAACATCTGTTATTTTTTTATTCAGGTACCTTAATGGATCAACACTCTTATCTACATTTAAATCAATCTCAATCCATCTCTTGATTTCCCAGTCAAGTTGGCAAGGCGACTGGAAATGTATATTTCGAATAGAAAAATAATTTCATTAAAGTTAATAAATCAGAGATTTTAGAAAAAAACACTAGGATTATATTAAAATAGAACTTAGATAAAAATATAGACTGAGATACTCATCAACACAAGTAGGATTTTAACTTTAACCACCGGAATATCGAATATCTAATTGGTTATAGAGTTCCACTATAGTAATGTAATACTCATATTCAATTTATAATCTTTTAAATACTCTGTATTTTAATCAGGAAAAATCGAAGTCTCATGTGCTTATTGTCCCTCTGTTATACTTTCGGTTTATCCATTTGTCAAGGCCCTTTTTTCAAGAAGGTGCCGACACAAGGAGCCGAAATTGAAATCGATTACTTATGTTTACTAGCTCTTAGAGGAGTGAAAAAATCAAGTTATAAGTCAAAGCGATCTTAAAAAAAAAGAACTTAATTTCACAATGTTTTGACGGTCTCGAGAACATTAAAACGTACAAAAAAACCTTCATCTGAAGTCAAAATGCAATGTTATGAAGCATAAATAAGGGGAAAGTTATTATATTTGTTTTGGGTATAAAAAAATTATTGCAGTTTTGCAGAATCCGGGGATCGGTATCAGTTTTGGTACAAAATCGAATTATATCTCTTTTATGTGAATAGCATTAGTTTCTAGCAAATAAAGGTACTCAATAAACATACTTCACCTGAAACATAAAGGTTCAGTTTAGTAACAAACAAAGTTTTTTTAAAGAATTGTTTTAGGCACGGTAAATAGAAGCTGACTGAACGAGTTAATATTCTTGGTGCGTATGGGAGGTGAGATCAGTATTATCATTGCTATATATACTTCAGAAGAAAAAAATATGCTATAGGTTAAAACAGGGCACTGTAAAAAAAGTTCTCTAAGAAAAGTAAGTATTTTCATATTTCAGTTTTTCATAATCCTAAAAAACTTTTTGGACTCAAAATTTAAATTGGCTCTGATTTAGAAACTATTAATCTATCTTTATTTCTAAAACATTATCACCTTGGATCCCTATCTAGACTGTTAGTGTTTTGTCTTATTTGGACTTAAAGTGGGAAACGTTGACCAAAAAATGTCACAAATTGCTAAACAGCGTAAAATATAAAATTTTTAATAATTTAAGTAATACAATTTGTTAGAAGGTAGATTTTGGAATTTACAATTTTTGGTATGGTAAGAATGAATTGTTGTAAAAAAATTATCTGGTCTATGAATATTATTATCATTTAGTATTGATTTAAAAATATTCATATGTTAATTTCAGTCGAAAAAAGCCTCCTCTAAAGATTTCAATGCGGTCATGTCTTGACGACAAACAAGTTAATCTGTAAACACCTGATTGCCGATCATTCTAAAACAAGCTGGAATTGATTCAATACATTTAGATTTAAAAGGTTAGAAATATGTCATTTATATTAGAAAAAGAAACAGTCGCAAAATAAAATTTCTTTGCTCTTACCACTATATTAAACATGTATATATTTGACACTATTTCATTTATGTTGCCTTAATATTAGGTATGATGAAAAGAAAATCAATATTCATTCTTATTGTTTTTTCTCAACATATTTATTAAGTGCTCCGATCAATCATTTGAAATAGGACGAGAATTCTGCTTGCCTCGAAGTAAATAAATCGGAAATAAAACGTCAATCGTATTTGTTCACAGCCAAACACTATAAACCAATGCTATACAAGGTTATCCGTCGAAGACGGATTATAGCACTTTATTTCGCAAGTAGTAAACATTTGTATAAATAAGTACTTTTGTAAGTAGTAAAAAACGAACGTTTCTTATTAGTTCTAAATATGTGTTGAATCAATTACAACATATTTTTCTACTTCTATTTTGTTATGTTCATAAAGAATCAATGCAATACTTCTCCTGTCCTAAAACTCACAGTTATATCTTTAAATAATTTTAGAAACAATTGCTTTAGTCGTTTATTCATGCAGAGAAATTTATTTAATAAACATTTTACTTTTCAAATAAAATAAATTTATTAGCGATGCGATATTATCAAGACATTATATGGTATTAAGTTGTGTGTTTCTTTAAACCTTTTTCTATGTTTTTCCTAGCCACAGTCTCTCCGTTTATTAAATTTCCAATCCCTTAAACCGTTATGCCGTAAAAAGGTTGTTTTGAAATCCCGCGGGAAAAACTCTTTTTATGGACGAAGGATCTCCGTATATCTTGCCAGTTTTTGTCCACATAATGTATGGAAAAAAAATCTAATGGTTCAGTACTTGTATAAATGGCCTAACATTAATTATTGGTAAAGTAATACGTATAAAACAAAAAATGTATTACCTACTTTAGTCACTCATTATTTCTTACAATATAAGTTTATTAAGAGCTCCTGAAATATATTTATTTTATGATTATTATTAAGATTCTTAATTTTATCGTTAGTTTTAGAGTAAGTCATTTTAACTTGTTTTTAACTATCAAAAGCCTACAAAAACCATCGACTTCTATTTGCAAAAGTTTGTTTTAGTTAAATGAAACAATATAAAAATTTTGTATGCAAAAAACGTTAGGACACAGAACAAACAATTTTAGAAACATCAGGGAAAAGATTCTACCTTACATTCATAACGTACTAGTATTGGAATGAACTAATTAAACACTTCAATAATGGTTTCTCGAAAGGCCGCATAAGAAATTCAGAGTTTTAAAAATGACCTACCTTTTATAAGAATCCTTGTATTATTACTATAACAGTTACAAATTTTATAAATTTAGCTTCATAAATTAATAAAACTTACGTAAAGTTAAGCATTAATTATTTCATAGATATGGAAGAAAAATAAAGATTAGTATGAACGCTAACGCTGGTATAAAAGCTAACGAATATTTGTGTTAACAAAAAAAGAACAGTAATGAGATCTAAGACTTTCGCGAGTTTTATTCATTTAAATGAAACTTATATTTTTTGGATATACTACGCCTGCTTTATTTATTTTGTAAAAAACGACATACTCCCGACGTTTCGTTTACTTATCAGCAACCGTGATAACGGGCAGACGAGATGTGAATGTCTCTCAGTTGGTCCTGTTATTATGTTATATATAATCTACCGCCAATGATTTCTTAATTTTCTGACGTACCACTCTGAATGCTGGCATAATGCCCTTACGATGTCCCGAGGTCTTGCGGTATGGTCATGGAATTTTATATTTTTAAGAAGGGGGTCCCAGGTGTTTAATAGATTCCAGATATCTTATCTATTGAAATTGGGATGTTTTTTTAATTTTAAAAGCCTCGCGCATTAATCTCGGTATATGCTTATCTTCACGAGCGCGGATTTGTGGTATATCAAACCGAATGTAGTCGCCTGGTTTGTTCATTGTGTGTTCACACACTGCTGACTTCGACGAGCGCCTATTTTAGATGTCTGAAATGTATTCTTTGACCCTTGTACCGATGCTCCTCTTGTGCTCTTCTTATACTTCTATGTGGTTAGCATCACAAAGGTGTTGGGCTCTCTATAACAAAGATTTGCCAACGGTAGCTAACTGGATAGGAAGATGGTGTGAGTTACCATTAAGATATCTATCCGTATGTGTGGGTTTCCTATAAACAGTATGTCCCAAAGTATTGTCAGGATTCCTAATGTCAAGTATGTTAAGGAAAGCTAAAGAATTATTTGCGTCTAATTGTATAGTAAACTGAATCTTGATATTGATAGAATTAAGGTGGTTCAGAAAAGCAGATGTCTTATTTTTATTTAATATTGTGAAGATGTCATCTACATACCGTTTATACATATATTATAGGTCTTATTGGAGGAGAGCAAAGGGCTCGCACCTCAAAGTCCTCCATGAATATATTAGCGACAACGAGGGAAACCGGCAAACCCATTGCAACTCCATCTACTTGTACGTAGAATTCATGCTTCCACATGGGGTAGCTAAATGATAGGCAATGTTTTAATAGCTCTGCATATTCTATAGGCATATTTTTATCGTTTAACTCATCTCTTACAACCTCAATGCAGTCAAGAGCAGGTAGACTAGTGAATAATGACTATACATTGAAACTGACCATACTGTTATTGTCTGTCAATTTTAGGTGTTTTCTATCTTTGACAAATTGGTAGGAATCCTTAACAAATGACATTGTGTTCCCCCATAGTGGTGATAATATCTTTGAAAAAAAAATTGCCAGTTTACAAGTTGGTGTGTCAATCTGGCTTACAATTGGGCGTAATGGAACATCTTTTTTATGGATTCTAGGTTACCCACACAATTTCGATGGTTTTCCACACGATGGTGCGAGTAATTTGATATCTGCATTAAGTTTGGAACTGTATTTATTCATTAATATTTTTGTTTCTGTTAAAACTTTACTTGTCGGGTCTTTGCCAAAATTTTTATACATAGAATTATCCGAAAAAGATTTAATTATTTTATTATCATAATCACTAGTATCCATTATTACGGTCGCGTTCCCTCTATCTTCACGGAGGACAGTCATATCTTCATTGTTGTGAAGGTGTTTGAGCGTAACTGATTCTTGACGAGAGATGTTTTGTCGAGGCAATTTGCTCCGGCGCAGAACATACGATACTTCCTGCCGGATTGCTTCAGACTCTTCTTTCGTGACCTGATTCTTATGAAGACATTCTTCAACGTTACAGATAATGTCTTCGAACGGTAATTTTGATGGCACTAGCGCAAAATTCAAATAAGGTAGATGATAAATAACAGGACCAACTGCTGTAAGTTGCTGTCACGGTTGCTGAAAAGTAACCGAAACGTCAGGAGTACATAGTTTTTTTCAAAAAAAAAAATAAAATCACGCGTATTATATGCGAAAAATATTAGTTTCATTTAAAAAAAAGAACAACCAAAGAAAGTGCTTTTAATTTTTTTTACGAATAAATATGTAACCTGAAGCGTTATTTGTCTTAAGTACTTTGTATAAATACCTTATGGGATAAAAATTACTTAAGGGTCTTATTTACTAATTTCGACTTAAACTAAGACAAAGTTTGGAATGCTTAGTTCTGTAACTTTGCTTAGAAGTTAAACGTCATAACGACCCTACACCGAAGTTTAATTACAGAAACGACCACATGCAAAACTTACTTAATTACTTCTAAAACGGCTAAAAGAGCTAAAAGCAGTTTTAGTGTTGTATTATTAGAATTACCCACATTTATATCTTTTAAATTTTCGATTCGATCAAAAGATTGATTTACTTAAAGCCAGAACTATGGTCTATAACTTTCTGTGGAGCTTAATGAATCTGTCAGACTGTGTCAGAGTATAGAACAAGCGAATTTTCGTCTTTGATTATATTATAAATTTTAAACGTAATCTGAACTTTGTGTGGCTATCAAGTACCTAAATTGAGTTATCTATACAAATTCAGAAATAACATCTTATGTAAGTTATGTATTTCTATATTACGTACAGTACGTATTAATGAGGTCTAAGACTTTCGCGAGTTTTATTAATTTAAATGAAACCAATATATTTCGGATATACTACGCTGATTTTATTATTTAAAAACTACATAATCCCGATGTTTCGGTTACTTTTCAGCAACCATGATCACGGGCAGACGAGATGTGGGATTATGTAGTTTTAAAATAATAAAATCAGCGTAGTATATCCGAAATATTTTAGTTTCATTTAAATACAATACGTATTTCTCACCAATTGTAAGCACAAACCATGTACCATTCGGATATTTTAAACATAAATACACTATTTTTAACCTAATTGCAAATTTTATATATTTTTTCAATAGTTGTCTGTGTATAAAATATATTTAATCATTTTTATGGCTTTAGGCAACTATTTATTTTGTAAACGAAAATTTATTTTTAAACGGAAAGACTCATAAAATCTTCCTCGTAAATCTCAACCTCATTATTTTGAACAAAATAGTGATCATACATAAACTAATCATCACAAGTATATAGTAATGTTCTTATTTTTTAAGTTATTAATAAAACGAAATAATTTCAATGAAATCTCTAATTATTATCGGAAATATATAGGATAGAGAAAGATTTCAATTTAATTTATGTCCAATATTTATGATTAATTATCAGATAACATAAAATCCATATATGTATATATATTCAGAAATTTCAAAGTTTACTTTCAAATAAATCAGTTATATTTGATTTTTACATTGATTCCATTATTTTGATTCTATTAACATTATTTTGTTGTGTTTTGGGAATTTGAGTTTTAATTTAGCAATTAAGAATACTAATGCTACCATCACTCAGACAGATTGAAGATCATTTTTCACACCATCTGTAGCACTTAGACATATTCTTATGTTGTCAATAAATACATAGAACAAACAATCAAAATATAATTGAATTTCTCCCGCAATTTACTTGAGAGCTGAAATAGAATGGGTGTCTTCTGCAGTAGGTACGTTTATTTAAAGCCGATTGGAAAGTATTTGCTCTTAGATTTCTTTCATACAGAAAATTTAACATGAAGTTTATACTATTTGTTCGATACCTTTTTAATTATTCCTAATTTAAAAATTCTTTCTTATAATTAGTTTATACATTATAACAGATATATCCCATCAAGGACATGTACATACCTAAGTTAAAAGTTTTTATTTATTACCATTTCTTTGTGTCATAAATGTTTAAACTATAAAGTATATCTTTTGCTTAAATTTTCGAAATACAAAAGAATAAGTACATTATTAAAATAGGAAAATTTTAATATGACTTTTAAGTGTATATAAATAATAGTAAAAATGGGTGAATCAAAACAGATTAACGGTCAACTGTAAATAAGTGTTGAAGCGGGAGTTCGCGATACACGCGAGTACCTTGACAGAATTTAAAACTTAAAAATCAAATTTGTGGAGCACTCAAAGAAATAAGAACGCAAATAATATATAAATCAATGTAAGACAAAAATCTTAGATGAGAATTACAGAACGCAGAACGTTAATGTTATGGTTAATAATGAAATATTTGATATAAAGTTATTTTTTGTTTCTTGTGAAACCCATGGAATCAAAGTAGAAAATAAAAATATATGTAGCTTACATTCAACGCACTTAGAACTGCAATATCAACAACAGTATTCTAGAATTTAATTTTTGGTTTTAATGGTCAGTAGAGTTAATTTTCAGTTTTAATAGTATGATAATTTGAAAATTTTACTTTAAAATGATATTGAGGAAACTTCATCCTTTATAATAGAAAAGAGAAATTAAAGTTTGAACAAATTTTGAAAGGCTTTATTAAGAATTGAAATCAAATAATAATTTGTTCATTCTTTCTTAAATAATAAAAGAAATATAATCGAATTTAATCTTTCGTTAAGATTGTGTTAATTCATGCTATTTGTTTTTATACAAAAAATCATAGCGTATATACAACAAAAGAAAATTTTTTCCTTCTAAATTAATTCATATTTTGAAATAAATTTTATTATTAGTAATAAATAAACAAAGGCCAGTTGCATAACAAAAGTGTTTATTGCAAAGTGGTCGCGCTCGAAATCACAAATTGGACAGCTGGCACTGTAGATAATTCAATAACAATGCACGATATTTTTTGTGTAAGTAATTTTATTGCGGTCATAAAATGGATTGCATTTATAAATATGAATGAAATAATATCTTCTACTTTTATGAAATTTTTAATTAGATTTCAAAGACATAGCTTTCTATATTACATTGTTATTTTTATAAATTGCAATATGCATTGATTTTTTCTGCGAAAACGATCTTATATTTGTTTGTTTGTTTGTTTCTAAAATCATCCTTAATAACTCCTGAATTCACATTTGATTTCGTATATTTTTATTTAAAAGTTTTCAAGTCTTATAAACGGCTACTGATTACATGGAATAATAGATTTAAATTGTTTCTTGTAAGAGTAAACAATTTCCATTTAAAAAACAACTTCTCGTCTCTGATTGTAAAAGAAAAATTACAAGTTACTGTGAAAAAGCTGGGTCATATGACATTGATAGTCATTTTAATTTTTTGTATATAAATCTCTTTTTTATTTGCAACATCATTTCAATGTCTAAGACTGTCTTTGTTAGAATAGGATCACAGTCACCTTACTAAGGTAAAGTAATTTACCCTTTATTTTATCCTTTATTATTCACTCCAATTCCTGGTTTGTTTTTATGAATTAAAAACTTAAAGAAAAAAGTATTTCAAATTGCAATTTATCTGTGTGATAAAGTTTAAATGTAAGAAAGTAATTTCCAAATTCTATGCTTCCGATATATATGTATATAGAGCTCATGTTTTAGGCAACCTTATAATTACGGAACTTGACGGAATATGGGGTGAAAAGTTTCTATCGACCAAAAAGTTGTGATATTATTCGTTAAGGAATTTTCTTTTTGAGATGGTATACAATTTTTCCATTCAGAAATATAATTATTTAATCTTGTTACGTTAAGAAATATACTAGCATTTAAGACTGAAAATTAAACTTAAAAATATTTTAGTAAGCTTGAAAAATTCCGCCGTTTGAAAAATATATTAAATGAATATAATCTTTAGATGTAGATTTTAATAGAATTTTATTTTACGTACGCCAGCGTTTTGCATAATTGCATTTCTCTTTAGATGTCATGCGCTGAACGAGTAAATATAGAAATATATAATAAGCGTTTAATGTTCCTACATTTCCTTTATAATTGAAGAAGCAAATAAGAATAACCATTTCATATGCAGTGTGCATTTCATTGTTTGTAATTTTAATTGTTTTATGATTTATTCTAGACCTTTAAAGTTTAAAGAATATTTTTTTCACCTCAATAATATTTAACAAAGCAAAAACAGTAATCTCAAAGGAACAAAGCTTTGAATTGAGACCTACACTCAGAAATAAAATGTAAAGATTTTGTTATTATAAAAAAATATTGCCATGTAAGTATAAACAGCTGTCAATTATTTAAAATAATAGATAATAATCCCAAGTCAGGTCTTTGAAGTGGTGAATAAATGAACTGGGAACCACTGTTTTAATTAATCAACTTTTAAAATTAAGTTACTGAGTGATATCGTCATAGTTTTAATTAAAATATATGCATTGTTTTTTCATTTACTATTTCAAACAATGATAAAAAGAAACGTGACAATGCTAAAACTGGATCTCTTATAATGTATCCGGAGCCGTGAAAGCTTTTTGTACAGTACAAAGTATAATAATGGGCTGTTTTTATGACCGGACAAACGACTCTAATTGGACAAGTTACGAAACTTGAAGTTTTTGTTTGAATAAACACATAAATTGCCAGTGACATTTTTTACGTATGACTTTAAATAGGCTTAACTTGTTGGAACGTTTTCTTGTAATTATTTTTGTACAGTTTCTATGGACAATGAAATTATAGACTATTTTTAGATTTTAGTTAAAACCATAATAGGTCCTAATTATAGTACAAATATGCTTCGAGCACAGTTTTATTCATCAACAACATTAATATTTTTTTGTGTTACACCCATTTCGAGGAAAACAAACAAATAATTACAGACGGAGTTATTAATAGCAATCATAGCTGATATTTTCAAAATATATAAATAAAATTGTTGCTTAAATTAAGGCAGAGAAATTATTTTGATTTTGCATAATACAAATTTTAATTAACATTTTATTAAAAAAATGTAGCCCCGAGCTAACTATACAAAAATCATTTATAATACACCTTAAAAAATTGAATAAATAACTTTTAAATTTACATTTAAATAACTTTTATTAGAAACTCTTTAAATAACGTAGACGAAATTTTTCGGTTTAAATGTAGAAACTTTACTTCCCTAATCGCCTTAGAAAAAGTATTTGAGGCTAAGCTACAGACTAAATTTTAAAGTAACATCTTATAGAATAAAACGTTTAGACTTAGAAATTATGTTTTAACAATGGTTATGACATAATTTCTTAAATTTCGAACATATTTGGTTTAACGAAGCAATTGTAATGAATTCTTATATTTGAAAAACTATGCATATTTAGCTATATATTGTACAATAAATCTAATTTTGACATCATAATCTTCACGAGTACGCGTAAAACGTATGCCTACAATGCGAAATGTTTGTTTAATATTGGAATTTTTAAACCTAATGAGTGAAAATATTTATTGTGATGTATTAGTCATGAGTATGGACAAGAATATTTTATGATTCAATATATCAATTTATAAAATTTTACTCAGTTTTCTATTTTTTTATATAATATGAGTAAACAATACACAGAACAATAACAATACTGTGTCTACGGTAATAAAATACAAATAACGTAAGTCATCATATTACTATTTAATAATTATAAAATAGCCCACTTATAGGCTACGATATGATCTTTGAAAATTAAGAAAAACGTGTTTGTATTATTAAAAAATATTTTTTTCACTAAATGTGTGAGTCGACCAAAATAATTTCTTTGCATTCCTTTTTGACTTTCTGCGTTTCGAAATAAAGTCGTGGGAACAGCATGTCCTCTATAAACTAAAATATTCATAAAACTCATTTTATCTTTTAAAAGCGGTATATATTATTCCATGTAACGTTACAAAATTTCATTTCAATTTCATTCGGAAATATGTAAAGGTTGTCGTAAATCAATATTACGTTCTAATAATATCCCGTCTTTAGAAATCTTTATAACGAACATGTTACATACACAAACTCTAAATCAATAGATAGTATACAAGCCACGTTCAAACCTAAAGATAACTTCGACAGAGTTAATTGTGACAACGACAACTTCTCACAACTAAAATCACCATTTCCCAAACTTACAATTGTCATTACTGAATTACAATTAGCAAGAGTTTCGCAGATTTATCATATATATATATATATATATATATATATATATATATATATATCATAAATCTATAGTTTAGTCGTTTTTTTTTTAAATAAATTATTTAATAACCATTGCTCTGTTATGAGACGGGTTGATCGAAATAAGGTCTTCGTTTTTATATTCAACACAAATTGTCATACTGTCAAAAGGCGCAAATTGTTTTTCTCTGTGATACAAAGGAAAATTATAATTAGATTTGAATAAGTTTCCAAAAATTTTCAAAGTACGATAATTATTTTACACTTGCTAATTTTATAGAATTTTCTCTACATCGTTTTTTTTATAAGATTCCATTATATTATAAAGGTAAACTTAGTTTTATTCATAATTTATCAATATACATAAAATTATACTGCTATAATGATTCATTTCTTAGGATAACTTAAATTAATGTAAAATAAATCCTTTATAAAAAATCAGTCTCCAACAAGACAAGCTGATGACGTTTCGAATCTTTATTAAATTCCAAACATTAATTTCAATTTTCTACCCTCGAATCTCCGTATCTATTTCCATAAGGTCTGATTTATATTTATTATTTAACGTAAAAGTTCTAGCTAAAAGATAATATTACAAGAGCTCCGAAAACATCACAACTGTGTATACGAATTTTCGTTCCAAGAAATGTTTATATACTGTTCAGGCTTAAAGAGGTTTATCTTCACTAAAACTAATAACATCAACCTCTATACTACGAACGTCAGGAAGCATGAAGTTAACGGGATGATATGCCAATAGTATTGAAATTTTAAACAATGTGTTCATAGATGTAAATTATCAATACAAAACCTGTCTGTCAGTTTATGATACGAAAAATATAACATCGTCATGAATGTTTGAATGGGAAATCTAATAGTTACATTTTGAAATAAACTTAAATTTTATATGATATAGTAAGGCTTCGTACATCGAACGGCAACGATGGACTCTTTGTAGGACCATTTTATTGTCCATCTGTTTATTAATATGTTCTTCTATATCAAATACTGCGTGTAGCTTTTTGGAGCAACAGACGAGTAAAACTTCTTAGTCACAGCAATCCAGGACTAAAGTCGTTTATGCTTAGTTTACTCCTCATATGAGAAAACTAGGACGAAAATTAAATGCTACAGGCAAGTTACCCGTCAATCTAAAATTATTAAATTTGAAACAAAGTAATTTAATACAATAAAAGTAAATAATAGAATTTATAACTGTACTGTTCTCAGGATATTATATACATATTTACCTTGTTTACCAAATAATTACATATATATATAAACTAATAAATTCGATAAGTGTTACTAAGACTTCAAGTCATAATCACTAATAAAGAAACATTTAGACTGCAGATCAAGCTTAGACAAGCTTGATCTGCAGTCTAAATGTTTTTTATTTGAAATAAAATATAAAAAACCTGAATAGCTATTGTTTGAATGAAGTCAAGTTCAGTCTTGTTATGTTAAGCACGCGGGTTGAATGTTTCTCAAGTATGACTTGTACTAGTTAATTTATCTTATAAGCGGAGTTTTTAACTTGAACATATTCGCTCACTGAACATGGTACTGAAGGTTATAAAACTTAGATATTTATGTGTACCTGTACCTTCATTAAAACAATAATTTATAATTTCTGGGATTTTGTGGAACACAATTACATTAACTATAACATGTTTAAAATATCTAATAAATTATAGTCTTTCCTTTTACTTCTTACAAATCTTCACTAAGGACAATAATTATGAGAAATAGTAGTTAGAAAACACACTAAGTGACATAAAATATGAGCAGGCTTTTAAAGAAAGATTGGACATCGTTCAGTTTGGAAAGAGTCCATTTATACTTAAACCTTTTTCACGACGCAACTTCCTCGTTTGTATTGAAGTTTCACGCAAACTATTTATGACTATAACAGAGCGTGTTTCATCCAGTTAAAGTGGTTAAAACATATATCAATACTGTAAATGAACAACTACAGTTCTACAGTTTTTAAATCAAAAAATAAAAAGTGGTTTTACGTTTCATCACTCGGAAAGCAATTTCCATAAAAATTCTATTAGTTCTCAGATAAAGTTGTGACTATGCACCAAACTGAAATTATATATGAATGTGAATTTTAAACTGTCTATAAAATAGAATTTATAACACCACGGGTGTTTTACCGTTTTATCAAATCATACCTTTGAAATAATAGTATTTCAAAGGTATGATTTGATATTTTATTACGAACTTCTAAAGAATATGAATATCCATCTTCGTTATTATTTACTTATTATGTATCATCATTTGCCGACTTAGTCATATCCATTTAAATGTCAACAGTTATTAATAGATTTATAGTATATATCGGCGCAAGCAGCTTCAATGACGGATGCAACATGGAAATAACTGGCACCAATTATTATAACAACTTATTGGTCGTCGTTACTATTGTTAAAAGTAAAACGAAATCAAAGAGAATAGAACTATGTTTGAATTCTGGTTTAAATATGACGTCTGGACGCACGAGAGGGGACGGCAGAGTTCAGCGAGTGCGGAGCATAAAGAACCTTCGAGAAATACAAGAACATTTAGAAGAATTGACGTTTCATTTTAAAATATCTGGAACTTACTGAAACAAGTGACATTAGAGACGCCAGCGAGGCTGGCGTCCTGTCTTTAAAATAATGAATTTATAATAAAATCCGATATCAGAAGTGGGATCGCTCCTGTGATCAGTTACTGCCGGTCTTAGTGTATTTGTAAATCCTGATCCAGCTCAAGAAAATAATCATCCGGAGAACTTGCGTAATGAAGAACGCTCCTCAGTCTTTTATGCAAATGATGTCAACAATGCAGAGCGTGACCGAACGTTTGCTACTAATAAAAAACAAGGGATACGATTAAAATTACTAACAAGATTTTTTGATCCCGGTGATAGTGTGTGTGTTCGGGATTGATTCAAACGCATCTTTACGGCTGTAAATACGTACCAAATCAGTAACTACGACATTCGAATTAAAGTCTTTTAAAGGAGCGAGCTAGAAAGTGTGCAGACGATTGGTTAGTTGCAACATCTACACAAGAGGCATTACGTGAGACCATAGGTAACATTTGTTATTATCCTTTGAGCTAACCTCGTGTCCATGATGTATTCTGAAGAGAACCATGAGATTCTGTAGGGAAGGCTTGTGGTACCGTGACAAGACAATTATACACCACAGATCTGGAGAGCGTGACCTCTGAGCTAATCGCGTGTTACCCTTGAGCTAACCACGGGTCCTTGATGTATCCATAAGAGAACCATGAGATTCCGTAGGGATGCCTTGTGGAGCCGTGAGAAGACAAGTCTACACCACAGATGTGGAGAGCGTACCTCTGAACTAATCGCGTGTTACTCTTGAGCCAACCACAGGTCCTTGCTGTATCCTTAAGAATACCATGAGATGACGTAGGGAGGCCTTGGGAAGACTTGAGTAGAAAGGTACTCACTCGATCTATAAGAACTTGCATGATTTTAATATCAAACTACTGAGACCATTGCTTTATTTAAATACGACAATAGACATACTCTTCACAGTAATATTTGCAACATGTCTGGTTAACACACGGCAGTGCCTCTACAAAAACGATGCTGTAATTCAAACGAAAGCATACTCGACTCCAAAATCCTGATAAAATACATCTATTGTGAATATAACTAATTTCTGTTCCTTTTCTGCTAACCGTGGTCATGCGTTTGAATCGTGTTTCCGACGGGAATAAGGAGATCACGCCCAATTTTAATTTAATACCAACTGGTAAATGTACTCTTAAATAAAATGCAAGATCGCAGTGGTGCGTTATACAAGAATCAATTGCAAATGATATCTCTGGGTGTAGAAAACAAATCGTAAACTATTTGCGTGGATTGAGATCGGACCTTACTATTTCAATGAAAAGTTAAATAGTTATTAATGTAGAAATAATTTTCTATAGTTCCAGGTTTTGAAACGACTGCTGATATATTAACCGGAGCAGATTTATTACGTGATAAGAATACATGTGGAAAATTTAGTATCCTTGCCGATGTTTTGCACATACGAACAAGTCAATTATGCTTTGACAGTTTAGATTACAATTCAACAATCAGTCCGTTTAAATCGAAGTAATGCATCAACACATTCAAAACAGGATGGTCGAGGCGGAGAGAAGATACAAAGCTAGGTTTTTGAGAGGTCGAGCTACGATTAAAAGATTCCAGAAGGGAGATATTGTAATAATGAAAAAATATAGCCCCAGAAATCGGATATCCCTATATTTAAAATTTTGTGAACTATACAAAATCCAGAAAATAATTGAGAATGATTAATATCTTGTAAAGTGATTTTAGACCGTGGATGACTTTGAAATGTGGCACATGACCAGCTACGAATGTGGCACATGACCAGCTACGATGAGACTTCACAGCATCTGAGGGACGACACAGAATTACTAAGCAAGCAGTAAGGTGGACTGTTCGCCTACCTAATAGTTATCCGGTGAGCGTATTTCATTTTGTTCAAATTGCTTCATTCAAACGCATTACCATTAATCATTGCTAGCAATGTGATTGTCTAACACTTAGTTTGAGATATATTACTATAAAAGATGCATTTGGCGTGCGGATCCGAACCATAACAAAAAAAAATTATAATAATAAATAAAAAAAAAATAAAAAAATATTGTACATGGGTGGAGACGTCTTACGCCAAACAAATAAAAAAAAAAAAAAAAAAAAAAAATTTATGTAGACGGGTGGAGACGTCTTACGACAAAAAAAAAAAAAAAAAAAAAAAGAATTGTACATGGGTGGAGACGTCTTACGCCAAACAAATAAAGAAATAAAAAAAAAAAAAAAAAAAAAAAAAAAAAAAAAAAAAAAAAAAAAAATAAAAATAATATTGTAGACGGGTGGAAACGTCTTACGAAAAAAAAAAAAAAAAATATTGTACATGGGTGGAGACGTCTTACGCCAAACAAATAAAGAAAAAAAAAAAAAAAAAAATATTTTAGACGGGTGGAAACGTCTTACGAAAAAAAAAAAAAAAATGTCCATGGGTGGAGACGTCTTACGCCAAACAAATAAAAAAAAAAAATAAATAAAAAAAAAAAAATGTGGAGACGTCCTATGACATGTTATGAGTGTTCGTGTGATGCCCCAAAGCCATAAGTAGATTAAATAATTGGACCTGATATTATGATTTCGTCTCACGATGAGTCGTAATAAACAACGTAACCCATACGACCACAACAAATTTGTTAACCATAACTATAACAATATAAAGTTATCTAGGTTTACTGTGGAAGTACCTAGACTACATAAGTATCTCTCTGTTATCACAGAAAACAATGCAGAGCACGCATCAGTATAACCGTATCGGCATGACTTCGGACGATGAAGCATCAATTCTTGAACCTGGCCCATCTACTCTACGAGACCTGCAACGGGTACGAGAACATTACGAAAGCTAAGCAAGAGAGAACACATCACCAGGCAGGTGCAGAGCACGCACCGCCTGCCAGAATGGCCGTATCGGCGCAAGCAGCTTCAATGACGGATGCAACATGGAAATAACTGGCACCAATTATTATAACAACTTATTGGTCGTCGTTACTATTGTTAAAAGTAAAACGAAATCAAAGAGAATAGAACTATGTTTGAATTCTGGTTTAAATATGACGTCTGGACGCACGAGAGGGGACGGCAGAGTTCAGCGAGTGCGGAGCATAAAGAACCTTCGAGAAATACAAGAACATTTAGAAGAATTGACGTTTCATTTTAAAATATCTGGAACTTACTGAAACAAGTGACATTAGAGACGCCAGCGAGGCTGGCGTCCTGTCTTTAAAATAATGAATTTATAATAAAATCCGATATATACAATAGAATTAGCCCTACAGTTATTCCTGTTTGTGTGAAAACTTTTCCAAAGTTAAAGACAAGATAAAGATAATAAAATAGTAAAAGATAATAGAATAGCGTCGTATAAATTGTACAGTACCAGTTACAATAAAAAATATCATAACGTTGGTGGAATTTCAAACTAAAATTAATTATTTCTTTTTATTAGACGTGGAGTTATTATTTTTCAATCCTATTATTCAAATTAAAAAATATTTCGAATCCCTTTGACACCTGATTTAAAAACGATGAAAAATCTTCAAAGCAGTATAAAATAAATCTTTGGATGAATAAAGTCAAGGTCAAATATAAAATTTACTCCTTTATTAAAAACGGTTAAAGGATGTGATTCCTTTTTGTTTGCGTGTATATAAATCGGTTAAATTGAGTAAATTTATCTTATTGTACTTAAAATTTCATTTAAATTTTCCTTTTTTTTATTTCAAATGACTATATCAAAAACAATATGTTATCAGAATTTTTAGTTATAAACACTGTAACTCGTAACTCTGCCCTACTTTTCATTTGTATAAAATATTTATAACAATTAAAAAATTTACTTTTCATTGACCACACTTCAAATGAATTATACATTGTTTAGACGAAAAATAATTTTATTGATACGTAATTAGATTGGATTGGTAAACAATACAACAATACATTTACGATTACAATATGTACTTATATATCGAAAACCGTAACTGGTCCACATTTCACGTCGATCGATCACAGGTCAATCTATCATTTACAATGGAAAAGATTAAATAACAGAGAAGTTGGTCAATTAAAACAATGACATGTGTTTTTTTAATAAATAAATATTAAAATGTATTATAATTTTATATTTTTAGTATCTTGTTATAATATTAATTAATTAAAATTTCGTTGGACGTATAAATTCATAACAATTTTTTTTGTTATACGTTTATATTAAAATACGTTTTATAATATATACACTGGAAATTTTTTATTGCAATACAATTAAATTCGTTTCAAAATATCTTTTAATAAATATTATTTTTATTTTCGTTTAAATATTTATATAATTTTCATGGAATACGAAATAAAAAACTTTTTTTATTTCAATTTTATATGAACGCTATATTTCACGAAACCATCGTATTACTTACCATCTCATTGTTATACTTTTCATTATAATATTCGGCCCATAAAAGTTTTTTATTACAGCCAACACTCGAGAACTCAAACAGATTTATTGTAACTACACAGTTTTTTAAGTTCCATCAACAATTTCGTGGTCGGTCATTTTTAATAAGTGAAAAATAAAAATCCACAATATAAATACGTAACTAAGTAGGGAGATGGTTACGGCGTAGCCAGGTTCCGTGTGAACGGCGTAGCGCTTGGTTATCAACTGACGCTACGAGTTCTACACCGTAGCGTACGTCATCTACTACGACTTCAAAATTTTAGAAGCTGTGGTTTATTATAAATAATAATTATTATAGATATAATATCTTGTAAGAAATCCTAAGATAAAATTACTTTTTCTCCTAACTGGTGAAGTACGGACATATCACGCACAAAAGAACATTGTATTTTATCGAAAAAAATATTTTTTTACGTGTGAATATATCTATATTATGAATTATATAAATGGCTACATCAGATATAGTCATCTTAATTGATCTAACACATAAATTGTATACTCGTACTAGGTTATGAGTTTGTTAATATTTCACTCATTATAGCCAGTAAATATGTTATTCCGAAATTAAAAAGGAAGGTAATACATTCTTGTAATTCTAAATGAATATTTTTTTACAAACAACATTTCAAAATAATGAAATTTAAAATAAAATCTGAAACAAAATCGCGGTCTTCTTATTTTGTTCAAACTTAGTCTTGTTTATTTTTAATCAAGCACTTTATTCATTGGATTTGATTTCCAATTAGTTGATGACTACATTTGTGTAAGTTATTACTAATTGTATGGACATTTAGCATTACTGACATGGCTGATACGTGTATACCATGACTCTTAAATTCCAAGGAAACTGTCATTTAGTAAAATTTGTTATATTACAGAACACCCATATTAAGTCACATTCTGACAAATGTTCTATAACTTTTGTATCCACTCGTAATTTAAATATAATAATTCTCAGCATTACGATGACAAATTTAAATTAGTACATCAATATATAATGGAGGGAGATAGAGCTAACTGTCGGTAACATAATATGTAACTACAATAAAAAAAATGCCTCAAGGAATTGACTGATATATTTCACTTGTTTTTTATTCGTAATATTATTAAAATTAGTGATAATGTAGAAATAATTACAACCAGTAATTAATACGTTATTGTGACAAAGCAAACAGAAACTGAGAGACTTGAAATCGATGTGATATAACTTGTGATGTAAATAAGCGAAGTAGTTATTAAAATTAACAATAATTTTATGTCAATGTTTTTCATCATTGATTCATAGCTTTAACCATTTTATGGAATAAAACTTTTTTTTTCCGATTATGCTTCATTTTCTAGAAATTATATTGATCATTTATCTGTTATTTATCGGATTGACCAAGCATGAATTAATCTCAGATGTAAATTCATCTTTAGAAGGAGATTGGCAACGCCTCATTGAATATCCGAGCCCGTCTATGATTGTATTATTGACACACAAATTGTTGGTTATAGAGGTTAACTGCAGATAAGATTAAAGCTATTATATGGGTTGCCATTTACAATCAGAAGGCTGTTCGCCATGTTACTCAATCTATGACTCGAGATTTAGACATGCAGATATGTATGTAGGCATCGTTAGTAAATTGTAAAAAACGTAAAAGGAAATTTTTACGTTTTTTTGTTTTAATTTACCATCTGAAATAACGAGCTGAATTGTTGGGTTGCAAAATAACCCAAAAATTCAGAGCATGTGATTTGATAAATTGTGCGTCCTAATTTGAGAGACTTCGTGGTGACGTCATATGAGCAAGTATTTTAATTTATTTAATGAAATTTCGTTTATAACACTTAGTGTAACATATGTAAATTTTAAATACAAATAAACTTTTACAATAGAAAAGTATTACTGAATAAATATTTATACGAACAGAATACGCGAAATGATTTTATTGCAAGCAGATTAGACGTAGAGCAATGTATAGGTTTAATTAATTCATACTTCTGAAAAGAAATTTACGAAAAAAATGTAAGAAAATAAGTAGATTTCAACCACGGATAAAATTTTATTCATAATATATATTTATAATATATACGTATGGGTTCCCATTAAAAATGAAACTTAAATATTCTGAGATATTCAAAAATTAAAGTAAATAAAGATGGTATTCCTTTATTTTCTACTGGAATATCTCAAAAATGAACTCATACAGTGAACAAAATCTGTGACGACACATACAAAACAATGTTAGAGAATGCTTGTTATTCAAATATGGAGATGTTACCGTGTCTTTTCATGGAACAAACTGACCTATATCCACGGCACCGGAGAAGTGCTCTGTTTATTGAATAGCCTGTCTTATATTTTTGAATATATATCATATACATTCTCTTTTAAAGTGATCAATACTATACGGTATTATGTACTTTTAATTGAAAAATAAACACAAAATAATTTTATTCAATAAAAGCTTTTCTTTAGCACTTAATTAATATTTTGATATGCATTCACTCTTGTGTAATATATAAAAGAGGGAAAAGTTTCTAGGGTGGAAATTTTGAAAGAAAAGAAATATAAAACTTTATTAAGTACCACTGGGAATGAATGTAAGTCGTAAAACACAAAATAAACAATACTTTTGTAACAACTTTTTTTAACATGGTGTTTTTTATAAATGAAGTTAAGTAAAATTAGAATTTCTCCAAATTATGCAGTGCACTTATTCAATCAAGATTCAATAGACATAACATAGTTTCTTTTATAATTCCTATTATATTTTATTTCTAGACAACATCATTTAACAGTAAGCGATATAGGCTATAAGCAACAAATCGTAGTACATTTCATATGAGAAACTAAAATGTATTTTTGTATAGAGGACCTATTACTTGAACAAAAGAAATCGATTACTTTAAACAGACACACTTATGTGTGCCATTGGAATTATATGCACGTTGATACCAATATATAAAATAAAAATAGGTGTGATTTTCATAATTTTGTTTTCGTAAACTTTCAGATTTCATACAAATAATCACGTTCCAATCAATTGTGATCTTATTGGCACCATCGCACTAAGGATGTCTCTACTTATAGACATCCTTGTAGAAACGCAAGTTATATTCGATGCCTCCTTTTAAAACATATTAATTTCTATAAATTCTAATATGTAGTAGTATATTTATATACATACACAACTAATACTCATCGGTCTGGTAAATCGGTTTATATTTTGCAATTTATATTAATCCGATTCGAATACATTCATTTCAGGTTAGGAATAGCTTCCATTGAAATTAAATTGAAATGTGAAGAACCTTTTGTATGTGACTCCCTATGCCTGTTGTTGGCGTATCGTAAAAACCTTGGATAATTTTTCCCGAGAGGATCTTTACAGAAGCTCTTATCCTTTTAAGGAAATTGTTAACCTAAAAATTTAATCACTTTCACATTATATTCATTAAAATTAATTTATAAATAAATATAAAAGTTTTGTTAACTAAATATTTACATATATTTTATAAATTAGATGCAAAAATTACTCTCTTTAAATATTATAAAGTAAAGTTTAAAACTGAGTAATAAATTTTGATTTGGTTGCTCATACAAAATTTTTTTTTACAAAATATAAAAACTTTCACATCCAACATATGTATGTACGTTTATTTCAAGTATTTCATCAACTATTTCCTCGGTTATCAATCTTTAGACGGTGTGTTAATAGGAATATCTAAAGTCCGTGTAACAATTGTAGTGAGCTACACTCCAGAACATTTTACTAAGGTCGACTCCAACAACAGGACTTTACACGAGAAACCTGAGAAAATGTAATCGATTTACTATATGCAATATTTAATTTAAATAAACATCGAATTGAATGTGCTAAAATAATAAAAAAATCATCTTTTACGACCTACTTATCACGACATTACATTATTTGTATAATACAATATTTTTGTTTTTTCATACCAAGCAAATTGAAGTGAATTTTATTCAAACCGAACTTGAAGGAAATTTTAACTCAATAGGTTAAGATACTTTTCTCAAAATTGGATTGCAAGATTTCACTCGAACAGTATAACAGTTACGTATGCACATAAATTGCTAGTTGAATAAAGGCTCGTAAAAATTTGTATAATACTTATATTATAAAAATTGTTATCTTCGTAAACACAATATGGTCTTAGTAAAGAATTGAAGATTTCTTTAAATAACATAGACATGTTAAGAATTGGGATTATTTCGAGGAAGCCCTATATGGACCAGTTAAAAAATAATGAATTTATAGTGATATTCCGATTTTCGATATGGAAACCTCAAATTGCTGGCCAATTTGCCACGTCTCTGGTTTTTTACCTTTTACTTCACGAGGTTGATTCTATTTTGAGTCTCCTAGTCAACCATATCATACCTATACTAAAAGATAAAAAACTGACAAATACTAATACTTTTCAGTAAATGTTGTCCTTATTCATATATACTTCTGAAAATAGATTAAATTTTGAGAAGATTTATAATTATTTTTTGGACGATATCACCCAAAAAATATATATAAATGTAACCAGAAAAATAAATATTAATATAATTAAAATGCCAAGATTATTTGGTTAAAAATTATTTGGTTTGTCATTAAAATTTTGAAAATAAAAAAAAATGTCTTATCAGATAAATGGTACATAGATTAATGTTAGAACGTCTCAATATTTTTTTTTATTATATAAAATCTATTACATTTAGAAAATTTCAAATTTGTACTTCTATGAAGAATAAATAATGAAAAATGATTAACAATCCCATACATCTTCATATTAAAAATATATTGTGAATATAAGACTAAAAACAACAGAAATCACTAATTACAGTGTCTTGTATTAAATTGATATATGTACTTCACTTGATTGTTTTGTATTCTTTACTGTAATTGTAGGCTGTACTCTCATATAGTTTTGTTTACTGTAAACACAATAATGAACAGAAAACATTAACCTCTAGAATTAATAGGTTTTTCATAGTTATACATGACATTCTATCTATAATTTCTTTGTTAGTAATAAAAAAAAACTTAATATTTTCAAAACTTTCTTTTTATTGAACGAGTTATATTATATTTTTTAAGTGTGATTCGATTGTTTATGATTGATAGCAAAATTGTCAAAAGTGTCCACGAAAACTGTACTTCATCATTATCATTGACATTCCTCCGTCTAAGTAAAACAATCTATTAGCTATTAGATTATAAACATATTTAATTCTAAATAATCTGACTGGAGATTACTGTGAAAGCTCCCTTAAGGGAATTTTTATTAAATTTATTATATTCATTACAAATATATTTTGGTTGAAATAAAAATAACAAAGTTTTAAAATTACACTAAGTGCTAATAAACATTTAAATTCTTTTGTCACTTTGTTGCTTACTAAATATGTGGACACCTATGATATCTTCAATATTTTTTGGAAGTCAGAGAAATTTATTATAATTTTATTAGACGAGTTTGGCTTCTTCTGTGAAATAAGTTTTGAGGTCATGTTTTGCATATTATCTTCTGTGAAATTCGTAACTAGATGCATTTTTTGTGGATTATTATTACCTATAACAGTGCTAACATCACTGTCACTACAGAGTTCGATTATATGCAAATCAAAATCTTCTAATAATAACAAAAAAAAATATTTTTATTTATAAAACCGTCTAATTCCTTGGGGTAACTTTTAAAATTGTATGAGGTATATCAGAAAAGGTCTAAAAACATAGCAATAACAATGTTACCATCGTAAACTTTCTATAAAAATTGTATAAATGAATTTTTCATATACTATCAAAGCAATTTGATTAAAACCATTTGCTGTCTGATTAGATAATATTAGAACATGTTCATAATTCAGTTTTCTTTTCAAATAATAAATCCATTAATAACTTAATGTATTTATATACTTACAGTTTCACTCTTTAAATATGGAAACATGATTAAATTTGTCTCAAAGAACTCATATTTTGTAAGGTATTTTGTATCACTAGATTAAGGAGTAGTTAAAGAACTATTTTAGAACTATTTAAAAAAATGTATTAACGAATCGGACTTATGTATGTAGTTGAAACAGCTTTTGATTCTTTTAAATTTGGTCTTTAATAAAAAAAAATGGATCTTTAATTTAAAAGGCATAAAATACACAATTGAATTTATTAAACGTAACTAATTTCTTAAAATTGAAAAAAAATATTTGATAGTAAAATATTGCGAATATTATTCGTATAACGGATAATATTTTATAAGTTTAACAATGCGAACAAGACTTGAAAAACTTTCATAAAACTATAATCGAACACAAAATTGAAGAATTTTTGTGCGGAGCGATTTGAGTATTTTGAAATATTATTTCGTTATCGCATATTCCGAATTTTTTTTTTTTTTAATTTGTACACTAACTGCTTCTCATAAATTAAGAATTGTTTCAAATCCAAATAGTTTTTATAAAAAACTTGCAATTTTTTAATGAAAATATTCTACCTCTTTTGAACACGGCATAGTGTCTGAATCTTGGAAACTTGCCAAAGTGGTAACCGTAACTAAGAACGGAAGCTGTGCAGACCTGCCAATTATCTTCCAATATCAATTACCTTTATACTCAACAATATTACAAAACATACTTTAAACCTACGAATCATAATGCATCTGGAATACGATGATCTTAAATGAAACTAGTATTATTCGGATTTACTACGCGGATTTTATTATTTAAAAACTACATAATCCCGACGTTTCAGTTACTTTGCAGCAACCGTGATCACGGGCAGACGAGGTGACGAGGGCCCGTGATCACGGTTGCTGCAAAGTAACTGAAACGTCGGGATTATGTAGTTTTTAAATAATAAAATCCGCGTAGTAAATCCGAGTAATACTAGTTTCATTTAAATGAATACTCGCGAAAATCTTAGATCTCATTATACGATGATCTTCTTAATGACCGACTTTCATTAAAATTGGTTGGCTATGAATTTTATGGTGAACAATAAATAATTATGAAGGAAGTTCTAGAAGAAAACGGCTGAACTCTAGCAGGATCACTTGACGTCTTAAAGTTTTCAACAGAGTACGGCAGCTTTATTCATAATCTTTGGAATGCACTGATCAGCTTCAGTTATTAGATATTGAACTATCCTCAAATCTTAACTATGAGCGGTTCATTAAGTGAAAAGGAAAGTGAAAAAGTTCGGCAGTTCTAACACAGCTTCTGTTCCAAAATCCAGGTCCAGACGTGAGTAGAACACCTATAGTACACCTAGATAGGTACTGAAAAATGTCACCGCATTGCTTTGGGCTCCCTGAAGAGACGTCCAAAAAAGGTTATTGGTGACCGTGATTTAGTTAAGATTAATGTAATCTGCCTTAATAACAGGTATATATATAGAGGTATAATTGGGGTGTTTTGGTTTTTCATAGGATAGGGCTTGGAGAATGTTTGCATTACATAATTGCACGATTTATACCTTCTCCTAAGACCTGTCGGACGACCAGAACTACGGCGCGCGGGTCTCCTCCTTTCATTGTAAACTTTCCTCGCATGATACGAAGCTATACGATTCCCCTTTCTTCATGCTCACCACAAAGCATTTGTTCTATTTCCTTCTAATTATAACTTAGATGTCTTGAAAGCTAGAGTGAATAAGCTGTAACTGATATAGTACGTTCAAGATCTATGGCTTCATTTCCACCATGACTGCTGGAATGGCAGTGGGTGGAATGAGAGTCAACCACTTTCAATTAAAATAGCAATATTTATTTTACCTTAATTATTTAGATTAAAAAATACAAACAGTTAATGATATCTAATATTTTCTCCTGTATTTATTTAAATAAAACTAAGGTTTTCGGATATTACTACGCGTTTTTTATTACTTAACAACAACAAAGACGTTTTGGTTCCATTGCAGCAACCGTGATCACGGACAGATGAGATAAAAGTGCCCGTGATCACGGTTGCTGCAAAGTAACCGAAAGGTCGGGATTATGTTGTCGTAAAATAATAAAAAAGGGCTAGAAATATAAAGAACCTTAGTTTTATTCAAAGAAGAGTTAACGTTTTTGCACGCTTTTATTAGCTATGTTGTATGTATGTACGTAACGGAATCTTTGACCTTAATTTTCACCGGTTTTTAGAAGTCTGAATAATTTAAAACTTTGCATACGTATCAAGGACCGATGGCAATGCAATAATTTGCTAACAGTTTTCTATTATTCTTATTAGGACCGACTTGGTTAATGAATTTACCTCAAAATAAAATTATAATAAAATTAAAATTATTACTAGAATAATTTAATTCAGAGTCAAAAGTGCGGGTCGCATTTGACTACACTTCATATCTCTTCTCTCATTGTATATTGATAGTTGCTACTAGAACGATTGTAACATTCAATATCAAGCACCCCACGCTTTTTACTCTGAATTAAAGTATTCTGTTACTAACTTCACGAACGAATTGTTTGACCTTCTACGAATGTAATATAATTTCTTTGTAATTGAAAATTATTTTCTATTTTTTATTTCGGTTAGCTATAAAAGCTCGATTTTTTTAGTTTTTTCAAGCGATTGTTTATCACAAAATAGTTTTGCTTTATATAAAGAAATACAAGAGCATTGAATACAAAACAATGAACTGTTGCTGGGAAAATATTTTTGTATATTTTAATTTATGACGGGTTGAGATTTATTAAATTGCAAATCTTATAAAATATTGTCTATTTTGTATCAACTTAGTAACACAAACAGAGAAATAAAAATATTTTCGTTCTAGATTTCTATGACTTTCTTACTTTTATATCTTTCTAACTTGGGTTGTTTTGTAGACAGTACTAAGTCTTTGTGGTATTACAGTAATAGTTAAAAAAATATTCAGACGTAACTTCTCAGAATTTCATGAATTCACCGCTATAATGCCGGATCTATCGAGTTGGAGGGAGAGAAGCTTTAACAGTGCTTGGGAATTGCGACCCAGGTGTAGGTTAAATAAGCCCCTAACTAGCTCGCATTAAACGCTCAATTCCATCCTCCAAGCTCGTCTGCCTAGCTAAACAAATTTAAAACGAAGATACTGGGGCTACCTTCGAAGTACTTTCTAAGAATTAATTGATGTTAGTTCTGGACAGTCCCAAGTCTTTTAGTAGGTTGTAGAGAGATATAGCTATTATACCACCCGCTGCCACTTCTACCGTGATCATATTTACAACGAATCTATCTGAAGTGAGTTCGTTAGTAAGCTGGAAATACTTATTGACCTTGATGGCATGATCTTTGGGGATGTCGGTTTCCCAAGGTACTGTAAGCTCTATTAACATAACGCGTTTTAAAATTCGCGAATACATATATATGTCTAGTCTGGAGGCCGACGCACAACTTCAACACCAATATAATGCCTGCATTGTACAAAGTCTAAGTGTAAAATAAAATATTAAAAAAATTATACATTCAAAAATTATAACTGTTTTGGCCAGGCTTTTTTATCATCATGTATTTATGTCCTTCAGTTGAATTTGGTTACCTTATCATTCTGACACTGATACTGTAATTTGTTTTTTAAGTGTAAAATAATATGACGATTCATATTAGGTTTTATTGTAATTCTGTCATACAGATAACTCGATTTCATTATCCTAGATATTTCATTAAAAAATACATAAATCATAATAAAATTCCCTAATTTACAATTAGTCGATTCAAGATAAGCCAATATTGGTCAATTTCTATTTATAGATGTCCTGATAATATTTCGTTAAGGATAATTGGGCAATATAAAAATATTTTTCACATTTATCCAGCTTAATTAAACCTGAACTCTTATGGGAATAGAATCCAAAAGTATTCCAACCTTAATTTTTCATAGTTAATTAGTTGAAATAAACTTAATGACCACATTAATGACACGTAAACGTGGCGATATGACGTCACGTTTAAAATAAATTGCTACTTTAATCACCGATATTAAATTAAACTTATTTCACCTTATTATTTTTGAGTAAATATAAATTTATTTATATATTTTCTTTTATGAATATGCTGAAATTATTAATCAATATTTTAATTCTTGGGACTTATTTAATTAAAATAAAAACGTATAATAATACAGGGAAACAATTATTACGAAACAAGGTTTTCGAGGGTATTCAGAAATAACGAAGCATATTGTTCTGATTATTTTTATTCAGACCAAATGAAATGATTTTCTTATTCAAATTTGGTAACAATATATATTTTAACTATAATTCAAAGATCGTGTATGTATGTGTGTAAAACTCTGTTAGTCAACAAATTTTGTAAGGACTTTAAAACCTAAGCAGAGTATTTACTAAAACAGTGAACAGTAGTATTTTTTTAGATTTTTATTTAGTCGAAGCATTCTATCCCCCTGGCGGATAATTATTACAAATGTCAATACTTTCGGCTTATGAAGAATTAGTTTCTGAATATTTCAGTTAATATATTTATATATATATATATATATATATATTTGTTTATTTGTTTATTTGTAAGTAAGTGAAACAAACAGCATATATATATATATATATATATATAGTAACTGAAATTGATTTCTAAATTTAACAAACTGTTCTTACTTAATACGGCGATTACGAGTTGTGAAAGAAATATTAATTATATAACCCCTGTATTGCTATTTATAGCTATTTAGCTTTTAATTCATTACATTATTAAATTACATAACAAAATGCTCATGAATATTTACAACTCCTTTAAAACAAACTGATATTGTCAGTATTTATTTTTAATTATCCAAAGCTTTGAGAGTTGATGAAATGTAATTTTGTGTCCAAAACGTGTTTTCCCTTTCAACGGTAGGATAATGAATTATTTATGAATTTGAATTCTTACATTCATTAAAAATATCAACTTATTCTTAACTGCATGAAGTTTTCCCTATGTTTTCATTAAATATGCATTTTATTGCGCTTGCATAATGCAGTGGAGGTAATAATTGATTTCTAAAATTCGTTATCTTTATTTTTCCAGTATTGGGATGGAAAAAAAACTTAATTCATTTAAATTTCTGTTAAAAAATTACCTCATTTTTTCCTGATGGCTTTATAACTGGTGAAGGGCTTAATTTATTTCACTCATAAAGTTGTATGACGTGTTTTAAATCATGAAAAGTTATAACATTATTATGTTACCCAAGAAAATTGTTTAAAAACTTTAAAATATCAAAACGGTCTAAACTTCCTTTATTGTGAACTTTTTTACTCTAACTTTAGTCCTAACTTTATATATCCTTTGCTATGAACTTTCAAAACAATCCTGTTTCTTACCAGTTGTCTCAGATTTTTAGAGACATACCATACCGCCTATATAGTTGAGACAAGGATTGAATAATTCTAAAGTAGTGTTATATTATTTTGTGTGGTTCGACAACAAGGACTTGTCAAAAGAATCCATAGTGAGAATTAAGAACGAATTATAATCCTTACTCAGATCCCTGGCATGAATGATTTTTGACATGGTAGGAAAACGGCTGTCGCGTTTATGTTAATATATAACAATCGAGTCCAATAAAAATAGGGAATCAAATAATATATTGTCATATTACGGTGCGTGGGCAGCAGCGATGCCCAATCTTTTAAAAAAGATTTCGAACACATTTTTTTGTTAAATAATAAATATTAAACAACACGTCACATAAAGAAATACGAATCGATATTGCAATCTGAAAAAGTGTTTTATAAACCATAATTAATTGGTATCTCATATCGATAAATATTTAAAAAAATAAAAATATTATACTATATTCAATGCATGAACTTGATTCAAATATTCATTATAGTACATTCGTTTTTTTTTTTCTTATAGTAATTAATCACAAACCTCTATGTAACACAATGTTATAAATGTATTATTGTTTAAATTCCCACCCAGCTCGGCAATTGTTTATTATCATGGTGTTTATTTTGTTGAACTGGGCACTAGCCAGAGTTTATAATCTATATTGAATAGCGATTTCAGTACTGAAATTATTGCAGGACATATCGCTAATGAAATGACGACAATCGGATTGAGCAATTTGCTTTGAAATCCAAGTCGGGATAACCAAGCGGATGTCAGTCAATTACATTGTTATCCTTCTTATCAAAGATACGTTGTTAACTATAATTCTATATGGTAACTTTCCTAGAAGTAACATTGTTGTATTTTCAAATACAGATATTTTCGAAGACAAATTAAACTTTTCTTACTTGCTTTAACTAAGCATTATTAAATTTGATATGAATGAAGAGCTTAAATTAAACCATGTCATTTCACATCTCGTTTGCCCGTGATCACGGTTGCTGAAAAGTAATCGAAACATCGGGAGTATGTAGTTTTAACAAAAAATAAAGCACGCGTAATATATCCCAAAAATATTAGTTTCATTTACATGTCATTGTTTAAAAGAAATAACATTTAAAAGCAACAACCTTTATTTTTTAAACTATTTTATGTCCTTCAAAGGATTCTTAATAGTTAATTCGCAAGGGATTAGAAACAGTCTAATGTAATCATTGTTATTCTTTGTAGAGACATACGAAACTATATATTTTTTTTATCGGTTATACTTTTGCTAAATGTTAAAAACTGTAAACTATAATATGTTAAAATTAATGACACGGCTCGTTTCCAAAATGTAAAATTATGTTTAAATTAATTGAAAGAAACATTTTCTTTTCAGAAGGCTGTCTTGCGAGACAAAGCTTAATATAATGGGTGATTAATTGAGAGAATCGAAGTGTTTTGATGATTAATTAATCCTTAATTATTGAACCGAAGAGATTTGGGAATACGCCCGGAATTAAAATAACTTCATTTTAACCACTTGTAATATCCTTTATTAAAAGCAAAATGTGTTTTGTTTTCTTCTAAATTGATGTAATAATATTCTTTATAACAGAAAAATCTAATTAATGGCGCTATGATAACTCATGTTTTTCTTAAATTGTCAATATTTTGCAAGTAACAAAATTATTGCAGTTAAAGACATCTTCTTTTCAAACTAAATGGTAAACGTAGCTTCAGTTTGTGTCCTGTAATCATGAAAAATGGTAACCAATTAGATGTTTGAAATAGTTCGTGTAATTAACAACTAGTTATTCCGATATTTTTACTGTTTAATATAGCAGACAAGCAATTGTTGAGTATATTTAATTCTTAACACAATAGCAACTGTCAGGTCAGCTCAAACATTTCCATGGTCCAAATCCGATATAATATATTAAACAACAATTGCAACGATCATAACATTATTGGTATTTTGAGATAAGCACTAAAATAACTGAGTTCATTTATTCTGTGCTTTAATTGTTAAATTATAAAATGAAATTGGATGCATCTATTTTAGATACAAAATGGGTTTTCAATTTCTGTACTTGACTATAACTTTTTATAGTACAAGTTCTGAAGAATCTCAATGTTAGTAAATTTACCATTTTAATTTTATCATATTCTTCGTTCTTGCCTAATTTTTGTTTATTCGAAATTTATTTTTAAAATGATGTTATTTAAAAAAATGTTTATGTCTGAATTATGAAATGCGTATGTCCTATATACTCGTATATATAAGAATAATTGATGATATTTAAAAGTAACGTATATTTAGTATAAAGTTCTATCATTTTTAAGTATATAATAAAGCTATTACATCATTACCATGCTTAAAACGTTTGTGGTTCGGAGAAAGCATAACGTCTGTAAAATAAATAAAAATATATTGACACGGAGTAGTTTCAAAAGCTTTATATTATTCAATTATAACTAAAATTTCTGCAAAAATTAATCATTGTTCATATTTTATTCAACATAAGCAAGATATAGTATATATGTGATCGAGGTCGAGGGATGGTGTGGGGCAACCCAAGAGATCAACACAGTATTTATTCAGTAAACACTATACTATGGTACGCCCTGATTTGTTGCATGTTGTCGTGTTGACTTTTATCGCTGCTTCAATCGCCAAACAAGTGCATTATTGAGATACTACGTCTTCTGGATTCTTCAGTGTACTTCCCATTATTTACTCACATTTCACATAACAGTCTTTTGTCAGATCTATCGGTAGCCATACCATAATTTGATTTTGCGCTCTGATAGTCACGGCTTCTTGCACGCTCTAAAAGATTATTATCCAGCTAATTGCTGCTGCGATTTTTAAAGCCAATGTTTGGCGCCTAGGAGATTATTCCTAATTAACAATCTGTCATCTCGAACGGCTTGTATATTTTCTGCCTGTGCTTGGTTTATTTTACAGGCTATCGGTCTCTTTAAATTACATTATGGCATATCAAAAGGCCTTAGCATTTCACATATCTTCTTCTTCGATAATATTTTTTTGACATTTTCTCACCGAGTTTATTTCTTTTAACTGACTTCAAAAAGGGAGAGAGTGTGTTCTCCAATTTCTTAAATACTCTTAGACCGATGAAACAAATTATTTTTTAACTTAACGGTTGCATCCTCTAGGTGGTTCCAGGACTTAGTGATCAGTCATATTTTTCAAATGGGATGTTCTAAAAAATTTGAAAAATCAAAAAAAGATGAACATTTTTGTCAATTTCAGATTCATGAGCTCGACTCTTTCTCATAAGAGATGCACACAAGTAGGATTTTCCCATCTTGAAACAGCTTATCTTTACCTATTTTATAATTACCCAAAAAACAATGTTATTTTTAAGTAAAAAAAAGGTTTCAAAAGAGCGACATAGTAATACAGTATTTAAAAAAATATATACTTAAGTCTCAACTTTCCTTATCTAATAATTAATTTCAAATACCAATTTAAAATCAAATTTTATAAATTAGATTGTTAAAAAATCCAGTTGTAATATCATAGCTGATTAAAAAATCACTGATCATTCGCTTAATTTTTTTATCTAATTTACACAATGTTATTACAAATCGCTTTTAAAATCAAATATTTTTCTAAAGTCAACTTTTTCAAATCATCCACTCGAGGTACACATAGTACTTTTATTCTTTTATCTTATTATTTTCCTATAATTTGTTCCCACCTGCAGAGCAACCTTCACACCCTAGCCTCTTTCCACCCGTAATGAACTTAACAGACTTACAAACAGCCTCTCTGTGCAGGGCCTAGTGTGAAAATTTTTAATTGTGTTACTGTGTAGTTTATGTCACTATTACTTCAGGCTATTTCTAAACCGCTCCTGGTCTCACTGAGCAGTTCACGGACACGGACTTTTAACAACCATAATACAGGATTTAACGTGCTGGATTATTTCTTTTGTTTAAGGGCCCCAGAGCATTACTGCTGCCTCTAAGGTCTAAATCGTGTCTCCCTCAAAATTTTTGTTCAGACTTCAGCAAAACAGTCAAGATCAGTGTAGTCTTTCCAAAAACTTGCATTTGGTCACGATATCCATTATCATGCTACTACTAAAGTTCCAGTCCATGGAGTACTGGCTTCACGTTTTAGAGCGCAATTCCCACTTAATAAATACAAAGGACATAACCGAACTTGTATTTTTTTCAAGCTTAAAATAACAACCCAACCCGAGTCAGCTCCCACTCGGCTCTAATCCGACCACCTTCTAAATACAGATGCCTCCGCTTACACGCCATTACTCCTGAACACGCGGACGCCGACATATATTCGTCTCCACCACCCCCACCCCCATCAAATAGCCCCAGCAAGCGCCATGGCTGGACAAATTGCGTGAGCTTCAACTTGGGCTACATTATCCAAAAAGGTCACTTATGGTCAGAGACTGTCTAGACCTCAGTGGTCTGAGCTTACACTAAGCACACATTTGATGTTGATGAGTTCAGTTACAGGCGTTAAGATCGTTTCCTATCCAATCGCTGCCTCAACAGTTATATTCATACCCATCATCAGTCCAAGAATCAATGGGAGTGCGAAATTGCGCACACCCCTCTCAGACACAGACCTCATCTTCCATTTCAAACGCGGAAACAATCACAATACACCACATATATACAATGTTGTATTTGTAGCTTTTCCTAAAATATTCCTCACTATCCCCAAAGAAGGAAAAGTCCGACTGGATTATCGTCAGGTCAAAAAATTTGGGAGATTTCTAAAAGCATTGGCGGAAAGGAGTCAATATCTCTGCATATTTCTTCTCAAACCAATATACATCCGAGACCAGTCCCAATTTTTATGTGCTGCCATACGTTGCAAACTGCAAGGAGCATAAGTTAAAAATTACCAAAACCCTCTACAAACCACAAACCCACTGAATATAATGACCCTATTCAAAAGCCTTCGAGTCCAAGACCCTTTAATCTGTCCACAACGGTCACGGCCCCTACCTCTCTCCCCTCGATCTTCTGAGATCGATGCAATAAACTTTAATTTTTGCAAAATATTTTTTAGTTTATTTTATACTTTAAATATTAATAATTTTCATAGTTTATTCTGATATCTAAATTTTCAAAATGTTATGTAATGTTTTATTTTTTTTTATTCACTTATTAGAATAATATTTTAAATTATTTACAAAATATTCAGAACTATTTTGTTTTCAATTATTTATTAATACCTACCGTTCTTAAATAGTAACCAGCTCAAGTGTATTTCTAATGTATCACTTTGACAAACTTTCCAGACATCTAGTACCTTCTTTTAAAATATTTGTTGTCAAATTTTGTATTGCCTTACACCGGGTTTTAAATCAGTGAAGCAGATATATATAATATTTATTATGATTAAACATTTTAAGTAGATATATACACATATTAAGTAACCTTATTATTACATTATAGATATTAAATATTACTCAACGACGCTGTTTCAAATGCTCCTGCACAGCACAATCACATAATCACATGGGTTCTCTCTTGAGATCCTTCATGATGTTTGCATCCAATAAAAGGTTTTACTTTTTTATTGTATTGAAATTTAACGAAAAACCAAAGCTTATTCTTAACAAATATGAAGACAAATAATCTCTTGGAATCTTCTTGAATCTTCATTCACGTAAAATTTTTTCTTTTTTATTCATTTCTCACTATTTTCTTCTTCTTCATTCTTTTTTTCTTTGTGTCTGAATAAACGCTATCCAGAAAATATTAACATTACTTTGGAAATCATTATGATAATATTCCTGTATTGACAGATGTCTTAGAATTTCACGAGTAAGTTAGCAAGATTTAAACCAATGAAAGTGAAAGGAAATATTACAGTAGCACTTTACGTAAATTTTCTTTTAATTTAGTTGCAGAGCAGAAACGAAACGAAAGAATGCCCCATCTGATTCTATCTTTTTAACCAATATATAAACCGAGCAATTTTTTTGACGAACAACTTTGAAATGTATTTTACTGTAATATTACTTCCTTATTTCTTTACCAGAAATTGCTCTAAGAATATATTATACATTTTAAGGTATTTGAATTCTTCAAAATTTCGTTCTGTAATTTTTACGGTAAACCCCAATTTATTTACTAAAAAAATGTCAAATTTTTTGTCTGTCATATTATTTTTTATGACTTTTATCACCTTATTTGGGTTATAAAGAAGAATGTTTCTTATAAAGTAACAAATTAAACAAACAACGTTGTTTTTAAAATTGCTGTACCCGAATAAGGATTACGTTACTAAATGTCAATATAAATTCTAGGCAATAAAAACATTTTCAGTAGATAATTTTAAAGTATCTATAGCTTAACATTGAACGTTTATCTCGATTTTAGATTTAGATAAGCCCTTAAAACCTCTTTTTAGACTAACCACATCCGGAATATACAGAATATGACTTATACATTAAGTTTATATATTATCACGAAATAATAAACGTCTTAACTATAATAAACTTCTAAGATATAGCAGATATGAAAAAAATTCCTTTTTCATTCCTTGTTTTTATAAATACAAACCAAAAAGGTGTTTAATTTGTATACAAATACTAACATTTTACAAAATATTTAAGTTTTTTACACCACAATACACGTTTAAATGAAATTGATATTAAAATAGAAGAAATTTATAATTTAATTAGACATTGTCTCAAATAAAATTAACCCATATTACCTCGAATATAACCTCAGTGTGGAAATTAACTATCTTCTAGATCCGAGACTGCTACAAAATTAATCTATCACTAATTTTAGACTAATTATTATTATGGACGGTCAAAATAATCAGGTGTAACCTGCATAACCACCTGCGTAGTCACCTGTGCAATTGCAGACACAACAATGAGTGTTGGTTGGTATAAATAGAGGCAAGAGTATAGATTAAAAAAAACCTTGACTTTATTGTTTCTGCCTCCAAAAAGTGGCCAACACCTTAGGCAAATGATTTTGTCGATGGTGAGTAGAAATCAACCCCGAAAAAATCACTGCAGTCATCTTGAGCAGAAACATCCGAGTACATCCCATCCTAAAAAATACTATTTACGATAGTCCCATTCCTTGGCAAAACCGAGCCAAATATCTAGGGTTCACCCTGGAGAATTATCTCACATTCAAACAGTAAGAAATAGGATGGCCTACTTCTTAGGTAACCTATACCCCTTGATCTGCAAGAAAAGTTAAATGTCCGTTAGAAATAAGGTCACTCTTTACAAGATCTGCATACTTCCTATCATGTCGTACGCAAGCTAGTGCATCGCCCAAGCTCGTCCCTCAGCAATAAACAAACTGCAAGTCCTCTAAAATATATTTATGCGCACTGCCATGGTGCACCCAATATCAAGAACTCCGATCTCCGCAGTGTGATTAAAGAAATTTTCAAGACCGCTATGATAAATACCAACAGGATAATAGTCAAAGCGTGCAACTATTCCCCGTCTTCGAATTCCTCGATAGGCAAGAGGCGTCATAAAGACGTCCTCTTAGACCCTCACGACATAACAACGACCGATAACACAGACATGAACACGCCCATGACACACAATAACAACACCAACACACAACGTTTTCGCCGCTGAAGAGAGATCATACACCTCGCTCCATCGTTCTGCCGTCGGAGGCCGTCATGCAGTCCCATCACCCCACTCCCATTCAACGATGTCCTGAGCTAAGGTCTGGCCTTTTAGAGTCCCTCTTGGGACGGGCGCACTAACTCCCCCCCCCCTCCCACAGGCAATTTAGGCTCAAATTTTTTGTGTGTACATTACATATTAATATTTGGACAAGAATTATGAAAATCTTCATGTTAAGGATAAAATCATTGTGATTGTTATAATATCAAGATATCAGAGACCATATGAAATATTTTATAAAGTGGATAAATTTCTACTTATAATTAATGATGAGCATCCTGACCTGATTTGATAAAATTAATCTTGTGAGTTAAAACAGCCCAAACAGTTGTAGAATTTGGAAGTAATATTAATCAAAATATTCCCCTTCTAAAGACAATTTAATGTATGTACAATACAATTAATTGAAAGAAAACAAAATATTATTTATCTGAAAAGTATATTTTATTCTGAATTCCAATGTTAACAATTATAAATAATATTTTTATGTTTTTTTGTGAAATGTACAAATGAAATTGTAATATATGTACATGGTTTACTAGAACCGTATTTTGTTGCGTATATTAATATATTTTTATATAAAAAAAAAGTACAAAAGAATAAAGGATCAAAAAGATCTTTGAATATATTCTTTTGCGACAATATAGTTATTTTTAAGAATTGCATAAATATATACTGAAATCAACTCTCTGTCTTGTCTGTATTACATTTAAAAGTCAATAAACTTTGTCAAACCACTCTAATGTTTATTAATTTAATTAAAAAGTTTAAAATTTTAATCTGCAAAAGTAAAGTTTGTGCTTCCTTTTACTTTATCATTTCGTATGAGAAATATTCAGTACACAACAAATATTAGTTGTTAGGCACGAAAATCCAGTACTATAGATCAGATTTGCGTCTATCTTTTGTTTTTTTAAGCAAGGAGTGTTTTGGATTTCTGTCAAAGAACTAAACTGAAGAGAACGGTTATGTTCTTAAACTCATGAATTATTCCTTAATTTAAAATAATACAGCATACTTTAAACTTAAACAATTTGTCATTAAAATCTATTAAATTTGTTTAAGAATTATAAATTCGACTCAAAACATTTCAGTTCATGTTTTTTACATTATTCCTGCCTTTTATTTTTATTCTAATGCCTGACTGCAAGAAAAGTAACACAATTTACTAAATTCTACTTGTGATCTAATAAAAAATTGAGGAATATTTTTTGTTTTTTTTTTTCAAGTGATCCCACTAGTAAACATTGCAAATATATATATATATATATTAAATAAAAACATATGTAAAAAAATCTTTATCTTTCATTGTTATTCATTATTTCGCAAGTAATTTTAATTTTGTTCATTTATGAAAAAATACTCTAGGCATTAATATTTATATTATAAATTAATTGAAAATTTAAATGCATTACTTGCTGACTCAGCGTTTAAACGAAATCGTGTTTGTGTAATAAATTATTACATTGAAAAGCTTAACTGCGCAAAAACTCAATCATCTGGCCGTTATAGGTTCCATCAAGAAAATTTAGAAGAAAATAAATAAATATTGGCTCGTTTTGACGAACGTTTAGAAAAAGAATACGAACTAAATAAAATATTATAATATAATACATATATCTTTTATGCTTTCTTTGATTCAAAATATTATTTTCCCATGATATTTTTCCTTTAATTTCCTAACTAATCAACCAATATTCTACTTTTTTGTACGTAGTTAACGCCTAATTTACATTAATATTTTTATGTTATTTTATGTAGATAATTATCGATAATTCAGGTTCTCAGAGAAAATATATTAGACGAACTTCAAATGTACAAAATGAAACCACGACTTTACTCTTTAACATCGCTTGATGCATAATTTTTCTATTAATATATTTTTTATACATAAAAATATTTTTAATTTTGTTTAAATTATAAAATAGAGACTTTTTGACTATACCGGTCCAGTAATTACAAACATATATATATATATATATATATATATATATATATATATATATATATAGATTGGTTATAAGAGATTGGCAGTGAAATTTCCTTTATTCTATGAATCTATAATTCCCTAGAAATTATATCCTCACGTATCAGGGTAAATCCTTATGCTCAAGGCTTTATTAATATGCAAATGTCAAGTTTGTAAACTATGCCATTAGCTTTCATTATGCTTATTAACATAAGTTCTTAAAGTGTGATGATATGAATAGAAAATTTTATATTATTAATTAAAAATATTCTTTGAATTTATATGGAATTAAAAAAAAAAGTTCCCTCAGAACCGCTAATATAAATAAACATTCTATTTTCCTGAGAGACTAATAACTTTCCATACAACACCTGGCGTTTATAATTGGAATAATAAAATCGAAATTAAACTTCCGTTTAGAGAGCATATAAAGGCTTTGGGATAGGTCATTTATTTCTGTGCATAATATATTGCAAAGTATCAATTTATAAATCACATAAATTAATTAAAGCGATATTATTACAATAATGAAATAGCGAATTAAATTCAGCAAATTTATAATTTGAATTAAAAAAGAGAGCATTTATCTAAAAATAACCCAGCCATTCTTATTTAAGATTATTTGTAATACTGTATTTACTGCCCTTTATTTTTGTACTTTATATCAATTTCCAAGCTACCAAACCACTATAAAAGTTTCTTTAGTACGTTATGTGTGATGCCAAGACAAACAGGAAAATAAAAGTATTTTCTTCATTTCATAAGTTATGCAAACATTTAATAAAAAGAATATTTTCATGGTCTCATATCTTCAAAGTATAAAATATAAAACTAAGTAAAACATCTTTTTTCTGCTTTGTATTACTGGATTAAAAACTTTAGTAAAAATAGCGAAAAAATAAAGACCTATATCACAACAAAGCAAATATATATATAATGGTTATGTGCTATTATAATAATAGAATAGGAGATAGATAATAAAAAATGAATGGCAGTATGATAAAAAAATTCAGAGTTTTTAAATCCACTTATACAAATACATAAGTACATACATATGTAATCTTGATAATTTATTTAGGTGATTGGTAACTTAATGAAAAGCCGAATTAGGTTCCTACTGGGTAGAGATAATCAATTTAGGTAATATAAAAGTCCTGAATGGGCCTTACTCAGCAGCAAAAATCACAAAAATTACAACGTAGAAATGATCATTGGAAATCTTTTCTCCCGCACACAATCAGGAGATTTGTGTAAATATTTTCGCATCTTATTGGATTAACAATGTTATATTAATACAGCTTATCTAATCTCTATACATATATGTTTATGAGGGGTTACAAGAATTGTATTGAATGCTAATAAAAACTTTTATATATCTAAGATATCTTATATTTATATAATCTTTTATATTTCAATAAAATCAGAAATGTTTAAATATCTCCTACAATTTAATTTTGTATAGTCATTATTAATATATTTTTATGAAATATCAATATATATATAGATAAATTTAACTTTTGTAATATTGATTCAATTCTTGACTAGGGGATTTCTGTTAGAAAACCTCATAGATAGTACCTGTCTCGATATGAAGGTGAACATATAAAATGCTTTCTTCAGCGACTCGAGTCAGGGCACGATAATTTAATCAGTAAAGAAACCAGAACCAGATATCTGAAAGGTTGCGATTTCGATTCTGGCTGGTGTCCATGAATTGTTAGTTCCATATTTTTATTAAATGTTGAATCTTATTAAATTCTTCTATTTTTTTTTTAATCCTACAATAGCCACTACATTTAACCGCTTTTTACAATATTTTCAATTCAAATGCTCATTCTTTCGTGGTTAACAAGCAATTGTACCTAATTATGATTTCGACGGTCGGTGGATGCAATGAAACCAAAATTTAAATGACTTAATTTAATTTTAAATCTAAATTACAATTAATTGGTTCGACTATATTGTACGAAGGGTGAACAAATAGTGACACAATATTCTAAATATTCGAAAAAGAAATATAAAACTAAAAAGTCTGTTCACACGGAACTGCTGAGTCAGACCCGTGTAGAATGAACAAGTTTACTTAGAAGCTTATCGACCTGCGATTACACCGTAGTTCTTTTAATATCTAATTTAACTATCACTATGACACCGTCATGTAACAACCTTCAAAGCAAATTCTAGGATTACAACACAAGAGAATATAATGGGATTTGGACCTGCAACGAAACTTAAGATGGCTATTTCAATATACAAACTCATTGCAAAACCATATTATCTTATTTTATAACAATGGTACAGTCATTTAAATTTGACTTTTAAATTTATTTTAAGCATCATCAGCTATGAATTTAACATTCTATTCCGTTCAGCGAAATAAATAATTTGCTGGCTCAGCTTTTACACTTGGATCGAACCATTCGCGAGTAATAAGTTATGTTTATTGGAACATTTACATATTTACTACGTGAAAAGTCGATCAGATTTAAATGCCATTTTATTATTAAACATAACATGGCTAGCTTTCCCTCAACAAAAACATTATGGTAACATCTTTAACAAACGTGTGCAATTAATTTGTAACTATTTAGTCGAAACATTTCCAACTTAGAAAAAAAAATCCTCTCAACCCTGGGAGGAGTTTACTTTTATTTGAGGTAACTTTATATTTTTCCCTTTCTGTGCATATATTTAATTATCCTTAATTTCAGATTCAGTATAAAATACAAACATATTCAATATTTCATTAAAGTTAAATTCATACTTTTAAACTATGACCAAAAAACCAAAAATATAAGAAAATAATTCTTCCTCTTCTTTTCGTTATTAATATTATATTATCGGTTACTGCGTGAATACTCACAGTTACGCTGGTGTTTATTGGTACAAGAGTTATATTATTACTTATTCTATTTAGTAATCTGATTTACAAGTATTATAAGAAATTTCTTAGAATAATAATTTCCCAAAATATCAGAAAATCACGTTATAACCTGAATTAATTTTATATAAATCAAATAAATATGTTTCACTACAGCTGTTATACTATTACAAATCTTAGGTATTTATTTAATGTTACAATAATGATCCATTAGTAATTTTTTAAACATTATTTCTAATAGCTTATTTACGATTGAAAAATGCATGAAAATTAGGTAAATATGAGAAAATGTATATAAATAAATACAAGGCTCAGTCCGTTTATCGCAATTCTTGCAATTAATGATCAACACGTCCAATGACAATAACAGTTATAAAATATTAAAAATATTTCGATGACGAAAGAGATTAGTCTTACAAAATCCTTGTATTGTATTTAAGTCGAGTGACAAAACATTTAGCGATTGGTGACACTAACATTTCTTCTGAATTTCATGTGTCCTTCGACAGCGACTTGTTATTTTTCGTCAGATAACCAGTGACCTAGTCAGATAACCTTGCTTACCCATGTTTTATTTATATATAACCACTAACAATCAATAGACTCACTAACTAACCTAACCTTAAAAGACGTGATATAAAATATTTTGATTATAATGACAATATTTTGTTTTCGAAAACAAGCGAATGCCGCTTAAGGTATATAAATTGGGGTGACTTAAATGAGAATTTCATTTCAATTTAAACTTTCCCTTTAAACACGACAGGTGGTGTATTGAAAGTTACTTTATTATACCCTCGAGCGAAGAAAATGTTTATTTATATTAACCCATTCAGAGAATAGCCTTTCGCATTTATTTAAACACAGATTAAAGTCACGATTATTCGATACAACGAAAATTTATAATAATAGATATCTATAAAAATAATTCCTTAAAATATATCATATATGTATATAATATCATACTGTCATTATTAAAAGTAAATTATTTCATATAAATTTCATACCAAGCTAAGAATTGAGTAACAGTAATATTAACGTTAGACAAAGTATAAGTTGAACAGAAATAATATTAATAAACATTACTTTCTTCTTCTTCGTTTTTAGTTAGTGGCGTTTTCTTATAGATTACGCCAATGTCATGTACCGATGTTATACTGAACTATGTAAAGATTCGTGAATGAACTAAGAACTTTGATACTGCTGGGGTATAATGTTGATGTTCCTAAAACAAACAAAAAAAAGACGAACACTATTTATACAAATGGTTAGTTGATTAAAAGACACGCAGTCTACAGCTTGATGTTATTTTTGTTAATAAATGAACATCAACTATAAAAACATTATTTATATATGATTTCATTTTTAATTACGTCAGTTAGAAACGACCCGATGTAAGAAACATATCTATTTAGAAGTAAAATTTAGTACCGACATTGCCTATAAATTTCTTAATATAAAAAAGGATTTTTGTAGGAGCATCAGTCATTGAAATAAAATGCTAGATTGGCGTTAGATTTAAATTATACTCTCGAAATCCAATGTTCTGAAATTATAATTCATCAAACGAAAGAACAAGACAATCTTTTATTGTCTCTGATTTAATAACAAGGGTAGCTTGAGTCGATTGTATGAGTTTAGTAGTTTATAAAGTTGAATCTATTAAAACACTTTCGCTTTGTTGAAGTAAAGTATGTTGCTACTTTTGATACATTTATTCAAATTGCTGATAATTTATAATATCGTTTATATAATTGCAATATCAAGTATTTATTTTTTAAGCAATTATATCGGTTATTTACGAGTTCGACCTAATTTAGTCATTTGTAGATAAAAAAATAATAACTGTAACAATTAATTGTCGCAAATATAATAATTGTAGTATACTTTAAAAAATCCGTTTAACTTTCTTCCTTATTTACAAATGTTAGTTTTGTACAAACTCTGTCTATTTTTTTCACGTACGCCAATATTGTGTCTTTTCGTGGCTGTAAATTGAAGTGGTTCAAAATAAAATACAGCCATTAGTTAAAAATTCAATACACTGAAGCTGGTAGAGTTTCATTTATCTTGTATATTTTTATTCAGGTCATTATCCTTTCAAATATATTCTGAAGATGTCCCTTTAAAATTAACTTTATATAAACTATTAAAAAAAAACTTTAGAACATTTACATGATGTAACCATTTCCTTTAATTAATGAAAGAAGATTAAATTAAACCAAAGTACCTTAAAGATGAGGTAATGTTAGTTTCTTTAGTACTTAGCGCCATTACTGTCATAATTGTGGCATATATGTTATATTATACATAGTAATAGTCTCAGTTGTGTTTTTGTTTCATCCATTTCATTGAAATGAAAAATCTGAATTCGAACCCCTTTTAATTAATTATTCTCGGAATTAGTCTTTCAAGATTTTAAACTGTTTATTTTCCAGTCGTATTTGTACTCTAATTCCTGTATAAATTTACACATATAAATTAATTATTAAGAGCAAACTCTGTGCTACATATGCGCGTGCTATGATTAACTTAAATATTTTATGACGAACGTGCCGTTTACATAAATACTACATGTGACTAAACAAAAACACTATTCAGATAAAACTGAAATAAACGAGACTGAGTCAGTTAATCTTCATAGATAATTTATATTTCAATTGTTTATTTACCTTTATTATACCTTTGATATGATTAAATAATTTATACACGCTTCACCATGCTGCTACACTTAGGTACTTGATAATTAAAATGTTGCAGTCAACAATGTCGTAATTTTCTTTAATAAAATTAGATATAAAGTAATTTCGACAATTGTAGGGCCCCAAAGATAAAAACAATTGACTTTACATACAATCTTAAAAAACAAATAACGTTGACCTTTTCTTAATGAACTGTTGGAAGGCCTATAAAAGTAACCAACATAACTTAGATGGAACAATGACTACTTTGAATATGGACAGACTTAACTTTGACCTTCTAAGCTCTTGACTTTATAAATCGGTACATGTAGCAGTTACATATTTATTTTTTGTGTTAATATATAATCTGTATTTATCATGACTCTTAGTCACCTTGAAGGCTAGAAATAAGTAACCAATAACATAAATATCCACGAGAAATAAAAATGAATTCCAGTATTATTATACAAAAGTCCCCAAAGACAAAAATAGAAAGGAGAGATATATTCTTCACTATTCGTCACGTTATATTGCATACATCTCTTTATCCACTTCAATAAAAAAATTAAAAAAACATTCAATTCAAAAAACGTCATACTCAGACTGATAAATGAATTGACGTCACAAAACGAGCCATCATATTTTGATAATGTGTACTGTTATAAGGTCATATTTTTTTAATAAAACTTATGAATTTTTTTATATAAAGAACTTTATTATAAACTTTGTGTATAGTAAGCTCTCAATATTTTATGAAAGAAGTATTTTTAATGAAATCTCGCTTTATTCAAAGATTTCACCGTACTAACATTTAATTTAATATTTTTTATGAAATATTTGTTTCTCCTACACGATATATTGTACCATTAATAAAAAAACTGTAATTTTAGATATATATGTATATATATATACATGCATGAAATTGTTTAAAGAAATATTTAACAACTATAAATATCGATTATATTTAGTACTAAATTTGTGTACAGCTAATAATGTTTAATGTTTGCATAAGTTTTATGGCATTCCGCTTTTCATTGGCATTATTACTATGACACAATAATGTGACTTGTTATCAAATTAAAGAATCAAAATCGTTCATAATATTTATTGTGTCAAAGCAAAACAAAATAGATTGCAGGGTATTACGTTCTCTCGAAAGATCGCCGTCGGCTAGGAGGTGGTTTCGTTTAACAAGTAAAGAAGCTCTAGGCAATAAATTCTCTCAAATTACATACAACCTCTTCACACCGTGTCGTCATAGTTACCCGTCTAAAATATTATCACCCCACATTATAGTATTTAAGAACTATTATACCAGAGAATACGACGCGGCATTAATAAATAATGAAACTGACTGACTGAAATTAAATGATTAAAAAATCGGTTTCCTTAAAAAAAATATCTTGTTAATTTATTTTCATTTGAAGTGAAGCTTTCTGTTTACCAGAGATTCATTGACATACTCGTATATATCATTTCAGTTTAAGAATTAGTATTAAAGAAGAATTAGTATATCGTTTCAGTTCACCACTTGGCGTAAACTGTTGCTCCAATGAGAATAATAGTGTAGTGTTATTACAATTATTAATAAAAACGCGTCCTATCATAATAAAAAATACGATATAAATAACTTTATGACTGTGAAATATTTTTTGTTTTGGATAAACATTTCTTATATTTTCTTATTTCGTTGTAAAGGAAATATAAAAATTTAAAACATTTAAAATATGTCTGTAGTTTTAAAAATAATTGAAACCCTACTCCGATTGTTCCAAAGATAATTAAAGAATGAAAAAAAATCAAGATAAAACAAATGTTGAAATTGAAATCTTAGAATCTTATTTAAAGAAATAAGCCTCATGAATCTTAATTTCGATTAAAATCATCCAACTTAGGAGAAACAAACATTTAGCCGCAGCTCAATTTCAGTGTCCCTTACAACGAAAGCCTTTAATATCTAGATTAGAAAATGGTCATTCTGTCTAGACGTCAGCCCGGCCCAAATACTTAGGACAATTTATTTGGAAAATAATTTAACCTTAGACTATTTACGCTGAGAAAACTATTTTGTTATCTGATAGTTAGAAAATTTTTGATTATTTTAATTCCATGTTTCATACTACTCTTTCTAATCTTGCACAGATGATTTCTTACAAAATTTCTAATTCCTTTTTTGACACGAGTGTACGAAAATGTTGAGACTACAAATAATCGAAATCCATCAAATTACGTTAACACAAAGTTTTTGCTTTGCATTACAACTTACTTTTCAGGATCAAACCACTCCAATTCCGACATTTTTATACTCTTAACAAATTACCTTTCTGAAATACTGGTACATTTATAACATAAAAAAAAAATCTATGCTGATAGTTTATAAGATATTTACAAATGCTATACAGCTATAATATTAAAAACCGGTTATCTAAAATTTATTGTTGTTTTCAAAAATATCCAATAGTTTTTATTAATATTCCGTCATAATAAAAAATTTAAGCACTTCATGTTATGACTGCATAGTCACTGATTCATTTTAATTTATAAATATACATATAATTTTCAAATTTTTGAGAGTAATAAACAAAATTGTTGTTGAAAATTTTCTCTTTATAATTCTTTATATTTTATTTTTAACCCACTCCAAAGAGGAAGGTTTCGGGTCGATAATATTTTAATATTTAAGTTTACTGATAACTCCGTCATCTATGAACCGATTTCGATAATTCTTTTATCTTGGAAAGGAGATACACCGAGAGTATTATCATGACAACGAAACTGGAAACTGATGATGGCTTCAGATCATAACTAATTCGAATTCTCCTCTGGGTTTTATCCGCATAATTTCCGTTTCGTTTTCAGATCAGAATCTCCAGCTTAATGTATCTAATATTTATATAAATAATTCTATATAAATTTTCATAACATGCTTCTTAATTCTAGAACCATACTTGTTAACAATAAACAAATGACTTTTAAGCGATACAAACGATTTACTTTCTACCAACTTCAAACATATAAAATAATTTATGATTTACTTAATCAAAAACCAGTTATTTGGTCGAATTATATTTTTTTAATTTTTTAGATTTCTATTGAAGTAGGTTGTTTTTGTGGTAAAAAACAATAATTACACATTATTTTCAGTATGTACATATATATATGCAGGTAACCTAATGATTATGAATGTAATTTAATCAAAACATTATCCATTAAAATTTTGAATCTTTTCGCTTATCTTAAAATTTTATTATCTTCTTAATCGCAAGCCTTAATGATCTTTTTGATACTAATGACGTGGCACTAAATTTTGTTTATAAATGGACCCAAAATTACACAATACGGTGGATGTAATAATCCTAAATTTTTATCTCCTGGTCCGAGTTCGTCGAAAATAAAGTGAGCCTCAATCTCGGCTTAACTTAACGATCCGCAGCGTAATTTCTTCCCTTTTATAAAAGTTATCCAAGACATTTCTCTGGTGATAATCAAGAAAACATTTTTGTGTAATTGAGGTCCCAAATTATTATTAAATTACATGTGTTGTCTTAGATTAAAATTGAAAACAGTCTTATATTGGAAACCCTATTTTCAATAAAAATTTGTCAGTTAAATATCATTTCGAATTAAAAAGTAAGTTTTTTATTTAAAAATATAATATTCAATTTGAACACCTAAAAATTTTTGAAGCATGAATATATCAAAGCCATTAAGATAAATTTAACAATATATAGAGATTTGGAATGTTCAGAAGATTATAAATTTCTACCTCAAGAACCGAAATACTGTTTTGAAAACATACTAAATATGCCAAATCCATAAACTTTTTACCTACAAATCGTATGATCGTAGAATAATATTTAATCACGGCGTAGACATACATATATTCTTTAGTGAAATAATTCTTTGAATATAATATATTTTTAAGTTATGAACATTTTAGAATGGAACAGTTATTGTAAATTTATTTATTATTAAAAAAAATAGTAATACTTTAGAAAGTTTTTAATGTAGCTATTTCATTTATATTTTATAAGTTCCGCATTTTTTAACTGAATATAATATGAAAATAAGTTTGTTGGATACTACGAGTGTTTTATTATTTTATACTACACAACCCCGACGTTTTGGTTCCTTTACAGAAACGTGATCACGGTCAGACGAGATGAAAGTTTCCTTGAATTTAAGATAATTTAGCAGATTGCCAATTTTCAATAATGACAAGGTTAAAAAGTTAAATAAATAATAACCTTTTAATATCGAAACGGAATTATTACTCTTGTCGATAGGACATAAGAGTGATAATTAATTAATTGGCTAGCTTCCCCTGAAAATTTTGCTAAAAATGGTTGGTTTTTATTTTACAGTGAAATTGGCTGATTTTAATTAGTAAATATACGAATATTTTGAACAGTTACAGTAATGTTTCAAGATGTATTAAATTAAAAAATTATAATCACTGAGAAGCTTTTGAAGTATTTTCCCTTTTATGAGTTTGTTAACGGATTTATGCCGGTTACTACTTTCGGGACGACAACTTTATTACTTAATATGATTTGGATAAGTTTCTGTTCATTAGGTACTCATATTTTAAGACATAGTTGCTTTAATGCTTTAACACATAATAATTAAACATTCGCCATAAAACAACCAAGTGATTACATGAAACTATTTTTACTTACAGGGGAAAAGAAATGTTATACTATATTTAGAAATCAATTTAATGTATCGCTGTGTAATTAATTTATAACTTAGTCTTCCTAGGAGATGTAGTTGTTTTTCATAAAAACTCCCTCATTTCATTTATTGTATTCTGTCCTCGATGCTTTGACACAGTGAAATGTGCATACACGATAACGTTAGTCCGATAATTAAGAGATAATTCTTGTTTTTTCTTAGTTTTTGCATCTTTATCTTTCTGACAAAAAAAAGGCTTTGAAGCCATGATGACAATAGTCTTCAAATTATTCCAGCACGACCGTACATCATCCGTCAATCTCTAAAAATTTACTAAATCTTTCCTTCATGAATCTTTCACGTCGATTATTGAGGGAACTTCTGCTAAGCATTCAGTTTTGCGTGGCACACTGAATTTACTTTATACGCTTCATATATTTCACCTTAGGTCGCGGACAAACTTTTACTTCGTCCGCGTTACACTAAATATAGCCATGAAATTTGAAATACCATATAATGTAAATGAATTTAAATTCTTTCAATATTTTACTAAAGTGTTTTTGTTTTTGATGTAGCCATTTCGGGTTAAAATAGCTATTCAATTTGAATAAACAAAGCCTATTTATATTTCTATAATTAACGAAAACCTTAAGCGCTGGATGGTAAATTTCAAACAAATACTTAGACGAAGTCGAGTTTAAAATCTAATTTCAAAACAATAATCATCAAAACAAATTACAAACAGATGCTTCTATAACAAAATATTAATTAATTATTTACTTTATATTTAAACAAATAATAGGTTGTTTTCGAGATATCTATGAAACAAAATGTTTCCTACTTTAAAACCAACTTTGTACACCCGCAAATTATTCGAAATAAAATCAACGAATCGTGAACGAGAACACTCACATATTATATAGATAGTTGTGTACAAAATTACCGATTCAATATGTTATATGACTTGGGCAATGTAAATTGTGGAGTTCGATATAAGTCATTAGAATAAGACAATGTCTATTTAGTTTAATCTCTTAGCGGTCATTTCTAACTAATGTTCCTGGCAGATGCTGGTAATAGCAATAATTGGAACAACTTAAAAACAAATTGGATTAATTCAATGACCAGGAAACGATATAAAATACCTTTTGATCAAAAAATATTTATTAGTGTCCTCTATATCTTTATTTTTTGTATATTATAATGGTGAATTCTTAAAGTTCTAGTCCATTGACATTTTAATCTGAGCACTCTATCCATCATTGAAATTTGAACCCTAAACTGTGTGACTTAAATTTCAAAGTTTTATGTAAACAGATATGAGAGATTGTGTAGAACGCGCGAGCCGATCCTCTTTGTTATTATGTAAACTAGAAGTCAACGCCCTACATCACAATCTGCAATGCACACGTATTGCCGATAAGCTGGTCTCACCATAGTTAATAAATTTATACCGAATACACTTAAAATATTAAAAAAATCATTAAATAATTTATTTTATACAATGTTCATATTATTTGAGACGAAAAAAAAGAACACCGTAAAATTTTTTGATTGATATATGTGTTTGTGATGTTAAAAAGAAATCTCCGGAAACGACTAAGGAGTGATGATAAATAATATAATTAATTTTATATTTTCGATATTATTTATTAAACTTACTTCACTAACTTAAACTTACTTTAAAGTTTCAGAGTTAAGTTGTAATCAGAATATAAAATAACTAACACGATTAAAAAGGAACAAACAGGAAACTTAAATAACAACATTATCGTAAATTAATAAATAGAATTATCACAGCCAACAGATTTATAACATTTTTCAATCACGCATATCTCTCCCGAACTTTCGCAAACATTTCAGCGCTGTCGATTTTGTTGGGGCCATCGTTTTTTCCGAAGAACGTCATTTTGGTAGTCTTCAAGAGGCCCTTGCCGTCTTCTGCTGTCCGCCTCCAGTATACTGTCTGGACGGCGTGTCTGCCAGCGATGTACCTGGTCGCGCTACCGATGAGCTGTCTTTTATCCATTATAAAAATACGCTTTTTTGCTATGTTTTACAAAAAACAGAAACAGCTGACAGCTGCTTGTGTCAGAGAATATCACTGGGTAAGTTTATACTAAAACTTTAGTATAAGTACAGAACAAAGCACTTTGAACGGTGTTGTGTTCGCAAATGTAATGTGGTAACGATCACATCTAGCTTATATAGTTGTGATACACGAGCTGTGACGTATTTTATCATGATGTAGGTGCAAACTTTGCACTCTGCAGACGCGTGGCACTAATTAATTATCATATAGGAAATATTATATGAGTGTATACTTTGAACAATATTATGAACAATTAAATATTCTTTAACATATAATCCAAACTTTTACTAACAACTACAGACGTATTTTCTACATTTTAGTTTGGACTATCTATAAAATACATGTCTATGTATTTTCCCCAGTAAAATCACTGCCTAAATTATGTAGATATTGTGTGATAGACTTACTTACGTATTTTTAAAACTTTTTTCATTTTCATGTTCAATATAAAATTATAAAAATCTAAAATAATAATTAACAATAAAAATGAATAGGTTTTTTATTATTACTAATAAAAGGAATTTTAATTTCATTAAAAGTTTAATTAACAAAAAGTTTTATTTAAATCTCTGTTATCATTTTATATCTACAACTATGAGTTATAGATAGTTCTAGAAGTGGAATTATTTATTCTATTTAACGATTAGCGTGCGCGATATGTTAATAGAGTATAAACTATGGATAACTTTTATTGATATAGTATAAGTAAAATGTTGAATATGAAATTAAAAAAAATATATAAATAAGCTTATATAAAAGCATGTATCGGATATACCTGTTTTAGGTGACTGTTTAATTGATCTGATTTCTTATCTTAATTTTTTTAAAGAGTCTAAACAATCCGAATGCATATGTCACGTGATATTTACCATTCGTCATATTATGCTGAATTAATCTCAGTTCATTTTGATTCATGGTCTATTAATCAACACAATACCAAATTAAATGTCACAAACATCAACTCATGAACTAAAGCTTTCAGTCGGAATTTATAATGACATATTGCACTTGCGACCTATTGTATTAGAGCTATTAATATGACATATCATTACGTATAAGTGTGATAATGTTCCCTAAAATTAATTGATATAATATTAGAAATATAGAAGTAATCTGTGTTTATGTTTTTCATTAACTTCTTAGAAATGTAACCAATAATATAGGATAAAGTCCCGGATAGTAGTATTACACAGTCCATTATAATATAACGATTAATAAACTTCATCTAACGGAAAATTTTAGACCATTGAAAAGTTATACATTTAACTATACAATAAACCTTTGTCGTACGTCGATATCAATTATTGAATTGAGATTCGTATAAGATAAAGATGTAATCATAAACGTAATATTTTTAAACTTTAAATCAAAACAAATGAGAAATGTTTTTGTTTCAAATGACGTATGTTTTAATAGGCAGTTCGCAATACATGTTTATGTTTAACAAATTACGACACACTCATACGATCGATGATAACTCAGAGTACGTTGTTTTCATATAGATATAAATATTTACTTCATGATAGACTCATTGACAATTGATAAAGTAAAGCTTAAATTAAACGGCTAGGCTTTAAACATATTTTTTCTTAGGTTCAACCCTCATAAAAGCAAAGTTAATCGTGATGCAGTCTCTTACTCTTATCTTTAGTATAATGTCCAATAGAATGATGGATTTATCTGGCGGCATCCAAACATTGTTATCAGCGAAATCTGCAATATAATTAACTATCACACTGCACTCTTGTCGGTGTTCAAATAGATATGCATAATTAAAAAACTAAATAACTAAAATCTAAAGTAATTTTATACATGAACAATTCAAATACCTACAATATTATACATTAAAATATTACATCATTACAAAATTTGTTAAACATGAAAGTTATTACACATCTTTCCTAACATACAAAATTATTAAATTGTTAATCTAATAAATAAATACTTAACTTCAAGTCTTTATCGAAATGGCTTGGATAATTGGATAAACTACTTCTTAGATAACATATGAAACAGACATAACAGAGTTTGTGTTATCACGATATTTTACAGAGCAAACCCTACGACAGACGGTGCAATTTTTTATGTAACATATGCAAAAAAGTTCCGATAACCTTTCACCGCTCAAATAATTATCTTAATTTAACGTAATGTATGTTTAATATTGCATTTATGTTTACAACGTAATATGTAAAAGTGCCATCCATTTCAATGAAATTATAAGGTTTTAATTGATCCTGTTTAATTCTTTTAAAGGGTTTTCACATCATATACATTGTTTCTCTTCCAGTAACTGACTTCAGTCAGCAATACTTATTGCTTTTGTTGAAAGTACGCATATGTTTCTGTTTCTTATTTGCCAGTATATATTATACGGTTTGGTGAATTAAACTATAATATCGTACTGATCGGTGTATCAAATACTTTTCTTTGAAATAACAGAGGCCATTTAAGAAGCAGAAGCATTAATAATTTAAAAAAACCAAAGTCAATGATTTTACCTTAAACGACTTTTATAATTTGATTTATATTTATAATTACTACATGTGTCTTTAGTTAGATATAGCCGTTATTAAATTATTCTGTCTATTCTTGCATTATAAATAACAATATTATTGTTCTGACCATGATTAGCACTACGTGAATCTTTTAGTTAAACACACTATATATCTGATTGTAAACAACTAATGCATTGTAAACAAACGTCAATTATTTACCGCCAGAATAACAAACCATTCAAGTAGAAAATTTTGTAGGTATTTTTTTGGTTTCCTTTATTTAAAAGATTTTGCAAGAAAAGTTCTTATTTTATGTGACCCTCGAAGACATAGAAAGGATGCATGTATATTTTTTAGAATGTGAAGTTTTTAAATCATATTTAAAAGCATCGGATAAAAAAAAAAAAAAAATAACCGAATTTTTAAAAACATTCTTTTTACATAATAAACATCAATAAAATTAACTATTGCACTAATAAAATATGTTTTATATAATGAGGATAATTATTTAAAAAATAATAATAACTGTGTTATTTGAAAAGCGATATCCAATGACAGAAACGTATTACGTAGAATCTTATACGAATCAATTGCATAAGGAAGTAGGTAAGGGCAAAGTCCATAATTTTATTTAACAGCGACAACTATTAAATATGTGCATAAAGTATGCCAGGAATTATTTTAAAGTACAATATCGTGATGATATTATAAAATATACATAACAACTACTTCAATTTATCACAAATTAGTTTTCACTACTAATTTTTTGAATTAGTAAAGTATAGAGTTTTATTTACATTTTTTTGTTCATCTCATCGGAGAACTGAAAAATTCAAGTTTTCAGTTAGCATACGAAACAAAATTATATTTGATTATGTATGTATATTATAAATGATTAAAATAGTTTAATTATAGTAATTTCTTGTTCCTGAACATCAAGAAGATATTGAAATTACATTCCATATAATGTATTAATAGTTCTCGACTAAAGGGAAACTATTATGTACCTTAACAATAAGAAATTAAATTCTACATAACTTTACCTCATATTCCCTATTGACATTTATACAATAAACTTCCCTAACAAATAGTTGGCCACATACGCTTTTATATAATAAAACAAATACTGACATTCCACTGTTAGATTTTGATTTCAGTTATTTTTTTTAAATCTAGATAGAAATGAAAGGCCGTTTTTGGCCATAAATGATAAAAGGAGTTCAAACCAAGTTTCTTTACATGTAAAGAGTGTTTTATAGATGGATTTCTTAATAACATTGATGTAACCATTTTTTTCTCTCAGGTTATAAGATATACAATAAATGGATTAAGAAACAAAATAACAATCTTCTTTCAATTTTATCTGCTACTTGGAAGATAAACTACTCAGAAGCTTTCAGCGCATAATAAGATTATCATAATGATATAATGAGCCATGCTTTGGGTTTATTGGAGATGTCTTTCTATTGTGTTATCTTGAGATAACACAAAAGATGGTGCAAATTGAGACATGGTGATTTTTACAGTTGCTGCAAAGTGTTATACAAATATTGCAAAGAACTATATATAGTGAAATAAATATTCATTCATTTCAATCCATAGACACAGATCAACGATGGAATATTTATAAATAGAGTACATAAGTACATTTTGTTTAAACACTGGTTACAGGTGCTTTCAATATAATAACTACAGTTGAAGAAGTTTATCAACTATAAAAATATTTACATTACCCAATAACATCAGTCATTCTGAACCTTAGCCTTTAAAAAATATATGTTTAAAAAATTCCATAATTATGTTATAATGGACAAGAGTTCAAGCAAGTTTCTGATAAGGAATGACTACAAACAAATGACTTGTCAAGGTATTTAATAATTTCTGAAACCGATTTGTAAAAAACTATGAAAATATTTTAATGAGAATAACATTTGCAGTTTACCTCATAGCTCTGAATTTGACTTTAAGTTCATCAACTTAGCTTTTGATACCTGAATAAATTAAATATGTATGTGTTATTAATATTAAGGGCAATGTCATATTGCAAAATTAGATTAATTTGCATCCTAGAAGTAGAAAACTTTTTTAAATCAGAGATAAATGTATCCACTTGTAATATCACATCGACAGATTTCAAACTAAAGTTATTATGCAAAATGCGTAATTGTGTAAAATTTTTTACTGAATATTGCTTTTAAAATATTTGTGCGAGAATATTTGTGCGACGGCGTCCAGACCGGACATATTCGCGAATTTTAACGCGCGTTGTTATAATAGAGCTCACGGTTCCTTGGGAAACCAACATCCCCAAAGACAATGCCTTCAAGGTCAACAAGTATTACGAACTCACTAACAAATTCACTAAGAAAAGGTTCGTTGTAAATTTGTACGCGGTAGAAGCAGGACCTTGAGGTATAACAGCCAAATCTGTCTACAACCTGCTAAAAGAGTTGGGCCTGTCAAGAACTAACATCAGTTCATTCTTGGAACGTGCATCGAAGGCAGCCCTGATAGGTTCGTTTCAAATTTGTTTAGGTAGAGAGAGGAGCTTGGACGGAGGAGGTGAGCGTTTAACGCGCGTTAGATAGAGGCCCCTTAAACCTACACCTAGGTCGCAAATCCCAGGCACTGTTGAAGCTCCTCTCCCTGCAACGCGATGGACCCGACATCCACACGGTGAATCCATGAAATATTGACAGGTTTCGTCTCAAATGTATTCATAGACAAAAGGTTATTTATAAAAACATATTTGCATTAGAACGTATTTCATTGTAAAAAATAAATAGTAATTTTAGTATGCAACAAGAAACTCAAAGAGTAATGATAGCTGAAGTATTAGTAGCTGTTAGGTGGGTTTTCTCAAAGTATGAGGGCAGAAAGTAGGTGTTTTACTCCTATTTTGATCAAGAAGTCATAAAATTAAATAGGTCTTCTCAGCTATAATAATTCTTTATAACAATAACATAGAGAAAACTGCAACTACAGATGTGCACGTAGTTCATTTCTTGTTTAAAGCACATTATGCCTGACGTTTTAATTATAATATCATAATCATTCATAATAATTTGAAGAAAATATATAAATAAAAAATAAAACGGGAAACCCTTATCAATGACAAGCCTTTCACGATTTTACCGCATGACTTCTATATGTGTGAGTAAACATGAGCAGTCATAATGACACATCTGTTGATATCATTTTGTATAGTACATATTCAATGTCAATGCCAATGCTAATTTTCCATTGCCTCGAACGAGGTCATTCGTACAGATATAAACAAATTTTGGAGTCTCTTCACTTATCGATGTCTGTGGATGCGGGGTACTCGATTTACATAAATTTTCATACACTTTTTGTGAATTTAGTCATCAATAAAAATAAAAGCAATAGAAAAAAAAATATTCCAAATGCCTCCCTAAAAATATAGGCGTATGTACAAGCCAAGAGCATTGTTTTTATCACCGTCAATACCTGGAAACATACGTATATAAATTATGCACATTATTAATATCATATAAATATTATCACATAATTATTGCACAAGGACGGCATGCATATTGCTGTTATGTTATCCCATTCATAGTAATTTAAGAAGATACAAACTATGATAAACGTCAATATGGGTTAATAGTTTCTGACATTGACATTTATCATATCAGTTAGAAAACATATCCTTGTCTTTTTCATAGCATAAGTAATAAATTATAAGTACATAGCAACATTTCTTCCATTACTCACGTCAACGCGTATATTCAAAATATTTTTTAGAAAATCTTTTCATCAAAACTCAATTGCAGTAATCTATATAATCAAAGCGCCATAAAATATAGCTTGGAAAACGTCAAACTGTCTAGACAGGAGGTTATTTTGGATAAAATATTGTATATTTTACTTGCTCTTGCCCGCTAGCAATCCAAAATAAACCACTCCAGACTTTTATTTTCAAAACAAAGATTTTCTAGATGGAATAGACATCTTGTATAATCCACTTAATAAGGTACTTTATGAGACTTATAATAATGCTGTTACTTTTTTTAAACTGACCATAAAGAAATTGCGAAATGAGTTCAATTATGACTCACTAACTTTTCTTATAACTTGCATTAAATATAATTTCTGTAGCATAAATTTTATAATCATAAAAATGATCCACTAGTTTAATAATTGCAAAAAATAAGTATCGTAATTATTATTTATATTATTATAATAACAATTATTGCTATTACTTTAAAGTTAAACTGAATTAAAAAATATATGATAATACATTAGTTTTGATGTAATTTGGGTCATGTTTGTCCACGAGTGTCAGTATAACACTTTTAACAGTAAAGCAATAACCGAATGAAGTAACAATTAAGCCACAATAAAACATCGAATATTATTTCACATCCAGTGACACCGGGTTCGATCTGAAAAATCAAATAGGAAGTGGAACAGAATTTAATGATAGCTTTAAAACACTGAAGTTCATATACTGTAATTACATATAATTTATTTAACAGTTTGGCTAACCTTACCTATTAAGAAATATTAACGATCCGCATGATTGATTGAAAGTTGTACAAAGTCGTTCCAAGTTTTATTACTAACATAATTATATAGAATAATAGCTAAACGTGAATTAAGTGTAATCAAGATCGGTGTATCAGTTTTGCTTGATAAGCAATATTTTATAACTTTTTCATCAACAATATTTAGGAGGAGAAACATTAAATGATTTCATAATATTTGTGAGTTTAAATTACTTTTAAAAACACTCTCTTACCAAAGCATTCTAAATTAAGAACAAATAATCTATAATTTTGAGGAAAATAAATTACTTTTCAGCCTTTTGAAGACTGTAGAATTGTTTTATAAAATACTTTTCTATTCATTTTTTTTATTTGAAAGCAATATTTTGCGATTGAAAGTGTTAATTTACGTTTAGATTCAACATCTATGTAACTAGATCCAACAAAACACAAGCTTGTAATCAAAGATTCTCTTTATATAAACAATCATTATCAAGTTGGTATTCCAAATTATTTCATCATTCTTCCATAAAATATAACTAGTTACGTAGAAAAAAATACCTGTGAAACACTTGAATGACGAAATAGTAATGAGAAATTGTTTCTATTGGATGATATGTCAAGAAAAATGGTGTGTTATGTGTTTTATTATCATAAGCAACACAACAGGTAGTGGTTATACTGAAATTCCACTACAGTTAGCGTTGATCGAAATCACAGCATGTCTTCCAATAATAGGTCGTTATTGAGGCTTCTTTTATGAACTAATGCCAGGAAATGTAGCAAAACTAATATGATCAAGGTTTAAAAATAAAAAACTCAAAATCTATTACATAACTTTAAAAAAAAACAACTAATTTTAAGTTCTTTCGATTCTTAAACAGAAATATTTTGATATCAACGGAAAGTTGAAACGGAAAAGACACGAAACGTTCTTACTTTAAAAAAAAAGATAGCAACCAAGTTTACTATATTTTTTATATGATATCCAACTCTTATCTCAGATATATCAATTAATTCAAGTTCTACAATTTAAAGTATTTAGGATAAAATACTCAAAAATTCCTAATTTATACACATGTACATTAATTTATATTATTTTTTAAATTATTTTTGATTATTTTTAAATTTATATGTTCAAAATATCTAGTACACTCGGAAAAAATAATTTAAAATTCAAAAACTGCAACGTCAGGTCTTTATAATTTTATTAATAATAAATATATAATTATGAATAAGGTAGAAATTAAGGCCTAAGACGTCATTCGTTCATTAACAAATTTTATTCATATTTATAAAAAAGTAATAATACTTATAAGATAATTTAACGGTCATTACATAAAATTTAAGTGTTGAAATTGAACTACTTAAGTTATAAATTAGACATATTTATACATTTCTCTACGTATATCTTTCTCGAACTTTCGCAAACATTTCAGCGCGGTCGATTTTGTTGGGGCCATCGTTTTTTCCGAAGAACGTCATTTTGGTAGTCTTCAAGAGGCCCTTGCCGTCTTCTGCTGTCCGCCTCCAGTATACTGTCTGGACAGCGTGTCTGCCAGCGATGTACCTGGTCGCGCTACCGATGAGCTGTCTTTTATCCATATTAGTACTTAATTATTGTTTCGTAAAAAAAATCACAAAATAGCACTTATACTATCTATCTAATGAGCTAACGTTTCTCAATTGGATATTTTAATAACAATATTGACAACTTCTGATATTCCCAGCAATGAGCGTCTCTGTGTTATGGCGGCTTCAAATGATGATATTCAGCTTTTATATGAGAACTAATTACCGAGTATGACGCATTATATTTATTCGTCTGTTGTAAGTACGAAGTTTGCATTGCATGGACGCGTGGCACTGATGATTAAATAGATTTTATTTATGGTAAGTGGGTATGGAAAACATGAAATACCCGTGACTAGGAGATACGTGAGATAAGATGTAAATAAATTAGATTTACTGTACAATCTTCTTCATAGCATTTTGTTAACTTAAGGTAATTTAAACATCACATCTAAATAATAGCGGTATTCGTCGGTTCAAAGGAACGTATAATCATGAACGGATATAACCTTGGTGAAGGTTTAGGAAAGTAAATTTTGTCGTTTTAGTTTATATTATTTAAATCTTCTAAAAATAATTACAAGTTTTATTTCAACGATAGCGTACATTTTTAAAATAATCACTGTAATATACTAATACATAAAATTATGTAATCTTTCTAACAACTTATAACAGTGACCGATAAATAGTTGATTGTGTTAAGCTTAACTTACTTTTAAATATCACCAATTTAATTTCTTACAAAGTAAATCAATACCACTATATGTTATGGTGCAATATATTATTAATACAACTATAATGCAATTAAACCTAAGCTTTTAGCTAGTTACATTTTACCAATAGATAATTAATGTTTGTAATTCTCGAATTCTTGTCTCTTTTGTTTGTTACATATTATTATACATTATATATTCAGGGCTATGTATATATCTATTGTTTTGATTAGAAATAATATTGTTACAGCTCTAGCTTGTGTTTTCCTTGAAGTGATAGTGCATAACATATTTTCTGATTATGTTTGTAATAATGTAAATGTTGTTGGAAAATACGTATAAAAAGAAACAATATTATAATTTTGTTATCGGTGCAATAATAATACTAATATTAATACTAATATTGCATTTTAAATATGATTCCAGAAAAATTCCCAACGATATCTGTTGATCACAACATATGATATTGTATATAAATCTAAGTTTTATTAAAATAATTAAATGGAACAACCTGTGAACCCTTTACTTCATACATTAATAACACTTTGTTAAGAAATTTAATAGTAAATTAGTAATACATTTTTATGAAACATTTTTTTTTCTTGTTGGTCAATTTATAGTAAAGTAATAATTTAGTTCTAAGTAATTGCAGTAGTTTAGGTCGTAGTAAGTAGCTTAAGTTGTCAAATTCGCGACGACACCGGTGCACAGTAAAACTCGAATGAGTTTATGATGGCACCTTTAATAAATAACGTGTTATTGTTGTTCATACGTATTCGTTTTAAGATAAATAAATTAATAGAGTATAATATTTCTGTCTGGCAGACCCTGGCTAAAGCTGGGATAATTGCCAAGAAGAAGAAGAAGTAGAATATTTCTATCTACCGTCATTCTAGTGCTCTTGACGCAGCGATGGCCGTATTTGAATTAACCATATTTTTATTCATTTATTTATTTAGCTACTAAAGTTTATAATAATATAGTCGTAACAATATTTTTAAAGAAATGTGATGCACGAAGGATGAGCTATCTCTTAATAGATTTTTTTCTTAAACAGTTTTGTGTATTTTGAGTATGAACAGAAGGAGATTTATAAATTTATGTACATGTACTTGTTATATTTTCAAATATACATATATATTTTTGGCTTACTTTTTCAGTTTGTTGAAAAATTTAAAATGTTGAAGATGGTTATAAGCATGTTGAATATCTGGATAAGATAAATAATGTCACTGTAAGAATATTTTAGGAATATTTTTACGAGCGTTTGTTTAACTTGTACACATATGTTAAGACATACTTTAATTTAATTGAAAAACATATTATGTAATTCATTTATTTAAAGTACATCTCTCTGAAATGAATTAATTGTTTTTTTATATATTTGTTTGCACCGATTAAAACCCTTGTCTGGTTGAAAAGTGACCGAAAATAATAAAGCATTTAAAGTTACATTAAAAAAAAAGATAGAAATTTTATTTACACTTCCAAGAGTGATTTTTTTAACTTCACTTCTATTCTACTAAAATTAATCCAGTAGTTTTCTTTCTTACTTAGTTTATTTTCTTTGTCATTAAGCCTTAATTCAATTAGAACTTTGTTAAATTAAAATAAATCTAAAGATTATATTTAGGTACGTATATAAAAGCATAAAATGGTAATAGTATTACTTGTAAAAAAAAAAGATAATATTACTTGTTTTGCTTTATTTATTACTGTATATTTTTCAAAAACAAAACTTATCAACGCTTTTATTCCTTTTTTTTTTGTTATTACACTTTATTTTAGATTTGAATAAAATTTTTAAACATTTCATTAATTATTTAATTAATTCGTATATAGCTTATTACATGTTATTTGCATAAGAAGCAATATGTTAATTGAAAACACAGAATACTCGTACAACTCTAAAGGGAATAAATTGAATCTGAAATTCCTTTACGACACTTCGTTGCCGTTTTGCCACTAATTAATTAATTCCTTATACCTAGAGCGTATTATTTCAGCGTATAATGTTTTAATTAAAAATTTGTAATTTGATAAAGTCAATTTGCGATTTAAGTTCATTTGTCCTTGATATTTTTTATTAAAATTACCAGAAGCATAGTCGAATATAATCTATATATTTGTTTTGGCAGCTAAACGAAAAAATATAAAACTGGTTTTGTATCATTGCATGAAAAGGAAATCAATTTAGAATTTTTTGTATGTCATATAAAGAATTTTTAGTAAAACCTTTTTGTCGACAAAAAAAAATTTATTGCTTTATTTTCTGATTGATAAATAATAAAAAGGACATATTAAGTCTAAGACTATATATAAAAATTTTAATTGTTTGTTTACAATTACATATAATTTAACTTTGTATTAACAAAGCAAACCTCAATTACAGTGATTTTTTTTTCCTTTGCAATAACATCATGTACAAGAGAATAACTTATTATTAAAAATTTTATTTAATTTTAAAATAATTTCGTTAAGAATATATACAGAACTATTGCCTCTTACTGTAGTTAAATGGATATATTTTTATTAAACGAGCAAAGAGAACGTAACATTTTGTGTACAAATTATTTTATTTTTAAAACAGTTAACTTTCTCGACCCATATATTTTATGATCTCATAATCTAATAGAAGGGTAGTAATAAAGATATCTCCTACTGTTTTATCGATCACAGCAGTAATTCAGTATTTTGAACATAGTTTGAATCTTAGACGTATTTTATTTAATTATTTGTCTAACGCTTACAAAGTCAAACAAATAAAAAAATTATTTACTATCCTTTAACAAAAAATTATAATATTTGATTGATTGATAATTAATCATTTATATTTAAAGAAAACTTTTATATATTTATAATTCTTAATCATTCTTAACAGAGCGGAGACATGTATGTTTTTTTCGCAATTATGATATTTGTGTCATATTTAAATTCAGAATGTTTTAGCATTGTGAATTTAAATATGGTAGATGAGTCAACACGGTTTGTTAATTTTTGTACAAGCTCATAATACCAATTTAAATTTAAGCGACAACAAAATAATATATTTTTTCTGTAAAATTATCGCGAGTATACATTGATATGATATTATGGTGGTATGTGACAAATAATAAAATTGACTGACAGATATTTTTATGTCATTTGCCCGTGATTGCGATTCCTTTAAGTAACCGGGTAGTTTATTCGAAGATAATAGATTAATAATTTTTTTTAATTAAAGAGACATTATTTAAGAAAATATATTATAAATCAGAGACAAATAAAAATTGATTAAACTAGTAATAAAATAAAATTCAAAATACTCATAGATCGCCCCACTAATAAGATAAAAAATGTCTTGACACGGATTTCAATAGATGTTCTAACTGATCACACATGTACATATTTTATAAAGGAAAAATTATAGTTTATCATTAGAAATCAGACTTCCTGAAAAGCTTACAAATATTTATATTGTAAAAGGAACAACTACAGGTAAAATCATACAAATATTAAAACTTACCGAATTTCTGTAATAACTAATCAATTTGTAAGATGTATCATTCCTTCTAAAGATGGGAGTGAAGTTCTCGTAAGAATACGTAGAATCGATATAATGGATGTTAATTCTAATAGAAATATCGCCTTAAGGAACTTATACGTCATAAACCTGAGCTCAATAATATAACGTGTTGGATAATCGAAAAGAATATTATGATTAAGAAGTATAGCAATTCATCTGTAAGATGATTCCTTGTAATAACAGTCGAAAAAAAATACGTCTTAATCAATTCTTATGTGTATTAGAAGTGTTTTTATAATATACCATAAGATTAATAATTACTACTTTCGGAGTATAATGTTTTAATTCAATCTTACATTTTGTATCAATATTACATGTTGCTTTGTCAAACTTTTGAAGACTGCCCCGTTTTTATTCTTACCACATATTATAATAAATGAAAAAATAAAATGATTCAATATAGTTATTTACCCCCAAAATACAAATTATTTATGATTTTATTAAAACAAACAAAATGCTATTAAAAACTTAAATTATTGAGTTAGATTTGTAAACGAAAGAAAATTTATTTTTAAAATAATTATTTCCTTTTCATGTATAGTCTAGTTGTTAAAAATCTAAACGCCTTTAGAAATAAAATTTAATCAAGGCTGATATTGTTATATACATCATCATCATCATCTTCGTTATCATCCGATATGTGATATTCAGGTGAGAAATCATTTAATATCAGCCAAAAAAAACCTTCACCATTTTATTAAATACAAATATTATATATTTTGTTTTAATTCAGTTTAAAATATATTTAAGGCTATTGAAAAATTTAATAAACAAATTTCTTCAACAATATCAATAATTATAAAATATATTTTTCGTTCATAAAGTTTGTTTATTCTATTTCTTTATTAACATTTGAAATATCCAAAATAATGAACAAGGAAATAAAGATATAAATTTGTGTGACATAATGGCGGCATCATCAGTAAAAGTACAAGCAACATACATGTAGAGATATTTGTATTTATTTTCAAAAAGAGTTAAATATTTTACCAGCAGTTATTAAAGATTTATAAAAAAGTACTTATAGTCCTTTATACTAAGAAATTATCCTATTGAATGTACTTGGAATGCAAGCTTTAAATTTATTGATTTGATTATTATAATTAAATTTTCTTAAAACATCCTCGAGTGTCGGCAAACTATAAGTTATATCATATATTTGTTTTTAAAAATACAAATGTTACCATTAAATATAAAACATGAGTCTAAAATGGACATAATTTATCTTATTTTCCTGGACATTTCCGTAAAACGTACGTGAGTAAAATTGCCATTACAGTAGTGCACGTTGTTCATATCCGTCTTGCATTTCATTTACATTCACTCATTGTTTCAGTGGATGTGCTATTAAAACATTAAGTAAAGATTATTTTAGCTGAAACTCAGTAATTAATACAATAAATAATTCAACTTGTTTCCTGAAAAGCATCGAAAATATAAACTAGAGAATAAAATAAAATATAAATTACTTAAACACATCGGTTGCTTTGACAACATATATTCGTATTATCCTTGCAAAAACTTCCCAAATATTTAGAACCTCATTTTTTATTATTGATTGGCTTTAAACACTCTTTTATACTACAATAACAGGTCATCTTGATTAGTTTGTAAGCACCCATACACTCCCAGACATACTAGATAACTCATATATTATTTTATTTATAATAAGTCTTACTTCAACCGCGTGGTTTATGTATATTGACAACATTTTCATTTTGCTTGGACTGGGAAATTTTCTAAATTGCTAAGTGAATTTAACGGAAATTCACTAAACTATGAAGGATTTTGTAGAACAACATAGAGACGACATAATATCACGTTACGAGTCTTGAGGGAAAAAACAAGGAAATTGAACAGGAAAGATGTCGTTGAAAGGAGCTAGTGATACATTCTATGAACACATTAACCTGTTCATATGTATATATGCTGTACATAAAAACATTTCAGGAAAGGTAACACAAAATATATTTACTTAACTCGAACAGCAAAATTAACTTAAATGAAAGAAAATACGTTTCAAAATAAAACGATACGGGTACAATCCAATCTTAAGTTTACGAACCATATCAAAATTTCCAGAGAATACACCGGATTTAATCTGCGTTGAAAATGAAAAATCTGAGAAAAAAATCCCAAGATTTTATTTATGGTCAGTAACTTTTTAATATAGCATAAAAGTTATTTTTAATAACACAGGATCAGAATGATCATTATAGATATTCTATTTTTGATATATTATTCTAAAAATAAAAAACATAAATAGCATATATGTATTTACATATAATTAGAAAAGTTGTTAGTAAAATTAACTTAATTTAATGCTCCTTTACTGCTCATTGCTCAGCATTAACCTTAATTAAATCTAGAATCCTATACAGATACGCACGTTTCAATAATATTTAAATTTAAACAAAGGTGAACTGATTCGTTTTAAGTCATGATCACCTTTGTTTTTAAAGGCTAGGGAAATGTTTACATAGATATCTTCTCGTTTATAAAAGAAGATTAGATAACAGAAATTAGTTTTATTATAGGGCCTGTTAAAAATATACAATTGTTCGGCGTTGATTATAAAATGTTTAGCTTTAGAATAAATAATATATATCTTCAAAGTCATGATCTCTTGGAAATCTCTCATGTCAAACATCGTCAATTCCAGCAAGTTTTGTATAATTGCAAGCTTACCCGTCCATTCGTAACCGTGCCCCAACTCAAAGTTATCTTTCACAACAGGCACGGATTAATTGAGTATAATTATATTTTAGGTCATTTATAATAAACACTATATAATTAATGACTTTGATTAGAATAGATAACTAATTGAAGCAACCATCAAACTTAAGTGCATGTTACGTTTTTCCTATATTTAACTTTCCTTCATTCAATATAATTAGGGATGTATTTTAACGTAATTGATGTCTCTAATGATTACTTTCTCAGCTAGTACATTATTGGAGAATAAAATAAAATGAATGGAAATTCCATAAAGCTTTTAATAAGTAAATCGGGATAAGAACAATTGTGAGTAAAAAATATAAAATTGCTTTTATACATAGAAATCAATTGCTGCCATATCATTAAGACACTGTTTTTGAAAGAAGGATAGAAAAGTTAAATTTAATTCTTTGGTATTTCACGTTTATTTAATAATTACCAGGAAAATATATAAAATAAGTAAACAATCAATATATATATCATCAGTACATATTATAAAAAAAAGTCCCTCGCCACGTCTGTCTGTCTGTCTGTTCCTGAAAAACGGAAAAACTACTGCATCGATTATCAAACAGTTATCACCACTCGATAGCGTGATTCTCGAGGAAGGTTTTAGTATATAATTTGTAAAGTTTTTGTATTTACTTGTGTGAACATTAACGATATTTGTTGAATATAGCGGGAAAACATGATCCGTCTGAGAGTTTTTAACGAAAACGCTGCCTTAAGTATTAGAGATACAACAAAATAATGTATGGTGGAATTAAGTATTTTATATAGGTCTACAGAAAAGTCTGCGGTGGCATATTATGTCTGTATCTTAAGGATAACATACTATATCCATTTTACAACTTTTAAAAATTGGCATTCCTAACGCGTTTATAGGGAAGCTATTTACATAAATACGGTTTTAAGTCTTATCAAAATAAATTACTTCCCAAAATTCTTCTTCTCACCTCCGTTATTCTTATTTACTACAAAAGTAGATATTGAAGAAAATTAATCTTTATAGTATATATTTTAATCTTTAGTTATGTTTAAAATTATAATTATTAAATGTTTTAATAACAAAACAAATATTTATTGTAAGGTCTACAAAGAGTAGAATCATCTTTAAATTTAAATTTATGACATTACTCAATCTATGCTATAGTCAATGATGGGCCTGTGCGCATTTCGTTATTAATTTTTTAATATATACATTTTTCAGACGAAATACTTTTTGACGATTTTAGTAATTGATAGCATAAGTACGGTACTTCTCCTAACATAACTGCAATGTCATTTGAATTGCCTTTTGAAATGTTTAAATAGAATATACAGTGATGGATTAAATAGTAAAGAGAAAATGTCACTTCACGTCGATAAGGGTCCTACAGATTGATGGAGATTTATTTTTACAGATACAGTAATTGGATTCAAGTCATCATACCACATGAGTTTTCTACATAAAAAATATTACAGTATGGAAAAAAGTCGAAGTAATTCACTAACATAAAACATAGAATACTATTTTTGACGATTACACTTTAAATAAAATATTCCTTTATTTAAAAGAAGAGCATATTTTCAGGTATAAAAATTATAACCTCGAAAATAATTTAAAAGAAGAGTAACAAAAATTGCTGATTTTCGGTTATAGAATATAATTAGTTATGAATATTATGTGCATTGATGTTGATTAAGAATAAAATCAAACATCGGACATAATCGTATTTAAGCTATGTAATCTTTTAAACTACTAATTGTAGCATAATTGTAGTTCTTTGAATAAGATTTTCATTTAATAGAATCCTTTTAATATTTACTACTAATATCTTTATTTTACTTCAGATACCCTATTTATATGAAGCCTAGCCTAACATGCTTAATACCACTGCCTACTACTGTAGAACAGAATTACGGCTTGAAGTTACTATTACCCTTGCGTTTCTCTCGAGGACTTTAAGTGCCGGAACTCCTAAGTCCTTTTTTCCCTTTTCTCACTGCTTTTCATTGTTTCTTTCTTTTGAGATCCCAGAAGCCACTCCCTAGGGTAACAACATATATAATATCACGTATGTATATCAGTTTGATGGCTACCATTGTTACCGTCTTTTTGAGAAAAAATAAAGTATTAAAAAATACTTATAAAAATGTAGATATTTCAAGGTTGAGAAATATTTATTACTCTCTTTAACGACACAGCTTAAAACTATTTATTGGTTGCTGTTAAATCAGAAGAATTAATACTGAGTCTTGATTATCTTATGACTAAATTAACAAAGCAAATGCAGATCTACTTTTGTGCTCCACTTATTGTTTTTTTACAGCTTCTGTAATTTTAAATTCAAATTTATTTATAATAAAATAAATTATAATTTATCCATCATAATAAATAAAAAAATATTTACGTACCAATTGTAGATGCAACAATATTTTAGGTGGTAGAGCCTAGCTGTGGTCAAGTTACTATAGCTCGAACATGGGCTAGCTCGACCGGGGAAGAACCACCCTCTCACAGAAGATCGGCTTGAAGTAGCCTTTAATGGCCGCGTTTCGTATGATGAGTGAAAGAGCCAGTTGCCCTGTCCTTATTCCGACCCCTTCCTTTCCTTAATAACAACATCTACGTTGCGGATGTCCAATGGCGACGGTCACTATTGCCCATTAAGTAGGCCGTCTGCTCGTTTGCCACCTTTCACATAAAAAAAATTAACACATTAATTATTAAATTAAAAAAAAGCACAACAAATTATTAAGTTTTAATTAGCTCAACCAAGCTGAAGTTCATTTAATAAAATTTTGAACAACAGAACACGTAAATACGTTACATTTTAAAGATCTAATTTCATTAAATATATAATTTGTATGATTAAATTATTCTAACAGATAATATAATTAAAAAAATGATAACAAGGTAACAACGAGAGACGAAACCTCTTAGCATTCAATGGATTCACCGTGCGGGTGACGGGTCCATCGCGTTGCAGGGAGAGGAGCTTCAATAGTGCCTGGGACTTGTGACCTAGGTGTAGGTATAATTGGCCCCTATCTAACGCGCGACAAACGCTCACCTCCGCCGTCCAAGCTTCTCTCTCTACCTAACCAAATTTGAAACAAACCCATCAGGGCTGCCTTTGACGCACGTTCCAAGAATAAATTGATGTTAGTTCTTCACAGACTGAAGTCTTTTAGCATATTGTAGAGATATTTTGCCGTTATATCTCTCGCTCCCACTTCTACCGCGTACAGATCCACGATGAACCTATTTCGACTAAGTTCGTTAGTGAGCTCGTAATATTTATTGACCTTCATGGCACGGTCTTTGGGGATGTTGGTTTCCCAAGGAACCGTAAGCTCTATTATCACAATGCGCTTTAAAATTCGCGAATACATAAATATGTCTGAAGGCCGACACAAAAATATCCTCTGGTATTTTGTATTGTTTCTCATACGTATCCATCATTATAGTCCAATCCGAAGTCGCTTTAAATATAGAGTAAAGCTTGACGTTTGATTTCATAGCCCTAGTGCCTTCTCTCACAAAACCTACTGATTGCTCGTTTGTGACTATTTCCCTTTCCGCGCTGGCTTCTCGTATTCACGTTTGCTTCACGTATGATTTCCAGAACTCTATCGTGACAACACGAGTATTGTCCGCTATCCAGGAGTACCTTACATCCCACCAGCAAATGCTTAGCAGTTCTAACCGCCTTCCCACAGATATAGCAAGATTTTTCGGTACCCTTACCCCATCATACTAAATTACTCTGATCTGGGAGAGTTATTTTGAACGCATTGACATAAAATTTTAGCAATGCTGGCGACCAATCATGAATTAAAGTACGCCATTTTGCATCTAATTTTAACAAATTTAAACGTGAAGTTAGGTAGTTTTCATAGATCCAAACTTCTTTGACGTAACTGATCTGTTGGCTATCTACCTTGTTAAGATAGTTTAAAAAGCTATCTACTATTCCTTGTAAACATGGTGTATAACCTATATTATCAATAATTATCCTACGACCGAGACATTTAATTGTGCATTTTCTGTAACCGTAGAAACGCATTGATCGCCGTACGATAATCCCGGATCGTATGAGGTTTATCTTGCATTCCGGCTATAAACATACAAAGTGGTTATAAAAGATGCCATCAAAATTTTCTTCTGTCTATGCGCCTAATAGTCAAGTATCATTGGGAGAATCCTAATGAAAATAATTATAATATATTCTCAAACTTTTGAAGTTATAATGTTATATATTTGTCAATATAATTTATTTTATTGAAAGTGCTGTCACACACTCGTTAAAATGTAAATCCTCGTTTCGCAAACGTGTATTCACCATTTTCCTTTATCTGAATGACAGTATCTTTATATATATTAAAGTGAAAATCTCTCTAAAAAGGAAGATTTATCGCATTTTCACATTCATACACAAATGTCAAAATGCGATAAAAAAAACTCAAATAAAATATATAGCATACAATATATTTTATTTGAGTAGCGATCCAAAATTTGTAGTAGATTAGTCCCTTGAGCTTGGTAGGTATTCTGCGGTCGGAGACCACACCTGTGACCTCACGCCATTTCACCCAAGCAGCGCTGATCCGGGCTTGGACATCGATCGATGCCTCCGGACTCATGCAGAATAGATCCAAGGTACCTGAACTTTTAAGACTTAACGGCTGGTTCAGGACCTATATGGATAGTGCAAGAGTCCGGGCTTCCGCAAGCCATGTACTCGGTCTTCGTCACATTTAGTTTAAGACCACCGTTCTAAAGCGTACCCTTCCAGAGGTTCACTCTTCGCTCTAGCGTCAACCTGCTCTCATCAATGAGCGCTATGTCATCGGCATACATCATCAGCCATGGAGGCTGGTCCTGGATGTTAGCCGAGACAGTGTCCAGCACTACATTGAACAAGAAGGGGCTAAGAACCGAGCCTTGGTGAACCCCTACCGAGATCGGAAACGGGTTTTGTATCGCCAACAGCAGTCCTAACCATTGGAACGGAATCACGGTACATGTCTCTGATGATGTCAATATAGGCCTCAGGGATCCCTTTGAATCGCAATGCCCACCAGATACATTGACGAGGCACGCAGTCAAAGGCCTTCTGCAGATCTAGGAATGCGACATGCAGAGCTCTCCTTTTTTCCCTGTATGCCTCCATCAGAGTTCTGATGGCAAAAATGACGTCCAACGTGCCCGATTCTGGCTGAAATCCATATTGACATTCCGAGACAGTACACTCTCGGCGGAGCCTGAGGTCGATCATGCGCTCAAAGAGCTTCATGGTGTGACTCATGATCTTAACGCCCCTATAACTACCACAATCTTGAACACTGCCCCTGCCTTTGTATATAGGGGTAATGTAACTATAACGCCACTGATGTGGCATAGTCCCAGTATTCAAGACGCGGTTAAAAAGGTCCGTCAGTATGAGCACACCAAGAGAGCCCAATGATTTCCACGCTTCGATCGGAATATCGTCAGGTCCCACCGCTTTCCGATTCTTCATGCGTCGAAGACAATTCCGAGTTTCGTCAGGTGTTATCGGGGCAATAAGTCCAAGATTAGGAGGTATTTCGGTTGGAAGACTGCACGGGTGCTGAGTATTTAGCAACTCCTTGAAGTAGCATCTCCATCTCTCCTTCACAGAGGCATGATTACACAGCAACGTGCCTTGGGAATCTTTCACGCTAAGACATTTTGCGATATCTTGCGTGGCCTTATCCCGAGCTCGTGCCAATTTGTAAATGAGCTTCTGCCCCTCCGCAGTTTCAAGTGTATCATATAATGGTGATAACCTATCACTGCGGGCTCTGGCAACAGCCCTTTTACTGGCACGTTTCGCTGCTATGTACTCTAGTCTGTCTTCAGGAGAGTTTGATTGCTGCCACTTCTTAAAGGCAGTCTTCTTTTCACGAATCACCTCCTGCACTTCGTCATTCCACCACCATGTCTCCTTGTCAATGGCCCGTCCTCCCTTAGAAAGACCTAGAACTCGTTTACCTGCTGTGATAATTGCTGACTGGGCTCGATCCCAAACTTCCTGAGCAGTTTCGGTATTAGTCGACAGATTTTGACTCTCAACCTCTGCCCGAAAGCTGGTCTGCATCGTTCCATTCAGCAACCACCACCTGATGCGAGGCTTACGTTTCTCGGCCACTTTCTTTTTCGGGGTAACGACATAGTCCATGACAAGAAGTCGATGTTGGGCCGTCAGGCTTTCACCAGGAATGACTTTTCAGTTAGTCACCTTGCCGATATGACACCGTCTTGTCAGCAGATAATCTATTTAGGTTGAGTGGGACCCACTCTTATACGTAATAAGGTGCTGTGGAGTCTTTTGGAAGAACGTGTTCACGACGGCTAAGTCAGACGCAATACAAGTTCTGAGAATATTTTCTCCCTCTGCATTGCGGTGACCATAACCAAAACCACCGTGTACACGATCAAACGTTTCCGCAGCCCTACCTACGTGGCCATTTAAGTCCCCCCCAACTATGATTACTTCAGCAGCTGGTATAGCACGTAAAACCTCTTCAAATTGCTCCCAGAATGACTCTTTTTCGGACCCGCTACATCCAGCCTGAGGAGTATAAGCACTGATCAAGTTAGTAATCACTCCCTCGATCAGTACCCGCACCCGCATCAGGCGGTCGCAGCGACGATCGACTTCAAGAAGACCATTCCGAAGCTCTTCAGATAGCACTACCGCTACACCAGCTTTACCTGAAGGCGACCCAGTGTATATCAGCCGGTAACCCTGTCCGATGTTCCGAGACTTATTGCCCTTCCAGCGAGTTTCCTGGAGGAACGCACACTGGACCCGACGTCTCATGAGTACATCTGCGAGTTCTCTGCATCGTCCGGTTAGAGAGCCAATATTCCACGTTGCAAAGCGGAGTTTCCTTAGGGGTACTGACGTCTTTAGCCGTGCCCGTACTTGACACGGTAGCCCTTGCCCACTTATCGCAGGTGTAGGGCGATGTGTCTGCGCGTCGTTTATCGGCGACGCCCTAGCCGTACCCAGTCCATACACTTTTCCAACCATGTGAGTGGCGGGAGTGGTTTTAACGGAGCGACTGCCGTCTGACCTCCAAAACCCCGTTTTATGGGTAAAACCAGGAAAGGAAAAGATAGAGAAGGGGGGAAAGAGGTTAGGAAGGGGAATGGGGGGAAGTACAGGACACCACCTTCATGGACTGAGGATAAAGGTATGAAAGTGGTGGCTCGAGGATCCGGGGTCGCGTACCCGTATGCCCAAGGCTAAATATCGGAAAAATACTTAGTAGGACACCCTCTGGATAAGATGCAGCATATTTAATGTTAAAAAATATTATAGATGTAGGCTTGACATTCATTTTAAAGCAGAAATATTTTAGTCAACTAAAAGAGATATAATAAAACCAAAAATTAAGTTTAATATTCAAAAGAATGTAATATTACAGTAACATCTTAAAATATTGAATGAATCAAAGGAAATTTTAAATAATTATAAGTGACTTCAGTTCCAATTAAGTAAATTTAAAATTTTATATTAGATTAAAAACGAAAACGACAACAAATAATAAAGGCTTTAATTTCTCCTTTTTTAACAGTAATTTATAGCACTGCAGACAATTATTATCATCACTGGTCGTGTTTTAGTGTTTTGGCAAATTACTCGTTGGATAAGTTGTTGAATATCATATTTATTTTTATAAAGAGATGATATAAAAATAAGTCAGATTTTCGGATACAACACTCGTTTTTTATTATTTTAAAACTACATACTCTCGACCATTCGGTTACTCTACATGTTTAAAATGTTTTTCATCTCGTCTGGGAATGTTGTCACGGTTACTGCAAAGGAACCGAAATATAGGGAGTATATAGTTTTAATATAATAAAAAACGCGTTGTATATCCGAAAATCTTTGTTTGATTTAAAAGAAAACCTACGAAAATCTTAGATATCATTAAAAAGTGATATAACTTTCAGTTTTATTCTTTTTTTTTAAATAAATATTAAATGACTCTAAAATTTCTTTATCTGTAACTAAAATTTTGTAATTATCAAAAACGTTATTTTTATAACATAACTTTTGGCTAGTTTGACTTACCTTATTAATGGCGGTCAAGACATGATAACGAAACTTTTAACAAAATTCCCAGTTTTTCTACATTGTACAACTTTAATTCCATTTTTATGTTAAAACTTTTAAAATGGTCTGAAGAGTTAAATATATCTCAACAAACATAAAAACTCTGATGTACCAAAACTAGTTTTATTATTTTGGTATACTTTTTCATAACTTTATTACGAAATCCTCTTTAGATACAAGTATAAAAGAACTCAGTTGTACCGTAAATACTTTGGTATTACGGCTATTCTATGAAAGACTTCGAGGAATCGAACAAAAACTTATGTCAAGTATCCAGAAATGATAACCTTAAAAAACAATCTTCAAGTGGACGCAGTATAAATATTACGGCCCTCTTACGTTTCCTTCAATATGTTTTTACCCTCATCAGAAAATTAAAATTTTGGATTGAGAGTCCCCTTCTGTCTTTGGACTGTAAGTTATAAAAATAACTTTTAACTTCGTTTTATATTATAACTAAACAATATATAAAAATCAAATATAGTCACAATTTTAGTATTCACATATGTAATTCATTAATAACATGATTCTTAATACAATTTAGGATTTTTATGTTGTATATTGTAAAGAAGAAAACTGTACAAGTATTTTTAAAATCACCGTAATATTCTGTTGGCGACGAAACGGTAATGTGTTTTATCAGGTTTTATTAATACTGGCGTGGGAATAAGATTGTATTCAAATTTTCTTGAATATTCTTCTTTATAGTCTTACATTTACATAAAAGTAAGAATGACAATTATGTTCGTGTTTTTAACATACACATTTGAAAATTCTACCGCAACAACTTGGTTTAATTATTTTTTAGCATTATATAATACAGGTACACAAATAGAATAATATTGAAATAATGAATTTCATAACAATGTTGTTAAAACTACGTGTATTTTTAAAATATAGTTAAATATTATTCAAAATGCTGTGATTTTTTATAATCTATTTGTGATTTAAAATCTACTCTAAGGAAAGCTATAATGTCGTTCACAGAATTTTCCTTGTCTGATAACATTAAGTATCGCTCAAACGTTATTCCCGAGTGGTAGAGAACTCTTTAGTTACAAATTGTTGGTTTTAAATATTCACCACCTTGTATATATTTTCCCAGGGTTTATAAATAAAAGAAAAACCATGCTGTTGCACTTTTTGATATTCTATTATATTTCTTCTTTAATTCTTCATGCTTATGTGTCTTAAAGTATTTTTGCCATAAATAAATAATATAAAAGTCGACAAACCTATGTTAATCCAATTATTAATTATTATAAATTGACAAATATAGTAAAAGATTTTGTCAATATCATTTAGTACTTTATATTTTATCAAAAAAATACAAGTCAAATTTAACCTGGGAATCACAATTATATTTTACTAGCTTTTACCCGTGACTTCGTCCGCATTGGATAGCTTTTTTGTATAGTAGTATAAAAAACCTGAGCTGTACTTTTTTGTACGTATGTTTGAATTGTGCCGAGACGGGATGAGGACAGACGAAGTGTGATTGTCATAAGTTAGGTTAATATATTTTAAGAAGAAGATAGGTTACTGCAATACATTTTTATAAACGATGTTTTTTGTTACTTCTTCCTTGGCCAGAAAAGTAATTTTTCCCATGGGATTGCGTTGTTTTTAAGTCTCAAACTATCTCCTTACCAAATTTCATTTAAATCTGTTCAGTAGTTTAGGCGTAAAAGTGATCGGCCCATCTGAATCATCCCTTGGGAATGCGTCATTTTCCCGGGCTAAAAAGTAGCCTATGTCCTTCTCGGGTATCAAAATATCTCCATACCAAATTTCGTGCAAATTGTTTCAGTAGTTTAGGCGTGATTGAGTAACAGACAGACAGAGTTACTTTCGCATTTATAATACTAGTATGGATAAAGGTAATTAAATTTAAAGTTAATCAATTTAATTAAAATTACGGGGCAATTGTGAGACAATATGAAACGAAAGTTTGAAACCTAATCCAAATAAATAATCACTTATAGTTTTTTTAAGAATTAACATGTACTATATTATAAATTATTAATTAATCACCTTAAGCTCAGGTTTTTATCGGTGGTTTTTATTTCAAATTACATAATGTAGTTTTAATATGATTTTTTCAATATTTAATGATAACAGCCTGTAAGCATAACGGCCGATAACTATAAAGAAGTTCATTATTTGTTTGTTGACTTTAAAATTACCAAGAAACCTATGTTCTTTGTTGAGGCAATGATATCAGACAAAAGGGTTGAAAACCAGTCTAAAATAAAATGCTTTAAGCCGTCTTAGATATTACAAAAGGTAATTCACTTACAAAAGCTAATTCACACGACCTGTTTAAAAAAATGCGGATTTTACTTTCCAATTATTAAAACAAGTTCATTGTAAAAAAATTCATAGCAACTTTTCAAAATAACAACAGATCAAACAAACAAAAGAACTATAAACTTTACGATGGCAAATCGATTAGATTTTTATTTTTCCATTCCGGTTTTTGATTATTTTATTAATTCTTGAGTGTTTGTAATCTGAAAGTATTAAATGCATTCATGCCCTAAAATCAACTCATGTTCATGGATCAGAAAGCCTAACATTTTTATACACACATATAACTCTTTAATAAACTGTGAACGCAAAAAAAAATCGAGGTAGATTACTAGTGGCAATTTCGTGATACGTAACTTTGTTAGGTATGTGTCGTCCTAAAAAAACTAGAAAATTACAACAATTTTTTGAAAAGACCCACAGTTCACTAGAATAGCTGTAACTCAAAATAAAGCGTTTACAAATATTATGGTGGGATCAATGAGTTTTATGGTTTTAGCCAAATAATCTCGCAAGTCGGTGCCAAGAGAATTGGTATGATGCGTTCAGTGGACGTTAATCCTGTACCAACTACGGTACAAATTACATTTATGACCTAATAAATACTTTGGAGGAGACTTGGCCATAGTTGTACAATAGAACCTCTACCTAATTACGACCACGTTGCTTGTACTCTGAAACATTTGAAAATATTGTTGTTTATTTTAATAAAACTAATTGTAAACCTTTGAATTTAAGTCGAATGTAAATAAATGGGTAAAAGAAATATAATGACTCATAGTTAATTTTTATCAATCTCAAATTATTTTACATTCATTTAAATAATAAAGAAGGTAATTTAAAATTGGTTATTATTCTTCAATTAATAATGGCTAACATTGCAAGTTTACTGTTTTAATCAATGACGCATAATATTTTTTTCAAAACGTGTAAAATAAAAATATTATACAGGAACCTTTTAGAATACGCACTTTTTAAAGGAGATTGCAATAAATCATTTCATTTGCCATACTATTTATATGTAATACTACTTATTTTCATAAAATATATTTTCTTGATTAAATCCTTAGATTTGATATACATTCAATGAGCTAGATATAATCAGTCTGTCTAGACTCGTATTTTCAGTCCTAATTTGTCACAAGTGATCTAAAATTATTTTATTTCAGTTAAATGAATTTTAATTAACCGACGGAGATTTTATTGCGCTGAAGAATTATAGAGAATTTGCAATTAAACTCAGACAATCGCGGAGTTTAAAATATTATTCACTCACAAAATGTCTTCATGTTGTCTTGCAAAAATTTTATTATTGACCTATCAGTTTATCCTTGAAATAAACAAAAAATTATGAAGTTTAATGCTCGAAAACTTTTAAATAAAATCTGTAGTAATACTACTAGTAATCTTAATTTTATTTCTTTTAACTTTAATTTTACCGTGATAACGTCGTTATGATAAATAATTATTTTTACAAGGAATAATTGTAAACTGCACAATTAACATATTAAAAAACTACCTAAACTTTATTGAAAGATTTCTGCATAATAATAACCATAATATCTTTAAAAATGATGACGAAGAATTCACTAACGTGAATAAAATAAATGTATGGGATATAAAATTTTTGTTTAAATGAGAGTAGACTATAGAGCAAATATCCTTCTCATTATTTTCGTTGACATTTTAATATATTTACATATTATGTCAGTTAATATATTTTCAAATGCGGATATTATTTGTGTAGAGTTGATATTTTTACTTCCAAGACAGAAGATTAAAATTTTGTTATAATAAATCTTTTGAACATATTTATGAATAAAAATTAAGTTTCCTTATAAACAAATTATAACATCCTAAGAAAATTCTGTTAAAAGCTTCTTAAAATCTTTATATTTTTGTGTAGGTACTCACGGACGTGGTTTGTGAAATATTCTTTATAAAAGTTTTATAAAACCTCTTTCTTTACGCTTACGGCTGACAAAGAGAAGATAGTTTTAAGTTTTAACAGGTTATATAAATAAAATGTTGTTATAATGTATTTTATGACAACTAATTATTTACATGAGCTGACTGTATTCGGACCTAAAGTTTTGTCAAACTTCATTTACTTTAATAGCTTTAATAGGAAAAAAGAGTATAAATATATAGCCTCCCAAACTCATTTATTCTTACTCTCAAAACAGTCACTTCAATCTCAGATTTAAAAATTTAAGAAGCACACAAAATTTCATTGGAACATTTTATTAAACTAACAAAGAACACGAATAATTCCATTATAAATATATATGAAAACACAATCTTATGACTGTGTAACACATTCCAAAGCTTCCAATCTCATATTATCAATGGATTTTCTAAAACGCTTCTGAGATCAGAGCTAAAGTACTTAAGATACGTGAAAGCGATTTCACATGTATTAAATCAACTGTCTGAATGGAAATTTCGCATTAGGAAAACAATTTATCATAAACCCAAAATTAATAGATTAGATATTGGATAGAGAATTCACCGTGAAGATGTTATCATTTCGAACGAATAAGTCTTGATTTGGGCTGGTATTTCTGTCATCGTATTTGTTTATTACTTTATTTAACGAGACACACATTAGATACTAATTCGTTTAAATCATTATTCCATATTTAACATTTTGGAAAAGTATTTGTATACTGTTTCCAGAACTTGCTATACATTGATTCCGAGAATTCAATATTAATTCACATTATACGTCATACATATTCCATAACTTAAGTAAGGTAATCTTGCCAATAGAACTTATAGTTGTTGCTGGTTAGTCAATGGTTTATTTATAAGGTATTGTATTACAAAATTTCACTAAATACTACAACTAAAATTTCTATATGTCGTCATTGAAATATAACAATTTTTAAATATGAAAAGCATTATAACAAATATTTATTTCATACATTTGCTTAGGTTAGTGTTACGAAAAAACACCGGTTTTTTACGCGACGGTGTCATAGTGACTTACTTAAATAATAAGAGAATTACGGTGTAATCGCAGGTCACGCTTCTTTTAAATAAAATTGTTCATTCTACACGGATCTTACTCAGCGGTTCCGTGTGAACAGACTTTTTAGTTTTATATTTTTTTTAGAATCTTCGTACTCATAGTGAGAACAAATAGTGGCACATATGTATAAAAATAATTTATCTTTATTTTAATTTAGTGGAACTAACTAATATTAATTTAGTTTTCAAATTAAATTAAGTCATTTTGGTTTCATTGCAATCCATTGACCGTAGAAATGACGATTAATTTTAAAATATTTATATTTAACAAATGTACACCGCGTTTCATAAATTTTTTGAGATATTTTTTTTTATTAACGCTTTTTGTCTGAACTTTAAATACGTTATCTAAATATCTATGACATATGTGCCGGTACAAAATAAAAAATTAAATACATACTCGTCTTTCTAGGTTATTGCCGAATTCCAAGTTGACCTAACCATTACCACAGAGAGCAGCATCTCAACTTTCCTTTCCAAGCTTCCAACTACCCAACTCAGGTTGCCCATTTTATATTGAAGTAATAATCAAATGCGAGGTACACAAACCATGACGTTGAATTGCTTTTCCCTTCCTGTAATTTTGATATATTGCATATCTTCTTCCATATAAAAATAAAAAGACAAATTTGTTTGTTATCGATATTTCAGATATTAACTACTACTTACTAATAACTTTAAATCTAACTAACACCAACTTCTGATTTTTAATACTGTTCTATATAAATATTTAGTTTTTACCACGCAAAAATTTTGTGAGATGATAAAAAAAATTAATACTGCCATTTCAACAACGTCACTTTGTATATACATTTACAACAACATCTTTGTTGGACAATTCCTCAAATAAGCCTTGAAACATTTTCAAATCAGTATTAACTTGTTTATTTTCGTTATTATTTTCTTTCGTTTTATTTTCACTTTGTTGGCAAGAGTAGAAGAGGACGTACATTGCGCATTATAAATAAACATACATACGTATACATACATATTATAATGAATTTAAAAAGTGCTCTGTTGGCATATTGTTGAATTTTTAATGATTTTACTTTAAAATACAAAGTCAAACGTTACACGAATACATGTCCCAACTAGTTAAAAATAAGTTTGATAACTAATAAAGCGTACCATTAATTAAATTTGTTTTATAAGATAAACACGCTTAACTCAGTAGCTACATTATAAAATTAATTAGTAAAACCATAGTCAAACAAATCTCTTTTGCTTAAATAAACAATTGGAGTATTTATGTTAACCTCCTAAAGCAGATAAATATACGGCAATTGAAATTACTTCAAAAGCAAATTCTACTCGATCTGGCTCTCATTTTATATAAAGCATTATATCGCACAATCACGTACAGAATATTTAAAATAACATGTGTTCGATGTTTTAATTATGTCATAGAAATTGATTGTAAAACAGCTTTGTGAGAGATTTGAAATATTATTTTTTATGAAAATAAAGTCAATATTGCCGATTAAATAAAACAAATAACTGAATATAGTTATTACCATTAAAAATGAATTTTAAAAAATCTTATATGCAAATTTGAAATATAAATTATTGTCTGAAATTTAAAATAATAAACATGGTAATAAATAAAATTAAATCTTTCGGGTACGATGCGTTTTATTACGTAGATAATGGAGTTTTAAAGAATTTGTTTGGTCATGGTTGAAAATATGGTTAGGATCATTATATTTTTGAAATGTATTATCTAAATACGCAACCTTTAAACACTGTCAGAGATGGACTTCATCAAACTATTCTTTATTTGAAACCATATATCACTACCGTAACTGAACATTATATTATCAATCCCTCGAATCTTATCACTACAATTAGAGATTACTTGTTTACAAATAAACCTCAATTAGAAAGAATACAATATAGAGTAGATGGATTTGTGATTAAAAAAAGACAAGACAATTATTGGGGTCACCAAAATTGAATTATCGTATCTTCACAGATTTGTATGATGAAATCTAATTTTGTGTTTTTTTATTACTAGGTTTAATAGGTGGGAAAATTTAGAAATTTAAGATGTCGGGTGTCCTCAATAGTTATCATAAATATAACATATTTAAATACTTCAAAACCACTAATTTACAGGGACTTTATGATAGACCTTACTCATTGAACGTCATGTTTCAAATAGCTATTTCATTACAGTTACAATAATTGTAAAGGAATATCTAATGTTTCGGGAAACAGCTCTCATAAAAACTGTAAAGTCGTACGTTTCATGACGTAAGTTAGTTCTTAACTGCTTTATCCAAAACTGTTAAAAAAACAAATGAAGGTCTTATTAGGCTAACTGAAGATCTACTTGTTATTGATATGGAAAATTGAATAGTTGAGGTTAAAATAATTAAAAATCTTTATCGTTTGTTTGCAATTCTCTAAGCTTTCCAAATCACATATAAAAGAAAGTTGAAACATATTTTCAGTCGAAAAGGATGTATAAAAGTTAACCTATTTATTTCATAACATCAATTGGCTACAAAATTGCGTGATGACTGTAGGTTATCTCCAATTGTTAACTTTTTAATACCTAAACTTTGTTTACAAACCATCAACGGCAGTTTTAAATTTAAGGATTCCAAATGTCGGAAGGACATTTCAGCACCAATTTAATCAATGTCCAAAGAAATTCAATTAAAGAGGAAATGCCAACAATGAGTTCTCATTTGCCAAAAATCAGAATCAAATAGATCACTAGTAGTACAAGTGTAGGATTTGAGTTTACTTATATGCTTTTTTAATAAGTACAATAAATGTCTTTTAATTTTTCATTAAAAAACTGGATAACATATAAATATTGGAACAAAAACTGCTAAAATCTGAGTTTGGTTCCTTTTTACCGCAACCCAATAAATGTTCTTCCACCCTGTTTATATAAACACAATAATATTATTTTGGCTTAAAGTTTGTTTAGTATATAATTAGTTTGCTAATTATTTCGAGCAGAACTCCAATTATTTTATATTGTACTTTTTAACACATCTAGAATAGTTTTGAATAGATTGTCCGCATTTTTCATGGGTGGATGAGTTTTGCTTTCAGAAAAATCTTATTGCGCTCCTTTCTCTTGCTTATTTTATGATTTAATAAGATTATATCAATTTCTTTTCAAAGATCCCTCAATTTCTTTCATTTGCATTGTTTTCCGACCTATCTACCTAATTTATTCATTTTCTTTTCAATACCTAGGCATATTATAAATTATTCAAAGATTATTTTAGTGTAAAAACAGTACGCGGAAATTGTTTTTTTACGAATTGTATTTTTTTTTAAATGAAACTAGTGTTATTCGGATTTACTACGCGGATTTTATTATTTAAAAACGGGCAGACGAGGTGCCCGTGATCACGGTTGCTGCAAAGTAACCGAAACGTCGGGATTATGTAGTTTTTAAATAATAAAATCCGCGTAGTAAATCCGAATAACACTAGTTTCATTTAAATGAATACTCGCGAAAATCTTAGATCTCATTATTTTTTTTTAACTTTTTCATTAATTTTATCGCCTTGCATTTTAAATCTATAATTTCTAAATACATTGATTTGGTCATGATATGGTTTTTGAAAAGTATTTTGTATATCATTCTGATATCATACATTTTGCTTCAATTATAAAAAAAGAGAAAAACACTTTCCGAAAGTGAAAATATACAACAGATATATGTATGTTTTTATATAAAGATATTTGTTTTGCTCCCACTTTTAAAGATTAAACATTTGATTTTATTTCCCTGTTTATAACTTGGTACCTTTGAATATTAAATATGTCGCACATCCATCGTAACACAAATTGTCAGAATTCAGTGTGTAACTGGCACTTACTTTTAGTCAAGAGAAAAATCAGTAACATTATTTTATTCTTTTTTGGATTATAACATAAGATAATATAATTTTATAATCACTAACCCTATATAAAATATTATTAATTTTCTATAAAGTTATGCAAAAAAATAGCTCAAGAAAAAAATTAACTAGGGAATATCAATCGCTGTTTTGAAGACTTCGATATTATTTATTTATATGCTATTCGTTATTTTGGGCTACGTTTTTTATAATTTCACTAAAACACAGTTAAGAAACATGACAAAACATTTTATATTTAACCTCCTAAAGCAGATAAATATAGGTTAGTTGAAATTATTTCAAATGCTAATTCTACTCATTTTCACAGTTTTTCCTAATAATCATAGACTGTTATTTCAAATGCTTACCGTACAATCACCTTTTTTTAATAGAACAATTACCTGAGAAGTACGTAATTCAGAAAATAAATTGTCAAATCTAGACTGTTTTAAATGCAACCAAATTTCTTAAAATATTTAATGAAAATTTTAATTTTCATTACATATATTAAGATATTAGTTATTTTAAAATTGACAAAAAAAATATTCAAATATTAGTTGAAGCATAAAAAAAATGTCCTTGCAGTTTGTGCTCTCTTAAAATTGTAAGCCTAGTGTATTTTTTTGTTGAAAACCAGATTTCATATATTTTTTTTCTATTTATATGTGTATACCCATGCATATGACTCCAATTACAATTTTATCTTTCCATTCAAAATTAAAATAAGACTTTTTTCTATTATTTATTCTCTCGCTGATTTACATCATGGCAATACCTTTTAAAGAAACATCAAATCGCAAACACACTTGTTAAATTCATCTTTTTATTATTAGGTAATGTGTATATGTATATATAACTCGTATGAGTACATATTTAAAGGACGGATATTTAGAATGTAAAGACAATCGTCTCAAATGATTTTGATATCAAATTTTGTGAAATACCCTACCATAGCCGTATTTGTATTCCAAAACGATTTTCTGAATATTCCCCAGGGTTGATGGTTTTACGTAATAAAAATTTCATGAAGCGGAAAAAATCAAATAATAATATTTCTCTCTTGAAAATTCATTAAATTACATGTCTTTAAGAAATGTTTTTATTGGACAATGAGACAAAATTGTAATTATTTTTATTACGCTAAAACACTTTCTTTAAATATGAATTGTAAAAATTAAATTTTTATGTAGATAGTTACCACATTCCAAGCCACAGCTGACACAGAATCAAACACCATTATTAAACACGTTTACTAAGGATAAAAACAACGGAAAAGCCTTAATACGATATCTACAGTGATAGCGCCAAACAACCGCACACGCCAACCAATTTTCTAAGAATAAGCCAATGCAAATACTTAATTACGGAATCCATAGCCAACAAAATTCCTAAGAATATGAACAACAAAAATATCTTTGCTAAGTTATTTTATTAGATCAGACTATTTAATATATATAATTTAAATCTTTCTTTAACAAATGCTCCGCCATGTAAAGAACTTATATAGTAAGAAGATTTTACGTCAACGGATTACAAAACAAGTTTTTCGTTTTAGTAAAATATGACAGTAGTTTTCTCTATATGTTTATATAGCAATTGTATCTTATAGAAAATACCCAGTACGAAGAAAAACATAAGCACCATCTTACCGAAGTAAGTTGTCACCTCATAGTAATGCAGTGTCATCTACAATTATTTTGCAATCATAAATTATAATCGTTACTCATATTTTAATTCACTTATTTATTTCCATTTTCAAAATTCTTTGAAAGTATGAAACAGGAAAAACATAAATTAATTTTTTAGGCTGCTCGGGACCTGTTTAAATTTTTAAAAGCTGCGGACAACAAAGCGTAAATTTTTGATTAACATTCTTTGTGGATTTTTGTCAGCAAGTATGCTTAACATGACTGCTGCGGTTGACATACAGATCCACTCTTTCCAAGTCACATCATATGATAATATCCTAAAAAGTATTAGTAATACACTTATCATTATAAATACTTCACTTTTTCTGACATTTTTCATACATTCATAATGTGTTATTGCAAGTTGCTCTGCTACTGAACAAATTTTGCATATTTAATATATATTCATTTTAATACACTACTGACTACACAATGTTAGATTCACATTTTAATCGATTCTTCAACAATCTCAGTAGTCAATTTTTCAATCGAAAAATAAACATTGGGTTAGATATTTAAAAAAACATTCAAATGTATAATGTTCAAAGCATTTTTGTGTGGTAAATATCCATTAAAGAGGAACTAACAGTCCCTCTATAAAAGTAACCATGTTACGCGTTAGAATATAAAGAACATAAACTTGTAGTAACATAAGACCACAAACAAAACCACAAACTTGTGAGATCAAATATAGTTTTATACCACTTGTACCATTTCATTCCGTGTAAAGCGTAGATGAACTTTATTTATATACTATTTAGTTTTCGCTATTGCTTGCTACTTAAGTGTGAAAAATCTTCAGTGTTAATGCATTATAATTCAGGTTAGATTAGGTTACTATTTATGCATTTACACCAGTTTAAGTTTATTTTGACACAAATATTTTTAAAGCTGGTTTTGAGATAAAAAACCAAAATAATATTTATACTTATAAGAATGACATATAATTTGATCCAATTACATAGTTTTCAACTGCATCGACCCAAACGTTCTCTACTCATCTTTCCCTCCATGCAGTCAGTGAGTATGAGTTTCTCTAGACTGTTCAATCCATCTCTGTCCACAAGCCTGAAGAAAGTGAGATAAGCCAACCTGATGTTCAACTTTTCGAGGATAGACTCATTTGTACGGCGTTCCATTAATGATGTTCGAAGCACTCTTCGTCAGCACCATATTTAGAATGCGTCTATCCTACGACGAGTCTGGGCCTTTAGTTTCCGAGGCATATAAAAAGATCGAACAATCTGTTCTTTGTTTTGCGGTTGATTTCCCTGTTCCTTCAAACCCTATCGAGTCTCTTTACAGCCATTTTGAACGTCTGTAATTTTCTTATAACCTATTGGTTGTGATCACCATCGTCACTAATCTGAGATCCTAAATACACGAGTTTGTAGACTACGTCCAGGTCACTCAGCTCGTTGTTTCTCATCATGGTCCCGCCACGATCTAAGAACATTATATTATTTTTGCGCCTGTTTATATGTAGTAGATAATCGCTGCTGATTTGCGTAATTTAGAGAAGTTCAGCCAGCTCTGATACCATACCCTCTTATAATAGTAGCGTCGTCTTTGAATCAAAGATTTTTCAACAGATATCCTCCTATAACCAAACCTCTAAAACGCTTCTCATGACATGCTCACCGATGGGATGGAATAGGTGCGGAGAGAGTATGCAGCTCTAGCGGACTCCCTTCTCCGAGATGAACGGTGGCGTCATGTGATCTTCTATTCTCACTCTTGACTTACCACACAGATATAGATTCTGCACAAGAAAAATAAGGTGTTGAGGCAATCATCCATCTCTCATTATTATGAAACGCATGGCTCTGTTGATGTTATGTTCTCTGCTTATTACTGTTCACTGTCATATGTTCAAAAACTGCTCTCTTGTACCTCGGCCTCTTACGAACTCCACTTGTTCTTCAGGTATTTGAGTACTGATATAGGATTCTATTCGCCTGTTCAGAAGTCGCGAGAAGACTTGGCTTGCGTGGAAGATGAGAAAAATGGTCCCATAGTATTTGCATTTCTTCGTGGAAACTTTCTTCTGCACCATTATTTTAATCCACTCGATTTCTGAAATCGCCCGGCCAGCCTTTGTCGGGTCATTATATGTGCCACCCGACGCTCGGTGTTGATACATGTTTAACACTACCCAACGGATACGTACAGGGTAGTGAAAGGTAGTTACTGCGCACGCAAGCATTATCATGCTCCAAGTTTTACATACATACTATAGAAATAATATTTTTTTTATCACCAATGCGTTTCCCCAACCATCAATTTTGATTAGGCTCATTAAATATTGGATAAAATGTTTGTATAAAAAAAATTTAAGACCCTTGAAGCGTTACTATCTCGTGTTATTGTTGAAAGTCCAGGCAAAGTTTTTGATAAAAAATATTCTATTATTTATGACTAGACTGTTACTAAACAGGAATTATGTTTTACAATCGTAAGTATTTTGTAAATTTCGCTTATCGCTTGTATATAATATCGAAAAAAGTGTTCTTAAACATATGCTTCCCTTTAAAGTATAATAACAAATGGGTATTATTATTTATCCTTTTTAATTTTGATTTCTCGACTTTGAACCTCATATATAGATAGTATGGATTCGAAATATATGTTTTATCACAGACTAGTATTTTTTGTTACTCAGTTATAAAGCAATATAAATTCAAAGAAAATACAAACTAAAGATTATTTACGTTTATTGTGCATAGTTAAAAGCTAGCAAACATTAAGATAATCCCACTTGATATAATAAGAAATTTTAGCAAAACACATTTTATTATATTATTTGACTAGAATAAAGAAAAATAGAAAAAGTGTAATTACATCACATTTGCATTTGACCACTTATAGTTTGTTCTTCTACAGTATTTTATTAAAAAAGTTCGCAAGTCACGGACATAAGAAATATAATTTCTTAGTTTAGAAATTTATCCTCAAAGGACCTCATAATGGCAAAAGAAATTTCTCTGCAATATTCTTTCTTGTTGGAATTAATTCGCGAACAAATTATTTATTCATTCCTTTTGTTTGTCTTAAAGGTGAGCTTGCAAAACATTTCTGTAATAAACAATGATTCAAAATATGGTAAAATAATAGCATTATTCACAATTATTGAACCGTCAGAAATGAGTGAATTATCTAAATTAATCTAATTATCATCGTCCAGATAGAAATCAATGGAAACCTGAATAAATTGAATTTAAATACAATTATCTTAGGTGACATCAAATAACACAGCAAATTTGAAGAGTTTAAATTTGAATTAAGTAAAATACTGTGTAACTCGTAATTACAGTAAACATACTAATAAATTAAATTTGATCAGCTTTTCAGCAAAAGGCTTTGAAATATCAGAAAGGTATTTCAAATTAAGAGAGTTTTCTCTTTAGATACGTTTATTATTTATTTAGTGAAACATATTTGGATTTATATTTCTTTATTCATTTCAACGTTTTCTTTTCGAAACGAAAGGTGACGCTGTTTGTAGACGTTAAGTCAGGTTCCTAGTGGTGAGATAAGAGGTTTTGTGTTACGCTCTTACTTAACAAATGTGGCTGGATTATTTTAGTAACAAAGAGAGCGGCAGCTGCACAAGCTATTCACATTAAATGTTTCACTTTTTCAATAAAAGGAAAATTGGTTAATAATTTTCTTGGTCTTTATTATTGGTCCTATTTGATTGATTGACACATTCGTTAGAAATCAGGAAGAAGTTAAATTCAGTCATCCTAAACTTTTCAATTCAAAGTCATTTATTAAAACCGCTGAGATTACTCATAAAAGAATATCATTTTGAAAGAACACCTAAAAACAACCAGAATTATAAGGTACTGCTGTAATCATTCGCATGTTTCAGATAGTTTGGTATAGAAAATAAGTAACTAACTAATCCAAATAAACTGAGAAACTTTAATTAAAAAGTTTCTTGCTTTCATATATGAAGTAACAGGTATACCAGCAATTCAAACTATGGATATTAACGAAATATTTAACGATTATCTCAGAAAGTTATCGCGAGTTTCTGTAAATAAACGGAATTAACATGTGATGAGATAAATAGACTTACAGAGTATGGCCCCAGTCAGAACTGCAATTAGTTAAATCTATATATTTTCCACCTTATTTAAAAAAAGTAATTTCAAATAAGTTTTTATTACATTCATCTCTTACAAATTTAAAACTATAAGCATGATTATATTAAACAAATTTACTTACTATCTATTGGACTATCCATAATATTAAAATTGACTTTAAAATTAGAATGAATTAATAATTTTATCTATCTTGTTATAATAGACATAGAAGAATCAAGAAGAGATTTCGTCCAAATAAAATTAATTACATCCACAAAAATAGTTAATGGCCATTTAAGCTATTTTCGATCTAGATTAGACCTTAAAATAAAATATTGTCAAACAATTTTCCTAAAAGCCACAAGTCAAAATAATTATTTTACGAATGTAATATTTAGGTACTTCACCTCTACAAACTATTCAGAATATTGCTTGCTTTAACAGTTTAGATTATTCTAGAACAATCTTTTGTATCATTTCTTCTAGAATATTCCGTCAGTCGCATACCTGATAACAATTTAATAACTTGCTAGCAAAACTTGTCCATTCGATTTATCGTCGGATTGCACAAGTTTGACCACGTTTCAAATTGTCGATGGTAACTGACTCTCTCTTCGACTTCAGAATTCGAATTATAGCCTTGGCAAGTTTCAAAACAACTTATTTGATATAAATTTTCCATTCCAAGCTTGAAACGGTTTATATTATATTTCCAAATTCTTCTGTATATCTTGCAATACCTATGCAATGAGATGATGCAAATTGGTACAAAAAAAAACACATAAAATCAAATTGCTACTTCTTTAAGTAATGATATTAAAAAATATACATTTTTACTTTTACATTTATCTTTGTATTTCTAATAATGATAATTTGGACATCATAAAACAAAAATAAATGTAGGTTCTTATTTAATCCCGTAAATACCTCCTAATCTCATTAATTAACGTGACATCCGTTTTAAAACATCTGTTCCATTGTAATCATCTTCCACTGTAACAAAAACATATGACATAAATAAATTCACCACATTAATTAAGTAGATATAATATATTATTGAAAAATATTTTTAGATAAAACAATTGACTATGAAATAAGCAACAGAAACAAAATTATTATTTATATTTGAGACATTGATTAAAGTGCCATTGAGCTGGAACATTTAAATCATTGTTTATTGTTGTGCAAATTCTTACTTTATACACTCTGAACATTAAATTATTTCAATAAATAATATAGTTGATCCGACGACGTAAGTAAATGTTTTGTAAATGTTACAGCTATATTTTCACCTTTTTTATACAACCTCGACAACGATATTTTAGCTCTATAAATAACATAAAACCAAGGACACTCTACGAACTTATACTTTTTCTACTTTCATTCATAATACTTAAGTATGTTGAACCAAGCTGATATTGAATCATAAGTCTGTTTACGTAGAAAGGTTAATAACGCAAAAGAGAATGTTGATTTTTTGGCGTTGTGTTAATGTGACTCGACAATATGATTTCAATATAACATTACCAATTCCAATTATAGAAATGAGAATTCATGATTTAAATTCCGTACAATCTAATAATTACTATTTTTAGCTCAGAAATTTTAAATTAATCTTGTTTTCTACAATCGTAAAGTCGTATTGTAAATCTGATACACACACATACTTGCTAAGTGATAAACCTAGTGATTAGATTATAAATATAGGCTCTATTAGTTGTTTCACATGTATATATGTGTGTGATTTTAAAATATTATACGATAAAAAATATATAAATTTTAATATAACGCACGCAGCTGAATCTTTTAAAATTATTACCTCACACTTATTATTAATTATGGCCGTACAATGGTCTTATTACAATTATGAATAATTTATAGAAATTATAGGATATAAGATTAAGTTAAAAATTAAACAAGTATTTGCATATATTTATGTGTACATATAACCAAGTTACATATCAGACATTCTGTTTCAGCTATGTCTACCATGTGCTTAAGCATACGCGCTCTCGTATGTAAATAATAGAAATCAGTAAAATTTACAGCGTAAATAGAAGCTAGAATTACACTCATCTCGATCAAAATCTGATTTCTGAGTAGTCTTGATAGCTTAATTATTAATATTCATTTTGTTTTCAGAAAGATATGATATAAGAACAATATCCGAGTGATTTTGAAAATCGTGTGGGGCTCTCAGGAAATTACTAAATGGAAAACCAAGCCAATAACATAGATTACAAATTAATGACAGCAATTTAAAATTAATAGCATAATTGTCATAGCAAATATTATTTTTTTTAATAAATTTGCAACTTCAAAAGATTACAGTTCTATAAATAAAATTTTTGTAAAAATATTTTTTTTTTGAAAAATTTTTTTTCCACTGAACTGAATAAGTAATAAATATAATATAAATGTAGAGTTCTACGCTATAAAGTTAAACTACGAGGTTTAAATTATCTATTGCATCCCTTCCTGCCCTTACGACCGACATAATTTATACTCGTTGTTCAGGATAGGTTTGTTTGATAAGAACTTTCTACGTCACTAAAGGTCAATGGTTTTGAAGGATTATGGTAATATATTACAGTACTCAACTTTAATCATACCTTTTGCGTAATTACATTAAATAGTTTTTGGTAGCATAAAATTACCAGCTAGATTAGTTCAATTCGATAAGTCAAGATGAGATATTCAATTATTATAAGCCTTAGAGAAAAATAATTTGATTACTTGAAACTTTTTATACACACAATATATATATATTCTATAAAATAAAAGTCTTTGTTTCCAAATATCATGATAGAATGAGAAATATCAAGCCAAGGGAATATTATACACCCTTATATTTTAGAGCTCTTAAAAGTTGTAGAAATACAGACATTATGAACTGACAACGAGGTATTCATTTGCAAAAAAATTAGGGCAGTCGAATGAAAACAAAGAATTTCATATTTAGACCTACTGGCGTTTCATTATTGAAGAATCTACAATAAATCATGAATGGACATAAAAAGTAAAATTTTATTTACCAGTCCCATTTGTCAAAAACAAAATTGTATATGAAATCATATTACAAATATTTCAAAATTAGAATATAATTAAAAAAAAAACCTTTTTCAAAATTACATAACACCAATTATAATTCTATATAATGCACATCATGCAATTAAAATTAATTTTTGATTAAAAAATATTAAATAATTACTGGATAATGGCACAATAACAAAATTTAGTAATCTTTTTCTTGGTTTCAAGTACATTGAAAGGATTTAACTCCGAATTGATAATCCATTACTTTGTTTTCCATGTAAAACAAATGGGTCATTTAATCTCGTTCCTATAATATTTAAAAAAAACGACTTCTTATCCTTCGATACGTCGATTCTATTTAATCTTTTGTTTTTTTAATAGTCAGCTATTTTTGACATAATTCAATTTTGACATAAAAATAGCTATGTACAATAAATACATATGTATGTATATAATATTCATATTGTATGTTATCAGCTAAGATAATTCCAATTGATAATGAAAGTTTACAGCACTGTTAATATTAGTTTGCGATCCAATTATTATGATAGAATTCGGGAACTTCCTATTTAATACCGGAAATTTGAAATAGATAATCTCCGTCTGTTTTAATAGATATTATAACAAAGTGTTTCTCACTTCAAAATACAAACATTTAATAAAACAAAAAGCTAAAATCTTAAATTGAAAAATAATGTATACATGGCTTTACAACCTATTTTTTTTTTTGTATACATTACCTGCATAAAATCAATTATATATTTGGACGATTTTTAACATTCTCGAATTGAAAAATAAAGTTATTCTTTAATTACGTTTCCATTTTAGAATTATAATTTTGTATTTTCATATTATTAAAATAGAGCAAGTCAAATTCGTTAGTAAGATTAGTAAAAGCAATCATTTATATATTTTTTTAAAGAACATTAATTAATACGGGAATCCCTATGGAAATTTATCTCTTTAGATATCTCCACACGTAACGCCAGATTTCATACCGATTAACTCGATATGTGAAATGTTCGACGAATGCTAAAGAGTCCATCTCATTAATAGCGAGGGTAAAGTCTATTTAACTTGACCCTCGTACGTTCGGATTAGAGGACTAATTTATAAAATGCGTTTTATCTTAATGGCTTGGCATAACAGTTGTACTCATTGAACAGCTACGCCAAGAAAATATATAAGTAATTGTAATGAAATTTTTTATATGTATATTAAAATAAATGTACCGAAGACACTACTTAAGTTTTATTAAAAGAAATAGGGATGTAAGATCTGCTGGAACCAGACAATTAATTATATTATACAATTTATCCAATATCAACTTACACATACATTAATCAATTATTTAAATGAAACTAGTATTTTTCGTATAAACTACGCGTGATTTATTTTTGTAAAAAACTACATACTCCCGACGTTTCGGTTACTTTTCAGCAACCGTGATCACGGACAGACGAGATGTGTAGTTTTTTACAAAAATAAATCACGCGTAGTTTATCCGAAAAATACTAGTTTCATTTAAATGAATAAAACTAGCGAAAATCTTAGATCTCATTACATTAATCAATTTCGTAAGCACTAAGACTAATAATATCAGTGTTGATGTTTTATTTTACAATATTCTTAATATATAATATGTGTTTAAATTATATTTCTGTACGAATAATTGCTAAATGAAGATGATTATATTTTAATATAATTATTTAAAAACAGATATTGCTTTCTTTATCTATATCCGACACTATAATCTAGAGGACACATTTTGAGTAGTGTAGAGTACTAATTTCTGTTCTATTTCACATTGGACTATGGTTGTTTAAAAAAATCCTCTCTAAAATAATTTATTAATCATTTTAAAATCAACTGTTAATATGTATTTGTATGGAGTTTAATTCACGGTTTGTCGTCATATTATCTCGTGTAGAGCATATTATAATATAAAATTACCCTATTTTGTAAATAGGGTTGGGGTCATTCGTGCATTCCTTTGTCAGTAGAGTATTCTGTCCGTTACCTTTTTTTACTTTTATATGTACACCACAGTGTAAAACGAAACTTAGAACGGAAAATCTTTTTTATTTCAGTTCATAAAACTTTGTGTAAACACACTTTGATATTGAAAACTCAAAGCTCGAAAGGAATTTTCTAATTTCCTTCCATTTAACATCTTTTTTGAGCTTAAAAAAAAGTCAATTAATCGCAACTTATTTTTATTGTTTAATATTAAAATGTTAGATATTATCACACAGTTGCATCAACCTAAATAAATTTATGTATTAATATCCAGATCGGTTTGAAATTTTAATGGAAGGCTTGTGTGTAGCACGTACATATAATAAAGACAGTAGTTTGTTAAATGTCATAAAAATTATCTACGAGTTCTATTGGAACACACGTCGCCTCTATAAGAGTAATTTATATAACGAATCAGCAAATCACATGTTGAATGAACCAAATTAAATAGCAGAAATCGAGAACAAAAATCTGATTTTCATTTTTGTGCTTCCAACCTGTCAAGAAGGATTTAAAAGTGAACGGATGTAAAATCCAGTTAGTATAATCTCTTCCACTCATTTATTTACCAGGGATAAATTAATTCTCAAGCTCGGATTGTGTATAACCTTGTTACTCCACTTATTTCGCAGTCAGCACTTACTTTTCTTGGACATTTTGCTGTTTTTAGGTTTGAGCTCCAAATGAGTAAATATAAAACAGTGTTGGAACATTTAATCTACATGAACTATAAATATCTAAATTTTTGTCCATATTATTAAAAAATTCCAAAAAAATTGATAACTTAAAATATATTAAACAATTAATACTAGTACTAAAATTCAATATTATATAGTATATTCAAGAGTTAACGGTGTCTGTTTTCAATTAATTACTAAAGAATATATATTTTTTAATAAACATTGTTTCGATAAATTAAGTCACACACGGAACATTCGTTATTTTAACCAACAAAGCCAAATGAGTTCTTTTTTCAGTTATTAACTTGCAACTAAAGAAATGCTATTCTCGGATATAGTTTCATATATTTTAAACAACTATCTAAATTAAAATGGATTCTACGAAGAGGATTCGTTTAAAACTTTACTTCATTAGTTTTGAAAGAAGAGTGAGTTATTTCGAAACCTTTCAGGAGTAGTTTTATACTCAAGTTTAAACTTAGTAGCAATTAACCAATTACTTTTATTAAACAAATGTGAAATATGTCTTTATAATACTTAAGAAATTCGTTGTATAGTATCAATACACACTTATTTATAGTTAAAATAATATTTTATTTTTGATAAAAATACATGAGTATTAGCCGCAAAAATTAATTTTGTAAAAAACAGGAATTATTAAACCATGTATCCGCAAATTTATAATATAAGGTTATTTCCTTTACGTTTTATATTTTATGATAATATTTCTTCCACAATTTTATATTTCTAAATTAAACAATAATAATAATAGTAAGGTAAAATTTTTATGACTAATATCTTTCTATTGACGTGGAGAGTAACTGTGAAAACATATTGTGCTTGTCTTTCTAGAGACGTTATTTAGTTAAGAGTAATTAGCATCATATATTTGAAATGTAATTTTACAAGATAATGATCTGTTCAGTATGTAAGATAATCATCTTCTCTATTATTGACATTCCGTTGGGCCATAACTTATGGCACACCAGATATAATATGTATTTCTTGCCCCACACTAAGGAAACTTGTTATTCTTGTTTCGGGTAAGAGTTATAATGTGGTTTCACCCTTGACCACGTAATGCTCAAGGGAAGTAACTTATGACACAAACTTCAGGTTTTATTCTTGAGATTACCCTATGAGAGGCTTCTGACATAATTTAATTCACATTAAATTTTGTCCAAATTATTATAAGCCTAATTAGAATGTTATTTTTTTATAAAATAAATGTCTTTATATTATAAATAAGGCTTATCCAAGAATAAAAAAAATGCTTTATTTAAATTTTCATTCTATGCAACTTATTATAGAATAAAAGGTGCTTTCAACAAAGGTTTTAAAAGAAACCGTACAGTCATAGAATAAATATATCAAGATAATAATGTAGCCTACAAATTATTCCAAGATTCCGTGTAACTCCCATAGGAAAACAGCGCAACTGATCTATTTTCTATGAATTTTCTAGCAGAATCAATATTACCAATACTAATAGATTACCAGTTAGTTACTTTATGTATGGTTTTTAATATTAACTTGTTAATTTATCTCGCTGAGCTTGAATAAGAACTCTACAAAGACGAAATCGCAAAAAGTGTTAAATATTCTTATCTATCTTATCATATATTTCATTTATCTTAACTGCCAATTTAGTTAAATGGAATTGATCTTCTGTAAAACAGATCTTTACAAAACAAAGCACATTGAGTGTGTGATCCTGCATATGCAAATAAAATTTAAACTTCAAACAATCTCCTAATGGATCCTTCTTGTCCACTTAAATATCAAAACTTGGAATGTATATTCAGTAGACGTGTATTAACTTAAGCTAATATACATAACAATAAAGACAGTAATATATAACTAGTGAATATCGATGTCTTTGTACGTTTTATTTAATACATTAAATAAATTTTCTTAGATACGGGTCGTTGTAAAAATATATATAAATAATTTATATTGATTATAAGTACCAGGTGTTGAAAAGTAAAACTTAGACAAATCAATTACGTAAATACTTACTATATTAATATTGATATAGCCAAATAAATGGAATCGTTTAAAAGAGTCGCCGTAACATATAAAAATGGAAAGTAGACGAGTCTGGACCCAGTTTCCTGCCTTGCAAACGTGACCGATGCCACGTTGGCTCATATAATAATTCAAGTCATTTGAAACATAATAGCTATAAACGTACATATCTTGCGGATTTGTGATTGTTATAACTGCTTGCAATACAAATGAATCTTTGTGGTTTAATTTTCTAAGCTTCTGGCATGAACTGACTCTGAACCCTTTGCCAAATACCCTGGTGTACCGCAAATCTACCCTGATCGTCGACTTATATTAATCTATGCTAGCGCCATATATTAAAATATAGAAAAAAAAATCTTTGGTAATATTTTATATTGTGATAAAATCATTAATATAATGATAATTGAATTTTATTTCACTAATGCAATTCAATGATTTTTAATGGTCACATTAATTTATTAAATATAAATGAGCACTTACAAATGATATTAAGTTATAACCACAACAAGATTGTTCCATCATGTTTTAAAAAAGGGCCTTTATATTCTTATAATATACATACATAAACCGTTATTTTCATTTATAATAAAAATGCAAACTAACAAAAAAATCAAGTACTATAATCTTAGAACATTATCAATTGTCATCACAAGTAACTTACAAATTCCAAACAGTGCTACCGTTCAGATAGTAATTAAAACATGTTAGCAGCCTATTTTTTTAATTTTTACTGTTGGTCATTAAACAGTGCCCAAAAAACTACATTAATTTTCTAACATTTATGTAAAAGCAATCATAAACACCGATAAACATTCTTCTACATACAATTTTTGACATCTGATCCGTGCATATAAAGTTTTTATAGCAAAGGTCGGGATGTACTTGAAAAAAAAAACATTATCAATAATTCAGAGTACACAATTAAAAAACCAATTTTTCTATCGATACTAGTAGCAATTATTTTTATTCTTAAATAAAACTTCTTGCAAATCATTGAATTCTTTAAGATCAAAAGTAAAAATACTTAACGTTGACGATGATAAACCAACCAACCAACCTTTTTTCTAATGTTAGGAAGTAATTATTTTTATATATGAAACTAATATTAAATCAATTCAACAGGGTAACTATCAGTTGAAAGTTAAACACATTTTATTTCTGGTTGTGTCTTTCATCAACATGAAATATCGATTATATTATATTGTTGTCGAAATAACTCTTTAATAGTTAAAATACTGTCAGTTAGCGAACTTTTCAATATCTTCAGATTATTCAGTCATTACGGTGGAAACTTTAATCTTCTTTGTTCTAATCAAAAATGTTTTACAAACTTTGTTTTCGTTTCGTACTCAACTTCAATCAAAGGTTTCCGAAACTTCCTTCTTAATGCTTAGGGAACCTTAATTATATATCTTAAAACCTTTTGCTTGAAAATTTACAACGTTTTGATATCCATCACAAAAATTTAATTTTGAAGTTACAAATTGTGTCCAAAATATTTCTGTAAATAATCTACAAGAATAATTGGAAGATTAAAAGGCAAGAAACGAAATTTTACACAGAATGTTACAATAGTCATTACTATATTGGTGTAAATTATTTAAAATGAACGTAAAGTACGCAAACCTTATCATCATTAACAATAATATTTATCTGCTTATTAGTTCAATTTGATGTCGGTTTTATGCCAAAACCAGCTTATATCATTTTTTGTGGTTCAATCTATTTAGATGAGACGAAACTTCTCAAGATTCCATGGATTCACCGTGCGGGTGCCGGGTCCATCGCGCAGCAGGGAGAGGAGCTTCAACAGTGCCTGGGACTTGCGACCCGGGTGTAGGTTTAAGGGGCCCCTATCTAACGCGCAACAAACTCTCACCTCCACCGTCCAAGCTTCTCTCTCTACCTAACCAAATTTGAAAAGGACCTACTAGGACTGCCTTCGAAGTACGTTCCAAGAATGAATTGATATTAGTCCTGGACAAGCCCAAGACTTTTAGTAGGTTGTAGAGAGATTTAGCCGTTATACCATTCGCTTCCATTTCTACCGCGTACAAATCCACGACGAACCTATTTTGCGTGAGTTCGTTTGTGAGCTTGTAATATTTATTGACCTTGATGGCATCGTCTTTGGGGATGTTGGTTTCCCAAGGAACCGTAAGCTCTATTATCACAACGCACTTTAAAATTCGCGAATACATAAATATGTCTGATCTGGAGGCCAGTGCACAAATATACACTAGGATTTTGTATTGTTTCTCATACGTATCCATCATTATAGTTCAATCCGAAGCCGTTTTAAGGATTAATTAAGGCTTGACGTTTGATTGTGATGCCCTAGTGCCTTCTCTCACAAAACATACTGATCGCTCGTTTGAGGTTATTTCCCTTTGCGCTCTGGCTATCGAAAGACTAACAACTTCTCGTATGATTTCCAGAACCCTATCGTGACGACGCGAGTATTGACCGCTGTCCAGGAGCACCTTACATCCCACCAGCAAATGCTTAGCGGTTCCAACTAACCTTAACACAGATATAGCAAGTTTTTTTGGTACCTTTACCCCATCTTACTAAATTACTCTGATCCAGGAGAGTCATTTGGAACGCATTGAGATAAAATTTTAGCAATGCTGGCGACCAATCATGAATTAAGGTGCGCCATTTTAGTGATAATGAGATGCAAATAATCTCATATGTCTAACCATTCGTTCTGCAACTCTAAATTCATTGCAGGGATCTTAAATGTTATATATATATACATATATCTTATGAGACGAAACCTCTCAGCATCCCATTTTGAAATAATATCCGTATTTAATGAAGATATGGGTTTCAAGTGCAATATTATTCATCTTAAACGTGTATTTAGATCGTGAATCCTGTCTTTATTATATTCATTAGTATTAACTTGTATTTCAAATATATTATATATTGTATATTCTCTATTAAACTATATTCCAATAATCTTCCGTTTCAAGTTCCAATATATCATATTGATTATTGGAATACATGGGTTGTATTAGATGCTGATATATTTAGTAGTTTTGTTTGGGAATCAGAGTAACAATCTCGTTGCAAAGGCTTTTTCAGCCATGGTGGGTTAATTTCTTATACGGAATTATATATGAGATGACTTCATTCAACATTATAACTATTTTTGTTTTTTAATATCATATCTCCTTGCTCACTCAGAAACTAGTGATTCAACATTTTTGACTGAAAACTAAGGTCACTTTTATCTTGATAGCACTTGTGAGCAGGTTATTGAAAACTCCTTGTCCTCTATTACCGAATTTAGACAAATTTAGGGTTTTATATTTTCGGAAATATGTTTTAATTATGGTAAAAAAATATTAATTAAAAACCTGATCATTAGAAGCGTTAAAGCCAATATTAATAATGAAAGCAATTAAATATTCTTGACAGATATGGAAACCAGAAACGTACACATCATAGATGCAAATAATCACTGCTTACCTTACCCTTACAACGACTAAACCTACATTGTTTAATTCTTACTTACTTACTTTTAATCATACATTACGGAATACGAATGTTTACAGACATATAATTTCATTTGATTCACGATTTTGGTAAAATTATTAAAAATGCCATCAATCAACTTAAAAACTAACATTTTCGATCATTCGCTGCTAGCGGCTAACAACGCTTACTAGCCGAAGCGGCCGTATGCACAACTACTCGGTGCATGTATTCCATACAAATATTCTCAAGAACAATCTACAAATCTCGGGTTGTATGCAGGAAATATTTGCATGTATGTGTGAAAAAAATAAACATTTGTATGGGTTCGAGAGGCACTGTTTCCTTAACCTTACTTGTTTAAAACGTCATAGAAATATAGTTGATTGTCAAACGAAATTTTATAAGGGATTTTTTAATTTGTCGGTATACCGTCCAAATATTTTCTAGCCATATTTTTTATTATTGTCTTTCTAAGCGCAAGTGAATAAGTTTTTATTAGCTAATTAGTGAATTTTTTAACGAATTATGGAAAATTATAGTTGTGAGCTCTGTACTGGTGATATGTGTTTAACGAAAGTATATTTCCAATGTTCTCATTTGATGATAAAATTAAAATAATTACAAAGGGAAGGTGTGTGACCAGTTTCTAAAACAGGTATGTTATTCGTTTTAATAAAAAAAATTATGGTAGTTATAATCAGATAGCAGGTTGTGTACACACAAATAAGTTATTTTGTATTCCTTCTTTGTTGTCTTCAAATAATAATAATAAGAATGTTTGGATCTTCACTGGATATTCCGATTTAAATAATTTTAATAAAGCGGTGATGAACAGATCGCTATCGTTTTAAGGTACTTTCGTGACTTAGTTGATAGATTTATAAAATATATAGAAGTCAGTTCTGATCGGAGTGCTGCAATTTTAAATGTAAATGCTCAAATTATGTATTTTTTTTTTTTCAAACATATTCTGTTTACCCTACCCCAAATCTCTGTGCACGCCCCTGATGGAAACTGGTTAAAAACATACACTGGTATTATTATTTCCCTTCCTATTGTCAACAATTTGATGAAATTTTTCAAATAACGTTATTAACACTTTTACTTAACATATTATTGAAAATATAAAAAGCTAGGATACGAAACAGATACACAAAAGATATTGTAAGTTTATGGAATATTAATAAATACGTAATAATTTCTTTTATACATATTTATTAGTATTTCAAGGACACAAATGGTAAAAATATCTTAAATTCCTCAATTAACTATAACCGTTTACATAAGTCCTGCTTTGTATAAATCCCTTGCATATTGTTACCTAACATATCTTACTTTAAAACTCAAATTAGATTGTCTATTATATAAATAGCATATAAATTATTATGATTTTATCAAGTATATAGAAATAACGATTATTTAATAAAAAAAATTAATTCGAATTTGAAATTGCATGCCGTTTCAATATAGATTCAAATTCAATACAAAAATAGAAATATCAAATTCACAAAATTATTTTTTGTAACTTTATATCCGTAAGGAAAAGAAAGTAATTTAAAATACTTGTATTCTCACGCCGATTGCTATCACCTGTTTTTTCTCGTAGCAATAAGTATATATAATATTTATTATAATATATTTAAACGTATATTTGTTGGTAATTAATAAACAGATAGAGATAAAGCTTAATGTTTTAATTAAAATATAACAAACTTTGTCTTATAATAATATAAATATATGTAGAATATAACATCGACTTAAATATTCGGAGCGACTTCTCTAGAAGAGCCGCTAATTTAACCACGTTGTTTTATTGAATATAGCATTTTTTCGCTTACATAAAATGCTATAGAATCATTCAAGTTGATAAGATTTTGTGTAATATCTTTATAATGTTGTAAAAAATCATTGTCATCATCATTATTGTGTCAAAACTTGCCAACTTATTTACTGAAAATAAGGAATACTATTTTTAAACAAATCAATAAACGCTTTCAATTGATATATCGTCCGAAACACACAAGTACATTTAAAATCTCAATTAAATTTACATCTCTTTATATAATACACATATACAACTATCCATGAAGTACATATTTCTATTGTTATTCTTATCTTAAAACCATAAATAATTATTTGTCTTAAATCAAGTAAAACCAGTAACTCTTATAAAATTCAAATAGAAATGGCATTTGTAAATAAGCATGTTCTTTACTTTAAATGTCTTTCGTCTATTGGACACTTGAGTTGTGTATATTGTACATTTGAGTTGTGAAACGAAGTGAAATTATTTATGTACCACATGACCAATGTCTACAATATTATGTTTGATTAGTTGTTAATAACCGAAACCTCATTACGACCCGATAAATACTGTTAGATTATAATTTTGTTGACCATTTTTCTGTCGGAATTTAATAAGCAGACTGTGTTTTTTATTTCTTTATACAAGATAACGATATTTATTTTAAGTAAAAAAGGGTTTGAAATATATTATTATTATTATTGAATACTTTTCTTTAAATACTGAAAAAACGACCTGTACGTAATATACCTAGATATTAAATAAAATGTATTATTTATTATTTTTATTAAACTTTTAAAAGTAAAAATGTCACTACATTATGAAGTTATAGTTTTTCTAGCTATTTGATACAATAATTTTTAATCCTATATTTAAAACTTGCAAACTTTTTAACTTATAGATTTCAATAAACAGAGAGATTATTACAAACTTACTGAAACCATCCGAGATAAAAACGTTTTGTACGACGACATGCAAACTAAATTACAAAATGGAATTTCTGGTTCATGAACACAGGAATGCATATGAAAACAAACCAAACATGCATATGGAAATATCATAATAAACTTAAGTGTATTACATAACTTACGGATATAATATAAGCTAATTTTTTTTTTACAAAAAGACATTATTCTTAAAAATCATTCGTATCGATGAACGATGATGAATGGTGATGAAATATAGCCTGCGGGGTTAAATAGATGAAAGATTAAATGAGAAAATCAAAACCGTTATTTAAAGTTAAAACGACGAAGCTGTAAAGAAATTATGCATAAATATTACTATGAATAAGTTTGAAAGAAAAGATGTCCTATTTTCAAATGTCAAAACAATGTTTCCAATCACTCTGCGATCATAATATAACTATAATTTACTACGTATGGACAGTATTTACTACGTGTGAACAACTCACTATCTTCGGCAGACGATTTTTATTGTAAAGCTGGTATCAAACTTAAACATTCATATTTAATGAAAATAGAAATTCTTTGAACTTTACTACTTATTAGCAATTTCTAATTATAATACGCATCACCCGTAACATGTATATTTCAAGGAGATCACTTCATTAGTCATATTAATAACGAGTAATGAAGATATCTCGTTGAAATAAACATACGTGTTAAGTTTAAAAATAAGTAATTAGTAACGAAACACACCATAAATATCCATTACGTATTTCCACGAAGAAACGTGTCAAAACGTTATAAAAATTTTTGAAAGTATGTTTATGAATCAAACAACGAAAGGAAATGAAATAATAAAGAAAGTCATAAAAATTTTAAAAGTATTTGCATTTGTAGCGTGGTCTGACAAAGTGCTAACACTTTTCAACTTCTGTATTAATTTGAAATTAATGAACCCGTAGAGGAATTGACTTTGTTGCTTATATAATTTATTCCGTAAAAAGTTTTTTTTGTTATCCTCATAATACCAAAACTCATCGCAAGTCAAATATTCTAATATTTAGATGAAGGCTAAGCTTTACTTCATTTATTTCATCTAATGAAATTTATTCGAACGTACATTATTAACATTATGTACCTACTAATATTAGTAATAATCATACAGGCAATTAGTAACAGTTTACTGCCTTGTAGAGGTAAACCTTTGCTATGTATTCAATTTTAAAATTAGAATCACATTCCACGAATAGAATAAAATAGTTCATAAAATATTTCACGCACTGAAAACTTTGTACAAGCTTTTAAATGAAAAATTGATTATAACTATTGATAAAAAATTTCACTGATTTTATGTTTGGATAAGTTATGTGAGTTTGTATAGACTTATGTGATTTAATAAAAACCAATGTAATATCAAAATACATCGAGCCATATTCAAGATATGAAGAAAGTTCCATATTAAATACCTTCAAAATTTATTGCTATTTAGTCTGCAGTTTATGCTTTACTCATTGCTTGCAACCAAGTACTAAATGTTATAAAACTTGTACATATTGAGACGTAATTTATTCAAAACATTATTCCTATATGAAAAACAAATGAAATAAGTTTCTCTAATAACTTTATACAGTTGTATTAACTTTAAATATCTTTTTTATATATATTTATAGTCAGCTTTTTACTACGTAAACGGAATTTAATATTTAGGAACATAACAATAACAATTTAGAATATTAAATTTAATCAGACAAACTATGACAGGATAAAACCAAGAAGATCTTTCTCGATGTTTAAATTACTTCAGTAATGACAATCTAAATTTCGTTTTCCATAAAGAACGGACACGTGGCCTCTTTATTATGGTAATACAATGCGATTTTGTTCGAGATAATGCTGAGCTATAGAGGTTCACAACTCATAGTAATTTATTCTTTTAAACCCAACAACGAGGTCATTATCTTCCGAGTACGATACTGATTTTCTTTTGACGGTTTTCACAATTTACTGTACGTGTTTTGCCTTACTTTCATTTTTCTGAAGATTACCGTTATTAATGTCTCACATTTTATAATTCTATTTATAAATAAAATTTATGATGTTTTGCCTCAGGTTTAATAGTCTTAGGTCAACAAAAAACATTATATTTCATTCAACAAAAAACAGTTTAAATTATTTTTCATACTTAATATTCTCATACGAATAAGCCAAAATATTCATTATCATAAAAATTCAACGGACCCATTAATAAATCACACAAAAAAACTTAATGCAATGGTAAAAATTGCAATTGAAGCTAAAGCCTCCAGCTTGTATCAAAAATTTCAAAAGAATACTGAATAATAATTCTATTAATATATTCAATCATCGGTCAATTAATTAATTACTGCTTAATACGGGAGATCAGACATAAAAATTTAGAAACGTTTTCGATATTTTACAGAGCTTCAGAGTTATAGCTCATTGTAAAACATTTAAAAGAACTGAAAGTTGCAACAAGTTTTAAAACATTTAGAATTCTGAAACGAGTCAAGTTTTTAATAACAGTGAGAGATAAAAACATTTCTTTATTGAGATGATAAATTCAATCAAATCAATTGCCTGCGGCTCAATCAATCACATCGTTTTGGATTGATTGCACATCCATTTTCTGCTGATATATATAACAGTAATATAAAAAAATAAACAAGAACGCAATTAATTTGATGATTCTGTGCCTCGAAAATTATTTATTATTTACTTTTTACACGAAAAGTTCAAAAAGCTTCCAATAATCTTCCGCTTGGAACAAATATAATGTGAACGGAAATGTGAGCGTGTTACACATTTTATTACGATATTTTCGTGTAATATTACCCTTATGTTAGATCTAACATTGGGATGGCAAAAATATCATAGCAAAATCGTTTCCAAATCCTAATTTAAAAACCAGTATTACTGCCTATATCATTTTATTCCCGTGTGAATTATGGCAATATTTTATGTAAAGTATTGATTCCTAGGAATATAATGAAAATTTATTTTTTTCCCAAAATGAATTACATTAGTATTGACTTTTTTAAACGTTATTTATCATTTTAGCTTTGCGAAAAGGATCTCACAGTGAAACCATACTTAAAATATATTTATTACTTGTACATATTTCAGGTTTGTTTTACTACACAGTTACGAAAACTGTTGTATATAATCTTTTTCAGAAGTGTGGCCAACTTCTTGGTCAAAATACTACCTTACTAACTGTGTTTTATCTCAGATGGTCTATATTATGCTTATTAATAAATAATCGGACGAGAGGCGTCGATGGTCACTTCTTAGGATGGGGGGTTTCGCAGTCTTCATACCAAACCCGCAACAGCAAAGCAGGTCTTGTTGTGTAGTTAAATTATAATTTTAAAGTACACCTCGGTAACAAAAAACTGTATTCTATTCTCTAATCTATAACTTCCTAAAGACTAGGGGAATTGCTCTTTGACAGAGACACAGAATCAATGGTCTACAGATGCGACGTGTAACACATAACTACTCTTTGTAGTATAATTTTCATCATCACGTCGGTATGTAAGTGAGTATATCTGTTAATTTAGCCCAACTTTTAATTTAGCCCAACAAATTTAGCCCAACCCTTCAGTGCAACTCTAATGCTTACCATCAAAATGGGCTGTTTCCATATATGTTGCCTATGTACAGAGCAGAATTTCTTGGTTTTTTCTAGGTCTTTCCCAGCTGGTAAAGAGGCTGCAAAGGTATGGATAGCTATAATCACTTAAAATTGCGTCACTCTTTTGTTGACAATACATTCAAATTGATATATCATCGAAGGTTGATCCCTCCTGGAAACTTCCGACCACCAGCTGCTTAATCTGTATCGATATCACAACCTCATTATAAGCTTCATAGTGAAAGGCAAATGTAGCTATAGGAATTCGCAAATTGGAATAAGATACATCATTACTTTTCATCTTATTTTCCACGGCATTTTATTTTTAGGCCATTTATACGTGGAGTACTGAAATATTTTGATTTCTACAATTATGAACCCGTTGATGGCAAAGCTCTCTGATATTCAGAATCAAAATTAATCTTTCTGAAAAGCATTAGGCATCCCACATATCCTCCTGAATAAATGTTTGAAACAGCATATCTAAGATTCATTAAATAAATCTAATGTCAATTTTGTTAACAACCACGAGGAGAAATCCTCACGTTAATTTTTTGGCAGAAGATCTTTCTGATCCCTAGCTAAAACTTTCAAGACAAATTCTGTTCATACACTAACAATACATTAACATATACACCAGAAGAAAAAGTAACATAGTCCATTTAATTTTTCCTTTGTTTACCTGACTGAATTTCCTCTATAATAAAATTCTATTTTATTATTATTAATAATGAGGTATGCGAAAAATCTTTACGGAAACAAAACTAGTAGCCCAGATATTATTCCAGACATAGAGTTAAAGACAGGTTCACCCAAACACGATTGTGTTATCTTTTTCAATAATAACTATGCATAGTATCAAAATATTGGAAGTCTATCAAAATCGTAACCGTATCTTAGAATAAAACTAAAGAGATAGGAGTTTTATTCATCAATTTTAATTATCTAAGTACTCTGTAAGATTATGGACTGTATATTGAACTCTCATTGCAATCTAGAAAACAATAATTTCAGGTACATTGATACAACGATTTTACTGCAGTCGGTGGGGAACTTCTGGTATTGATGTTCTGGTAGGACAAGGCTCTAGAGAACAGAGGTGAGGCTTTCAGAGTTTCATTTGAAATCTTAAAAGCTTGTGACATATGCTGGCACGCTGACATTATAGGTAGGTATGGCGTATCCCATAATCTGAATGCCTTGGTTTGGAATTCTCTACGAAGAGCTCATTTGACTACTTAGTAGCTAATGGCAATGAGTTCTCGTACCTACGCCATTAGAACACTACTGAGTCCAAGACTTGGGTATCTACTAAGGAACTTAGTGTCCTTGCAGCTACAATTAAAGCAATAGTGAAGCGCTACACAGTCGGCGTTAAAAAAAAATAATATATGTATGTCATTAGTAACAAATCAGCTTTATTATTTAAATTACTTATATAAATATGCAAATTATGATTTTGAACATAGAAAACCAGTAAATTAGTAACATTTGAAAATAAGTTGATATGAAATCATAAAAGTGTTGCAACCATCATTTAATCTTTTTTCATACGCAATGTTTCTTTACAATTTATTGAACACACTTCACTGAAAATTAAAATCTAATTCCGTATAAAAAACATAAAATTCAGGGCTTATATTTGCACAAAATATAGAAATTCGGATTTAAAACTTTTTTTTTTTTTGAGGTTGCTGAATAATAAGAAAATTATTTAGTAGAGATCTCAAAAAAAAAATATCATGACTCGACACATTCATTGAATACTGTTGTCACAGTTTTGGATTTGGGCCAACTAGATGTGTTCTAGAAAGCAGTTTCATTGACGTCCAATAAAAATAATGTACAACTTCCGTAACATAAAATATATAAGTCATACAAAATTGAACTTTTGGTAGATTCACTAAGATTACAAGTCTTAAAAACAGTCGTAAATTGCTCAAATATATATCATAATTTTGCTATGAAGATATTCTTTTTTTTTGCTAAAAAAAATTCTAGTTCAATTCATCTTCATGCTTATAAGCTATATGCTAATTCGTATTAAGTTGACCTTCTTCGAGAACTTTAGGCTAAATTGTTTTACAGAAATCGAGTTTCCCCACTATTTATATTGCTTAAAAGTAACTTTTTCGAACTTTATGTTTGCTGTTCATTTATACATTCATTATAGGCATAACTGATACAATACATACCATCATATATTAAAATTAACCAAGGATGTTACATCCGTTTTAACTTTACTTAAGTACCCGTGTATTTAGAAGGCACTCACTGATTGAATTATTTTTATAATTATGATTGCTTTAATTAAACAGGGATATCGATCTATTTATTTAGGCTACAGAATCAATTAGAAAACCATTAATATCGAAAGTTATTGAGATTGACCTTATGGCAATTTCAGTTAAATGTAGAAGTAATTTGAAATTCTTGCAAACAATTTTAATATAAAATACATTATTCAAATGTATTAATTTTCTGGAATGTTAATTGGATAAGTACTAGTCTATAAATGGAGTTTTAATCCCAAGGCTTTCAAAGGATTTCGTTTGCCCTTTTATATATTTACGAATTCAAATCACATTAAGAAAATCCAAATATTTAGATAAACCCAACAGATAAATCTTTTATGCCTTTTAAAGAATGCCAAGGCACGTGACAAAAGGGTATAATTTTCTTACGAATCCCTAGGTTATTGTAATATTTTTACAAAATACATGAAAAGGGTGACTTCATCGGGTTTGCAAAACTGATAGAATGGAGGCAGGTCTGTTATCTCGGGTAATGTCAAAAATATAACCGGAACTAAGGAAGTTTCTTTTGCTGATTTGAAGTGCTAATTCCTTTTATCTCAAATTTCACCCGACTGCTTCAACAAAATACTTGGACGCAAAATCTTCTCAAAGTCAATAAAACTTCGTGAGTTCTATTGACCAATGAAATGTGTAATTAAATTCTAGCAACATCTATGTACTTTTCTATGTACCTTAATTATTTATGAACAAGGCATAGTCATTTCTATAATTTGGAAATAAATTAAAACGTTTTAATTTGGATATTGGGCATATAAAGATTCAAAATAAAATGAACAAATCTCCATATGTATTTATGTGTGTCGTCAAGTCGTGTTCGTTACACTACTTTTAAGTCAAAATCGGCTGTACAGATTTGGCTGAGTAATGGTGGGGAGGTAGGTTAGAACCAGAAATCGGACTTTTCGTTACGTTCGATCGAAAAAGAAAATAAAATTAACTTAATAAAATCCAAAATCTGTTTATATACTGCCACTAAGACTTAACCAAGTTCGCGGATCAGCTATACATTTCTAATTCTGAAGTTGATAGGAGCGAAGTCGAGGGCAAAACTAAATTATGATATAATGTAAAAGTAAGACAAGCCATAATTGTTTACAAGAGTCGGAATAAAACTTTCTTCTTTTTCTTGTGAACCTCATTAAGAATCTGAATTTAGGTCATTTCTAAATATAACGGTTCCTCATGAAACCTTGTGATATATTCCTGATTTTGTACGTGTAGATAATATAATCGTCAGAGTGTATTAAATCTAATATATAAAATAATTAGGTTCTTAAATTATTTCTACTGCTATTAAGTATACATAAAATATAAAGCGAATTTTATGTCTCTTCTTCATAAAAAGTTCAGACTGAGATAATCTTAAATGTCACCTCATAACATTTTGAACGAATCATTTGAGAACTCGTAAGAATAACGTCGTATTATTAACTTGGTAACTTGGCAAAGTAAATCTACGCTCTTGTTGCAAATTAAAGAACTTTAAGGACTGTTTAAATGTCACTCAGATTTTCTAACTTCAATTTCTGTTCGGATTATACTTCAATAGCAATTTCACATAATAATGCTGTTTCAAAACATATTTACTGTAATTTATAACATTTAAACTACCTTTTATTGAATGTAATTTAATTGAGTGCTTAAAATATAAATTAAATATCATGAGCAAAGGTTTTATTTAAAAAAAAACATAACATTTTCTTTTTAACTCATAATATTTTCATTTATATTATTCTTGTTCTTAAATATATATTTTTTCTCAATATCAATTTTATAATTCTGATATCGTTTTTGATTTCAAGTCAAATTTTAGAAATCAAAATAAATTATTGAAAATCTGTGATCAGAGGTTTTGACATAGCTATGAAGAACGAAAATTATCAGGTGTCTGCCGTACACCTATTCAAGTGTAGTTACAACAATGAGTGTCAGTTGGTATAAATAGAGGCGCGAGTACAGATTACAGATAGTCTCGCTCGAGCCGTTTTAGGGATCGGGCCTCTTCGAAGTAAGGGATTCCTCAAATCGTCTATGGGGTTACCTGAAATACCTCGGAGCCTGATGACAGTCAAGAATAAAGTCATTGATGACGTCTTTTTAATTTTTTGAAAACCAGGGCCTGGACCCTACTCTGACATATATAATTCATGATTTCTAGTCAATAATTTCAAATAATTCACTTTTATTATTATTTAATACCTACATTACGTTTTCGTCATTTCTCCTTTCAAATATTTAAAACATTAATTAGCATGACATTAGAATTATTAGTATAACAGCCGAGTGATTAATATCTGTTTTGGGATCTCGTATAAGTTTATAGTTTGAAGAGTTATGAGAACAATTGTTTCGAACACATCATTAGTAGTTGTTTAACTCGTTTCTAGTCGTCTAACATATATCGTTGCTGAAAATCTGTCTTTTTTTGATTTAGCAAAGTATCTTTTTTTCTTGTGTATGTTAGTACTTATACGAGTTATACTAGTATTAACTTATTTTGAAACTTTGACACTTAATTGGATTGCTCTATATGTTAGTGTATAAAATCTATCATTAAAAATGGATTCATTTATTCTCTTTCAATTTAGATTTAAGATTCTATTTTTTCTTTATGGAACTTGAAAGATTTTTATGAATTCCAATTTTAAATTCGTTAATTTAATTGAGAAATTTGTTTATACTACAAAAAAAAACTATTTATATAAAAGTATCACCAATGCCTTTTTTCTTGATTATCGTCACGATCTCGGGCTATTGAGTAAATAACCACATAAACGACGTAAGTTTGACTAATAAGTTTTGTAAGTTTTTTTTTCCTTTATTTCGAAGAGGTCTGATCAATGCAACGGCTCGAGCGAGAAAGATTTTTTTTGTGTACCGTCGCCTGCATTTATACCAACCAACACTTATTATTGTGAATGCATTTCCACAGGTGGCTACGCAGATGACACCTGACAATTTTAGCCATCCACAATTATTAATTACTTAAATAAAAGGTATTCGCTCCGATACAGCCATTCTGACGGTTGACGATACTCTGCACCATCCTGCATTTCTAAGACTACTTCGTCTTTTTTCCTTTTCTTTTTCTTACTCATTTCAATAATGTGCTTATTGCTGACATGGTTTAACACGTGATGTACTTGGTAAAGATTCCCTGGTCACCTTAATAAGGAAACACTGATCGTTTTAGCCGGACAGGACAGGACATAGACTTATGGCTACAACGAGGACCTATGGTTCGCTCAAAGATAACACATGATTAGACCTATATACATGTATATATAAGCGGTTTGTCACTATTATCTTTATTAACTTAATCCTTATTATGATAATTTAATGAAGAACAAACAAACTTCCATAACATAATTAATAATTATTATTATGTTTCATTAATATAAAGCAGCCAAAACTGAGGTGATCTTAGAAAAATTATAGCAATTATAAATCCCAAAACAAGTTACAACAAAATATCTCTATTATTTAAAGTGCCGGGTCCATCACGTTGCAGGGAGAGGAGCTTCAACAATGCCTGGGACTTGCGACCCAGGTGTAGGTTTAAGGGGCCCCTATAAAACGCGCGTTAAACGCTCACCTCCACTGTCCAAGCTCCTCTCTCTGCCTAATGAAATTTATAACGAGCCTGCTAGGGCTGCCTTCGACGCAATTCCAAAAATTAACGGATGTTAGTTCTTAATAGGCCTAAGTCTTTTAGCAGGTTGTAGAGAGATTTGGCTGTTATACCTCTTGCTCCTACTCCTCCAGCGTACAAATTTACAACGAACATATTCTTAGCGAGTTCGTTAGGGATCTCGTAATACGTGTTGACCTTGATGGCTTGGTCTTTGTGGATGTTGGTTTCCCAAGAAACCGTGAGCTCTATTAGTACAACGCGCTTTAAAATTCGCGAATATTAAAATATATCGGGTCTGGAGGCCGACGCACAAATATCTTCTGAGATTTTATATTGCTTCTCATACGTATCCATTATTTTGGTCCAATCCGAAGCCGTTTTAATAATAGAGTAAGACTTGACGTTTGATTTTGTAGCCCTAGTGCCTTCTCTCACAAAACATATTGATCGTTGGTTTGTGGTTATTTCTTTTTGCGCTCTTGCTACCCATAGACTAACCGCTTCACGTATGATTTCTAAAACCCTATCATGATGACGCAAGTATTAACGGCTATCTAGGAGTACCCTACATCCCACCAGCAAATGATTAGCAGTTCGAACTGCCTCTCCACAGATGTAGCAAGTTTTTTCGGTACCTTTGCCCCATGTTACTAAATTACTCTGATCTGGGAGAGTCATCTGGAACGCATTGAGATAAAATTTGAGCAGTGCTGGCGACCAATCATGAATTAAAGTGCGCCATTTTAGTGCTAATGGAATGCAAAAATCTCCTATGTGTACCCACTCATTCTGCATTTCTAAGCTCATTGCATGGATCTTATATTTAGAATTCTCTTCTTGCCGAATAAAGGTCTTTAATATATCCGTAACTTTGGCCTTCCTACTGGATCCTAACCCTACCCTATTATTTTGTGCCCCTATCATAAACTGTTTGTAGAATTAAAGTCTCGATTCTGTCTCTAGGGCATCATTGTCTTTTGGGAGTGATGTAATAACGTAATCCTGGGATTTCCCCAGGATATGTCTCTTGAAAACTCTTAGGTGTTTATAAAGCTCCGATGGCCTTTTTAGATTCATCCCAAAATTATTTCGATCCCTGAATAACGCTGACGAATCAGCCGATAACGCGAGCCCAAGCCACAACTTCAAAACCTTTACGACGCTTGCATCTAGTTTTGAAAGAAGGGTTTTACTAAAATCGTAGACGAGGAAAGGCCAATTAAACGTGAAATTAGATAATTATCGTAGATCCAAGCTTTTTTGACGATTCTAATCGGTTGGTTATCGACGTTGTTAAGATCGTTCAAAAATCAATCTACTATTCCTTTTAAAGATGGAGTACGACCTATATTGTCTATCTTACAACCAAGAAATTTAAAAGTAGCATTTTCCGTAACCGTAGAAACACATTAACCGCCTAACAATAATACCGGATCGTATGCGGTATATTTTGTATTTCGCCTACCGAGACACAGACAGTGAAATTTATTTGGTTTTGTCCTCAATCCATCCGTCCACTCACAGAATTTATCCACCTCATCCAATAGAACTTGACAGTATTTGGGGTTACGTGTCAGTATTACGAGATGGTCAGCGAAGGCTAAGATGGTTTCTGTGTATTTGTCATTGAACTTGAACCGATACCCCCATTTTTTCTCGTTGCTTATTAGTTTATCTACTAAAATATTAATTACCATATTAAATATTATTGGAGACAAACAACAGCCCTGAATTAGGCTATCGTTCTAGTATCTTTAGGATCCGTAACTGGACCTTTTTTTGGAATGAGGACAAAAATTGTTTTCCCGAAGGATTCCAGGAATGAACTGTTATGTAATGTTATGTAAAAGTTTCTTTTAATGTATTGTGGACGAACATGTTAATTTTGTTTAAACGAAAATGCATTTTTTTTCAATTTCTTAATTTAAACTATCCTTTTCCTTCATGTTATTATAACCAAAAGCAAAATTATTGCTTCATCTGAGTTTATATGACATACTTTTTAAAAAAGGATGTAGATATATAATTTCATATTTTTAAGCTCAAGAAAACAAATAATCTCCCATAAATTTTATCAGGGATTTTTCTTGCTATATGAATATTTTCAAATTAACTGATTTAATACAATTCGATGACGTGAAAATATGATTCGCAACTTCATTATGCTAACTAACTTAACGATGTAGCAACTATATGTAGATTAATTAATATATCCTAAAAAAATATGCCCTTATAATGTAACTGTAACACCCATAAAAACATAAAAGTTGTAAAAATAATTCTATTCCATCAATCGTATTTTTGCTTTAAACAAATACGTCTTTTATTACTGGATTTTATAGCTCCCTTTTTGAACAAAAAAAATTGAAATGTGTGATCTTGCATATGTAAACAGAATTGTACCTGAAACCCTTATGGATCGAACTCGTTCTCTAAAATAACACTTTTTTTAACTCGCTACGCATAAATTGTTTCATAAATTTAAATGTATTGAAACATAAAACCTCAAAATTATGTTTATCCATTAATAAAATTTCTTGGAACATCATAGGAGGAATGGTTAATAAAAATATTTAAAAAATTCCTTCATAACCAAAACTTATCATGGTCTAAAAGCATTTTTCTATTCCAACAATAAATTGTAAATGAACAAACGTTCTCGTTGATGATAAAATACTGCGACCATAATTATACTGTGCAATATGAGGCTAATTGCGATAGTGTTCGTGACCCTGTTTTGTAGATGAAACCTATATGCTCAATTTTCGAAAGACCACCTTTTTTTATCTCTGGAAAAAGACGCAGACAAAAGAATGTATATGTAGTGAAAGCCTTTAATGATAAAGGACAATAAAAAATATATTTTATTACTTTCGCTCTTCTAACAACTAAAAATAAAATTATAGTATTTTTGACACCGTAATCGTAGTTTTATTTTAAAAGTAAAAAGAATTTTCGAAGAGGATTTAGTTGCATAAACATATATGGTGAATAAAACAGTGCAAGAAAAATACATATTTTATTAAAATAAATGCTATGAAACTTAGAGGTTCTGATCGCAGAAACTACGGATTTTAAAAATAAAACTTTTGTCATGAAATATATGCGATGGTACTTTTAGAATGTCTTTAGTACTTTTAGAAACTCCGTAAGTTTGTGAAGAACGCTGGATATTTGTCAATTCTACATGGCCATATTTTGCTTTATGTATATTAAAAAAAAAACACATTTTATAATATATCGCCTAACTTTTATATTTCCATTTAAATGTTTACATGGTTATTGGAACTTGTGAAAGTCCAAACGACTGATACAAGGTTGTACATATATTATGGGCTGTTAAGGTATTTGAACAGCAATTTACAATAATTAATAAGCCAATAAAATGTCAATTTTGTTGCACGTTGCACAATAAACACTTATGAAACTTTAAATGTACATATACATATAACAAACATATTAGGTTGTAAATATTGTTGTAAATTATAAACAATCTTAAACCAATCGGTTTACTATCAGTAATTTCAGAAAATTTTTCAATATCAGATTAGCTTATCTAATATAATTATCTTCGGTCGTTTATTTGGTAAAAAAAATTTTTTACTATTTCATTCAAATAAAAGAATAGACATTCTTATTGATCGCCTGCTATGTGACCTCTTTTTCAAACCATGAGTTAATTTTAAGTCTAAAATTTTTCTAGTATTTCTTTCAGGCTTATTATGTTCACTTTGTATAATTAGCGCCTTTATTTGAATGATTTATTTAAAGAAAAGTAACTGTATTATTTACACCCTATAGAACTTGGGCAGTTTTTCAACGGTGCTAATAAAATATTAGCTGCTGTGCGATGGATTCAGTTCCCTTGTGAGGCATATATAATGCTTAATAATAGACTAGGTCAGGGTGGGGAAGTTAAACAAGGAAATCTGCCTATCTAGGAAAAATTATAAGATAGGGCAGAATTTTTTGAAAGAAAATTGCATAAGAGTGTTCGATTAATCGTTAAAACCATTCTTCCTTATTTTTTATGTTTTAGATTTCTTTGGCCCAGCAATTTTACGTTGTTCAGGATATTTTATTAAAACTTCACCATAAAACCTTTCCTTTCTTATTTTTGTTTGCCAACTAAAAAGTTTGCTCCATTGCACAACAAAATTTTACTCACCATATTGGTCTTGTTATATATTTCGTACAGAGTTAAGACTCATTAAAACTAGCGTGCAAACCAACAACGACGGAAGAGTTTAAACAAAGTTTGATACTTAGATTAAAGTAAGAAACTTACTTTATTTTGCTATGTTTATATACGGTTTGTATAAATAGACTTTAAAACAAACCAAATAAACCTTAATATTGAGAACTCACTAAAATAAACTTTATATAGAAGTTTTGGCTAACGAGATCAGAAAATGTAACTTTCTGATGAACACGAAACATTTAATTTCTGAACTAATTATGGGAAGTATTTAAATTTTGAACGCTTTATATTCTTGAAGTAATTTTGTTTAAATTTTAAATACGTATTTCTGAAAAATTATATAAAATTATATATATATATATAAAGATTACTAATAAAGAAAAATAAAATGGTGTTGAGGCACGACAGTCGTCGGTAAGTTCTTTAACTTTCACTTCGGATAGAGTTGCCCTTAATTATCCCATGGTGAACCATAAACTGGAAACTACCAGGAATCCATTGACATCCGGACACGTTTTAGCATTCTAAACATGAAATAATAGACTTGGAAAGTTCAACAAGACAAAACAATTTAGCGGTGCTATTAGAGCATCCGGGCTCGAAGCAAGAATTGAACTCGCGAGTAGAAACATTCCAAAATACTATTCACGACTACTATAACGAGCAATATCCACCTGTAAATCGTTACGCTTGCAAAAACAAACACAATTCTTTCAAGATGAGGAAGAAAAAACATGAATTAATAAAAAATTGATAAAGAGTTAGCCTAGCCTAAGCGACAATCACCTTAGTCATCAACTAGCTAGGGCGTTAAATTCAATTCTAAAATTAATTCAAGGAATATCGAAGCAAACCACAGAAAATCGCGATAATTTTGACTGGGCAAAACAAGAAGTAGGTTTTAATAAAAACCCTTTAAAAAAACTAATTTACGATCATTTTAAGAGCACATACGAGGTGCCTAAAAGTGTAAGACTCTATATGGATCCCAACGAACAGAAATAAGTAACTAGAAGAAATAAGTATTCAGATAAAGAGAAAATCGTCTAAATCTGCACCCTGACCCGATGTTATCCCATATATAGCCTTTAAAAAATCTCATAAATATATACGATCAAATCTGGTCAAGGAAGCAAATCGCGGAATGCTTCAGGAACGCAATTTTTGTCCTCATTCCCAAAAAAGATCGAGTTACTGATCCGAATGAAACTAGACCGGTAGCCTTAACAAATACTATATCTAAAATCTTTTGTCAGTTCTACAAACATTAATTAATGCTATTCGCACTAAGAAGGTACAGCTTTCCACTCCTAGTTTGTGATATGATCGCGTCATATTACTCAAAATAAAAATTTTCTATAATAACTAAAGAAGGCCCTTCTAAAACTTTGAGTTACAGTGCAGGACTATTTCAAGATGGTTGATTAATTAATAGTAGATAGACTATTCAGCAATGAGAAAAATAGGGGGTATCGGTTCAGTTTCAATAGAAAATACACAGAATCCATTTTAGTCTTCGCTGATGATCTCGCAATACTGACACTTAACCCCAAACACTGTCAAGTACTAATGAGATCTAAGATTTTCGCGAGTATTCATTTAAATGAAACTAATCAAGTACTATTGGATGAAGTGGATAAATTATGTGAGTGGACCGATGGATTGAGGACAAAACCAAGTAAATGTCACTGTCTATGTCTATGTCTATGTCTCAGTTGCCGAAATACAAGATATACCTCATACGATCCGAGATTATTGTTAGGCAGTCAATGAGTTTTTACGGTTACGGAAAATGCACCATTTAAATTTCTCGGTCATAGGATTGAGAACATAGGTCATACTCCATCTTTAGAAGGAATAGTAGATGGTTTTTTAAACGATCTTAACAAGGTAGATAGCTAACAGATCAGTAACGTCAAAAAGCTTTGATCTACGACAGTTACCTTATTTCAAGTTTAAATTGGCCTTTCCTCGTCTATGATTTTAATAAAACTCTTTTGTCAAAGTTAGATGCAAGCGTCATAAAGGTGTTGAGGTTCTGGCTCGGGCTCACGCTATCGGCTGATTCGTCAGCGATATTCAGGGATCGCAATAGTTTTGGGATGAGTCTAAAAAGGCATCGGAGCTCTATAAACACTTAAGAGTTTTCAAGAGATAAATCCTGGGGAAATCCCATGATGAAGTCGTTACATCGCTCTCAAAAGACAAAGATGCCTCCGGACTAGAGTTAAGACTGATTCCTTAAACAGTTTGTGATAGAAGCACAAAGTAACAGAGTAGGATTGGGATCCAGTAAAAAGGCCCAAAATACGGATATATTGAAGTCTTTTATTCGGCAAGACGAGAATGACAAATATAAGAACTATGCCATGAGTTAAGAGATGCAAAACGAATGGTTAAACATAGGTGATTTTTATATATTTATATGAGAAACAATCCAAAATCAAAGAGAATATTTTGCGTCGGCCTCCAGACTAGACATATTTATTTATTCGCAAATTTTAAACTGACACCCCAAAAACCCTTCCCATCAAGGTCAATAAATATTACGAGCTTACAAACGAACTCACTCGAAATAGGTTCGTCGTGGATTTGTACGCGGTAGAAGTGGAAGCGAAAGGTATAACGGTTAAATCTCTCTACAACCTACTAAAAGTCTTGGGCTTGTCCAGGACTAATATCATTTCATTCTTGGAACTTACTTCAAAGGCAGGCCTAGTAGGTTCTTTTCAATTTTGGTTAGGTAGAGAAAGGAGTTGGACGGTGGAAGTGAGCGTTTAACGCGCGTTTGATAGGGGCTCGTTAAACCTTCACCTGAATCGCAAGTCCCAGACACTGTTGAAGCTCTTCTCCCTGCATCGCGATGAACCCGGCACCCGAACGGTGAATCCATTGAATGCTAAGAGATATCGTCTATATATTCGAAATTTGTTGCTTTCATCAATCGTGTATAAAAGAATTATTTTTGAATATTTCGATAACGAATCAGTTGACGAAAATCCTTTGTATTGTTAAACTTTTCTCTTTATAGCTGTGTAGAGCCCAATGATTAATAATTTTAATAATCATTAATAATTTTCACATTTAAATGCAATTTTTTTTTCTTTGTATTTAACTTTTGAGATAGTTCTGACACTCAGCTATTTGTTATCGATCCCCTAAGCGCTGAAGCGATTATTATGCAAAAGTGCCAGTTATAAATTGAAGTGGGCTTTTAATTAAAGACCTGAATGCTTAAATTAAAATTTATCCCGTCATCATTCATCAATTACATTTGATTTGTTGACTTATCATCTTTTTTTATATACCTACATATATTTTTGCAGTTATTTGACCTAAATGTAACAATCGCAAACTTTTTAATTGCAAGTTAACAACCTAATCGTAATTGATTTTTATTTTACTCTTTGCCTTTTGGATATTTTATTACGTATATACATATATATTTCAGCGTCCTACCTTATTATTTATATATTATTTAAATAATGATAAATGTCATATTTTTGTTTTTATTTTTTTTTATTTGGAGCTACACACAATGTGTTAGTTTTGAACACAATGATGATGAAAGGTTTATGTTCCACCTGAAATAAATCAATTTTTATTTTCAAAAAATGTTATATAAGCTCTTGTCTGCCTAAAATAAATCTGATTTATAAAAACGAAGCTATTGATTATCCTTGAATTTTGATATAATAAAAAAACTTAAATAACTTGACGTAAAAACTTACATAAACCCCGTTTTCTTAAAAACTAACTTCAGAAGTTTTTAATTCAATTATTAATTTTATAAGGTTCACATAAACGGAGTCGAAGGTTTAATACTATTAAAGGATTTCGTTGACCCTTTTATTTAAATCCATTTTATGGAAATCACCTTAAGATTTAAATAATTGAAACAGTTATACGGAATAACATTCGTTTTGTGAGAATCGTAATTAAAAATCGCTGGACCGTAATATTTTAAGCTTAATCTACGTTTCAAAGGATTATTAAACTTATATAATGACTCATTGACCCAAGTTCTGGGTTTGGGATATCAAAATCTATAACCCGATATAAATTTCCTATAACTTAACATTTATTTAAAATTATTAAAAAATAAACCTTTACAGCAATATACACAAATTTTTCAAAAATTTCATATCACACTCAACTATCATTATGTAATTTTAAGAAAATGCCCTACAATAATGATATTTTTTACAATTCTAAACTGTGCTCGGAAAGATAAAAAAAAATTTTCATCTCTTACTTTTTCATCAGTGAAGTATTCGAAAAATTTTAATAACATTTGTATGGAGATAGACACTTTCTACTTATATTTCTTGTGAAGCAATATCCGATATGCGGTCGCTGATGGTACCATTTTATGTTGAACTCAGTATTATAACTAATAAGAAACTATTCAATAAAATTAAATTGGCAGTAAACCCATCACTAACTTAGATTAACTAACTTGTTAGAAATGTTAGCAAATATATTGACGACAGAACTAGTTTAGTATTAATTTATCCAACGTCTCAATTGAATATTGTATTTTATTATTATTACCACGCAGTTCTATTCATTTTTAAACTAATTAGCCTCCAAGAATTTAAATTTTAAAATTGTTAACAACGGACTTTTTTTGTCCACTATTTATGCTACAAAGTGTAAGTGGATACTTACATTATTTTCAGAACCCCGAATAAATGTACCTTACTTCTAAATTGTAGAAGTTATTCATAAAATATTTATTTATGTATTGAATACAACAGCGTCTGATGCCCTGGCTTAAAAAGGGTCTTGGAGAAAGGTATACAAAAGGTTCGTAAACAACAATAGAAGTCTCTAGATCTAAAAATGTGACTAGATCCAAGCTTATTCGTTATATTTAAATTAATATCAACAATTTAAACCTGAGCTTATAAAAATACGTCACCAAGTAACCTATATTTATTTTCTCTTTGTACAATTTTGAACTGTTATTACTGAGTGAGATTACGAAAGCAAATAAAAAAAATATGTGTATTAGCTTAAATTATTAACAATATAATTAATATCAGTTCATTAAAAGTTCACATAATTAATATAAAACTCGTAAATAAACCATCAATAATTAATATCAATTTATTAAAAGTTCACATACATTTTGTATTTTAGCAGATATTCATTAAAGCTCCATTTAACGGAGCGTATGGCGAAGAAATCGAATGTTATGGACAATTTACATCGTTATCGGATTCTATCAACTCATCCGAAATATTAATTCCAATATATATATATATATATATATATATATATATATATATATTTCCATATTTGCAAATAGAACCTTTTTAGAAATAAACAATTAAAGCCTAATGTTTCATCGTCTATACCCATTTCAGATCGTACCTATAAATTTTGTTAGTTAACAATATATTTACAATAAGTACATTTGTACTAATAAATAAGTAACCAATCGCTTTTAACAATTAAAATAAGGCACTATGTTTGAAATTATTAATTACCTACTGAAAAAAAATCAATCTAATTCGATGTCAAATAACAGATATTAATTTATCTATTTTTATTCTAAGTGTAGAACAATAAAAAATGAAACAAGAAACAACTCTTAACAGTAAAGTGAACTCGTAAATTGCAAATTCAATTAAGCGGCAAATTTCTTCTAAATCTTGACAAAAACATTCACTGTAATGGAAAACTTTGTTAAGTTTAAAATTTGTACGACGTTGTAAACAAGACTATTTTTTAATTTAGACAATCTAAGATTTTTACGAATTGTAACAATAAATAATATATTTTTTTCCAAAAATACTTAAGTTTGTTGAAATACTTCTTCTGGTCATCAATATTGTTAAAAAGAAAGCAATTTTTTTATTAATAATTTAAAATACCTAACATTAATTATTATTACAGCATGTTAGCTTAAGACATTAATATGAAACTATGACAATATATAAAGTTATATTCTCAGTGGTCTTCATTCGCTGCAATAAAGTTCCTAAAACATTGTGATGTTAACAGCGGCATGAACTCTTTCTATGGAAAAATTATTAACCGCCAATAGTACGAATTGTTTTGGAGACCCCAAGTTACCAAAGCATTCAGATCAAGCCCTTCTAACTAAAACTGACCATTAATCACAATTAAGTTGATTAAAATCAGAACTAAACGACGGCCAGACTGCATATCTGCTGAAGATGAATAATTTGTTTCTAATCAAGTATTAAATAACATTTCTCTTTATTATTTTTAAGAAGATCTCTTAAAGGGCAGAATGTAAAACTTTTGCTTTTGCTTATACACAGACCACGCGAAGATGGTTATCAGTTTGGCACGTTAATAGTCTAAGGGTATAAACATCAGAATCATCATAAATCATTGAAGCGAAATACGTAATAACAGTTTTTTTTTAATCTTGTTATGTGATCATACTCGTAGTCTTATAATAAGAAAAACTCAAGGTGTTCTATTATTAGAACTTCATAAACTTCATAGACTATTTTTAGTATCAACGTCTTAAGTCATCAGGAGCAAACTTCAGTTGTATATTAGTTTTTTCTGGATTGTTCTAAAATAAACATTAAAGTTCTTATTTCAAATACGACTATTAATGTCATTATCTGTCTAGAGGGCAATGAAACATATTTCAATAGTTATTGTAAGCTTCATTTCAATATCAATGACGTCCACTCCATTATCTCAGGTTATATCTGTCGCGGTCAATTTGGCCAGTACAATTTATTTTATCGCAAGAGCTGTCACACCCGTGTTAGCTCAAAAACGTTAATATCATTAAAATTGTAATGGTATTGTATGTAGAAAGAGGATTACGACATAAAACTTTCAAATCTTTGGTAAATAACCTTTTATATTGTATAATAGAAACTGAATAATTTTATATTAGATAATGTTTTAGAAAAATACTTAAATAAATACTTGTGATCTAAATCGTTATTGTGACATTTTATCAACTACTTCTAACAAGGATAACCTATTTATTTACAAGTAATGTTTATTAAAAAGATTTTAAGTTATAAAATATTTTATTTCATTTCAAGCTTTATAATCTTCAAAAACAATAGAGTAGATTATTTATTTGTTTCTTACAAATTTTAAATAATAAATCTCGACTCCAACCTAATATTATACTACATACATAACTATCTAGAAACGTTATTGTCGAGAGAACTGTTGTTTTGAACAAACCATTTCTACATGTATTTTCTCTTTTGGAAATAATAGCGCTTTCTATCACTTTGATCACTTTAATGATTACGACAGTGTCAGATTTTCCATTCTACTTCCTGTTATGTTGATGGTCCATAAAAATATATGTACTTGAATTATTTTACGGTCTTTGAAAGAGAAAAAGTTTCAATTCCTTATTAATTATATAGAATAACAACTTCTAACTCTATAGATTATATTTTTATTTAAAACAAAAATTAATATAACCTTAATCAAGAAAGGTAATATGATTAAATAGGAAAATCATACAATTTTTAAATTGGCTCGTTTCAGAATACGTAACTTAAGACTCTTATAATTTCCATATTCGTCTCTAAAGTATCTTTCGAATAGGAGCATAAATTTGAAACTCTCTGGGGTTAACTCTTTAACGTTCCATCACATTAAGTTATGAAATATTTCCGAACCGGGAATATGATTGAATTTTAGGCTTATTTTGCAAAATTAGGCATATGAAAACAAGTTCAACCATTCCATGGATTAAGTATGAGACGAAACATCTCAGCATCCATGGATTCACCGTGTGGTTGCCGGGTTCATCGCTTTGTAGGGAAAGGAGCTTCAACAGTGCCTGGGATTTGCGACCCAGGTGTAGATTTAAGGGGCTCCTAACACGCCTTGAACGCTCACCTTCATCGTCTACGTTCCTCTCTCTACGTAAGCAAATTTGAAACGAACCTTCTAGGGTTGCATTCGAAGTATGTTCTAAGAAAGAATTGATGTTAGTTCTGGCCAGGCCCAAATCTTTTCTTAGTTTGTATAGAGATTTAGCTGTTATACGTCTCGTTCCACTTTCAACGCGTAGAAGGAAGAAGATTAAATTAAAAGATTCATATATATCAAAGTTGATTTTTTAATTCAGAATCATTTGATACATTTAAATATTTTTATCAAATTTTATTAAATTTGTTGAAATTTTTTGTTGTCAGATAAATAAAAATTCACACATTAAACGTCGTTTAAATTTAAGTATATTTCACGATCCTAACAAATATATAAAACATAAAATAAGAATATAGTCATATTTATTTTACATTTTACAATATAATGATTTCTTTGTAAAAAAATGTAACATTAACATTGTTCTATTTAACATTTATTCTGCCGCTTAGCATTTTTTTATAAAAATGATTAATTTTCCTTAAAAGTCAATTGATGGGTAATTTTTCATGAAGCCAATTTCGCTTTCCTTCATTGAATTCAGCGGCTGTATGGTCAGTGCCTTCGAGGATCCATTTAGTGGTTAACAAACCCTCAACACCTACTGGACCTATATATGAAAAAATATATATTTACACAAAAAGCCAAATACTATACTGAATAGAAAAACGGGAAAATGTTACGACGCAATACCTCTTGCATGTATTCTTGCTGTAGAAATGCCAACTTCAGCACCAAGACCAAATCTAAATCCGTCAGCAAATCGTGATGAAACATTGTGGAAAACACAAGCACTGTCAACTGTATTAAGGAAATCCCTAGCTGTGTGATCTGAAAAAAAAGTCACTAGATAGATGCAAATATATACATAAAATTACACGGATACTATTAAATTATGGATTTTCCGGTTCTACAAATTAATAACATATGTAACATCTACCATTCTCCGTAACGATGACGTCAGTGTGAGAGCTTCCAAACTTATGAATGTGATCAATTGCTTCATCCAAATCCTTGACGACTTCTATAGAGCATTCTAAATCACCATACTCATATTTCATTGTTCTAGCAGGAGGTGGTCCGAAGGTTAATTGACTAGCAAGCTTTGGACCAGCGTGTATTTTTACACCTTCCTGTTTCAACATATTACATATATCCTGGAATAATGTCCCTGACAAATGATCCTCATGGATAAGCAAAGTCTCCATAGCATTACATGCTGCAGGATAATCACATTTAGCGTCGCGGACTATCTTCAACGCCTTGCTTGGATCGGCATCTTTGTCTAAATATACATGACAAATTCCTTCAGCGTGACCCAATACAGGAATATGTTGTGACTGCTTTTGAATATTTCTAACTAGTTCAGAAGAACCACGAGGAATAATCAAATCAATATGCTTTTCCATCGCTAGTAAATCACTTATTTCATCTCTAGTTGAAACCAATGAAACGGCATCTGACGCGCCAAATGGCTGAAGAGACTCTTTAACGATTTCCATCAATGCTCTATTTGAGTAAGCTGCCTCTTTCCCACCTTTTAGTAAGAGTCCGTTACCAGACGCCATTGCTAATGCAGCAACTTGAGGCAGTGAATCAGGTCTTGATTCAAATATAACAAGTAAGACGCCAATAGGAACTGTTACTTGTTTTAATAATAAATTTTCAGCAAGTTTGGTCTTTCTCAATACCCTCCCGACATTATCATAGCTTGAATCTGCAATTTGTTTTAAACCAATTGATAATGTCTTCAGTTTTCCTGGACTAAGTGATAACCTATTTAAGAGTGGTTTCTCTAGTCCAGTTTTTGTAGCTTCCTCCAAGTCTTTCGCATTCGCTTCCAATATTTTGTCTTTTTTATCTAGTAACAAATCTGCTAAAGAATGAATAGCAGCCGCTCTTTCAGCTGGAGATAATTTTTGCAACACCCTGCTGCCTGTGCGAGCTGTTAAATTAAATATAAAATTATAAATGTTCTTATTAATTGAAATTTATATTATAGCAGTTCCATTAAAGTTTATTTTATTAATATTTTAAAAATATTATCTTATATGAAAATATTAAAATAATTTCTATTTACCATTTTCAGCCATCACATCAACTGACGCGGTTGACACGCTTGGGGTATCAGTGAAGAACGTTCCAACCTTACGTCCACTTATGATTGTTTTAATAGCCTTTTCCTGCATGCCGTTACAAATAACGACACTGACCCCTCTTGCCATGGCCCAAGTAGCAGCATTCACCTTTGAATCCATACCTCCTGTCCCCACCTAACAAAAACCACAGATATATATCATAATTTTTATAGTTTATATTTTTTGCTAGTATTATAGTTCCATAAGTGTCCTTACTTTCGACTTTTGTCCAAACTGTACTTTTTCAGCTGATGTATAAGTATGCATCATTCGAGCACCATCTTCCCAGGGCGGCTTGTTATAAATACCATCCACATCTGACATCATAATAAGAAGGTCCGATTGAACTTCAGCGGCCAATAAAGCAGAAAGACTATCGTTGTCTTTTATTCCAATTCCCTTAAAACAATTATTTAGATCGCTGTTAAAGTAACTGTATAATACTCACAAACACTTAAAACAAAAAAAAACATAAACTTGAAACATAAACAGCTACATAGTGTACAAGCAAATTTATTCTACACTTTTAACGAAATTGGCTTACAGCGCATGAAAGCATACAGTTATAGTAATAAAATTTGATCTTCTATGAAACTATTAAACTAGTACTTGAGATCTTGCTTTATATTTTAATTTATGTTACGGTTATATCATACTTTTATGTAGGAATTTATAAAAAGACGTTACTATTTAACAAAAAATAATTGTGGCACAATTGTAAAGGCAGATTTTAATAATGTGAATAACTAAAAAGGATCCAAGAGTATATATAGATACACTTTTCATAAAGCGTAAAAGCTATTTTATATTTTCATTGTGAATACCTTTTTTCCAGTCCCAGGGACAACGGTATCATCATGAATATACATCGGCGGACTAACGGCGTCATTGGTATTCACAATAGGTACTATATTTAGAGATATCAACTCTGAGAGAGTGGTAAACAAGTTTTTTCTTGTTTCCTCGTTGTAGAAATCGGGTTTTGTAACAAGCACCTGAAATATGTAACAATTTTAGATTTATATTTCATGCAGTATATTAAAAATTTAAAGTGTATGAACGAGAAATAATAAATCTTAGAAGTATATATTTTTATCTATGTCATACGTTAGCAAATTATATAGATATATTTTTCTTAACTCCTAAGTCAGATTTCCGTTCTAAGTATTATGTCTAAGCAAGCGTAAAGGCGTATAAAAACATAACATATTTTACTCTAGCGATACAATTTTTATTTTCATGTATAGTGTTTCTATGTGAATTTATTTTAAAATATTCAACTTTTACTTTAATACGTTCATATAAAAAGAGATTTTTATATGAATATAAATGGTATTAAAAAGTCTGTAAAAAATTTATGGAGCCTTTACCCGAGGTGTTTGAAAAACACGAAGATAAATTGCTTTTGGAAAACCTCACCAAGTTTTAACAACTTTTTTACTTGGTAAAGTGAAATTGCTTACATTTTGTTACACATTTATTTCATTCCGTCACGTCTAAGAAATGTTTATTAAAGAAACGGGAGCCCCAGAAACAATGTTTCACTTAGCGAGTGATATTAAAATAGTTTCCATCGCCAAATGTATAATTTACGAGGATGCGGTGGCAGCTGCTAACATTGCAAGAATTCAGGAAGCCAGTGTTTCAAACGGTCGGAAGTTTTTTACAAATAAACCAGAAATTCTAAACATTGTCTTCATTAAAATGTAAACATATATATTTTAATATTATTCGTAAGAAACACATTTTCTTAATTTTTATAATTCGTATCACTTTCTCTCATTCTTTTACTCATTAATATAATCTTATATCTGACTCATTTTATATATTACGAAAACTTCTAAGACTAAACTTTGAACATAAGAATTTAATCTTTAAAAATACCTGAGCAATTTTCACGTTATATTGTGAAAACATAACATCATACATGGACATCAGCTCCGACTGACCAACTGCGGCTGCAGCCCGAGGGTCCAAAATACTGCCCGCGTCCTGTAATAACAAGTCATAAAATATAACAACAACATATGATTTAACATAACATCGAAGAATTTACGGCCAGACCAATTTTGTTCCTACCAATTAGGAATTTCAATAAAGCTACCAAGGACAGGGATGGAATTTAATTTATCTCTTTAAGCTGGTTTTTATAAAGACCACTTATTTTGTGATTAGGTTTTTAAGGTTTACATTTCTGGATTTAATAAATATACAGGATAATTTATCTGGTATTCATTATTCATCAAGATGATTTAAACACTTTTTTAAAAGGTTAGACAAACTACGTAACGTAATAAAAATAGCTATAATTAAAATATCATTATATATCTCAAGATATTTTCTTTATAGAATTGAACATTCACCTCTCTGGTGTGATCGCTGGGTGAAAGAGTTTCCCTCATAGATAGAGACATGAGCAACTCCTGAGTCAACTTCTGCCTACCAAATGCCACGGCACCACTCGTTACCATAATACATTCTCTTCCTTCATGATGACATTCTGCTACCTATAGAAAGGAGTTAATTTAAGAAAATTACTTTCATAAATAAATATATGTAATAAAATTTAAGTAATTTGTAAAATATCATGAACTTAAGATTAATTTTGAAGGTGGTAACACAAACAAAAAAAATTCAAAATCATACTAATGATGTAAAAGCAAAATAACTTCCCTACAATGAAAGCTACCCGGAGGAAATAGGTTTTGATGAGAGCGCTATTGTTGAGCATTAAATGCTATTCCCAAAACTACCAGAACAGTCGCCAGATATTATATTTCCTTACCTGTTCAACAATAGATGCTAATCTTCCTAGAGCGAGTCCATTGCCATCCTCCCTCGTGATCACAGCACTTCCTAGTTTGACCACTAATCTTCTGGCGTACTTCAGTTGCGATCTATCAGAAAATGTTTGTTTCTTTCTATCCAGGCTAGCTATATTCCGCTTATCTACATTATGGCCCTGAAAAAGAATTCCGTGGAGTTTTTTTTCATTAAGTAATGATAACGTCCTTACTCGCCTGAAATAAAAATACTATATGCTGTCAGTATATTCGCACTATTTAAGTAAAGTTTTTTTCTAGGAACGAATATCTGTATCCTACGTAAATTTTAGAACAACACTTCATGAAAAAAATGCCATCAGTAGTGTACTAAACAAAAGTGAGCCCAAAATCAAGAAATTAATTGTAATATTTTTACAGTTTTATAATATTGCAATATTATTCCAAAATCATCCTATATATTGTGGTCTTGTATTGTTCATTAAATACAGATGAGACAATATTTTAGATATTAATATTCAAAATTAATCTATGAAGAATAATATTAAATATTAACATATCACAAGCGAAAGGGCAACTTAAACAATTATCTAACAATGAATTAATTTTAAACAAATTTTCAATTTAACCGCTACTTAAACAAGTCTTTTATTAGATAGAGAGCTATCAAAACATACATTATTAAATATACCTTTTTCGTAGTCCAACATCTCTTTTAAATATACATTACAATTATCAACTTTTCAAACTAATATAAAAACCACTAAATATTATCTCGAAACAGAATAAAATTTACAAATAATTCAGAGAATATTTCAAGAACGTTGCGTCATTATCATTTATTGTGCTGCCTCCACATTCAGGATTCGAAAATGTACATTTTGTAACAATTTTATGTGTCGGTTCTTGTGATTACCTAATACGACGCCTCATTTCCTATGGTACACTTTTTACTGGGCACCTTTTATAAAAATAATGCCATTTCTCTTTATAGGTCTGTAAAAAAGAGACTCGACATTTCACTTCGAACACGTGTTTACTAGTACCCGTCAGAACGGAGACAGGTTGGAAAAACGTTTCAAGGGATTACATATTTTTATTACTGGAAATTCATGAAATACAGCTTCCATTATTCGCATTACCTTTCACTAGACAGGGTTATTAAGCAAAACATATAATAACACATATTAACCGCGGCGTTCTTCGCGTCTTTAAAAATAGACCCTAATTTTAAAGGATACAAATTAATCTATATATTCAACACAGAAATATATTTATCTTATTAGATTTCACTATCTTAAAATTAAATTAGAATAACAATCTGTGTAACAGACAGACATACACTATTATAAATACTTTTTTTCATTCTGATGTAAGATTAAACTAAATAAGTTTCTCGAAAACCCTCTTTATGAAAACAGGCCATCCTAAATATATGTTCTGGTACCGTCCTTTACACGTTATAATAAACTAAACGTTTACTAAAACTTTATGAAAACAAAATATATCTTTGATTTTATCTCTCAAGCGAACAAAGAACGATATAAAATCAAGACACGGCAAGCGTTACAAACATTCTACAAGGAAAACATCCTCTAAATTTCACAATAAAGATTTTATTATATGACATATTCGTAAAGCATGATATTTGACAATACATTTATAAACGTCGCAAAACAGACAACAAAATTCTAATTCTCCTTTTAGTAGCCTTTTAAATAAATGACATATTGTTCGTGAAGTATGTTGGCACTGTGTGCGTTGTTTTAGTAAAGTATGCAAAAATATGTATATTTTTTCGCTACTTTTCCTTCCACAAATTCAAAAGCATTTTTAAACTTTAAATTTGTAATTTACGCTTTAAATCTTGATGGATACACATGTAGACACAGATTTTTAAAACCATGAACTAGAAAGTTTTGCTTCTGTCTGAGAGCTAGAGGTGTTTAACTTCTATTTTAAAACCCTTAATGAAGTACATATTATATTGAACGGTAATTTATTAATATGAATGTCTTAAGTAAGTAATACTTACTTACTTTTATTTTACATCTAATTAATCTACAGTTTACAGAGTTTAGCAAAGTTTACTTACATATATATAAAATTTCTATTAAAATGGATTTATTATTGCACTTTGTGGACAAATTTATACAGTATAAATAATCTCATATTGCAAAAGTCACAAGAGACTTGTTTTTGTGTAGACACAAACATCGCTTACGATGAGTTACATTCCATTTATGGTCACTTTCATAAAATAACTGAAAGTGTTTTTATCCAACTCTATACAAATATTCCTACACACAGTAATATAATGTCGTCATCTCAAGATATTGAAAGCTTTTTATAGACGTGTCATAATATCAAAACAAAATTCTACTTGAAGAATACCGATAAGAGCCCTAACAATGAAAAATGATCTTGGAGGGTAAAACGTCTGCTTTGATAAGCAATCAGAGGAAGTATTGAAGAAGTGATACTTGTAGTTTCAAAGAACATTACTAGAAATAAAGACAGAATAAAAGATCTCAAACTTTATACATGTTGCACTAAAACAGTATAGGAAAATATTCAAGTCAAAAGCTGATTTGGGAAAGTTCTATAACTTTGTCACTTGTAAAAGTTTTGTCGCCATGACTAAGTTTTAACGGCTGTAATGTGGTTAAAGTTCTTAAGTCTTAACACATACTCAACAGAATATACGATAGTCGTTTCGGAGACATATTTCAGAGCAAGTTTCTAACATTTTTATAGGGGCATAGGACAAACTATATGAAACACTACAGCAGAATTTCTTGAACTTAATATTTAATTTTATAGCACCAACCTAAATTTACTCTACCCATTTTAAATAAATGTTATTGTATGATATGAATTTATTAAGGCAGGGATTTACAAAAAACAGTTTTTTTTTATAAATCAGTTAAACAATTTCTCAGTAATCTTATTAAGTCCTTGAAATATCCCTTCTTAATTTTAATATTATTATATTTTAAATATCACATTTTTCATTTAATCCTTTCCTGACCTGGATCATTCAAAAGAATTATCAAGATTGTTTTAAGGATAAGGAACCCTCCTTATTTTTTACATAATTAAATTTATCTTCCTTACTTCTAATGAATTCTAATATTTGAATAATTTTAAATATTTGTTATTCTCAAAGCTTTTCAGCAAAAATTTACTGCCTCCTAATGAATTTTTTCGTTATTTATAATTTTATTTTCGACGTGACAAATTTTAGTCTCATTTGAAACAATCTTCCTCATTATCCAAGCATATATTTTTTATAGTTTAATTAATATTCGTATAATTTTAAATACACTTATTGCAAGTACAGAAACCAGGATAGCATTAAGTCGAAATCTACTAATTTTTTTATCCAAGGACAAAACTATTGATTCCATTTCATTACACTAGCTACTATGAAACGTTTTCCTGTTGTAATTGATATTAGTTTTATAGTTGTAGATACAAACGCTATACTGCCATGGTTATATTTAGCAGAAACACGCTGGCCACGCGTGCATAGTTAATGCAATTGGACCTTGTCATCTGACCGCAACCTTCTGTACTTGCAACTAACATGTGTTCAATTTACTATTGTTGAAATTATATTGACATTTGAATTTAACCATTTCAAATGCTGCCATTATGAATAATAATGATACTGTTATAAACAACCACACTTGTATTTAAAATTTACTATTGAATAACAGAGATGCTCTACTGTCTACAAAAGAAATCAAAAATCAAAATAGGTCCATATAGGTCTAAACTCGCTAAACACAAAATTTCATTTTAATTTATATTTAAATTATATGCGACAATATTGTAGATAAAACTCAATTTCTCGAAAACTAAAGCCTAAGTTTTAATATACAAAATTAAATATAAATTAAGGCCTAAGTTTTAATATACAAAAATGACTGGAGATATTTTTTATTTCATTTCCTACAGAATGAACACCGGCTAGTTATCGTTTTTATCTATTAATGTTCCACGGTCATAACATCTGTATGACAAATTGAAGGGCCCTTTATGATTTATCATTCGGAAGATTGTACCCAAGATCTGTCGGGTTAAATTATTAATCTTAAACAATTATAATGATTCTAATTTATCCTTACTGTATTTAAGGAAGTATTTTCAAGTAACAAGATCTAAGATTGTCGCGAGTCATTAAAATAAAACTATTGTTTTTTCGGATTTACTACAAGAATTATTTATTATTTTAAAAACTACATAGTCCCGACGATTCGGTTACTTTACAGCAACCGTGATTCACATCTCGTCTGCCCGTAATCATGTTGCTAAAAAGTAACCGAAACGTCGGGATTATCTAGATTTTAAAATAATAAAAATTCGCTTACTAAATCCGAAAAAAAAAAGGTATTGTCAACTAAAGAAGTGACAAACATACATCACAAACAATTTTATTGTTATTACATATAATCTGTAATATAATATATAAAACCATGCGAGTTAAAAAAGACGGATATGTTAATGCAAATCAAACTCCACTAATCTCATTAAATGGACACTTCTTCAAATCTTAACGTTATATAATAAAAAGTATATCTCTAATATTAAATAATTCTGCCATTCCTTTAATGTCCATAACGTAGTTTTAATTTTAAAACTTCCTACTTTATAAAAAAACGTATTTTTGTGGTTTGGTCCAGTTATCTTTTATTTATTCGATCCACAAACAAAAACGAACATAAAAAATGTTATCCAGAAACTTCACCGTCTAAAACACCTTTTCGTTTTCTTTTAAATAGTTTTTTATTTATTCTTTCATCACACAAATCCTCCATATATCTTTATTTTTAAATATATGCGTGACAGTAGATTTTCCGTAATATCAAGACAAACAGAATAATCATGTAAAAACACTAACTGTTTAAAAACGACTATTTGTTTTTATTACATCATAAATTAATGTTAATAATATACGTGTGTGTTTGTTTGTTAGTCCTTAAAAGATATCACAACATTTGCTATCTTTTGCAAGATCATTATCATCTTTTATTTTGGCGTAAATATCAGAAACGTTTGTAGAATTCAAATAGACACAAATAAATCATTGCTATACTAATATACATTTTAATTTCGATCCCAAATTTCCATTTCAAATTCCAATTTTAAAAGTGAAATGTTTACCGAAAATAATTAAAGTTGTTCAAAAATTAAATTGTAACGAAATATCGAATATAGAAAAACTAAATCAGTCAAAGTTACAGAATACACGAAGTGACGTTGTACCAGAAAATATTTTTTTACTTTATAATCAAAGATAAAATTTTCTAATTAGGTATAAAATCAGGTATAAAAATTAGTTACACTTAAATATATGAACAAACAATTGGCCTTAAAATAAAAATTCGTTTGAAAAGAATCCTTGAAAGATAATGTCAAGAATGGAAACCACCACACCATCAGTGGAAACAAGAACCTTTTTATTATATCTTAAAATTATAAAAAAGAAATAACATAAATAAAGATTCGTTTTTTATATGATGAGCAGCTGCTAGCCAGCGTAGTCAATTATTCAAATTCAACTTATGTATAACTTTCATGAAATATAGCGACTTTTTTTAAGCTATGGCAACCCTGGCTCATATATTTTGCTTGTTAAATAATAAATATTTTGCTTGTTTGCTGACATATTTTCTGTGTCAATTTCGAATTTGTGAAATAATTTGTAAAAATAAGAGCAGATACTAAAAATGATATCATTAATGCTTACTCTGAATAAGAATTTAATTACTGTTAATTCCAACAAAAGGTTCCAACAAAGGTTATATTGTTATCTTTTGACCTTTCTATATATCTATATATCTATATATCTATATTTTTTTATTTTGTTTTAATAGATAAGAGGAAAAATAAACAATGTATAAACTACCGCTTCAAACGGAATTAGTCTTAATAAATAGGGATATAAGTGAGAAGTTTATTTTGTTTTTGAGAGCGTGAATGGGTTCATAAAATACAAAAAACTTGAAGTATATTATTGTATTAATAGTCCAAAAAAAGGATTTGGATTTTAAATTAGAAAAAGTTCTAAAACATAAGATCTAAAACTGTTAAATTTTATTCAATAAAATCCTAATTCCAGTATTACGTTCTGACAATATCACCAAAGTTTATAAGTGATATGATACAATAATCCAATGACCCAATGACTCCAAGTAGGCACGAAATAAAAATAAAACAATTGCAGATTGTTCTTTTATCTGATACAATCAAATGTCTTCTTTAAATTAATAAAATCAAAAGTATATTTGTATACTGTTTATAGAAATCAGTTATTAAAACTTTGCTCACCTCATGACCCCAATTGACTTTCCCACCAGGAAGAGAATCAGAGCCCACAACCGTATAAAACCTGGCACCCAGACGTTTAGAGAAAATGTTACACCTCAACATTTTTCACTAATAATTAAAATATTTTTTCTGGTGAATTTAAATAATTTATACCGACATTCCAATACCCGGCCGTCTGCTCGTCAACGATAAACGTGCGTAATGAGAGCGGCTATCAGTGTTGATAATATAACTAAATATTGTACATTTAAATTATTGTCACAAACAAAAGATACTATTTTAAATCTCATACTAGCCAACTCCAGTAAAATTCAAGGTAGAACTCATACGACGACGTATTTTATTAAGTATAATGCAATTATATACATATATATTTATATATTGTAAATCATTAGCGTTAAACAATGAGTAAGATTTAATAAAATGTTAAATATATGATAAAACTTAAAAAGTGAAGACTTTGAGAATTTTAATAAAAAAAATAGTTACGGAAAATAGTGCAATAAAGAGTTTGTCTTTATTATGAATTTTAAGCAAGTTGTGCTAACAGAACTTACGCGTCCTTGGGAAACTAACATCCCCAAAGACCATGCCATCAAGATCAACGAGTATGACGAGCTCACTAACGAACTTACTAAGAATAGGTTCGCTGTAAATTTGTATGCGGTTGAAGTAGGATCGAGAGGTATAACAACAACATGTTTCTACAACCTACTAAAAGACTTGGGCCTGTCCAGAACTAACATCCGTTAATTTTTGGAACATTCGTCGAAGGCAGCCCTAGTAGGTTCGTTCAAATTTGGTTAGGTAGAGAGAGGAGCTTGGACAGTAGAGGTGAGCGTTTAACGCGAGTTAAATAAGGGCCCCTTAAACCTACACCTGAGTCGCAAGTCCCAGGCATTGTTGAAGCTCCTCTCCCTGCAACGCGATAGACCCGGTACCAGCACGATGAATCCATGGAATGTTGAGAGGTTTGCTCTCGTCTCTTCAAGCTTTTTTGTATTTTAGGAATTCCTTCACGTTTTTAACAAACACACTTTTCTCTTAAAGACCCTATGTATTAAACCTAGCTTCGTTTGCACGGATTGTTAATATTTATTTTTCGTTCTTTCTTCTTTTAAAAAACATCAAATTATTGTATGATTAATGTGTCAAAGCACCATATTTATATGGATATCATTTTTGTATACTTATTGTTAGTATAATTTGATTACTAACAGAAATGTTGAACGTAACACGAATAGTGAAATAATATAAAAATGAACAAATACTAATAGCAAAACCTTACGAAATCCGATATAAATTTATCATAATTTTAAATAAAGTCAAAGTTATTGTTCTATAGCTAGTGTCATTTCATACTTTATTTATTTAATAAAATATAGAAATATATGTATTGAATAATAATCACGAATATCCTTACTATTTATTATCTAGCAAAACAGAATGTAATGTAGAATGCACGATGCATATTAGCAACCGGTTCGCTTACATTTCATATACTCGTTATACAAACAGTACCTACCAGGGTTTAGACGGTCTTGAATACTAAGCGTTTCAAGTTATAATCCCACATATACATAAACAATACTTACATTTATACTTCTTTTATCTGATACGCAATATTTCAATAAAAAAAAATACCTTTGAATTTTTAAAAACTTGTAACAGTCGCGTTATTAATGTATTTCAGATGGTACGTTTCCAATACGTACGGTTATTTTTCTTTTTACAGCGAAACGAAACATTGAAAATTCACAAAGGACATCACACACACAAAACTCTATCTATCATTCGAATAGAATGCAATTGAAAAAGGTCGCTGATAGAACTTTTTTAGCGAAATATTTACTTTCTCTAAGAACGTTTTGGACGTGTTGAACAAACTGATTAATAAATATGAATATAATTATACAATTCATAGTCATAATATTAGAAGAGCCTTTAATTAGCTCAATTTTGTCTAATTGTATAAAAAAACACTCTATTGTATAAACAAAAACTTTACCATATAATGAAACAAATGAATAAAGAAAAAACGGGATCCCATCTTATATCGTTGTAAATGAAATGCATTTAATTAAATAGACGTTGAACTTGAATATCAACACAATCAATGCTCTTTTAAATTTTATTTACTTTGCGATAGTGTAATCATATATAGCGTCATTATTGAGGACAGTGTTACAATTCACTTATACATAATTTTATGAGTATTTCGTATTCGTTTTACATTTAAACGTAAGAAGTTTTCCATTTTTAGGTTTATTTAAAAGACATGAATGTATTTTTTCATAAAAGTATAATATGTGATGAAAAAAAAATACAAAAAAGAATTCGTATAAGCACAATAATAATTTGTTTCTGCTGTCCTTCATTGCTTTCAATTTAACATATATATATATATATACATACATAACTGAGACATTTGTATGTATAAAATCTACAATATTATTTGCTGCGTGTAAGTCTTATCTTTTCAACAACAACGCTTTATGATATTATGAAAGTACACATGTTGGTGTCATGTTCAATGGATCAAGGAGAGGAACACGGAAACTTTATCGTATAATGAAACGCAATTAGTGGATACCAATGGAATTTTCGTCAAATATTTTTCCTCGTCGTAAAGGAATTGCTCTGATTATGTCATTCGATTAATAAGAGAATGCGAAAAAAAAATTAATAATATTTATTTATTGCATATTAAAGCGAAATTGAATTAAAAATAACTTAACCTTAAATACCACAGACTAAAAATCGTAAACAATTTATTGAACAACACTTTTAACATCCGGGTTCACAATATCTAAATCTGTGTCAAATTTTATCTCCATGGTTCTACTGATATACTTAAAGTCTTGTACGATTCCTAATTTTCAGTTAATTTGAAACTTGCAGCATGTACATATATTTATCAGTGAATCCAAAAATTATGAATATACGTCGCAATACATAATACTGCGATATTAAATATGGTAAAGCAGTAATAACCACTTTATCAGATGATGCATGTGCTGTGTAATATTAGTTTAATTTTTTAATTAGTCTTAAAAATTAAAAATAAGTAGTTGTGGTGAAGTAAATTTAAAAATAACTTATTTTATAATAATATTTATATATAACAATATTTTAACGTTGAATAAAATATACATTACTAAGGCTTTACTAGCTACAAATAAGGCAAAATTGCATTGAATTAAAATAGGTATTTTAATCTACTCACGACATCTTTTAATCTTACAAGTTATGAGAAATCCCATAAATAAATTTAGCACAAACTATGTCAAGCAAGTATTTCATTTCATAACAGTTTTGTGATTAAAACGAAAACATCAAATTCCATTAAAAAATTCTATAAATTCTCACATCAAAATTATTGTTCACATTTTACTCATACAATCGAAATATTCTAAAAAAACGTGACAATCACAAAATTCCTGAACATTAAATAATTTTTATTTATTTATAGCAATGTTAACAACGGTTGAATTGAATTGAATGTACACGATACTCGTTTTATTGAACTGTTTTTAGATATTCAATGTTTATTCAAATTTATTTTGTTATGTTTGTGGTCTACATTCACGATGAAAAATCGAATATTATTACAAAACTTACGTAATGCTGACATCTGACACTGAAGTTCCTGAAAGAATTATTCAACCTCAAAGCACCAGCCCTCAAGACACTCACTTTGACGCCGTTCAATAAATTACACATTTTATATAATTCTTTTTTAATAACTATCATGTATTAAATATGTTGGATACTAAACAGCTCTGTCCCTGATGTTGATCATTGTAATGTTTTATAATAATGACGCGCTCGATAAAACTACAGCTATACCTATATTTTATCTTGTACGTACTTCTAATTTGTATTTACTGGACTTGACTTATTTATATAGATTTAAAAAAATACTATTCATTTTTTTGTTTATATCTTCATACTTAAACTAATCTCGTTGTAACAAAGGCTTGAATACAATTTTTTTGTTTTAAATTGTCAGTTCGAACATAACGCTCGTGTAAGAATGTTGTCTAGACTAAAATGACAAAAAATAAATACGTAAGTCTCGGCTAGGTTGATGAAAAAATTTAAGTCACAAATTTATAGAAATTAAATGTTGAATGCATTCGTATGAACATTTATGATCGTTATTATAATATGGTGCATATGAAGTTCACCAGTCTAGAGCTCTAGACCTTGTGTGTGTTTAAGTTTATTATTTATCCAAACAAGATAAGTGGAATCGTATAAAAATATACATATATTTAATTTTGATTAAATGACGATATTCATTAAATTATGTTCGCATATGATGATTTTAATGTTGGACTTATACTTGAATCAAAATTCAAATAGAAATATATAATGAATTTTTTTAATGGTTTTTATTAAATATATATAAGGACGTTTGAATGTTTGAAATCTTAATTTTTAACTTTAAAAGTCTAAATTGAATGATTATATCAACAAAGTTAATCCTTTATATTGATATATATATTGATTTAATATTGTATCTATTGAGACACTATATTATAAATAACTTAACCAGATTTATAACTGTTATAGATATTCCGCGTACATTACCAGTCTAAGTACTAGAGTTCACATAATATTAAATTATTCTGAGTCCGGAGATAAGATAAACGTATGAGTACATTAAACCAGTAATTACAATGTATTATGACAGTAGGGGTAATAAACTAGGCAAGGTGAATGAGTTAAATAAAATAAAACTTTAATCCCTGAAATACTAAATTCAAAACTTAATGTTTATAATAATTTAAGACGATGTAAGAACAAATAAAACAAAATATTTCTATTCAAAAAATTAGTTCATTAATTTCGACACTGAAACTATTGAATATTTCGAGAAAAGTCTCAGGACTTTGATGCAATTTAACACAATTTTATCCTTGCAGAAACTGTGTAACAGTTATCTCCATAAAATTAAATCTTACCAAATTTATAACTATGGTAGTAATCCATTAATTTATTTAGGAAAACTAAGTGGAAAATCATGTAGTCACCGATAAAGACATATTAACGAGGAAAATAACAGAAAGTGTTCACGATTGGGTATGGATTTTATATGGCAGATTGTACTACGAAAAACAAATTATATGGGAACCATTGCATGCTTTTCTAATAAATATGTTTATTTCGTTAAATGTAAATAAAAACAAAGTAAAATATAGATGAACTGTTCCAAAAACCTCGTCTTACCTAATTCTATTATCAATGATTCTTAGTAAAAGAAAGGAATTTCCCGAAACACGAAAGGTATGTGATCTCAAAGACATCTCTAATCTCTTTGACTAATCACAGGACAATTTCCTATTTCTTTGACAAGCTCACTACACGGAATTGCAAAATAAATTATATTTGTACGATAAAAGAATATTATTTAAATATCAATATTAATAAGAAGAGGTTTTCAGGCTCAAAATTCATGATTTATTAAAACTTTACTAGTTTACTAGTTAATATTTAACGAGTCGAAAAGTCAATTCAAAATTCTTATAAATTCTCTACACAGATAGACTGAAAATAGTCATATTGTTAGCAAGTTTTGTTACAAGATGTGGCTCTAGTCTAGGACCATTACTATCATTCGTATTTGCTTTTACGGTATTGAAAAACAAATGTACATTGTACGTGCGGACGTTATGTAAATAAGGTCTGTTTTTATTTATTCTATACCAGAAATAACACTACATTTACTTGGAATTTATGTTACACGAAACAAATAAAATTAATGTAATGAAAGTGAAGAAAACGAGTTATACATATAAAAGTAAATTATTATAATTTATAATAGTTACAAAATAAAAACAATAATTTTAGATTGAACTTATTTTAACCTTTACTATTTATCAATGACTGTGATATTTTTATAGAAAATCAACATATTAGAAAAAATATTATTATAACCTTAGGTATATCTTAATTTCGCCGCTATCAGCAAAATACAAGCAACTCCTATCGAATTGAAAATTTTATTATTTTTATTTGCCTCCCCAAACTAGAGTTTCAGATCTAAACCAGAGCTACACTTGAGAATAATAATAGCATTGGTTATCAAACCAAATACAACCTTTTCTTTAATAGGCTTTTCTTTATTTATTGCATATCTACAATATGTTAGAAATTGTTGTCAAAACTATCCGTCACATCCAACGTTTTTATGTAAAATTGTTAAATCAATCACAATGTAATAAAAGTAAAGTTTATTACATTGTGATTTGTTAAAAATGTGCAAATGTTTGATAAAATCTTAGAATCGACAAGACAAAAGTCGTGCTCGTGTCCAAAAGGCAAAATATGTTCAGCTTGCAGATCAAAAAAAGTTATACCGTAACTATACGAAATTTTTCAAAACATTTGTAGTTTATGAAACATATAATCAAGCAATAATCGTCTTAAATTACGTAGAATATAAGAATTAAAATATCAATCACAGTTGAACAAATATACCATAGCCGTTTTTTTACAGACCTCAAGTAATAGTGGAAGAACCAAATCGTTTACCAGCACCCATCTCCATAACGTACTATAGACCAAGCAAACCGCTTTACCAAAATAATCCGCACATACAATATGTAGAAAAACCTAAACATTGGAAAATACGTAAAAAAACAAAATACGAACCACAACCATCGAGATGTATGAATGTATGCCGCTGGTATAAACGTAATAAAGCCAGGAGAGAATTAAAAAGAGAATATGAAAAGGAAAAGAGAGAGAGAAGGAGAGAAAACGTGCCGAAATTGAGAGGGAGATGTTAAAGGAGCTCATTTATATAGAAGAAGCGAAAAAACAAACTCAATATGTACCTCCCAAAACGACACCTCCGAAAAAGACTGTTATTAAAAAGACAGTTTCAAAAAAGACTGCTCCAAAAAAGACAGCTCCTAAAAAGGCAGCTCCAAAATATGTTAAAGAAAGTTCAGCGTACGTCAAGCCAAAGGCACGTTCGAAATATGTAACAATAAAAAAAAAAAGGTAAATTGTCCGTAAGTAATTTACTGTAGGAGGTTAATATTTTAAATAAAAACCTAAACAGGGACAACTAAAGAAGATAAGAAATTTAAACAAACTGAAAACATCTAATTAACTTCTCTCATTTCTTGTTAAACTCGATTATATCAACTTTTGAATTCTAAACTTGGAATAATTTAGTGATAAGTGTTTACAAAATTATCTTCTTTCGTTGGCTTCTATGTGCTTATATCTTTTAAACAGATATTAATTTATTATCGTATGTAATAGTAAATATAATTAATATTATTAATTTCAGTGAATTTAAAGAACCTTTAACAAATAGATTCGTCAATAGCTGTTACCGATTTTGTTGTCATCTGTACTGCTGCCTAACCTGCGTCGTGGTCATAGTATTCACTGTGATAGTTATTCTATGATATTACATAAAATAAAACAACCCAATTCTATAATTAATTTTTATTATACCATAAAAATTTAAAGACATATCTACTGCATCGTAAATACAACTTTATGTCGATGTAATTAAGAATTAAAAGACTTAGACGCTAGATTTTGGTAACTAAAGATCCGTTTCGCGTAATTCGTACTGCTCAATATTTTCCTTTCCCACCATAGATTTTTTCTTTTCGATGGAATTACAAATTTTGACACACATCTTCTTGTTTGGACTTAAATCTATATTTACATTACATTTCAACGGAGTATCGTTGGAAACAGCGAGGTTGCTCACAGACGATGTTAAATCGGATGGTATGTTACCATCCAGACAGTACATCAGCGAATCAGATATTTTCTCGTCTGCATCCGATTTATTCAGAATCGATAAATCGATCGGACTCGCCGTTAGCACCGATCTACTTATCAAATATTCCTTGAACGGTTCCGTGAGAGATTTCGTTTTGTAACTAATGTCATAGGACGCTTTGAATGGCGTGTCACTGTTACATAGAGTTGTATTGTTTATTTTTTCGTTGCTGTTTATAAAAATCCTGTTCTCCGATCTCAACGGACTCACGCCGGACGATGAGTCGCCGCGCGCCTCGATGGCTTTAGATTGTTGTGACGCGCTTGAATGATTCGACCTTTGAATAAATATTGTACCAATATTAGTAAGGATAAAACATACCTTAATCAAAATAATTAGAACATACGTATACATGCCAAAAATAATAGTTTCCGTTCATATAAAAATAATTATTTATGTAATAACTTTAGGATAGGATGGCTTTTTTTTGGGACCATTTAATTTCTTTAAATAACACCCACCTTTCAAAACTAAACGTGGACCTATCGTCATCGGAGGATACGAAGTCGCTGTCGTTTTTGGGAGACATCGATTCGTATTTACCCACTTCTTGTATGTTTGTTTGTTCGGATGTTATTATCAAAGGTTTTCGCGAACGAGGTGTCATTATGGATTCCTGTAATCACAGAACTTAACTACACAATCACAGATACAAATGTGAAAATTAATCTCAATTATTTTTTTAGCCACAAAGATGACACGGAAATTTAAATATTCGGGTTTAACAGAGAGAAGCGTTAAAATGAACAAACAGTAAATATATGCAGACATTGCATGCGAAGCACAAACCTGCATAGCTTTGGACAGTTTTTGGGTTGATTTAGTTATGGGTGACATCGAGGCTCGCCTGAAATTGACTGTGTATGGCGTGGTGCAATCATCGTCTATGTCCTCCGACATCCCCGGCGTGCTCGTTAGGTAGTGCATTTTGAACTCTAATTCATCAGCACTAAGCTTAGATTTCTTTGGCGTTACATCTAGACTGTTCTCTTGGACGTCATCCGAATCCTCGTCCTCGACACAGGACACGCAGGTTGGCGTGCTTCGGATTGCTGAGCGTTTTTGATACTTTTTGGTATTTGAAGTAATTTTCGATCTGAATAATCTCGAACGTGTTTTTGTATTTTTGGGCGTTTCCTCGTTAGAATCTATAGAGCTCAAATTAGGTTCGGAAACGAATTTCGGACTCAGTCTTCTAGATTTATTCAACGCGCCCTCCGATAGCGTACTTTCATTGCTAGCGTCCGAGTCATAATCGTCGTCCAACGATTCGGAACTCGCTATTTTGTTAGCCAAATTCTTTAATACGATATTCTTGTGGGAAACATCGATTTTTTTATTATCCGCATATCTCTTACATTTGCTAGATTTCTGAAAAGCCGTCAAGGAACATGATGCGACAGAAAGAGACATTCACAGTGTGAGTAAAAGAGACAAAACACACATGTTAGTTACAATAAGCGCTGATATGGAATATTAAAATGCGTTATTGTAAAATGAACTCTATAGAACAAAACAAAAGGATCAGTTTAATGTTAATAGTTCGCAATAAGTATACATTGCAGAATATCTATTTGAGGTGATATATTTTATGAAGTTTGTTATTTTAGTACATACTTCTTCGATAACGTTAATTGTCGAGCCAGAGCCTTTCTTTGGTGTTTTGTTCAGCAAACCCTTGTTGAATATATGACGTTTGATGGAATCCCCAAAACTCCTCGATCCCGCGACTTTGCCTGTCCTTTGAATTTGTATAGGTGTCCCTAAAATTAAAAAAAGTAAATAAAACCAAGTTTTTTTGGATACCACGCGTTTTTTTCATTATTTTAATGGAAAATGATTTTTTCATCTCTCCTACCCGTGACCACGGCTGCTGTAAAGGAACCGAAACGTCGCAATCGGGAATAGTTAGGAAAAAAATAATAAAAACGCGTAGTATCCGAAAAATTTACTTCATTTAACTGAGTGCATGCAAAAATCTTAGATATCATTAATAAAAAATATATTTTATTTAAGTGATAACGAAATGAGATATATTCGTTTACTTTACCACTCACACTTACACCGTTGTATATTAAAACAATGTTTACAAAACAATCATTGCCGATAATTAATTTGTATTATGAAATCTTTTATTAACCTTTAAAATTAATAATTGAATGATTTCTTTCGTTGAGTGATACTGCTAGGAAAGTTTATATTTACTTACGTCTTACAAGTAATTAATGATATATATATAAGTTAACAAGATTTGAACTAACTTGCAGTAACTAGTTTACTCTAGTTCCGTCTGATTTGACACTTTCAACACGAAATACGTAGGATAGTATATATGCGTGTGTGCGTGTGTGTGTGTGTGTGTGTGTGTGTGTGTGTGTGTGTGTGTGTGTGTGTGTGTGTGTGTGTGTGTGTGTGTGTGTGTGTGTGTTTGTAAAGCTAATTAAATATATGTACCATAACCATTCTGCCTGTTAAAATGTTTGACGAGTCGTCTCTTGTGGTGTGAGTCTGGTAGCGAGTGTATGTGAGCATATAGCTGAGCGAGCGCGGTGTCTGTGGGATTGATCTCGTTCTCAGCGCGGGTTCGATGCCTGTCTACGAACGTGTACACTGTGTTCGCTGCTGTTCTGTAAATCAAATTACTAAGTTTTTTATTTTATTCTAAGACTCAAAAGAGGTCAACAAAAAAACAAAATGGCGGAATATACTATGAGAACTTGTATGAATGAGAGTAGAAATTCGATTTAATTTTTTGTTCTTCTTGTAAAGCTTGTTATTGAAAAAAAAAACTTCTAAATAATAATAGAAAAATATAAAATTCTTGAAAAAATGTTAATATTATTTTATAACAATTATATATGTATAGAATCTTTTAGTTTGTCGAACCATCTACGATAATGTTAGTCAACATGTATGGTATTTCAAGGATCAAGTAATTTGAAAATTTTAAATTTATATTTAAAAATACAAAAGCCTGAAAAAAATACTTTCCATTAGAAGTCTGCCATATAAATATAAATAAAAAATATTTCAATGACGTGGAATGGACGAGCTCAGCTTAAATAGCTGCCAGCATTTTTATCCTTCAGAAACTTTTGCATTTAAGTTTTAAATTGTATATATTTTTTTTTTGATGAGAAAAGTGACAAACGAGCAGACGGCATAGATGGAAGGTAGTCACCGTCGTCTACGGACATCTGCAACATAAGGTATGTTGGGGATGCCCTTGACCTTGGTCGTGGAAGAGGGAGAGGAAAGGGTGGGAACATAGAAAGGTCAACCATCTCTCTCACTCATAACACGAAACGCAGCCATTAAAGACTACTTTACGCCGATCTGCTGTAAGAGGGTGGTACTTCCCCGGTCGAGTCAGCCCTTATTCGAGCTGTAGCAACTTAACCACCTTAAAAACATCTATCCGATGCATAAACATCTCACCTGTCAGTGATGCTCTCATCCAAGTCTACATCCGGAGACATAGCTCGCTTCCGTTCACGTACAGTGAAATACGCGGCCGCATCAGTAGCTAAACGGCTTGGAGCGAGGAACAGACGGGAGCACTGCCTTATCATGAAGCTTATTAGAGGAGATAGCGCTATGGAGTCAGCGTGGAAGGTTTCCGGAGATAGCTGGAAAAAATAGAAGATAAAACATGAGAGATGGCAGGCGGGAAATTAAGTAAGACATCAGTCCCTAAAATAAAATACAAGGTAAAATTAAAAATCAATGCCTTATGTAATTCTTGATCGTCAAAAAATACATCGATAAACTCACAAAAAAGCATCCAAGTCGTATAGAATGTAGGAATTATTGGATTTATTTTCATTATTAATTTTTGATCTTAATATACAGATATGTTTAGTGGATTTGTAAAGTGATGTTATTTTTTAAGAAGTTTCGTATCAGGCCGATCAAGAAACAGTGTATTATTAAATAAAACATAATAAGTATTTTCCTACTCTGGATAAACTCGGAAAATGGCGACATCGAGTTAACGATTTCTTAATCTACCTCTGACAAGATTACATCCATAAACCCACTGAGGAACCGCACTTACAGACAATTTTAAGTTAATACTACGATGGGTTAAAACTAATAGTAATCGCTATGAAATAAGGAGATATGACAAAAAAAAATTCCATACATAGTCCATGATTTTGGGGATTTTTTTTTCTAAACGCATTTTTTCCTATGAAAAACAAAAAAAATATGCCTTTCATAGACTTTTTTTTCAAAGAGATGTAGAGTGTGTCAGGTCTAATATCGTTTCCCTCCTTTATGCTGTTTACTCTTCGATTGTTGTATTTAAACTAATTTAAATAACGGTTTGTATCCGTGATGTATCACTTTTTGCATAATCAAATATTGGGTATATGAAGTAGTATTTTTTATCACATTTTAATATAGTCTACAAGTATCCGATTTCCATTGCTCTTGGATTACCAAGAGCAATGACAACCGGATGAAAATGGGGTATTCCCCATGTATATATTTAAAAAATATAATAACTGAGACATAAAACTCTACTAACTTTTCTTGGGCACAATAAATGTGGCGTGAACATTGTGGCTAATGTGTCCGGCGACATTCTATTACTTGCTTCATTATCAGCTACTAAATGCAACAGGCTGAGTAGACGTTCTAGAAAGTTCCTATGAGATGGCGCCAGCAGCAATAATAATAACTGTAATGCAGTTAAAAGTTTCTCCTCTGACGAGTCAGCATTGGGCGGGTATTGAGCTGGAAAAGAAATGAAAATAATGTATTGAAACTTGTTTATGCCCGCGACTGCGACCGCCTGGAATCTGTAATTGGTTTCAGAGAGAATTAATGATGTGTACTTAAGTAAATGGAACCATAATTTTCAGATTTACTACGATATTTATCACACTATTTAACATTTTACCACACTGTGAGTTTTGTCACACGTTTGCTGTAAAATAATCGAAATGACGATACGAAAATCAAATTTATTTAAATGTTTAGGTACTCGCGAAAATTTTTTTATCATTATATGAGCTTAAGTAACATAGATTTATTAAGAAACTCTCATCTTTAGTCTGTAACATAATATGATTTCATTCAAAATACAGCTGTTTTTATGCGATCTCACGGAAACTACACGAGATTCTAGAATAAATTATGGCCCATGTTTGTTCTGCTGTGTAAGCTACTGTAATTTTTGTAGTGATAACCTCTTATGGTAGGGTAAACCGCTTCGTAACGTAACGTAACGCGTAACGGCGCCACTGAGTCTGGTTTTCATTCCTCTCACGTACACGGCCTCAGTATTACGCGCATGCGGCAGTGTTTCGAGTAATATTCAATTTATTCATAAACAGATTATCATTTAATGTAAATAAAATTTAAGAAATAACTTAAACTTTTTATAACTTACGCAATTTCTATATTAAATAATTTAAGTTATCACTTCTATAGTGTCTCGAGACGCATAAATTTTTTATCATTCCAACAAGTCCAACAAAAAAGAAACAAAAGTCCAACAAACATTAAAAGATCTCACAATTTGTTTTAATTATAATGTTATTGGGATTGAAGTCGTTAGTAAATCTTAACTAATACATTGACCTCATGATATATCCCATCCTTCTGCCAATGCTGAATTTTGTATCTGTCTTAAAGACACAAACTACTCATGATATCAGCTTAACTTATTACACATTAATCAAACTTTAAACACATAACTGTTATGTTGGCTTCTATATCAAAATTCTCATTTTCTGTACGGAGGAAAAAAAATCACATCTTTAATAATAAAATGTATGTATTGATTTCTATGTTTTAAGATAACAAACATAATATATTAACTTATAATACACTACTTTATTTTAACTTAGTTTGTGTTACATTTTCTCAACTTTCTGCATAATTTAATATATTATTATAATTTGATACCGTATTGTTAGTCTTCACTGAGAGCATATGCAGGTACAAGTATATATCTTAATAGAAAAGTTTATAGGAAGATCAGAAAGCACTCAAAACAAAATGCTTCATAAAATTTTGAACAATAAAATGCCAATTGTTTATAAAAGGTATGTAGTTCCAGAACTATTGCTTTCTCAATTTAACTGTATATATATCATAAAAAAAAATTAAAATAAAAAAAATCTATCCTAACTAACAAACATTTAAAAATCTATTAAAAAAATCCAAGTTTTAACATGGAATTAAGCTAGTCTAGATACTTTTGTAAATTACTCATAATTTTAGATTTCGTTGTAAGCTAACTCAATAACTTTGAATACATATTTAGAGAACTGTTCTGATATTTGGACCTATATACAGGCATTGAAGCTAAGGAAATACACACCATACATTGATCGGGAGGTGCAATCAGTTATTCCCATACAATAAATCCTTATCTTATAGATTTAAATACTGTGTAAACAATAAAAAACAACCGCAAGAGATTACAACCAGAAATGGTTAAAACCACAATGACTTATTATTACCACAGTAATACAATCGCTGTAACACATATTGTGTTATAAGATAAATCCTTTAACACATGTCAAGTCAAAATCATGTAATATAATTCAAAATCTTTGCTTGATAAGTAATAAAAATATATATTTTTTACAGTTAATAATAATAAATACTCACAGGCCAATGTGCAGTAGGTTTGATAATACTGATCCATAAGCAATGTTGGGGAAGTTCAGCCAAGAATCCTTTGAGAACAGATGCACAATCATGAACAGAAAACTTGCTGTCATCTAAACCAAGACTTGAGCCAGTGACAAGGAGCTGGCGTAACTCTTGTTGACGGTTTAGTGAACCTGTCCGACGGAAATATACCCTCCTGTGTAACATCTAAAAGAAATTTAGATATTACTATCATTTATGTTCTTTATTATTGGTTTTACTGTTATAAAGTTACATAGAAAATTCGGAGCATTTTGTAAAAGTGCCAATCTTAATAAAAAAAGAAGAAATTCGAATACAATACACAAATGTATAAAAATATTATTTAAATTTTTATCTTCCTTTAAAAATAATTGACCATACAAGTGAATATATAAATGTACTGAAATTATTATATATATTACAATATGCTAAAGCAACCATTAACCCATCAACAAACACTATAGACTTAATTGAGAAAAATTTTAAATGATATATATAATCATATATATATAATAGTCAATTCACTTATACTCACTGTCAGGTTGGGAAAGAAATTCTATCAACTCATATAATCTCAAAATTCCCTCTTCTGTTATAGAATTAGCCTCTTCAGCTTTCTTTGTACTATGAACATTATTTTGACTAGATACTAGATTAGAACTGTGTGTTTTAGTTTTCTTGTGAAAGTTCCACCTGAATTGCTTTGGTTTATCCGCCGAACAATCGACCCTACAAAACAAGTCACCATTACTTAAAATATTTGTATGTTCATATTATTTAAAGCTTTAGAAGGTACTCACTCGTCAGTATTAATGTCAACTACAAAAGATAAATGCATGCGCACTAATGTAAAAAACTGCTCCAAATTTTCGTTTCTCAGCCTTTCTATAAGTTTTATATCAGAAGAACCCATTTCTTAAAATGTTTGAAAATTAAATTAACAATGTGGGATGTTTATACCGAAGTTTTATTAAACTTTACATATTTATTCCCATTTATAGTATCGACACCCAAATTAATTACCGATATTTTAAAACCAGTTTTAAGAATTTAAAAAGAAAACAACATTTTAAAAACTTTTCTAAAAAAATGGATTAAGTATTGTTTTCAAATAGAATGACAGTTGTCACAACGGCTAAATGATATTCGTTCAGAAAATGAGAGTGTTTTATATTTGTAATGTGAATATACGAATATATTTGTTGTTGTGAAACTAGAGGCCATGTGTAAATAAAATTGATGTGTAAGATTTTCGCGTGCTCTCATTTTAATGTAATTAAGATTTTCGGATACTACGCGTTATTCATTATTATTAACTACGCAATCCCGACGTTCATTCCTTTGCAGAAACCGTGATCACGGGCGGAAGAGATGAAAGTTTCAGAAATTCATAGATGAATGTTTTAAACATCGGATTATGTATTTTAAATAATAAAAAATTATCTTTATATCCGAAAACCTTATTTTCATTAAAATGTACTTTGTTTAAATATTTATAAGAATTACTCGTACTTCGTTGATTAAATAAGACGCTGCCGTTTAAAATGAATATGTAAATGAATTAAATGTCTTTTTAATTATAAGTTTAGAAAAAATTAATTCATTTTAAATATTAAACTACATCATATTTGTCGGAAATATTATTCCAAAATTATCGTATTTGGTTCCACGGAAGACTATAATATTCAAATAGTGTCAAAAAAATTTAATGTTCATAGCCCGAAAACGGAGTTCCTGATTTATCTGCATTTCTAGTTAAGACCTAAAATGTTGCCTTGACTTTACCTATCAATGGCTGATAATATCTTAAGAAACCTTTTACTCGTAATTACTTACATATTCCATATGAACCTAAGTCTTGAGAAAATAAAAAAAAACAAAAGTTAAGTTAAAAGTTACATCCAATCTTCACTTATTAAGTTTTGGAATATGGCAGAAATGTTGCTACTTTAACAATTTTTTTTTAAGTTGTTTATCATAAAGATTTGTAGAAATAGTGAAGCATAATTACCAACTTTTATATTTCTACTATTAAGAAAAATAAAAAGTAAAAATATAAAACTTTAAATTATACCAATTATACAACAATTAGTTTTTTGCTGTTAGACTTCGTTATTATATTCATTTTGGACCTTCCATATATAACTACAAATAATATATGTGAAAAAGCAGTTTTGTTTTTTCATAACTAACTGAAGATAGGACTTTCAAACCAAAGGCTAAACAATTTTAGTTCAGAATAAATAAAATATATATATTTTAAACTATACAAAATAAAATGCCAAAGAATCAAATTTTTATTAAATTTAAACATCTGATTGTGTTTTTTATACAATATACACATATGTAGAACTTATATAATTTTAACATTAAAGTAATGATGAAAAAAAGTAACAGCCTATAGCCTTTTAACATATATATGGATAAGGAATATGAGATTAGAACATATCATCATGGCCTAAGTCAGCTATCAAGTTAAGGCCCCGGTCTTTAAGAGCTTTTGACAATAATTTTGTTGTTCCGTCTTTGTATCTTGTTCTCGCCGTTGAGCATCTAGAATGTCATCTACAGAGACTTCTGTTAATGGAAGATTTTCTTCTTTCTCTTTATCCTGCAACAATTTATATTCATTTAATAAGACTGTATCTTCTACTTCTTTATTTAAATAGTTTCTCATAATACCATATGTATGTATTATAAACAAGCACTCAGAATATGATAGTATATTTTTTATTATAAAACACATAAAAAAAGTTTTAACAATAAATAGCGGAGGTTGCAGGTCCAAATCCTGCTTATGTGAATGGCTTTGTCATACTCTATTAATTTAATTATTAAAAGCTCAACATAGCTTTCATTTACAAGCAATCATATGAAATATGAAGAAGATTATAATATAAATAAATACTTACACATTTCCCCTAAAAGTACAACAGTCTCCCCCCTAACAATGAATATTCCCCGCGGGATATCCCCGTATTCACGACCCACATGAATCCTCTCTATGGTTTTATGTAAAACTAAGTTTGCGAACTGGTCCACGCAGCGTAAGTATCCGATCAAGGTCCTTCCATCACGCAGTAACACCATTAATTTCTCTTCAAACAAGAATATCAATAATAATAAGTCTATTAAATAAAAACATACACTAAGGTTGTAAATATACATCACATACTATCCAGTTCGTCCAGCAAATGAGCAGTTCCAGCTAAAGGATTAATATTATTAGACATGGTTTACAAACTTATAAATATTTTTTATACTGAAATATTAAAGTAAAAATGTTAAAGCAGGATATATTTTTAAGTTTGACATCAAAACAAAGCGTTTGACATTAGTGGATTCACAGAAATTGTCATTTAGTATTTTTACCGTGCTGCTACTTCAAAAAAATAAAAAGTAGTACAAATATAAATACTACAATTTGTTTTATTTGCTGTTTGAAATATATTTTTGCTTTTTTTTATAAGTAAACATTTTGCATGACTGCCTCATTTAATTTTGTAAAGACAACTTCAACCTGTATAAATAAAATAATATTTATAAATCGTAACCCTACATTAGCTATCAATTTAAATTACATTCGCTTTGTAATGGACTTCAGATCATTCACAAACAATTTTTATTCCATGTATATTATTTTTAAGACTTTAAATTTTTGAGATTAAATTAAGGAAACAGTTTTATGTGATATGGTGAAGAATACGAAACATTCAGAGTAGTTTTTTAGGTTGAAGTGTTTATTAATAACGATGGAGCAAGATGAAATTAAATCTGGCTGTTTATTATTTCCCCCCGCCGGAGGAAATGTGTTCATTAAATTCCCTAAAAAGGTAACTTTTAACGAATATTTAGTTTAAACCGAAAATGTTTAGTGATTTTAGCTGTAAACTCTCAAAGTTTGCTTGTTAAACATGTTTTGCTTTAACGTAAAGCAATATGCTTTCTAATGACTCAGGGGTTAAAATATGTGTATATGTAAAGTTGTTACATGTTGTTTGCGATCAAAAAGGACCAGTTTTATAATTGTTTCTTTAAAACATTTCAATTTACAATATTTTTTTTTTCTCTCCTGTAATTGATACATCATGTGTATATTGTTTCCTTAATGTATATTCTATTTACAGAAAAATTGGCAACAAAAGCATTGTATACTTTTAATAAGAGTATTCAAGGTATTGAACGTCTTGAAATCTATGATAATAAAGATGATGTTACTTCAGGTGCTATACCAAAAGTGCTGACACTTGAGAATTGTATAAAGATTACTCATTCTAGTCCAAATACTATAACTATACTTACTAAGTCACATACCCAACAAATCAGTGCTCAATCAGAGGCAGAAACTTTGGAATGGGTGACTGCCCTTCAATCTGTTGCCTTTAAGGGACGGGACTTGAGTCCTATAGGCTGTGATGAAGATAATGATCTTTATTGTTCCTCTGGTGAAGGTGTATTTTCTGTAGTCATGTGCACATCTGAAGCTTCTACCAGATGTGGCTTTGAACCTATTAGGTATCTCTTACTATTGACTGCTACAGCAATAGAACTAAGAGATGTAAATGACAATAAACTATTTGCAACATGGCCATATAGATATATAAGGAGATATGGATACAGACAGGGTAAATTTACATTCGAGGCTGGTAGAAAATGTGATACCGGTGAAGGCATATTCCATCTGGAACACACTAATCAATCAGAAATTTTTAAATGTTTGTCTCTAAAAATGAAAACCATGAAACAAATGATTGGTAATGACAATCTTAATAGCCCAGAGCACAGTGAATTCAATATTCAGCCAAATGCTAACCTATTTCCTGGTTCTAGAAGCCCATTGGTTGCAACCAAACCTGATGATTTGAATTTAAGTTCTCTATCTTTTAAAACTGCTTCAGTATCGAGTCATCAAACTTGTAGTACAGATAGGGAATCGGTTCCTTTACTTATGCCTAAACCAGCACTAAAACCGAAACCACAAAAACCTCCTCGGAAAATTATAAATATGCATAAAGGAATCACAAAAGATCTGACTTGCTCTACAGATGAAAGTATAGATTTCGGTAGATACAAAAAACTGGACAACTATGAACCAATTGAGCAAATAAAACGGGAAATTAGCCCTCCTTCAGTGCCATACGATAAAATTGAGTTAAGAAGTGAAGCTTGGAAGACATTAGGTATTGATGATCCAGATCATACTGAATTCACTCCAAATTTAGTAGATAACCCAAATTGTATGAAGCTTATATCACGATCTCAGGACAATTTGAACACTTCTGGACCAGATTCTTCAAGAATCATTTTACTACCTAGTCCGGTAGTCGACCCAGAGGATGAAAACTATGATAGGCTACAGTACTTCGGATCAACAAGCAAATTAAACAAATCTTCCAGATACAAGAAGATTGAAGCAAGACCGACAACTTTAGCTCTTGGTGAACCGAAAAATAAGGATACTTGGAATGACTATGACGAAGTTGAAAATGTAATGCAGACAGCAAGATTGGCTGATGATTCTCACTTAGGTTATGGTATGATAAGAAAACCAAATACTCCTGGACCACAAGTGCCAACCGCTGCTCAAGCCCAAGCATTACAAAATCAAGTTGGCTTAGAAGAAATCAACCATAATATTTGTAATGGTACCGACTATGCTATTGTTAGTCGCCCCAAAAGAGTGTAAAGCAAAATTGAGATTTGTTTTCCAAGACTGAGATGAAGCTTCCAAAAGCCACTATTTGAATCTAACATGTCTGTGAATTTAAGCATTCCCAGGATATTAACATTTGTTTATTTTTATCAAGTTTTAAGTATTTTAATAGTTTTATTTTTATGAAAACTATACCACTAGCTTAATTAAGGCCATGAGGCACAAATATTCACAATGCTCTATGTTAACCTGTAAGAATTATTAAAAGACAAATATAAAATGTTTAAATGTTTACTTTTAAATAAAAACAGTCATTTAATTTCATTAACAACATATTTGGAACATGAACAGAATTTTGTAAGTGATTTACATTATTCCATGTAAAGTATGAAGTGACAAATTCAGTATTAAAGAGGTTTTATATGTCTCGAAAGCAATATATTGTTAACCTCTGCTCAAATTTATACAGCATGTTCATAGTATTATTTTATAAAAGACTATTCTAGCATTCCCAATTGATATTTATATGTAAGAAGCTTAAGTGTTATTTTTTAAATCTATATGTATAAATTGATGACTATAAAAATTGTGATTTTATTGTGCCTTATTGTAACAATCGATTACATGTTAAACTAAATGCATAATTATTATGAATTGTATGTTTGTAATTGTATTTTATATGTTTGAATTTTTTTACTTTTATTATACAGAAATACTTGCGTCTTTATAAAAGCATTTATGATAATAATGCACTTAGATTGAAATGTAATTTGAGGGTTTAGATTCTATTAAAAAGTTAACCATCTGGTGCCAATTTAAGTACAATAACTATAAACATTAAGTACTGTTTAAAATAAAACTAATTTTAAATATTCATTATTAATTATGTTCTATTGCTATGTTACTCATTCAAACATTATTTTATATTATTATTTGGCCATATAATGAAATAAATTAAGTCATGTAATCTTCATTAAGTGTTTAATTTTACATGTATATACACTTACAACATAAAAATATAATATTACATCACATTTTACAATGAAACTAAAGTAAATTTAGTAATAATTATTATTTATCCATCTAAAGCTTTTGTTTCAATATTACTAACAATTTCGTTTGCAACGTATTCCAAATCCTTAGAGCTAATTTTCTGAACAGTTTCTCCTTTTTCAGCCATTATGTCTTCAATATTCTTTTTACCATTCATATCGGTAAACCAATTGAGATTATCCGCAATTAGATGTTTATTTTCACATCCGTCACATATAACAATAACAACACCTTTGTAGTATGCCAATTTTGTTATAAATTTTGAATTTCTAGTGTTGCATTTCTTACATGTGAACATAAGTTGGAACTTTCCATCAGTTTTTTTTGGTTCGCTTGTTAGTTGTGTTTCGTTAAATTTTGCAACGGTGGTGCTAAATTTTCTGGGAGATTGAATCTTTGGTGTAGAGCTTGAAAGTGGAGCTGCTGGTATAATGAATCGCCTTCCAAAGAACGAATTTCCATTGCTCGGAAAACACACTACGTTGTTTAATAGCCGCGGCTTGTGGTATTTTACGACGAAGTCAATGAGTGTTTTACACGACATTTGTTTTATATTTCACTTAATTCCAAAATATAAAGTTGCACCACTGTTAATCAGAACATCTACCTCGTGCGTTAATCAATTGCAATTTGCTGGCTATGTAGGTTTTATTTTGACTTTGACTGTCATTTGTCAATATGTCAAATGTCAAAGAAACTAAAAGGTGAGAAAAAGAAAAGTACCAAAGAACCTTATCTTAAAATTGTATTTTGTAAAAGTCCTGACAATTATATAATTATTTTTCTATTGTCCTAAAATAGAAACTAGTTATATGATAAATACATTTGTGTTTGTTTACTCATGCATTATTAAAATCTTGAGGATATTTTTTAATTCTTGTTAATGGAGAAGTTTGAGCATTCCATGTAGTAATGAGATCTAATTTTAGTATTCAGAATAATACTCAGAATTTATTTTTTTAAATATACTTAAAATGATAAACTTATTCTTTATCTAATAAATAATAATTTGAATAATATAAAGTCAATTACAACTGTCTTTAAGTAATTAATAAAACGAATTTAATTATAATGTCTACTCATATTATATTAAGATATGTTAAGCCAAGGAATGAAGATAAATTTTATAAAAAAATACGATAACGGTCATATATATTTAAGCTTTTAGACAATGTAATGTCTCAAAATAAACTCAACATATTCTTTAAAATTTTTACAATGTGTAATAAATCGATATCTCTACAATATAAAACGAATAAATACGCTTTGCTTAATAAAGTGTTATTGTTTAATAAAACTGTATGTTCAAATTATTTCTTAGATAGCTTAATTATGAATATAATAATGTTTATTTTAATGTAGGTTTTATAATTTAAAAATTGTGTCGTTATAATATGCCATATAGTTAACTTTACTACAGATGAGTCAACCTGGAGAATTTGCAATATATTTTTAGGCACAAAACGTAAACGTAAAGTTACATGGTTAACAAATACCAAGTGTCTTCATTTTTAATATTCTATCAGGACTATCGCCTAATTAGTATCGTATTTCTTAAATTGATTGACAGTGTCTTATTTTATTCATTTAATTTTGAACATTTTAGAGACCATTTAAACAAGGTTTTGAATATAGAGCGTTTTAAGTTATCGAATTAAGGCTAACAAGATTGTTATCCATAATAACAACTGTATTGTTAATAATAAGGACCATAAAATAGCTGTTAATAAACTTTTAATCCAAATGTATCGTTATCTACGTTAAGTAGTAAAAAAAAATTATACATTTTATATAAGAAATTATGGAATAAAATAAAAAAATAATAATAAATAAATGAAATAATATAAGTATGCATTTTTTATTATTATTGATTTAGATTTTTTCTTTAAATTACTCAAATCAGTATTAATCTTCAATATTTGACACATTAAAGAATGAGTGAGTTAAGAATGAATTATTATTTATTAGTATTTAGTAATAGTATCATAACCTTAAATTATACGTGACATAATATCCGTATCTGTTAGTAAAGTGTAATAAAATGTTGTTTTAGTATAAATTCAATTATCTATATTTATTCAATTTGGAACTTATAAAATTATGTAGCACTGTGTAAAACACAATTGTGAAAAAATTATAAAACAAAAAAAATATGGAGGCTATATGGTATAAATCGGAGCTAGCCGATGAAATAATTAAAAATAATGATATATTTAATCAAACCCAAAGCATAATAGCAGGTAATGGGATTATTTGTTTTTCATGTTACTTTATAAACAAATAAAATGAACATGAATTACGTTGTAAATTAATCTGAATCTTGATTTAGATGTTGTTTCTGGAAAATTGGATATCACTGTCCTGGTAGAAAATATGGCTGGTGTGCTAACCAGCAAAGAAGTAGAAGACAGAGAACGAGGCATGAGGTTTTTCACAAAAATCTTAAAGGAAATTCCTGCTGATTATTTGACAGAGATGCAAATTAAATTCATATCAAAATTCTATGTAGATCGTCTTAAAGATAACCACAGAGTGATACCGGCAGTTTTAGAAGGCTATTTGTCTGTTATTGATATGAAACATTATAACGTGCAAAGTAGTGGTGAATATCTCACTGCTTTATTCCGGGAGGTGGCATGCCAGTCACAAGTAAGGCAAGATAGGTACAACATATACCTAACTATTCAAAAATTGTTTGGCAAGAATGTAGAATGCAAGTACCAATGATTATATTATAAATTATTATTATTGTGTTATTGTTTTAAAATATGTATGCTTATATTGCACAATTACAGACATGAAAACATTAGGCCCGGATTTCGTATATGGATTCATATCGTCTATGGATGGAGAGAGGGATCCACGAAACTTGCTTTTCTTGTTTAATTTCTTACCGAACTTCCTAAGTAACATTCCATTGGGACATTTAGTTGAAGAAATGTTTGAAGTTATATCATGTTATTATCCCATCGACTTTCATCCGTCTCCTGATGACCCAGCAGCTGTGTCGAGAAACGATTTAGCTGCTGTATTATGTCCTTGTTTATGCGCGATTCCAGAGTTTGCTGAACATTGTCTTGTATTATTAATAGAGAAACTGGATTCTAACCTTCGAGTAGCTAAAATTGATTCTCTTATGCTATTGGTAAGTAACAATATTATAAAGTTATATATATATATATATATATACTACATATTTATATTATATAAATATTTACAAGGCATACTTTTCTTATTTCAGGCAGCTAGTTGCAAGACCTTTAAATATGAAAGTTATGGACCATTTTTGAAAGCATTGTGGTCTTCACTTCAAAGAGAACTTACACATAAAACTGACGACGAGTTAAAGTTAGCTGCTCATGAAGCTCTATCAGCTTTAGTATCAAAATTGTCCACAAAAGCAGAAACAGATCAATCATTCGAGAACTTCATTAAAGGAATACTTATATCCATGCAAAGTGCTATAGCCGAGTCTTCAACTGTTATTCAGTTTATGGAAGCAGTGAAAATATTATTAACGGCCGCCAATGCTTCAAACCAATCATGCGTTCTGATAATAAAAGCGATGATACCAGCCATTTTAGCATACTATGAATTCAAGCCTTTGGTGAAATTACAAATTTCTTGTTTAGATGTTTTAGGTGATATGTATGAATTGGCTGATCATTGGGGGGTTTTGGATGAAATGGAAAAAGAGGTAAATGAAATACCACAGTTATGCCTTACAGCTGTGAGTGAGAGGGTGAAAGACTATCAAGTATCTGGCTTTAAAACTCTAATAAGAGTTAAAAATGTTCTTCACATAGATTTGGTGCTACCGTTTGTGGAAATTCTGATCTATAACATTCAACATTCTCAAGATAGCGAAATATTGAGTGTTTGTGTTGAAACAGTACATGCTATAGCAAGGAAATATCCAGAGCTTATTATGACTTTGGTCGTAAAGGGAAGTGTGATTTGGAAAACCTAACACAGGACAAAACAGCGCTACAAAAAAGACTAGATCTGCTCTCAAATCTTGCCAGTATAGATGATTTTACCAAAATATTATAGAGGAAATGTTGAAAGGAATAACAACAAATGATGAGGAAGCTTCTAAGTTGTCAAAGCACTCAGGGATCTATATCCAATGTAAGTTGTATACAGAAGAAAAGTCGCACAGATAGAAAGTGATCATGGCCTTATAAGTTCCATTATGGCCTGGTTAACAAAATCAATTGGATGAATCTCATGAATCGTTGAATCACGGCTGTACATTGATATCAAACACAATATGCAGTTTGCCGCCTGAAAAACAAGCTAATATTTTATCCAAACATTCAAAGGCTATTTTAGAGAAGTGTGATTCAAATGAGATGTACTTCTTAATATTAGAATGTTGTATAGTTCTATAAGTCCAACCATCTATGACACAAATTTCAAGGACATTAGGGTTTAGCATTAAAACTAGCTTTTAAACTGTGAGAACCAGTTACTTAGAACGAAAGCGGTTGTATGGTAGCCCATTTTCTAATAAGGTCAGAGTGGTCCAAATTTTGAAATCTTAAATGAGGTTTTGAAATCTTATTAACACGTGTAGCAGAGATAATGTTAATATATTACCAAGACTAATAGAATTGTATGGCTGGATAACAAAGGCGCTTATTATGAGAGGCATGACCTCTTCCAATTTTGGCTTTCCAAGGTATTATTGGATATAGTTCTATGTAACATTAAGTTGATATGATAATTAAAAAAATATGTTTCAAATTTTACAGATATTTATTCTATTTCAACAAGCGAATGCAGTGTTGAGGCATCAGAAGCTATTAAAAATAATAATGACGGATTCTGAGAATTGTCTTAACGCTAGACATCATTGTAGGACAAGTTTGTTATACAGGCAGAGGATGT